>NC_087552.1:71815788-73015788 GCF_036250125.1 Pseudopipra pipra
TGAGTTCTGCTATAGTTAAACTCTCCTGAGGCAGATTTGCTAGAGGATTACATATATTGGACAGGAACTATGGTAAGCAAGAACAGAGAGTAGTCATTTTCCCAGTAAGATAAAAAAGAGCATTTTTAAAATCTGACTGCAATGAGTTTTGCACTCTTGTGGGAGTCCCTGCCAAAATCTGTTAGAGCAAACCAGGTCTCCATATTTTGTTTTTATTTGAGCTGGTGAGGATTGATGATGAAAAACATAGGAATCAGTTTTCAATCAGGACTCTAAAAGTATCAAAGATACCCAGTAAATTATTTATAATCAGAGTACAAGCTACTTATGAAAAAAATTAACTGACCTCAGCCAAACCCTGTTTGACAAACCATTGCTCCTAATGGTGTATCAGACCTTTGGATTAAATGTTTGGTTTAAGATTTTGTTTGTGGTTTAGAGGATGCTGATTTAACAAACCCCATCTGTCAATCTTTATGCAACCTTGGAAATTTCAGTCTTACAGACCATCTGAGAGGAAGCAGAGCTATACATTGAAAGTAGCATTGGCAGATTGATGGAGGCACATAGAGAGATCTTTATGCCATGGGTAGCCTAAGGGAGCATAAGTTGGTATAACTTCTGTTTTATTGGGGCCTGGAGGAAGTGCAAATTGCAACAGCTTAGATCCCTCTGATGTTACCCACTGTGTCTAGATATAGTTCTAGCCCTTTAATACACCGCTGCCTGTTTCATGCAGAGTTGTGAGTGCTCATTGTCTGACACCACATCCCAAGACAACACTGAGCAAACATCCGTGGTGCTCTAACAGGGCTCTGATGTTCTCTGCCAGGCTGGTTTTGTGCATTCATGGCTAGACAGCTTCTGACCTCAGCAGCTGTAATGAAGGAACATATATGACTCACTAGTGTTTGAAATGGAGGTGCAGCAAGTCTTGGGTCACTGTGGTTTATACAAATTAGAATCTCGAGATACAATTTCATAGCTAGTTTTGTCTTTCACCAGAAAAAGAGGATGTCCCCCGTTCACTTGATCTTCCTTAGTTCTGCTTCTCTGACCTGCTACTGACCTCCCAATCCTATATTCTGCCTTGCTCCACCTTCAGTGTTTGTTAGATCTTTCCATGGAGTCACTAACATGAGAGAAAACAATCCAGCTTTTTTTGTCTGGATTTAGTTTCTAATTAGTTTCACTAAATTAGTGTCATAAAGCAGCTTATAATAGAGTTAAATGTGTACCAATACCTGCTGGGAGCACGAGGGGGTGGGAGGAGGGATGGATAAGAAGGAACTTCCAGTTGTAGTAGTAGATGGAGTTACTACAGCAGCTTCCCATATTGCATGGAATGACATTCTTAATGCCATCTGTTTCTTGCAGTAGATATTACTCAAGTTATAAGTTACAGTTTGTAGCATGGAGGTTTTTTTGGGAAGGACAGACACTCTCCAGCTTCTGGCTGAGTGGGACAGAAAGTCCTGATAACTCCAGGCAACAAAATACAAACCTGAGGCAGAATGATGGACACAGAGAATTCAAATACCTGAACTCAGTGCTACCTGGGTAGGTTAAATTTATCAGTTTAGTTACAACAGCACGGGTTTAGTTCAGTTTACAAAACATTTCTGAAGTCCAGGATGACTTAGTAGAGGCTGATCACCAAATAACACCCACATTACTACCTGGGTGTGAGATACTTGTTAGAACATGGGTTGGTTATTTCTGCTTTTCACTGCATGGCTTTCTCGGAACATGTTAGAGACATCTCCTTTGAAATGTCAGGCCCAAAATCTAGACTTTGAATTTAAACTGCACTTTCACTTTAGGTACATTACTCAAGGGTCTGAATTTTGCTTTTAAACCATTATTTAATTTTCAGAGACTTTAAAGCTCATGACCCAGCCAGGAACCTTGAGCTCAGATTTTGGGATAGGTATCTTGCCCTGCTGCTCTTAAAATACTGATGTACTTTTAAAGTTTTTTGGGTTTGTTTGTTTTTCTTTTTAAGGTAAGATAAATGCAGAAACATTGCAAAAATAATGCTTCAATTCCATAACTCAAGTTGGAAATCATTTCATATTTTGGTTTTCAAACATCTACCAACAGAGAATTGCTCTCTGTTGTATATTATATTTTTAGTTGTGAACATCAGACTCAGTGTCAGTGCCAGGCAAACTGTGACACTAACTAGTCTTTTAAGTGTGAACTGGAATCCAACCTAAGAAATTCTCAGCTGAGGCTTCACACTGACATTATAGCTGTATCCATACATTTATTATTTAGAAAAACCAGCCTGTAATGTTTCATTTCAGCAAACTGAACTGATAGCTTTCAGCACTTCTGGAATAAATCAATACAGGGCTTAGTTCCCAGCAAAGCAAAAAAGGTTTGCTTGATGAACATTTCCTAAGTTCTTGGTCCAGCTCTTGTATAATTTAGGAAACAAGCGAATGATGCCTGGAGAATCTTTTAAGCAGGCTGCTCCTGCAGCTTGATGGACACAGGTTCTTTCTTCCTACATTTTCATATCTTGAGGAATCTGGCAGCAGAATGAGAGCCAGAAAAGACAAAGGACAACTGGTAAACAAGGGTGGAGTGCTTTCATTAGGGAAACCAGGGTGAGTTCTTTCCCTCTTCTCTACACAATTGGGGCTGCTTTTATCCCCGTCTTTATCTACTCACACAGGCAACAGTCAAGATAGATAAAGCCTACAGGAACATCTCGGTTACTTTTCTTACATTTTGTTACAAAAGGAGAAGTTTCTGGACTTCTTGATAACTATTTCAAAACAGGAAGATGAAATAAAATTCTACCTTTTTGAGCATTGAAAAAATGACACCTCTGCTGAGTTTTAATGTTGTTCTGGATAAGACACCATGTTCCATTGGATCCTTTGGCTGCCTTTGCACGCTGACCCACCTGGTTTAGAAAACTTCAGTTCAAAGTTTGGCATCATGCATACATTATTTATGCTATTGTTCTGTAGATGCATTATTTATAACTATAATATAACATAAAGCACTTGTGTCATTTTTCTTTTCATAATTCGCTCAGTTTTAGGAGGTCTTTTTGTTGTCCCTAACTCTCACTTTTTACACTTTTTGGTTACCAGAGGAAGATTAGAAGCATTTGTAAATGCAAATATTTAATTTTCTATACATTGTTTTTTGAACAGAGAATTTGTTTGGCTGAACACAATCAGCTTCAGCACTGTTTCCTGTGGGACACTTTGTGTGCCTTTTGGCTTTTCCCCATTCCTAGATTAAATATTTTTCTGTGACCTTGAGTGTGTACATTTGGATTGAACATAAGGCTTCTTTCCAGTACAAGCACTTCAAATCCCAGAAAGTTCCCCAATTCATAGTAAATTTAAGTCTCTCTTCACTACACCACCATCTCATCACTGCACTGAGAGTCTGGATCTCTGCCTGCCTTTGGGGCTTCATGTTTGACACCATTCTGGAGAATAATAGCGAGGAATTTGTAACTTGTCCTGTGAGGTCTGATTCCACCTTTTCCATCAGGTATTTTGCTCTCACATGCCACAAATGAAGATATCTTTGCACAGAATGACTGAAACAACTGAATAACTTACAAAATCAGTTCATCTTCCTCTGGCAGATTGCACAGATTTCAGAGGAGAGTTTTGTCTGTCTCTATTTTAGGAAGCGTACAGCTTGTTTTAGGAGTTACCCAAAAATAACATTTGCTCATATGCATATGTTTACCTGTCTGCCTGGTGTTTTCTATCTCCTCACAGGCTGTGTTGTGCAGTAGCTATGGTGCTTAAAATAATGCAGGTAAATCTGATGTCTGGGGGATTAACTAATTCTTCACATAATTGCCTTGACAGATACAAGGTTAAAAAATTTCTTTTCTAAGCCACAAGAATTACAATTAGCTCTATGGGCTGAGGGCTTGTTGCATGAACTTCTATAGCATACAGTATATTATCAGTTTTTGTGTTATTTTCCTGACTAGTTCTAATGAATAATAATAATACAGTCTTGAAGATTTCTGAACTGAGAAAATAAAACCTTCACATGAAGAAAGAGACTTTCTTTTCAGTATATCAATTTAAAATCTATCACTTATGCATAGATTTGGTATTACTTGTGAGTTTGGTGTTTGGTACTGCGCATACAAGAAGATACAGAGATGATGACTTAGTGTACAATTGGAATACAGGTCAAGATTCTGACAGTCTTACCTAATGACTCATTTGCATGATGTGCTCTTAGCCCCTTTTAGAGAGAAATAGGCATGTGCAGGATGTAATTAACACTCCTGTCCCATCCAGACATGGGTTTCTGTCACATAAATAAAGCACAGATAGAAAGAACATGCTAAAATAATACATCAGGGTCATATGTTACTTTGTATATGCTGATTGTATGTGATATGTACTTGATTCACATACATACATATACATTCATGTACATAGCTTTCATTTGGATTTTTGGATAATTTTTGGTAAGTTAATATCCACTATAATCAAAGTAGATCCTTAGAATTCCTTGGTGCCATCTCCTTAGATTCCAAAGGGAGCAGGGACAAGTATTTCACTTGTAGATATTTACATGAAAATGCATCATTTGAGAAGGTTTAATCTTTAGAGGATATCACACACCACACTGAGACTTAGATTCCTCATTGCAAATTCACAGAAAATGTTCATCCCTGTTAACTGGCTGATCAACACTTCTAAATATCAGGGTATTTTGTTAATCTTCAGGAACACAGTTCCCAATTAATTAATTGAATTCCACATCCATCCTTTTCTAAAGGGCTCCCATGCATACGTAAATAAGTATTTATAGGCAAATAGATGAAAGTGAAATCACTTGAATATTTAATATCTCTGTCTAAATGTTCAGTCCATGTTATCAATACACAGAGATATTAATGTGCCCTTTGACCACTCACTGTTAAGGGCAGCTATTACTGATACAGCTGGTTGTCACTAGAAAGATTTTAGAATAATTTCTAAGTAAATTTTCATCTCTTGGAAATCTAAGGTTCTTCATTTTGCAGCAGGACAAAATAACCTTCAAATTATTAGTGGCAAGAAAATCTCTCAATGAAAAATTACCTTCTGTTGTGTTGGGTGGGTTTTTTACATGCACCATATGTTTTCTTATGGAAAAACTTCAATAATAGATTAAGAGAATGAAAATACAGAAAAGAGCTAAATGCTCAGACATGAGATACACTTCAAATCCAAACAAAATGGCAATGGAAATTGTCCTTATAAAAAAACTAATCAAAAAATTATATTTACTTGAAGCCTTAATTGACTCTGTGCATCTTCTAAAATCATAAATTTTATCTCTTACATTGTCTTCCTTTCTGATAAGCAGGTTATCAATTAAAACACGTATTTAAATGTCTGTAGTGGATGGCTGAGGAACAATGTTATACGTGGCATTTACTCTCTATTCAGTTTCTTTAAAGTCATGTTTTTCTAAACAGATTACTTTGATTTCTCTTTGAAAAAAAAAAAAAAAAAGAAAAAAAAAAAAAGAAAAAAAATTACCATCCTGAGTTGGAACAAATCACCATTAATACTGTGTGGATGAAATCAGGTTTTGCCAATCCAATTAAAATCATCTTTGATGGAGATTTAAAACAGAAGAAAGAAAATCCATTTTCCTTCCTAATAAGCCTCCCACTACCTCAAAAAGGTATTATTAAAGCCCTTTATACAAGGTTAAATTTTTAAGGATATGGACTCTTTCAGAACTATAAATATCTTTTTATGAAAATGCATTCCAGTAGAAAATGTGTGGAATTTAGTGGAAGAAGTGTCAAAATAAAAACCTAGTAATTCTCATTCTGTCACTACCAGTTGTCAGTCCAAGACAGTCCAATAGCTGAGATATGGATGGTATCAAATCCTGTTCTCTGAGTTTTGGGTTGTTTTTTTTTTTTTCCTTAGTCAAACTTTTAAGATATAAATAAACACAAACCATTTCAACCTTGGCATTGACTTTTACTGTGATCACAACATGTCCATCTTCCTATCTTAGTCTGTGGGATCCAAAGAATATCAAAGAACTTCTCTGAGGAAAGAAAATGTATCAATTTCTATGTTTTGTGAATGTTCATTGTCCTGAAAATACCTTTAGTATGAATAGAAATGCACTGCCAAACTGGGGCTGTGTCATAGCCTCTGCTAAGCAGCCAACATGTCTGTATGTTGAAAAAGGACAGTTCAATACCTATTTCAGAAAAGCCTCCTGGCACTTGCAAGAAACTAATTTGAGTCTCAAGGACCAGTAGATCAATAGGATGGCACAGTCAGAAGCATGTAAACTTATGTACATGCCCAAAAAGTCCTTCACTTTCTATGTAGATGTGATTAGAAATGATCAACATTAGCCTATAGACTACACAGCAACTTTGTCATAAAACATTCCAACTCTGTGGACAAATATTTTGGGAAGTACAAGAAGATTTGTATTAGAAAATCTTGAATTAAACCTGGCCTTACTGATTGCTTTTTCTCTGGTGTCAGTTGGAAGATCATCGTGGTTTGGATTTGGTCTGTGGAACAAGAAACATATATTTAGAATCACAGAAATATTAAGGTTAGAATAGACCACCAAGATCACAGAGTCCAACCATTAACCCAGAACTGCCAGGTTCACCACTAAACCATGTCCCTAAGCACCATATCTACATGTTTTTGAACACTTCCAGGGATGGGGATTCCACCACTGCCCTGGGTAGCCTGTTCCAATGCTTGAAAGTCCTACCAGTGAAGAAATTTTCCCTAATATCCAATCCAAACCTCCCCTGGAGCACCTTGAAGTCATTTCCTCTTGTCCTTTCACTTGTTACATGGTAGAAGAGTCCAGTATTGCCCCACCTGGTTACGACTTCTTTTCAGGTGTCTCTGTAGATGTCCACATGTGAGTTAGACATCTAAGGTCCCATTGCAGTCAAATTAGATCCTTAAAATCCCTTGATACCATCTCCTTTGACTCCAAAGGGAGCAGGGACAAGTACTTCACTTGTAGATATTTACATGAAAATGCATCATTTGAAATGGTTTAATCTTTAGAGGATATCACAACCATACTGAGACTTAAATTCCTCATTGCAAATTCACAGAAAATATGCATCCCTGTTAACTGGCTGAACAATACTTTTAAATATCAGGTTATTTTGTAAATGTTCAGGATCACGGTTCTTAACACATTAATTGAATTCCACATCCATTCTTTTGTAAAGGGCTCCTATGCATATGCAAATGAGTATTATAGGCAAATGTATGAAAGCGATATCTCTTGAATATTTAATGTCTATGTCTACATTAATATTTAAACTGGTCCAGAGTGTGGTCTTAAACATTGGCACGTTGTACAAACTGCTCAATTATTAATATTCTTTCTGACATAATTTTGGCTCATTCTCAGTCACCCAAACTAGTGGTCACGTTCTGGTAGGCAACAAAAATCACAGGATCATAGAATGGTTTGTATGGGAAGGGACCTTAAAGACCGTTTAGTTCAAACCCCCTGCCATGGGCAGGGACATCTTCCACCAGAACAGTTTTCTCAGAGATCCCTCCAACCTTGCCTTGGACACTTCCAGGGATGGGGCAGCCACAGCTTCTCTGGGCAACCTGTGCCAGGGCCTCACCATCCTCACAGGGAAGAATGTCTTCCTAAAACCTAATCTAAAACTGCTCTCTTTCATTTTGGAATAATTCCCCCTTGTCCTGTCACTCCAGGCCCTTGTAAATACTCCCTCACCATCTTCTTTGTCATCTCCCTTCAGGTTCTGGAAGGCCACAGTTAGGTCAACCTGAAGCTTTCCCTTTTCCAGGCTGAACAATCCCAGTTCTCTCAGCCTCTCCTCATGTGAGAGGTATCCCATCCCTCTAATTATCTTGATGGCCTCCTCTGGACTTGCTCCAGCAGGTCGATGTCCTCCCTGTGCTGGGGAATCCAGAGCTGGATTCAATACCCAAGGTAGATTCTCACAAAAGCAGTGTAGAGAGGGAAAATCCCTCCTCTGATCCCAAAAAAATAATAATAATAAAAAAAAAAAAAAACAAAAACAAAAACCAAAAAGAAACAAAGAAAAACCACCTAAAAGAAATACACAAAAGTGCTCAGAAGTATTCACTGTAGCTGAATCATCCTGTTCTGGAGGGAATGTTAAGCTGTGTGAATGCAATGAACCTTTATTTTTGCCACAGTCAGAGAAGAGGTAGAAAAGGCTCTTTTAGTTACTCATACAGATGTTGCTCATAAATATCTGACCTCACCTTTTACCTCCCTTTCCAGGATCTTTCAGGCTAGGTGTTCCATTCACAGAAGGTTTGAATTCACAAGCTGTCAGAAAAAGCAAGCAATCAGCTATAGATCACCTATCTTCCATGTGTTAAATATTCAAGGAACAATGATGCATACCTTAAGGCAATAAAGCTACAGTGTCTGTTGGTTCTGAGACTGAACAGGACCTGAAGCAGCTTCTGAAAAAGAGGCAGATCACCACTATTCCCAAAAAGTCTATGATCTACTGTGAAGCCCATCTGCATGTCAGAAGCCTGCCTGTTTCCAGCTGCACAAGGCTGATAAGCCTGAAGAAGGCCAAAAAATTAAGGAGATGGTTCTTTTTGCTTTGTTTTTTAATATAGCTAATTTAGGGAATATTTTTGACAGGTTTTGATCAGAATTATAAACCCTTGATGATACAAAATTAGTAGGTATTAATATACTTCTCTCTATAATGTCAGTGCCTGTCAGAGGGGAAAAGCACATGGTAACACATTCAGGTGACTTCGTTTTCACACAAAGGTGAGCACACACAGAAGGTATATGGAAATTTTTATATAGAGGCTAAACAGCCTCTATATCAAAAACTTACTAAATATAGACATTGGAGTTGTTCTTAACTCAAGCTAATGAAGAAAAATGTATTTAGGAAGACTTCTATTAAATGTAGGTTAAATACTTAACCTTAAAGGTGCTTGGCATTGCATTAAAGTTTTAAAGATTGGCATTTTCAGATTGTCAGTTAAAATGCAGAAGAGAAACTGGATAATTGGCATGCAACCCCATGAGAGCTCCAGGCTGGGGGCTGAGTGGCTGGAAACCTGCCTGGCAGAAAAGGACCTGGGGATGCTGGTCAACAGTGGCTGAACATGAGCTCAGGCATGCCCAGGTGGGCAAGAAGGCCAAGTTTTTCTATATTCTTTATTTCTTCTTTAAAATAACACAAATTAATAAATAAACACAATTTTACATCACTAAAATGTAAATTTCTATGCTCAGGCGTCTAGGCTGTACTGTTAAGGGAGTGTTGGAATCACCATCCCTGGAAGTGTTCAAAAGGCATGTAGATGTGGCACCTGGGCACAGGGATTAGTGGTGAACTTGGTGGTGTTGGGTTAACAGTGGCACTGGGTGATCTTGGAGGTCTTTTCTAACCTTACTGATTCTATGATTCTGTAAGATTAGCAGCATCCTAGAAAAGGAACTTACATCTGACACCAAAAAGATATCTCTGGGTTGTGAAAACTTCGTTCTTTCTGGTGTAAACTGACCACCAGAACTAGGAGAAAGAGGAGTGATGCCTTTATACACTTATTCCATAATAATTAATAGTAGCTACTAATTTTTTCAGAAATTTTCTTTGGATTTGAACTTGATGGACCAGTTCTGAGTTTAGAGTGCTAGTCTTACACACTTTCACCTCTAAATGTCTCTGGTACAACTTTTGATTTGATTATCACTGTGTATTAGTACAGACCATCATTCTCAGCACTGTAAGTAAGAGTAATTTGAAAAGCATTCCTTGTTATGAAGAGCTTGTTCTACAAATATATATTTTATCAAACTATTCTCATCCAAGTAGTCTCTGAGCCTTCTCCCAGTGACTGGGAAGTTAGTAGCACAGACATGGATCATACCATGACTGCTGAATAACTGAATAACCAAGTAGCAGCCCCAAGGATGTTGAATTTCCAGTTACAGATGTAGTCATTGTGCACCACTGATCAAACAGAGCAGAACAGGGAAAACTGTCACCACCTTGAAGCTAAATAATCTAAGCCATGATTCTTGTTTCCATATGTATTTAATCCCTCTATTACACAAGGTATCATGCATCTTCTAATGGCTTTCATCTTCTCTCACACCACTTTCAAGCTGTCAGTTGATCTACCTACAGAATCAGCATGCACACACATTCCAGGCTGTAGTGCCCACATCCATACAGTTCATGGGCTTTGCTTATATTTCAGGGACACATTTGGGCATTTTCCAGTTTGTGTGTCCTTTCCTACTGAATGCCAGATGTACCTTGTGTATCCAGTACCCTGTGAATCTTACAAAGCCTGTCACGAGTTCTTTGATGCATCACAGACATCCACCTTGTCAGCCTAACCTGCAGCTCCTTCTCACTTACTCTGTTAAGTTCATTACTTCAGGTGTACAGCTATGACAATTAAACTTCTCATCTGTTAAGTTTCCATGGCACTTATTTCTCCTGTGTGCCTTTCCTTTCTCTGTCTTTACCACCTACTCAAAAAATTGGAGTAATTTTTATTCAGTTTTTGAGCTGTTCTTCACTGACTGGAGGTCTCTTTCTGTTTGAGTTGTATGTCAGAGTGTCAAAAAACCCCACAGTACTGCCAAGAATGATGTTGCATAATTATAAAATTTCAACTTAAAAAGACTTTATCAGTATTCAGCTCTTAATTGTTCTCTCTGTGTTAAAACTGCCCACTCTCATTTATACTTCCCTGAAGATTTCAGTGCTAGTACTATTATACATTTCTTCTGGACCATGGAATAAGGAACTGCACATCCCAATTATGCAAAGAATTATGTGCTCAAATTTTCTTGTATCAGCAGCTATGCAGTTGACTTATTTTACAGCACTGAGTTGTAAGACAGACAAGCAAATGACAGGGGAACAATGTACAAGAGACTCATATTAAGTTTAGTCCTCAAGCGTGAGATTATCCTGCAGACATTACTGAGGAGAAATCGTTGTGTAATGAATGTCTCTGGATCCACTCGCATATAATGTTACTACATAATCTTGTTAATAAGTACACGAAGCTTCCTTTTGTAATATTTACATTTTTAGATCAAATATGTCTGCTGTGGGACGTTTTTGGAAATTCATTGCTTCAGTGACTGGAGAGGTTTTTTGTTTCAAAGTGAATACAGTCATTGTCTGTTTATTAATTTCAGTGTAAAGACTGTTGTTTAACTTCTTTTCAATTTTTTTTAACTGTTTCTGGTTTTATGAACCAAGTTTTACAGAAAGATTGTATTTTAGTAAAGTAAAGAAAAAAAATTCTAGTTATATCTCAGACTCCATTTCATTATTATTCTAGCTGTACCTGAATACATTTGTCTCAGTGGACAGATCTATAATGTCAGGTAATAGATGGGGGAAAATATTGCAATAATCAAGATGAGAGCTGCTAATAACCTTGCTGAGATCCATGGAAAATTATATGTGGGGATGATAAGGAGATAATACACCCAGAGAACAGGCCCAGTGATCAAGACTGCCTTGATGATACAGGTAGAAAATTCAAAAGAAGAGGAAAGATCACATTTCAGTTGATTTAGCAAATACAAAAGCAGGAGATGAGGATGATATTTCAGTTGTTTCAGTAAATACAGACAGTGTTAAGGAAGAAAAAGAAGGAAGTCATGGCCAAAATCCTTCAAACACTTAAAACAGGAGAAAGAAGTAGAGGATTTACTGACAGAAGAAAGCTGTGCTGAGGGAACTGGAGAAAACATCATAGTACATGCAGTGATATAAAAAACCTAAACAAACAAACAAAAATAAAACAGGAAAAAGAGTACGTATTGTCAAAATAAGTTGGAAAAAATGTATACTATTATTCACACAAAAATTCCCATATCTTTATGTAAGGGATTACAAAATGGCTTTCTGGGAGAAAGGGTAGAAAAGCCTGAGCAAGGCAGTGCAGAATCAAAGCTCTGAAATAAAACACCAGCAAATTAAATGTATTCAATAGCAAATCCAGGTGTGTGACTCTTTTCAAACCTGCACTTTGCACTGCACAATACATTAGTTCCCAACCAGCACAAGACCAGAACTAACACAATATAAACGCAGCAGCATCCCCTTTTTTTTTTTTTCCCAACGCTGAGCCAAGCACTAGAAATTCAGAGCAAGCCTGAGTGATAAACATCACTCCCTCTATAAATGACTGGCCCGTTGCTAATGGCAACAACTCTGTTCCTAAAGTTAGCTGAGCTCTTACAGTGGCAAATTCGGTGTCCTCACGTAACTTGCAGGATTCAGCTCACCAGTTTTGCCAACTCCTGCAGCCATACAACTGCATTTAGAG
This sequence comes from Pseudopipra pipra, assembly GCF_036250125.1. NCBI lineage: Eukaryota > Metazoa > Chordata > Aves > Passeriformes > Pipridae > Pseudopipra > Pseudopipra pipra. The sequence continues at coordinate 71,828,145 of NC_087552.1, forward strand.
CATGAACTTTTCCTTTCTCTTTGCACGACATTTATCACAGAAAAAATACAGTTCAAGTTAGATCCTGAATATTTAAGTGGAATCAATATTTAGTCTTGCCATTGTGTGACACCATTTTTATCCCAAATGAATACTTTTTGTTTGTTTTAAATAATTTCCTACATTACTGTAGGACAGATCCTTTAATTCAAGATACAGATGGATGGAAGTAATTCATCTAAATTATGGCACACTGCTAAAAGGGGACTTAGGACTAAACCATGTGTTGCTTAGGGTTTCAGACTGTGTTTAGCAGATGTTTGCTGGGATGATGTGATGTGAGAGGCAAACATTGCATTAGTTTGTGGTTGTAGTTATGCAAAAAGATACACACCATATCCAACCTCTAGGGTAAATGAGATGATAAAAAGAATCCCTTGCCTTACATTTGGTTTCAGAGACTCTTCCGTCAAAGTCAATGAGGAGAGCAAAAGTTTTTTGCACCAGAACTATTTATGACCAATTCAGAATCAGTTTTGTGACTGTCATATGATATTTGGATTTAGGTTTTGAATTCCAGTAGCTCAGAAAATCGTGAGTTATAAAGGGCATGTCTAAACTGTTGTATTAAACAATGCTTAATATATCCATTAAAATTTTCATTTCAAATTCTAAGTTTTGGTTTGGTTTTTTTTTAACAGAAAACTGTGTTTTGGATTAAGAGTGTTTTCTTCATAATTATGAAACTGTGGAATTCATTTCAGCCACGTAGAATCTTAGAATCATAGAATCATTTAGGCCGGAAAAGACCTTTAAGACCATTGAGTCCAACCACTAACCAGCACTGCCAAGGCCACCACTAAACCATGTTCCCAAATATCATATCTACCTCTTTTTGAACACTTCCAGGGATGGTGATTCCACCATGTATTAGTGACAAAAAAGATAGATGGGGAAAATGTCAAATATCAGTTCATAACCTTTACAATATTGCACTTGGAGCTCCATAAACTGTAGAGATAAAATATCAAATTATTACTTTTCTTCTTTTATGGTTTTTCAAAGGAAAGCATAATTATCTAAAGTCAACATTGATTGTCCCACTATAAAAAATTATTACAGTCACAACCTGAAGCCCTAAAGAGAATCAGGAGCTGGGAGCATAAATAGAACAGTACACAGGGGTATCTACTCAGAGCTGTGTATTACCTAAGCTGATTTCAGAGAAAAAAATAGATCAATTAGATTCATAATTGTAGCTTGGGTGTGTCTGCTCCATTTTGTTCAGTTTTATGCCATAGAAATTGTAACAGTGTCTGGGACTGTTTTTTAAGGATATTTAGGCACCCACTTCCTCCTGATGTTTCTGAGTGTTAGACATGGAGATGAGGGTTGGGGGAAAGGTTAAAAAAAATCATAGAATCACAGAACGATTTGGGTAGGAAAGGACATTAAAGACCACCCAGTTTCACTTCCTACAATGCACAGGGACACCTTTCATTATCCCAGGTTGGTCCAAGCTCTGTCCAACCTGACCTTGAACACTTCCAGGGATGGGGCAGCCACAGCTTCTCTGGGCAACCTGTGCCAGGGCCTCACCACCCTCACAGTAAAGACTTTCCTCTGCAAATCTAACCTAAATTTCCTAAATAAATAAGGACATACCTTTTTTCACTGATTTGCTGTTAACAAGGCATGATGAGTTTTTATGCTGGTTTTACACAGGCTGAGATGTCAGCACCAAAAGCCAAAAGAGCTGATGAATCAGGACATGGATGCTACAAAAAAATCCCTTTGAGTGAGCCTCACAAACTTTTCACCTCTTGCCTCTGAAACACTTTGCAGCTGTTACTGCTTGTGCAGCACACTTCCTGCAAGGTAAATAGAAATCTGCCTCCTATAATGCTTTGCAAGCATTATTTGCTGCCATAAAATATGAATAAAAGCATAAAATATTGAGGAAGGTATAATTTTATAGTACATTAAAAATAAAAAAAAAATTAACAAGCATGACAGGTTAACATTTTGCAAGCATTAGAGGAGCAGGTGAATTATGGCATTATTGGCAGCAGAACAAGCTATCTTGTGTTTAGCCCTGGAGTTCTTTATTTCTCCAGACCATTTCTAATTAGAGTCTTGAAATGAGATCCTGCTAGCAAACCCCTAAATTACGGGCAGCAAAGTGGGGATTCAATCCAGATATTTCTGGTGTAGTACAGGACTGTGAGCCCAACACATTATGTTCTGCATACAAAGCATTTGGGTTGTACAGGTACAGAATGATTATAAGAAAAAAAAGGTGTGGGTGTTAAAAAAGGGAGAGAGAAGAAATAACAATTCCCCATGCAGGTGATCTTCATGGGTACATTTACCAATGGAGAAATTGCCGTGTTGTACATAAAGAAAACACAAAAGTGTTTTGCAGAAAAAAGGGTGAAATTCCACATCAGTGTACTTAAGAACTGAATTGATCAAGAACTGGAAAAACCAGTGTAAAGCAGGAAAGGGGAAGGGAAGAAGAAAGGAAAAAGAAATGAGAAAAGGAAAGGGGACAGACTGACTAGCAGGAGAAAAAAAGCCTAAAACTTCCTTGTGTCTAGAATAAAAACCATGAAGCCTTACATTGTTAAAATATACTCTGGACCAATACACCATTGCAAGCAAAAAGCTTTGTGTCTTGGACAAATCTTTCTTTTTACTGACCTCTCACATAGGGTATAGAGACATATGTGTATGTGTTTCAGAAAAAAGAACTTTTAGACTAGTTTAACATAGTTTTTAGACTATGTTAAACTTTACTACAGATTTGCAATACTTATTTGATATCTATGAATGCACCATGTGCTTTTTAAGTTTAAAACAAAAAAATATCTAAAACACATTATGTCATAGAATGATAAAATATCATGAGTAATAAGGGGCCACAAGGATCATCAAGTCCAACTCCTGGCCCTGCACAAGACACCCCAATAATCCCACCCTGTGCCTCAGGGCATTACCCAAATGCTTCCTGAACCCTGTCAGGCTTGGTGCTGTGACCACTTCTGTGTGGAGCCTGTTCCAGTGCCCAACCACCTTCTGGGTGAAGAAATAATCTAAAATGTAAAATGAACTAAGAGATTAAAGAATTATTCTAGTTAGACTGCAGTTCAAGGTTTGCTTCTAGTACTTTTATTCTCCAGTCAAAAACAACCAAAGTGTTTGTGTTCCTCCTTAAACCAGTCTCTTGAATTTGTCACTGAGTGAATCCACCAGTAGAGGCAAAGGAATTGATCAGATGCTTCCTGAAACTATATCCTTTGTGGACAGTAACTGTATAAATAAACAATCAGAGGCTCTGATCCAGGGATATTACTTTGGGAATCTAAGGTAGGTATGTACATCATAAATATTAGTTTCTTAGCAGAGGACACAGGAAGGAAACCAGTCATGTGAACTCAGTGGCACAGGTTGCCTGTGTGGTTAGTGAAGTGAAGGCAGTATTTCTGCAGGTTTCCAGGGGGTTCTTTGCTTTACCTAATGACCTGATATCTTTACAGTCAATTAACTTCCTGGTGTCTGTAGGAATATGTAGTCTGTGTAGTACTGGAAAGAAATTAGGACTTTCAAGATAATTTTTTTTTTCAGAGTTAGTGATATTTTCCTACTGTGTACAAAATTAGGGAGGACAAGAAATACAGGGTGAAAAAAAATTAAAAGGAAAATATATTCCTGAAATGCTAGATTATCTCATATGGGGAGGATACAATAGGCAGGGCAAGTCAATAGGAAGGGTAAGTCAATGACTGTGTCTTTTGTCTTACTCTATCTGAGAGGCAAAAGTAAATAACAGACTCTAAAAGAAACAAGAAATATGAGAATATAAAGCTAGGGAAAAATTGAGAGGAAAGTTCCATGGTTTTTTTTTATTTTTTTTTTTTTTAATAGAATGGTCATTTCAGTGCTGGAACAGAGATTGGAAACGCCTCTTAGAGCAATTTGATTTTGATATTTCAGACACCTGGCCTTGTTGGATCCAGACAAGACAGAGGAAGGTTTCTACTTCAAGAGGGAACAACTCAACAATAACCTAGTCTGATGTTTATCAGAATTATTCTAATAGTTATAAGCTGTGTGATCCAAAACTGTCAAGAGTCAGAAACAAATTGCAACAGAGAGAAGCTTTTGATGCCCATTTGATGGTCAGAAACGAAAGGATCAAATGCAAAAGGAGGTACCAGGTCCAAGAGGAAGGAGTTTTCATTATTCTAGTGAGTTGAACTAAACATTGAAAAAAATAATGGTAAAAGGAGACCTGGTAAGGAGCAGGGTAATTGTTGGTACCGAAGACACTGGTCCATTAGCACAATTTCAGCTACATCGAGTTCTCACTCTGGTAGAAGATCCAGCACAGAAAAGAAAATGAAAAAATAATAATATGACACCTCTTTTTTTTTTAATAGCAGGGAGGGAGATAATCTCAGACAATATTGATTTAATAAACAATGAAAACACAAATAAGGAAAGAGTTCCATTGAATTTACTAAACCAAGAATTTAAAGACTGAAAAAATTTCAGTAAGGCAGAGAGATGCAAAATCTGTGAAAGATATAGTAAAGCAGAAAGTACAGCTGACAACTGTGTTTAGCAGAAGAAAGAGGATGCAGTTCACACCAGAAGGCAGAGCATTGTACAGCAACATGCCAGTCTCCCAGAATAATAAAAATTATCTGAGGAATTTGGCCTTAGGTAACAGCAAAACCTTATTTCTGTTATAACACAAAAAAACTAGCATGAACAGAATGCTGAAATTCTTAACCAAAAGAGAACATTATCATTTAAATCATAACTTACAGTTAAACCTAATAATGAATATTTGTAAAGGCAAATGAGAATATATACAGGAATGCCTCATAGGATGTTTGTGGTCAATATCCAGATGAACTGGAGAAAAATACAGTCCTTGGAAAAATATAATGCAAAGACCGATGCTTTCCCACTATGCAGACAGCAAAACAAGGTCAAGGATGCATCAGTAGCAAAACGACGAATTACTGAAGAGATGTAGCCACATGTCTTTATGGGAATAGAAGAGCTGCCAAGAGAATGTAAAATCAAACTTGTGACATCAGCAATTCTAACAACAGTCTCTGACCTCTGTGTTTGCTTGATAGAGAAGGTATTAAAAAAAGAGAATTGAAGATATGAGAGGTATTTGACAGATGAAAGCACTTCAGGACACATAGGCAATGAAAGCCCCAAAGTTCAGCAGAAAATTTGCATATGTATGTGGAGAAATAAAACTGGCTTCTGAAATTAGCTTGTTTATCACAAACCAAATATTTTCAAAGTTCTATACTTTGAAAGTCCTCTTGGCCTTTCTCCTCCCCAGCTTTTTCATGGAGGAATTTGAGCATTAACTGTATTCATCATTATATTTGGAAGGTACTGTGTCAGCTGGCTCCCAGTCAGCATCACTCTAGCAACAGAAAATTTCTGAAAAAGAAATCTAGGATGGTGCCAGGGTTGCTTGGCATCCTTTGCCAGGGAGAAGATGTGTTGGTTTATGACAGAAACAAAACTCAGGATGATGAATTCTGAGATACTTTCAGCAAACTGGCCTTGCTCTGAATGAGACTGATACCTGTGAAAAGGAGCAGATAAATGTGTATTAAGAACTAGGAAGTTCTGGTGAACAGTCCTGTTTCTGCAATTCCACAAAAAGCTCAGCAAAGTTGGTGAATGCAGCAATTTTGCAACCGTCAGAAAGACCAGATTTTGGAAAGGAAGTAACAAAGTCATTGAACATAATAAAGAAGTATTGATACATCTGCCTCATTGGTGCAATATTCTGTATTGTTGCTGTCATCCAGAGGTAAAGGCAAGGCATGTGATAGTTGTTTGGTATATCTATATCTCTATATGTGTCCATCAAAGGAAACCTGTCTGGAGACAAAAAAACTCATACCCTGTAGTATTCATAGAAAAATTTTCAGAGAAATCAAAACATTGTATGTTCCAGTGTGTGTGGGCTACTCACAAAGCCACGGGGACCAGCAGAAGGCCCAATCTTTACACAACTGGTAGTTTTATAACACCCAAACAGACTGAAGCACCTCTGCCCTTACAGGATTCATGTTCAACAAATAACCTTTTCTTTTAGATTCAAAAGCTCATATCAGATATGATGCTTTCATTTAATCTCTGACAGCAGCAAATAGTCTCAGTCTTTGTTATGTAAAAACTCATGTGAAAGAACAGAGTTTTGAGGAAGATGCTGAAGTAAATATATGTTAATACTGACTGACAATAACCACACTTTTTGAATCAATCACTTTTTAAATTTCTTTAATTCAGTATGAATCAAATGTATTCCTTGCTGCCCAGGAAGAAAGAGTCAAGGGGATGAAATTCCAACAGACCAGTTGCCAGAATAGTAAACACAGGTTGACATTGGGATTGTGGAATTAAAGTATTGTTAATCTTCTGAGACTTCAGAAGAGCTGCTGTCCAAAATCCTACAAGAGCACAAACAAGGGCATCTCATGAGCGCAGCAGTTTGTAGGGTTTGACTAGGGCAGTTCAAACCTAAGCAACAGCTGCGAAGAATACAGTGTGGGAGGGAAAATAAGCAAACAAGAATACCCAAACACAACCCTCCTCCCAGGAAACAGTTGCTAATATCATTAATCTCTACAAAACTACCTGACAGACCTTGGCAATAGGCAGAAACAGCTTTTTGTTGTATGCTTGTTAGATTTTTTTGAGAGGACACACACATACATTATTGCTGCTGATTATTTCTCCTTATATACAGACCTGGCTGTCCTTTCATGGTCTTCAGCTGCACATGTCATCCAAAAAACTAAAGCCACTACTGGCCTGGTGTGAAATTCCTAAGCTTTTCATAGAAGGTTGTGAGCCCTGTATTAGCAGCTCTAAGCTCCTCAGCAAAGAGAAGGTAGAATAGCATATTCTTAAGAAAAAAAAAGGTAAAAATCACGGGGAGATGTGTGTATGACAATTATGATGTATTGATCACTTGCATCTGGATTCTTTCCAGTAGAACTGGTAATAAGTGTATTAGGAATGGCTCTAGTTGAACCACTCATTAATCCTAAACCTCAGAAGTCCAACTAGAAGGAACTGTTAAAGCAAAATACCAAGGTATAAACTTGGCAACTGTAATGATCTAAGGTAGAAAAGTTGAAGAACCGCTCCTAGAACAAAAGGATCGTTTTTTCCCCTTAAAAATCTTCGAAATCTTCTGGTGCACTTTGTCAGAGCTCTTACTTCTGATGACTGCAAAGGTATTTCTTCAAAGGAATGAAGTGCTACCTTCACATTTCCTATTGCAGGTAAGAGAAAATGTGTAACTTATAGTGGTGACAGCAGGTAAAACCAAAGAGGGGTGTCCTTCCCCCAGTCCCTATCCCAGTCTCAAGGAGCTGCACATACAAGCTTCAGGAGAACTGATTCAACCTAATCAGAGTTCAGAATTTAATTCAGATTTCATTCTGTGCCTGGATGAGAAGATACATCAGTGGAGACAGCTTTGAGTGATTTGAAATAGTTCCAAACTCTTGACTTAAAGAGTCAGAACACGTTTTAACATGGTGGGGAAAAGCAAACTTTCAATTTACTTCATGGGTGTGTCAGTAAATATTATCAGTAAGTTGTACCAGCCATTAATTCCTTTATAAATGAAATTCCTTAAGCTTTTTCTTTGAATGATATGTAAAATCTGTTCAAAACCTCTGTCATCTTCTAAGGTAAACAGAACAGTATGCATTTGAATTTAGAACAGCACACAAAATGTCAATCACTGAAATTAGAGATCTGTTGCATTCAAAATTTTATGCATGAGAAGAAACAGTTCTGAAGCTGTAGATGGTATAAAATCTTCCCCTGCATAGTCACAGAGTAAGAATTTTGTGATTTAAATGTCCTGTTTTATCTTTGTCTCTATTTTGTTTAAGTATCATATTCAGACTCGTTCTTGAGTATTCAAATGTTTAGTTCTGCAGTGGTTTATTAATATTACTGTTCTGTTTTGTGGGAATATCCTCACAAAGACTAATACAAAATATACCTGCTGTCTGAATATACACATTTCTATTTTTTTTTTATATAAGAGATTTTATTTTATACCTTTTCCCTTAGCTTTTAGAATGTGTAGATGTAGCTTTGCACTGCTCCAGGAAACTGAAGTGTATTTCCTTTGTAAATCTTGTAAGTGTTGGTTTTGTCTCTTTGGGAACAAGAGGAGTCTAGAGAGTTCCTCGAGAGAAAAGAAAGTTCTGCTATAAATGTTTGACATACAGAGAGATTGATCTCCTAAACCATTTGCTTATTTGTTAAAAGGATGTATAAATCCTCATTTTTCACTTGCATTCCACCAGCACCTGCAAATCCCAGTTCTGAAACTAGACCTGGTTCTGTTTGGCAGTGGGGAAGATCCTTTTTGCTCTGTTTTGGGGAACTGGTGTGGACCATATTTAGTTATGCATGACAATTTTGAATTTGTCAACTAGTGCCCTCCATGGCTGGTGTAACAGCCTGGCCCCAGCAGCTGCTCTGCATGAAACCACTGCATGTAAGGGGAAAATTTAGCTATATCCACCCATTCCTCCATCCATCCATCCATTCATTTATCCAATGTTACTTTCCCTGAAGGCCAAAGAATGGACTTGGCTATTCATTGTACAGATGGGACCTGTGAGCTCACAGTTCTTCGACAACCCACGTTTTAGCTGAACGTGGAACCACTTTATTCTCCACCGGCCTCTAGTGGCAGATCCCTACCTCAAATACCCAAAATCCAGCTGAGACTTGTTCTTCAGACCACAAAGAAAGGTGAATTGGGCCAATGTGGCACAGAGAAAAGGTGGCTTATACTCTGAGATGAAGTGTAGCTGATGCACTTCAGAGAAAATCCCTGTTTGGGTGGCCTGGCTGCCCCCAGAAATCAGAGATCACCTGGACACAGCTTGATGCTTCTAATGGCCTTGGGTCAAATATTTACCTTGTGCATAGTCACTGTATCGTATTTACTTCTCATAATCTTTGACTTTTATATATTTCATAGTGCTCAGCTGAGGATACTCTTTGTTTACCTTCATTTTTCACACCTCATGAACACTTCTGCTCTTTCTCTCTCCCTTTACAAAGCCAGGGGTGAAAGTGCTACAGCCTTTGAATTTTCAACAAGCTGACCATTCTCCTGGCCTCAATGGTTTATATTCCTGCTGGTATATTCAGGGTACTCACAGCATCAATTTTGCAGGTTTTCTTTGCAGGTAGATGGGTACTGATAAAAAATTACAAATGCCAGAATGGCTGAAGGAAAAAAAATGTAGTTTCCTAAAATTCCTATATTTTGCTATAATTCAGTTTCTGTATTTTGCTATTTGCATAAATGTGTTCTTTTTACTTTCAGCACTGAATGTCTCATAGGTGGTGATAGGGAGGAAGGAGTGTAAGTTATTTCCCTAATGTGGAAGGACAAAGGAGTTTTTTTCCTGACCTTGTTAGTTTAAAATATTTATAACCAGAAGACTAGATGAATAATTCCTCTGAACAATGTCCTGTAACTCTGGGAAAAGATAAAAAATTCTTACTTAAACGAATTACATTTTGGAGCTCAGAATTTTTTTATTATTTTACCTCAAGTAATCCCACTGAAATTTAATTTAAGGTTTCTTTAATTAAAAGCAGAGAAATAAAACAATTGCAAAAATTGTTCCGGCCCCCAAAAAAAACTCTAAATCTATTTTTTTTTCTCAACAAATCCAGTGAAAGGCAGTTTCAGAATACACCCCCCACACATGGTTATTTGCTGTGCAACTCAATGGAACAATTCACAATCAAAATTTATTCATGTCTTGGAAACTGCATCTCATTTTTCATCTCAGGTGTCTGGATCAGAAACCAATGCCAGTAGTAAGACATTCCCAACTGCACAATGTTATCACACATGAAACCTGATTTCCACATGCCTTCCCATTAAACACGGGCTGTCACCTACAATGATTGGCAGATATAAATGAAGACACTAATGGATAAACTGATGGGGACTCACAATTACTTTTATAAATGCGTATTCTTTTCCTATGACTGTAAGGAGTAGTTTATGTCACAGTTCTTGCATTTTCAAAGTGCAGTTAAATCTTATCTTCATACACTTGGGTTCTCCTGACAGGATCTACAGCTTTGGACCTTTGTTTTGTTTAGAACTTATTAGACTTCTGCTATTAGAGAATTGGAGCACATAATGATGTTTAATTCAGTTATCCTCATCATGCCCTGGAAAGCAGTATAATACCAATTTGTGGTTCTAATCTATGGCATGAGAGTATTTTTTTGTTTATCTTCCGGTGAAACACATCTGGGCACCACAGCTTGAACTTACTGTACACTTTAGCCATCTCCTATGGCAGCTGTGCAGAGGTGGATCACTCTTCAAAAAGACAACTACAGAAGGAGGGAACATCATCACATGCAAATCCCTTTATCTCAGGAAGACCCACACCAAAACTAGAGGTGTTCTGGCTTTCAGTCTGCCATTGGAGGCAATTTGAATCCTTCCATCTTTCAGGTGTTTTCATTGACAGAAGTAGAAGGAATAAACTCTTTCCTTTCTGCTGACTTTGTCTCATTTTTAGGAAATAATTTAAAATTATTTTCAAATTACAAAACCCAATATCATCGTATAAAACCAGTATTTTATGTTGAGGGTGTATGTGTATTAGATGGGACATAAAATCATAGAATGGTTGGGGTTGGAAGGAACCTTAAAGACCATCTCCTTCCAACTCTTCACCCCAATGCACAGGGACACCTTCCACTAGACCAGGTTGCTCCAAGTCCCATCCAACCTGGCCTTGGACACTTCCAGGGATGGGGCAGCCACAGCTTCACTGGGCAACCTGTGCCAGGGTCTCACCACCCTCACAGGGAAGAATTTCTTCCTAATACCTAATAGCCTTGAAAACCTCCAGGGTTGGGGAATACACCTGAGCACAATTTTCCATTGCACATAATTCTTAATAACAAGTGGAGCCGTTGGACATTTTAATGTTTTTGGTAAATATCATTTTACACCACCAACTCTGCCCTCTTTTTGCTTTGTTATACTCTGCTCTCACCTTTGCAGCTTCTGCAGTGATTTGTCAAAAAAGTCAACCTGCTGGGGGAATCACAGAGGGTAAAAGTTTCTGTGCCTTTTGTATGAAAACTGACCCTATGCTGAGTTTGTGATTTCTGCTGAACAGCCCTCAGGGGACAGATCACTGAGGGACATGAAATCCTGGAAAGGAAAAAAAGAGATTGATGGTGCTGTACTGTATAAAGAGAAAACTAACTGGAAACCCAAAGGATATGAAGAGATACTGAGAGAGGAGACTAGCACAGAAGTGATGGAGGGAGAGCTTTGTTTGGAAAGAGGTCAATAATCTGAATTCTATATATACAAAACATTGAAGATGCTCATCTTTCTGGTGAGGAGAGGATCCAAGGGTTATCTGATGAAAGAGGACAGCTCCATTTTCTTTTTCCAAGAGAAAATTGCCTTTTTTTTAAAAAATAGGAAGCCTTACTGGCATATGCCACAGATATTTTTTGCCTTTTTTGCGTTTGCCATAGATGGATGCTTTTGATGTTTTTGGAAGCCAGAGAATGTCTCATTGTCAGATGCTGAGATTATTTTGTACCTAAAATAATAGGTATAAAAATAGCATCTGATACAGCACAGACATCTCTTTCACTCCTACTTCCCAAAAGGGCAAGGAAGAAGCACTGTCATGACTCCAGCTATGATGTGGCTGCTCCTGAAAGCCCAGACACATCCAGCCTGCCCTGCAGAGCTACTCAGCTCCATCAGTGTGACTCAGATTTTAAATTGTAAGGGAAGCACTTGCAAGTTCAAGTGTGCATTTTAAAGTCAAAGCAAGCTTGTAAAATATCCAAATTTGTATATGCAGAGTTGTCTTGCATCGTGTACTTTCTGCTATCTTCAATTACACTGATAAAATTTTCATTTCAGGGAAGAGCTTGGATATAAAAATTGCTAAATTCTTTGAGTTCTTTTTTCTTTCTAGATTATTTATTAGTGATAACAACTAATGTACTGCTTAAGGGTAATGAATCTTATTAAATGCACTTTAAATTATCTCCTAAATTAATACGAGAGTGCAGTTCCAGTGCTAAAGACCCACATAAGACTGGCAGAAAAACTAATATTCACTTCCTATGAAAGACTCCATCCTGCCTCCAGCTAAATTATGTATATCCAATCAAAATCTTGTCCCTAATAGAGATGTAACATATGTAAGCAGATTAAAATGTTATGTACTACTTATGGGAGATGTCTATAGATTTCATTCAGAGAGTATACTCGCTTCCTGCAGCCACTATGTGATAAGTCATTCTTCTTTTTTTTTTGTTTTTTCCTATTTCTCAATGTATTTAACAGACATCCTCAGTTAAAACCAACAATTACTCAGTCCATGATACAGGTCAGTATAATCCTGCTACAGCAGTATGAGTGAAGGGATTTTTGTCTTCAGGGATGGAATTATTACTTTAGGATGTAAGTTTATTTTGGAGGTGAAAGTCAGATTTCTACAACTGAAGGAGTGTGTACACACAGCTGGTTAAGAACACATGATTTCATATATTCCCCAGTTTCTCCAGTCGGTTTAGGATAGTCCCTGTCAAACTGCCAGCTTCTCCTACCTTACCTTCTCCTCTCCTCTCCTCCCCCTGCTCTCATGAGCCTGGTTTTGGCTCTGGGGAAGTATTAGATGTGATTGTAATAAGAGAATACTCCATGGGGATGGTTGTTTGCATTCCCTTTAGCCTGGATATCCATTAATATTCTGTCTTTCAAACACAACACCAAGCTTGAATTTAAATGCATCTCTGTGTCTCTCCTGCAGTTATCAGAGGTGAGCCACCACAAGAAGTCAGTCTCATTTCAGCTCCTAAGCATGAGAGAGAGATATTTCAGGAAGGATTATTGATAAAGAACACTGAGGAAAAAGTCTGGAAAGGAATTTGAATATTAGTGGTCAAGTTTTATACTCAATAAATTCTTCCTTTATATAATTATGTGGTAAATAATTTCCTTCATCTCCCACTGGAGGGTTTGACTGGACACAATGAATTTTTTTGGCCAACTTCTCAGCAGCATGGAGGTTTCCTGTCACTCCTGTGACCAGGGTCAGGCTGTGCCTGCTGCCCATGATGCTGCTCAGTCTCCTCTGACACTGAAAAAAATTTCAGGTACTGCAAAGGAAAGGCCAACAAAATTTTTGAACACAAATAAAACTAAAATAAATTATACCAGGTGCAAAATTAACCTGGAATTATTATTTCTTCAGAGACCAGAAGGGTCCAAAACTTTGGCATAATATAAAATTTCTATACTAACTTTAAATATAAAGCAGTAGTTAGTCATGAAATGAATGTGTTAAAAATTCACTGAACCCATTTCAGTATTGAAATAATTTGTATAATTTCTACTATTTTTGATGCTTAAAAATAATCTTTCCCTTGAATATTTCAGAACTGGATTACTACAAATATTCTTTGGAAACAGATTTAATTTTTGGAATAATAAAGTTTTCATTCTTTTAGTTAAAGTTTTCTTTAAACATTCTTTAAAGTTTTCGCCTTCTTATTTTCAGCCGATACATCATATTCAAACCTATCTGTCCTCTGAACACCACTGTCATCAGCAGCCAGTGTGCTGGTCTGCTGTTTTTTCCCCATCATAATTAGTGCACAGATATGTCCATCTCGAGCTGTTACAGCAATACATATTCAGAACACACTGTTTAGAATATGGTTAGAGTATGTTTAGAAATACATGGTCAAAACAACTAATAACCAGAACTCTCCTATATTCCTTCCTGGAAAATTCCCTGTTTCATTTTGCATGATGTATTTTGCACCAAATTACCAAGACGTGAGCACTTGCTGTAACTTCTGTGGTTGAGCTGCTTTCTGAGCTGTCACCTCTGGTCAGACACAACCATGCCCCTCAATTTTCATGGATTCTTGGTATTCTTGACTGCCTGACATATAAAATTCTGTTACATAATGACCTCCTATTTCAGGCTGTTGCAGCAGCACAAGTAGGGCATGGGAAGATCATTAGATCATGGAATGGCCTTTCTGTAACACAGAACAGAGCTATACCAGGGATTCCACTGCAGGGCTCAGCTCTTCAGAGCTCTCTCAGGTGAAAATATTTCTGCAGAACCTGAACTGAAAGCAAGAAAACAAGCAAACTCACTGATTTATTGTTTTTATTTATTTTTTTATTGAGACAGGCTGAAAGATTTGGGAATGTTCAGCCTGGAGAAGGAAAGGCTCCAGGGAGACCTGCCAACAACTTCCAGTGCCTAAAGGGGCTCCAAGAGAGTTGGAGAGGGAAACTGGAGAAGGTCTTGGAAAGACACAATAAGGGATGATGGCTCTGGAAAAACAGAAGGCAGGGTTAGGTTGGATAATAGAGAGAAATTCTTCCCTGTCAATGTGGTCAGGTCCTGGCACAGGTTGCCCAGAGAAGCTGTGGCTGCCCCATCCCTGGAAGTGCCCAAGGCCAGGTTGGATGGGGCTTGGAGCAACTTGAGATAGTGGAAGGTGTCCCTGCCTATGGCAGGGGGTTAGAACGAGATGACTTTTAAGTTCCCTTCCAACTTAAACCTTTTTGTGATTCTATGATTTGTGGTGGTGTTGGAAATCAGTAGTTCCACCTAATTTCCAGCAGGAGTTGTCCCTGTCCAGGAGCTGTTCTAAAGATTAGGATTTATGTAATAGAATTACTCCTATGCAGAAGTACATTTCCATATAGAAAGAATCATAGAATCATAGAATCATAGAATCATAGAATCATAGAATCGATTGGGTTGGAAAAGACCTCCGAGATCATCGAGTCCAACCCTTGGTCCAAATCCAGTCCATTTACTAGATCATGGCACTCAGTCCAATCTGCGTTTAAAACGCAGTCCAATCTGTGTTTAAAAATCTCCAGGGATGGTGAATCCACCACCTCTCTGGGCAGCCCATTCCAATGCCTGATCACTCTCTCTGTAAAGAATTTTCTCCTGATATCCAACTTAAATTTCCCCTGGCGGAGCTTAAGCCTGTGCCCCCTTGTCCTATTGCTGAGTGCCTGAGAGAAGAGACCAACCCCCACCTGGCTAGAACTTCCCTTCAGGTAGTTATAGAAGAAATCATTAAATGTCTGTGAAATATGGAAGACAGATTTCATAAAACCTTACTTTGTGTAAAGCAAGATAACACATATCCACACAAAAAGTGCTGAAAGAATTTGATGTTAGCATCACTAGGATATATATTCTTTTATTTGCTACCTCCATACCCTTGTACTTAAGGGTACATAGATATTTTTGATTTATAGTAGTATTATCATTCTGTTGGAATAATATTAATTTATTAAGAGTATCCCTTGACTAATAAAATAATTACTAGAAGAAAAAGGATCTCCCAGGCAAAAGAAGTACCATAGGACACCTGCCTCATTAATGGTACAAAGACTGTGACCTTTCGTAATTATTTTATCAATAATATATCAATTAATAATTAAAGCTCTATCATTTATAAACTGGAGACTCAATTAGGTCTCTCTTCAGAGGATAATGACACCTTGGCAATGAGAGGAATACTTGATGGAGAATAATGATTGATCAAATTGTTAAAATTATAAAAGTGGATTAGGAAAACAAGATGCAGCATAATTTCAAGGGACTCATCCTGCAAACTCTCACTTGGCCTTTGTGCCCCGAGATGAAAATAGCAATAATAATAAATATGGTTTTATCTCTTCCTCAGTAGGGAGGTTTCTGATTAAAAAACACTCTAGGTTTTTTTTCCCATGCCTTAGTTTTTAACTCCCTTGTTACTGTGGACCAAATATTTACAATATGCTGTTATTGCAGATTTGCATATGAAATGCCAAATGATGACTGGGAGGGTTTTAGTGTGGACAATCAAAACAGTTTGTTTTGATTAAATAGTAAAAGGGTTGTCTTTAAATACCAAGTTTGGGAATATAAAATGATTACCAACAGATAGGAGTGAAAAGGATTGGAGGGGGAAGAGGAAGAGGGAGGGAAAGGAGTGGGGGAAGGGAGAGAGATTTCTTATCAGGAACAGCATCCCACATACCACAGTGTCAAGTCAGTTGCCTTTGCCTAATTCATCACAGGCAATGTTGCATTGCATGAACCACTGTAAAGTTTCACCAGGGCAATTCACAGACTCCTGTAGCAAACATGAATAATTTTATGGATTTTTATTAATCAGAGTTTGCAGATTGGATAAGATGACTCAAAGGAAAAATGAGCTATTGTATCTCTCTGTGTAAGTTTTATAGAGCGGTTATTAACACTTGGGGAGTTCAAGCAGGATGCCAATGAGACATAAAGGTGCTTCTGGGTGGAGGTGTCTCATCTGACTGGAGCAGGCAATGAAGGCTTCTGCACTCAAGGAGCAAGATGCTGGAGGATCAGGTGCCTTTAAAATCTTGATTAACTGGAGTGTGCTCAGTGGTCAGTAGTGAGGGTTGAACTTGTACCTGGACATGTGCATTGGCTGAACATAATTTTCTCCTCGTAGATGAGCCAGTCTGTTGTGATAATGTTTAAGATAAATTATTACTATCCTGGCTCTGCACCCAGTGTAATTCTTTACTCTTCATGGGCTCTGGAGGGACCCTCAAGCATCAGCTGAAACTGGATCCCTAATGCTGATGGATAAAGAGATGAAACCCTTATGGAGCACCACTGGTTGAAGACATTTTCACTTTTTCTTTGTTTTAGCTCACACTGGACTTAGGCAAAAGAAGGCCTGCAGTTCAGTGAGTAGTTTTCAAAATTCTGGCCTTTCTTAGAAATGGGTGAATAAAAGTATTTGCTAAACTCACAGGAATGCTTTGGTCATTTTACAGAAGGCTTTAAACACAGAATATAAGCCATATTATATGCTAAGGCTCCATTATGCCTGCATTTCCAAGAGATAACAGCACTATACATATACAGTGCCCACAGGTTTTTCTCCCTTCATGAATTTAGGCAGTTTCTCAAACAAAGCATGTATTATGTATGCAGAAGGGAAATGTCTGCTTCAGAGAAGCTGATGTCTCAAAGGTAAACATGTATAAATGTTTATACATTTTTTAACACATATTATTTACCCAGAAGAGCACAACAGCTGCTCCAGAGTTGTTCTGGGCTCAGTGGTAAATAGGTATTTTGGCAGTTGCTCGAAACAGAAATGATTCTTTGGTTCCATTCCATTCTACCCTCTCCACTTGTTATTCTAATGATTATTCTAAAAGAATCAGGTGTCAGAGTAGATTGATTTCACTTCACATGAGGCTTCTCACAGATTAGATTGGTACATCCATGAAAGGCCCTGAGTAGAAGGGGTTTTTTTGTTTTTTATTCTCTGAGTCATAATTTAGTCTCTGCTCCCCCTTGACCTTGTGATTTGCATGGCCTTCAATTAGAGATGGATTCTTTCCTATTCATTCTCACCTGGCAGTATGTGTGCACTGTGATGTGTGTAGATGTTCATCAAGTAGCCCCATCCCAGCCAGCAGCATCAATCCAACTGGAATGGCACGGAACTCTTTGGATCTGATTCCTTGCCCTACTCACCATCCAGAACACCAGATGAGCTTGAAAGAAATCTCATTGCTACTGTCAACGCTGAGAGAGAGACCAAATGCTCTCACACATGCTGCAATGACTTCACTGATAGCTGGAGAGACAAAAATTGGCTAGACACTTGAAGACATAACTTCATCCTACAGGACAGCAGGAATATGCCCCCTCCAGCCTGCCTCTCCCAGCACTGGGACCCAGGGCTCCAGCAGTCTCCCCAGTTTGTAGTTCACAGGTTATTTTTGCATTCAGGCCTACAGCCAATCACTAATTAAGCCCCAAGTGCACACACCATGTGCATCACTAATACAGCTGTGTGTTGTATTTTGTGATTCTCCTGGTTATGCTCATTTGTTACCACAGCAGCTCTCCTTCTTAACTGAAATCCTCTGCATCACTAGAGATGGTTGTTAGCTGGGATTAGTCCTGTTGTGTTTTGTGCCCTGAAGTTTATCACCCAGATCTAATTTCTCTGGTCTGTGGTAGCTGCTCTAGTTGTTTCTCTACTGGCTTCCAGCCTTCCAGTACTAACTGGGGCTTACAGAAAGACTGGAAATGGACTTTTCCCAAGGGCATGTGGTGATAGGACAAGGGGGAATGGCCTTAAGCTAAAGGAGGGAAGGTTTATATTAGTTATTAGGAAGAAATTCTTTACTGTGAGGGGTGTGAGGCTCTGGAACAGGTTGCCCAGAGAAGCTGTGGACACTCTATTCCTGGAAGTGTTCAAGGCCCCAGTTGGATGGGATCCTGCGTAACCTCGTCTAGTGGAAGTTGTCCCAGGCTATGGCAGGGGTGCTGGATCTAGTAAATCTTTTAGGTCCCTTCCAACCCAAACAATTCTGTGATTCTCTGATCCTCATGGCTCTAAATGAACCAGCTGAACTAATGGGGAGGGACAGATCAAATCACTTCTGTGGCCATATGTGTCTATCTGTGCCAAATACGATTTTGTTTTGGGTAGAGAAGTGGTTATCTCTCAGTTTGCTCCACTTCACATACCACCACATCAGTGCAAACTCATTTTCACCATGATTATAAGTTCAGCTACTGAACAATTAAATGCAGCAGCACAAATATTGGGCTGTCTTCTCTTAGACTATGTTAAGGGTGTGATAAACTGCATAGATTAATGCAGAGAGAGCTGAGGGCTCTTATGGGTTAAGCTGCCACAGAAGATTCTCCACAGCTCATCTGGAGAGCTTATCACTGAGAAAAAACATGATTCATTAAATCAACCAGTAGAGTACATGCTATGAGATGATCTACTACAGTAAAGTTGCTTTCTTACATATCAGGACACAGAGGAAACAGAAATGTCGCTGAGTTTTTGAGAAATGTACTTTATTGCTGTTTATTCATGAGCTACCAACATTCAGTGGTTTACTTATAGATTTAAATTGTGTTACAATTTTTTTGAGTATCATACTGGATATGGCAAATTATTAATGCAAAAACATTCATAATGTTAGAAGATTAGATGGCTCACAGAGTTAGTGATGGGAGAAGTAATCATTGTGAAGCCACAGATCGAACAGGAAGTCATTAAAGATGTACTTAAACAAACTACAGCTTCAGTATGCAGTTTAAGTTAGTTTTGTAGACTTTCTTTGCAGTCAAAGAAGAGCATTAGTCACCTCCAGAAAGTAATTCATCCCACCCTTCATAGATACTGAGGATGGATGAATATTGTCTGAGGTGGTGAATGCCACTCTGAAATTAGTTTTCCAATGTTACATTTCTTCAGTAGTCAACTGATATGAATTTAGTGTCTTCAGTGTGAGTTCATTCAGTATTCTGTATTCACAAACCAACATTACAATTGCTGACAGTCTTAGATTAGATGAAAAGACAGGGCAAAGCGAACAAATGAAATATTTCACTACTGCTGGAAGATACAGATCAGGAGAGATTAGTTCCTCTTGCTCTTAAAAGAGCTGTAGTCCTGTGTGCAGTTCTTGACAGGGTATTGCAGGTAGTTTAATCAGTTCATGTTACCTAGAGAGATTAATTTATCAGTGTGATTTTTTCCCTGCACCAGCACCACATTTATTCACAAACCACTGTTTGAAGGACTTTATTTAACAGTTACTGCAAATTGGCAAACAAAGGCAATGCTTATCAAATGTGAAAGAGCATGTGAGTATCTAATGACTGAACTGCAATTCAGGGAAGAATGTGCACTGTATAAATATTGTATGTATCTGGATTCAAGTAACAAAAGTCCATCTAGAAGGTGTTTATTAGACAAGAGGTGAAGAAGGTGAAGATGTTTAGGTGGGAGATGCAGCAAAATATGTGCATTTTCTGCACCATATTGTCAGCATCAGTTGTATAGAGATGTAGTTTATCCTGCTTATGAGCATCTTTAATTGAGATTTACTGACTTATCTTAGTTATCAGTGTCTTCAGATAACTTTCTGATATGGTTTAAATTGGAGTTCTCTCTATGCTCTGTCTTAGTTTCTCATGAAATCCTAAAAATTCTTTCCATCTATATCCAAAAGAGAACTCCAGCTATTACAGACTCAGTCTACTGAAACTTGCCACACTTGACTCCTGCAGGTCTCCCCTCTCAGTGCATTTCTGTTCTTGTCTGCATCAGACATCTCTCCTTCCTATGGCTATGAGGGGTTACAACTTCCTTACTAAAGCCCAAACTTTTTCACAATTTTTTTTGTCTATCAGATCAACAAAATGGCTGGACCTCATGCAACATCAAGTCCAGTTTATGTGTCTTCAGTGCTTAATTTTCAGCTATGATTCTTTTCTCCCAGATCTTAACAGTTGGGATTTCCAGGTGTTTCCTAGGCAAACAGGATTTCCAGGTGTTTCCTAGGTGAGATCAGTGCTCTGTTTTCAGGAGCAGGCACTCTTAATCTTCTACACTTAAAAATCTTTTCACTTTACTTGAAGCCATGATGTTACAGACAATTGATCCTTCTTCCAAGTAACTTCTCATTAGCCACCTTGTACCAGTCTTAATCAGCCTTTCCATTAATTCATTAATCCTAAAACATCCTCAAAATATCTAATCTTCTCCTCTGAATTCTTTTCTAGTGATCTGGGATCATAGTTACTGAAAGGTCCTCTGACTTTTGAGTTCCTCATTCCGCCCCACACAGATCTTTTCTCATGGCCCTTTCAGCCCATTCTAACTCCAAGTTCCATCTTCTTTGGATCTTCTGGCATGGAAAGAAAAGTATTCTAATTCTCTAAATATTCCATTACTGGATTTTTTCCATAAAAAGATAGAAAGGAATCAAACCTCTCCTCTTTTAGAAATTAAAAGGAAAATATTGCTACTCTGCAGCTCAGGCTTAATAGCTGACTGCTGGTCACTGCAAATTAAAGTTGAAGACACGGGCAAATTTCCCAATAGTCAAAGAGAAGGATGGGGTAGGGTCTCTCTCAACTTTACCTTAATTCATCCCATTCATTTAATACTTAGTACTTGAATACTTCAGACTGGCTTTTATCTCACAGGCTTTTAGAAACGTTCATCACACAACTTCCCTGAAATAGAACTGGGCTATTTCTGCTTTACAGGAAAGGATTCATCAGAGATGCTAAATGTATAAACGGAGATAAGAGATCAAGATGAAAAAAAGCAGGTTGACCAAGATTTCCAAACTCCCTCAGTATTTAGCTATTTCTGCTGTAGCTTTATGGCCAGGACAGACATTCCTTTGTGTCCTGTCATCCATCTCACTGCTGCATTGCAAGTAATTTTAAATCCAAGCACAGCCACGGTTCCATAGTTGCTGCTACTACTCATGTCATCACAGAGCTGCTTTTGAACCCTTTCCTGACACAAAGTTCATTTGATTACTTCTGTCACTGTGCACAAGGGTCTTCCTCTGCATGCCAAGGACCTGAGCAATGGTGGAGGCTGAGTAGGTCAAGGCCATGGACACTGACTGTGTTGACACATCATCACCTCACAGGAGAGTCAGATCTACCAAAAGGTATCGCCCTACTCAGAAATCTTCCCTTTCTCATGCTCTTACTGAGCCTCCTCTTTTTCCTCCTGACAGAGAGAGTGAAAGGAGAGATGGATCTAGCTGGAAGAGAGGGCACTTCGACTGACTTCCATAAGCAAGCAAGGAATTGCTTATGGATTGGAGAAATTGTGTCAGCTTCTGTATGATAGGCTTCTCTTTTTTTGCAACACACTGCCATGACATGCTATGTTTAGGATTTCAGCCTTAGAACAATATTTTTTTTAAATTTGGAGGAGACTATTTTGATCGTCACTGTTAACTTTTGTATAATACTGATCTTCCTCTGCTCTGCTTCAACATCTTGCTATCAAATATCAAATGGCTTCCATTTCATAAGTTACTTGACTTTCTTAACACTGGCCTTTGGTGGAGTATCCTGCTTGAGTCTGTCTCTATGATAAATGCAGCTAAACTGCAATAGTAAGATCTCACAATAGAATCTCCAGTGACTATTTTATATGTTGAGAAGAATCAATAACTTTGGAGTTTAAGACTTGCCTTTGCTCACAGGTGTCCTTGAACAAATCAGTTTGCCCTTTGGGGAAAAATACTTCAAAGTTAAAGAGCTAGAAGTGCAGTTAGGGCTTTTATAGGAGTTAAATATGGCTATAAGCAGAAATACCAGCTTTATTTCCTTTCCTTTGTTTCCTTGGTATGGGTTTCTCATTAGTTTTTTAATCCTTAAACTCCCATTCCTGGTTTATCACACACTCTTTTTCGGTCTTTCCAAACACATGAAGTTACAGAGGACCCTGCCTAGGGTTCTAGAAAGGGACAGCTGGAAATGAGTGGCAAAAATGCTGATTCTTTTTGGCTCCCATCTCCCCTCAGCCCACACACCTCCCTAGCTGCTTCTTTAGAAAGAACCAGTCAGAAAATATGGTTGGTTTATGGTCTCGTTAGGACCTTGTACAAATCACTTTTTTCATTCAGTTTTTTATATCCACCAAGTCTCTTTTTTCAAGGAAAGTGCTGTTGCTACGCAACTGAAGGAACCATATAGAGAGAGGGAGCAGGGAAGGATGAAGGCGAGAGGGAGGTAAAAAAAGAAAGATGTTCTTGGAAGAAAAAGAGGGAAGTCATAGACTATGATTTGAAAATCAAAGATAAGGAAAGCTTTTCCTTTAGCTGTGTGAAAGCAAGAGGCAGAAATGAAGGAAATCTCCTCTCTTGCCCTCCACTCCTTCTCTTGACCTTGTCCAGTCGTCTCCAGCTTGTAGTGCATGGCCAGCTGACTGAACAACTTGAGAAATAGGAGTTTAAGTGCTTGGGGTGTCTGACTAGGATTCAGGAGGTCTGTCAAGTAGTCCCTGCTCACCAATTGTTTTACTGGGTCACCTGAGGCAAATTGTTTGATCTCCTGTGCTAATTTCCTTCTTCTAAAGTAGGGATAGTGCCTCTGATTTTTGCCTTGTCATTTTAGACTACAAAACTTTCTTAATTAGCACTGAATCAACACCCCAGTGACGTCTCAGGGTCTCTGCTTTAATGATAGGATACACATTAGTATTAAAATAACACTCACCTTCCCACTCTAATGGTACAAAACATGTTACAGCTCTTATGTTGACCTATGACACATTCCCACTCTGTCTCATCCCCTACATTTCAGGGCTATGCTTCAAATGCAGGAGGAATTAACCACACTCCATCTAACTCCAGGACTATTCAAGGAAGTATTTATGTTCCTTGGGAACCCAAGCCTCTCCTACACTCAGTGGATTTAACTCTGGATCTAATTCACACTTCAGAAATGCCCATTTTTGCTTTCTTCTGAATGTCTTCTTCTAGCAAAAATCTGAAATAAATAGGTGCCTGAGTTAATTCTCTGAAGTTGAATAAGATGCATTCAGGCCAGTGTGTCTTTCATTGCCTTTTTGTATGTATTTTACTCTGTGGTGTTTTCACACAGTGGAAATCTTCTCTTCCCTCTCCAAACAGAGTAAGAAAAGCAGCAGAAGGTAGAACTGAGCCGTGCAAGAGAACTGGAAGGACTATGGTGCCTCATTTAGAATTAATTTGTTTGTGCAGGCTTGTTAAAGTGAAAGTGGGATTTTATTTGCTCTGATGAAGACAGAATTAATTTTGCTATGATTAACATTCTACTTCCTAGAGATATTCACTGGTGCTCAGCTTTTTGTGCTTGGGATAGAGGATCATTTAAAAACATAATTAAGAGTAAAAGCCCCACTGTCTGTACTGGCACGACAGTGCTTCCAGATATTGAGTTCTCATCTAGTGCTTTGAAGTTTATGGGAGTTTTGTTTTCATAATTGGTGTGTGCTAATCACCCTCCTTGCAAAATGAGGAGCAGTTGTCATTGGCCATGAAATCAGGAGAGTATGGGTGCAGATTTCTACTCTCTGTTCCTTGCAGTGTATCTTTATGGGCAAGTCAACCCTCTCCTGAGTACCTTTGAATATCCTTTGTCTATCTAATCTTTTCAGGTAACAAAATCTTTGGTGAAGCCTAAGAGCTCAGCCCATAGGCAAAGGATTTAATAGTGGAGCATCTAAGGTATCTTGGATCAGGAGTTTAAGATTTGTTTCATATCTATCCATCTATAAGGGGCTCCTAGTTAGGATGCTATTTAATCTTAATCTTACTAGTTCAGCGAAACACTTAGCTCTGGATTAAATTGATCTTAATTGTGTGTTTTCACACAATCATAGTGGAGATTGGTTTTCACTCTATCCTAATGGAGAAAGTTCTCTCTTCCAGAGACAGAACTGAATTGGAAATGTGGTATTTCCACATGTATACCGACTACCTTCTAAAACTATTAACCCTTCCCTTCCTTTCCCTTCCCTTCCTTTCCCTTCTCTTCCCAGCAGGAGTTTGATCTGATTTAACACACTTTCCTTCTGACCTTCTAATGGCAGTGTGAACCCCAGAGGAAGATTCCTCAGTTTAACTTCTAAGGAGACCTAATTAATTTTAAAACAGTAAACAGTTTTGCGTATAGAAAGCCTGATTATTTTAGGTCATTAGCACAGGTGGAGCATCAGCAATAAGCAGGTGATTTTAATGCAAGCTTCAGGTAGCTGACATTAAATTTTGTATTAACTTTCAGCGATAATTAAGTGGGGTCAACAGCCTTTGACTAAAGAGTGTGAATCTCTGGAGACTGTAGAATTGTGTGATCTCCAGTTTACATATTATATTTTCTGTATCATGATGAGATTTTAACAAAAAATCAAAATTAGCTATCAAATGTACTTTGAAAGTATGTGATACCTCTTGGGATAAGTTGTTGTTTTTGTTTTTGTTTTTTTTTTTAAAAAAAGAGTGAAAACCCAAATTCTTTGTCCTCAATTTGAATTGCCAGTTGTTTATGTTGGGCAGTGCCATGACCATAAAAGGCATTTTTTTGGGTATACACTACAAGCTTTGTAAAGATATACAAGGAGGCTTTTTTTAAGAGAGTGAAACCCTTCCCATAAGCACAACCAAGTGTATAATGTATCTGCTGTGATGGAAGGAAGATTGACTTGCTGCCACACTGTTGTTTAAATAGCTGCCAACAACCATGTCTGATGAATGCATTGCTATAAATGATCTCCACTTTTCACATCCTTCTACAAAGACCTTGTTAGACAAAGAGCTAATCTCCAATACTGCAAAGATTTTAGCAACATCCTAGTCGTGTGTTATACTGAATCATAGAAAACACTTCAATTTGCAGTATACATAGGTTTTGCAAAGCAAAAGACTAAGAAAATTCCACAGTAGGTAAAATAACAGACAATTTTGGTATGTAAAAGTAACTCTGATTTCACAAAAAAAAAAAAAAAAGGTACAACTTGGCCTATATTCCAACTATCTGTTTATCCTGTTGGATGCAGAAGGAAAAATCACAAGCAGAACCATACCTGATAACACTGTCGTTTTTAAATCTGGACTGATGAAAATTGAAATGCTTTTTGTTAGCAATTGGATATTCTGATAACAATTTTAACAGCAAGATCAACAGAAGTTCTTTCTTTCTAGTACCTGAAGGGATTTACAAGGTTGAAGAGGGACTTTTAGCAGCGGCATGTAGTGACAGAACAATGGGGAATGGCCTTAAACTGAAGGACAGTGGATTTAATTAGACATTAGGAAGAAATTCTTTGCTATATGGATGGTGAGACACTGCCACAGTTTGCCCAGAGAAGCTGTGGCTGCCCCATCCCTAGAAGTGTCCAAGGCCAGGTTGGACGGGGCTTGGAGCAACCTGTGCTGGTGGAAGGTGTCCTTGCCAATGGCAGGGAGGAGGAACTGTATGGTCTTTAGTGTCTCTTGAAACTCAAACCATTCTCTGATTTTCTGATTGTTTGCAACCAACCATCCAGACTGTAGGGGAGGACTTGGTTTGCAAACATCAGAGCTGCAGCAGTCCTGGCACAAGCAGGTGATTAACAGTGCAAAGTTGTGCAAGACAAGAGGAAATGGCATCAAGTTCCACCAGTAGAAGTTTAGATTGGATATTACAAAAAATGTCTTCCCCAGAAGAGTTTTCAAACCCTGGAATGGGCTGCCCAGGGCAGTGGTGGAGTCACCAGCCCTGGAGGGGCTTAGAAGGTGTGTAGATGTGCTGCTTAGGGACATGGTTTAGAGGTTGACTTGGCGGTGTTGATTTAAGGGTTGAACTCAACAATCTTAGAGGTCTTTTCTAACCCAAATGATCCTGTGATTCCATGAACTTGATGGCCCAAGAGCTTTCTTCTATTCATAGCTTCCTTAAAACACAACCCTTAAAAATACACTCAAAATCCCCTGTCCAGGAGCAAGGGAAATCTGCATATACATTAAACAAGCTAAGTATTCATGAGTAGAAAGTGTAACAAACACCGAGCAGGTACAGAGCCAGTAAAACAGTTGTTAAGATATCATTTCAAACCCAGTCAAGAATGAGTCAGGCAGCTTTGTTTACTTCCCTAAGTTTTTAGAGGTAAAGGAGGAGAATCAAACAAAAGACATTTTTGCTTAACAGCTCTATGTCTTTGGTCTGTTTTACTGCCATTACCTTGGCTACGTCTGCCACGTCTGTCAAGCGTGGAAGAGAGAATTTGCCTCCTACCTCTTTTTCTTTGATCCATGCCTTCAAGTTGTAGCCTTTCATCCTCATTTTCTCATGAAAGAGAGCTATTTCTCTTCATGAAATTTTCTCCCCTTATGTGAGAGACTGGCATGGATTAGCATATACTTTCTGTATCTGATGTTCAGCAGTGACCTTTCAGGGCTCTGTGATGCATTTTGATGCTGATCACTTTTGAAGGCTTTGATGTGCTGCCTGTCTACCAGGTGCAGCTTATGCAGCACTACTTAAGGGTGCTGTAGGGGAAGGGTAATAGCTTTGAGCTTCAGCTCACAAATCTTCCTCTTAAAGTCTTAGACCTCTAAAAGCTTGTGGTGCATGGGCCAATGTGAGGGAAAGGTGAGTATTTTGGGGCACAGATGTAGATGGCTGGGAAAAGAGACGCACTTTTTTTTTAATGCAATGTCCCTTTAAGGTGGACTCCTTCTCTTAAAATCATTCTCTGGGACTAATAATTTAGAATCATGGAAAAGTTTGGGTCCAAAGGGACCCTAAAGACCATCTAATTCCAATCCCCTGACACTGGCAGAGACACCTTCCACTAGACCATGTTGCTCCAAGCCCTGTCCAATCTGGCCTTGAAGTCTTCCAGGGATGGGGCAGCCACAAATTCTCTGGCAACCTATTGCAAAAGGAACACGTAGTACTATAAAATATAACATAACATATAATATATATTTAAACCCACTTATATCTGCTGTGTAACTTATAGCACATATATTTTGCTGCAGTGATCTAACATGTAAATGCAAATGAGAATCTGGGCCCTACTTCCATGATTTTTAACTAAATAATTAAGAAAGTTGCTTCAGTCAGTGCTTAATCACCTAATAACTGTTAAAACTTTAAGAGGCTGTGAACACTTACCTCTTCCACTAATTAAACAGAACATATTCTTGAACAGGCCTTCAGAAAAACAGAACATCCAAGTGCCTAAATTTGGAAACCAAATAGGATGGGTATGTTGTAAGTTGATTATGTCTCACCTCCTAATTTGTAATGAAAAAATAAAAGTGCATTTATTCACTAATCTGTCAAGATACCTTCATGACAGATATGACTAACCATATGATTTTGTTCTTGTCCTTCCCTAGCAAAATTTGCCACTGTCCTAATTATTTTGCTCAGCTCATTCTGTTATGCCTAAAATTAACCTGAAAAATATTTAGCACAAGCAAGTCCAAGCATACATTTGGATCCTGTGAAATACTTGAAAATGCTAATGCAGTGCTAATAACAAAAGTGGGGTGCTGTGAGATTCAGTGAATTACTTAATGTTTATAAATTATTTTGGAATACTGGAACAGGGATGGCATTGCTGAAATAGTAATAATAATGTTTTTGCAGTATTTGTAGATATCAGTGATCTCAAAACAATGTGATAAACCTAACAGAGGAAATTCTAATTTTTAAAGGACACTGAGTGAGATTACTCTTGTCAGCTACATAAAATTTAAGATCAAAAATATCCACAGAATGTGGTATTCAAGAAGAAGGAACTTTATTGCAGATGCAACTGTTGTACTCCAAGACAGATCCCACTTCCAGAGGAAGGTTCAGATGTACAAGCAAACCCCACCATATCCTCCTGGTGCACACACTGAAACATCTCCAACTCGTGCTCCTATTGCAGGTTTGTTCAAAGTTTTCAAAAAGGTAAACTTGACCTTGGTGACCTCACATGAGACTGAGTGTGGTCCTTCCCTCCTGGCCTGCCTTAATGCCATACCCAGCTGTCTGCCCATGGTCACAGACACAGAGTCCTGTCCTGTGCTCTGGATAGAAGTGCAATCAAGTGGATCATCAGAGCAGCTCAGATCTGTGCTGTGCACGATCCAGCTTTAGCAAGACATCATTATGAGCATAAAAAGTATCTTTTTTTTAAACTGTGGATGATTTAGCTCAATGCAGTGGGACACAAATTATAAACTGACTGACTTTATGAGCTAATCAGGATTAATATAGTATCGTCTGCGAGTTTTGTGAGATTCCTCACATTTTTGATAAGTATAAAACCTTGTCCATCTTTTCAAACTACCAATTTGAGCATGGGGTGATTTCTTTTATATCTCCTATTATGTAGAAAGAAAGACTCCATTCCATATATTGTAGCATAATATACATGTCGTTGTTCACATTACTCTGAAACAGTGACTGGAAGCACTGAGCTGCAAAATGTGTATTGTTAATCATTGGGTCATTAACCTTAACAATGTCAATGCATTCCCCAATCAGATCCAACTAAATGACTGCCCGAGGTAATAGTTAAGAGAACATTTCACACAGATGAACGTATTAATGCTTTATTTGGTTCTAAATGCAGTGTGAAGGATTTAGGTAGGAGCTAATGTATGTGAGGAGGAATAGAAAGATGAAGCACAATTGGAAAAAGAAAGTTTAGCTTCCCAAAAGAAAGAGAGTAGTCCTCAGTTTTCTGCAGCTGAGAAATGCATACCTATTTCACTGCAGTTAAAATCATTCAGGTAAAAAAATATGCTATTTTGAGGAGGACTTAAAAGTCCTGAGGTTTCATTAGAATCCAGAGGCTTCTCTAATAACGCCTAATAACCAATTCCCGTAGCTAATGTGAGTTCTCTGATCTGGTGTTTTCACAGCAAAAGGCAGATGATAAAAAATTCTTTATTTGGCTACAGCTGATGGGCTTCTGCCTGAATTGTGCCCTCCCTACATCTGACAAAGCAGGTCTTTTACATCCCTCTGAAGTGAGAAGATGCCACTGCTATCCCCAAAAATCTATTGCACATATCCAATACAGTTGACCACACAGCACAAAACCCGTGTTCAATGGTCTTTTTGTAACAGAGAAGAGCCTGGAAGGATATCACCCAGCAAAGACCTCCTCCAGAGTGACTAATTTTGCAAGCTGCTCCTTGTAGACATCTGCCCAAGGCACATCCCTCAAACCTAGGCTCAAACTGGGTGGCAGCCTAGATTAAGTCTCTTGGTGATGCTCCTGGAGAGCATTATTTCCAGGGACTTGAAGGAAGCCTTTAGTAATTCTGGGTCATTTCCACATGAGTATCTGTCACCTTGTGGGGCAGCTCAGAAAGCCAGTGACACAAAATAGCCTCTTGCCACTGCCTGAAAAATTCATGTAATCATCAGCCATTTCCCAAGTTGCACTCAGGAAAAAAAGCTATAATAATGCACTGGAAATTGGATGATTGGTCCTAATGGTCTGCAAATGGCCTGGAGGATGTACAGAAAAATATTCAGATTGAAGGTCTTTTAAAACAATGGCACCAAGCTTTTTCACTGCAGGTGAGAACAACTGCAGGTCGTTCCAAAAAGCCTCAGTTCTGGGGTTTTCACCCTTTACTTGAAAGATCAAATGCACAAAATGACACGTTTCAAAGTCAGTTCCTATTAAGCTGTTAGAGAGCCTAATGACTTACTGCTGTACACACGTAGTATGGAGTCATATTTGCTACTGAAACCAGTCCATTAATGCTGCATCACTTAGCAATGAACAAGAGGATGGTGCTCTATAAATATCTGACAAGTGTTATCAAAAACCAGATATAGCTATTAATTAGGGACTCAAAATAGGAAATGTGATATTTGTTGGTGGGTGTTAATAGGATAGAGCCACTGATTTTTCTAGGTCTGATTCCATTCCTTTTCTTTTACTTATTCTCCCCTGAAGGACATAAAATTTTACTCTCCTCTCCCAATATCCTTTGCAGACTGTTATCATGTTCTCTTAGTCATCACTTAGCAAAATTACACTATTTGAAATCTCTACTGAAGTTGAAAAGTGGAAAGTATTATTACAAAAAGGACTTTTTGTTGCTAATAGTAAGGAAAAGTTCACCTGCTAGTTTTGTTGCTTCTCTCATAGGCATGGATATAAATTAGTTGTAATGTCTAGTTAATAAACACTGATAATTCTGCAATAGTTGGGCCTTTCTGGTTGCATGGGCTTGAAAGGAAAAATTTGGTAGTGTGTTAATTCTAAGGAAGCTTTTTAATGTCCTATTCTTTTTCGGGATTAAGGATTTGGATGTTGATGAGGGGGAGTGAGGTTTTGTCATCAATTTTAATGAGACATTTATAATCTCTCTTGATTGTATTTAGGTTTTTTTATTGTTGCTATTTTTTTTTTTTTTATTTCACTCATTCAAGCAGTCACTCTGTGAAAGCTTTTTTTAAGTACTCCAAATCTATTCTGGTAATGAAGAAATGAATGTCAAGCAAAGCAATTTTTTCTAAATTTACAACTCATTCTCTTAGACAAGATCAAAACTGACATAAAGAAAATATCCTTTATGTGTAAAAGAAAAAAGACTAAACTGCAACTCCCCAGTTACATCCACTGGGATATAGTAAGGTGGCATTCTTAGCCATCACATTTTGCCTCACTTAGTCCCAGTCATTGCATGTCACATTTGTTTATCCAAAGATGAAAAAGCATCAGTGATAATATTTTACAGGAATGAAGCTTCTGCAGCTGTTGCTAGGTCCAAGAAGATTTAAGTACTATTTCTGTACATGTTCTTAGCCTCACATCCCACTCTCTCTCTCTCCAGGTAATTGGAAATTGGCCCAATGAAGTTAAAAGGGATAAAGAGCAACTAAGAGAATGAGATACAAGCCAAGAGTCTGAAAGGAGAGAGCTGTTGTAGCAGAGCCAGTTGGGTATGGAACTGGCTTTATATTCTTAATACTTATGTGTACCACTGACATAAAATTTGTTCCGTGTGGGACAAACTCTACCTTCTCTTCTTTTACAGGGTAGTTTTGATATTTCATTTTCATTTGGTTTTCCAGAAGAGTTCTGACTCTCATCAACCCAACAGTATTGTGCACACAGGGTAACCTGGCTTTTAGAACAGACTTGAAAAATCACCAGGTTATTCAAGGCAAATCTTTGCCCCACTAGACTCATTTTCCTCTCTTTTTGCAAGGAGATACTCAAAGTGCCTATAAATTCCACTTGCATTCAGGAAGATATCATGCTCTAGAAGTGCAGTAATAACCAGGACTGACTGTTCTGGGATGAGAGCAGCTTGGTCTGGGAGTACTTTGTTTTTTTTTTCATGATGCTGTTTATCTATCCCACAGTGGAAAGAAGCAAGCTGTTGTAGTAGATTTAAGATTGCAATCCTACCTACCTTATGGATAAATCATTAGGGTCTTGTTCCCAATCTAGTTTTCCTGTTGCAAATCATCTCTCTGCATGCGTGGCAAGTCCAGCTCCTAAAGATGATCTCAGATGTGTTCCACATGGAGTAGAGATGCACTGAAGAAGCATAATAACTTAGGTTGTGACTGGCAAGCAAATACATGGTACTGAGCAAAATAAGCAGCTGTAGCCAAATCTACACCATGCTAAGGAAAGTGATCCAGAGATAGCAAAGATAAGGCTTACGGGCTGATGTACAGCTAGAATTGAATGCACAGTGTTGGCATTATTTTAGTGGGTGATGAGAAACAACATTTGTTACCTCAGACACAGGTTGGCATTCAGTGCTTTGGGATGTTGATTTGTATCTCCTCATGATACTGTACAGTATCTCAAGCCAACTGCATCTTCAGGGTCCTCATATTTTAGTCTGTCTTGTAGCATAAACATGCATGTTTTTAAATGGGAGAACCAAAATGCCTACAACTGTGTCCTCATACAGACACTGCTTTTCTGTTATTTTTACTGTGAGGATTGTGAGGCCCTGGCACAGGTTGCCCAGAGAGGCTGTGGCTGCCCCATCCCTGGAATTTTTCAAGGCCGGGTTGGATGGGGCTTGGAGCAAATTGGTCTAGTGGAAGGTGTCCCTGCCCATGGCAGGATGGTGGAATGAGATGGTTTTGAAGGTCTACTCCAACTCAAACTGTTCTATGATTCTATGATGGTAGTATAAAATATGTGTTAGTTATGTGGTGGTTAAGCCATTGAAATGTCTGAGTCTGCAATGAAAAGTTTTTCCTGAGCATTTGCATAACAGGCACATTCTTACATCTATCCCTCTTCACTGATGATGCTTTGTCCCTATTTTTCTTGTAAACAAACAATTGTGATTATACAGTTTTTTCTTTCTCTGTACGAATATTTATAGAGATAATGATCTGGGAATGACACTGTAATACTTAGCTGATAATCTGATGTACTGTTGATTAGTTCCAACTGCTTGAGAATATCTGGGCTGACAAATTCCTGCTCTAGATAGGTAATTTTTTTATTTAATTCCTTAAACTTATATATACATGTTTCTACATGAAAACACAGAAATCAGGTTAATTATCTGGTAAATCAATAAATAGTATTGCAATGTCTCTATACTTACTAAAATCCCTAAATTCTAGGAAACACAACTAGGGTGAAAGTGTCCATACTGTGTTTTTTCCAAGTATTCCTTCATCTTATACTTTCCCCTTTCAGTAACACTCCAAAAATACAGTCATTTCATTTTCTTTTGCTTAAGTTAGCACATTTCTCATTGAAGGCCCTCAAGGGAAGTAGAAACTATGAAATACAAAATGCGATTTATGCTTGCCTTGTAAAATGCCAAGGAAACTGCTTTAAGACTGTAATAACCCTTGCTGCTCATTCCATGAACATGCCTATAGAAAATGTTAATTTAATCAACAAATTATAGCTTCACACAAAGCTAGAAGTGTGGAAATACTGGCAGAGGAGGAGGAAAGGTCTCTCATAATTTTTATGTTTAATCATGAATTTGAGACTCTTTATTATTCTTGCATAAATGAAGAACTTCTCCTAAATGGATTATGTTGCACTTCCCATTCATTTTCTTTCCTGATTTACATCTACATACATGTCCATTCAAATTTTATGAGAACTCACTTATGCTGACATGAACGCATCTTAGCAGAACTCTTGATACTTTATTTAATTTTTTCTTGTCAAAGTTGTTCTTTGAGAGGGAGCTCAGAGAGCTGGTACTTTTAGAGGAAACCCTGCAGATTTCACACTGGTTTTCCCCAGCATTTCTAGCCCATGGATACTGATCACGGGATGCCTGACACAGTCTAAGTGTTCCCTGCCAAATGTTGAAGCAATGAAGTTAGAAATAAGAATATTGGAATGAAAAGGACTAGAAATAGATTTCTACAAGTCAGCTTAAGCATCCATTTGCAGTAGGGCAATATTACATTTTTCAAAGGCATGTATTAACTGATTAGATCACCTGCAAATGGAGTGTTAATTAATAATATCCATAATACAGTGCAATACAATTACATTAGCAGAGAAAGCTGACAGACCCATTGTAGCTCTGTCATTCAGGCATTAATCCTAAAGATAATGGACCAAACTCTGCTCTGTGTGGGTTTTTTTCAGCTTATATATGGAGTGATTCCAGGAGCACAGGCTGGCTGAAACTTCATGAGGCTGAATAGTGAATTTGTCCCATTATCCTGTAATGAAATGCTTTCTGAAAATACCTGTCAGTGAGGCACACTTGGCACACCATCTGCTTGGCTGATAATAACTCAAAAGACAAAATACTCGATCTCATGGAGGAATGCCATGGAGGGGAAGACAGCAGCTTATAGTCAGTTTTATATTCTTCTAATGCTAAACTCAAGTAATCCTTATTCACATTATCTAATTCATGTCACCTTCAGAAAATCTGCAGGTAAAAATTTTGCACCAGCAGTGGATGGAATTCCAAGGGCCAAAAGCAAAAAGCTTAAATCTTATGGATTGCGTTGATATTTTGATTGCAAACCAACCCTTTTCCCTATTCAGGGATGTTCTGTACAGTCAACAGAAAATGATTTGGTTCTTGTGGAAAAGGAATTTCAGTGTATATACCAAAGCTGAAGTCAGGCCACAGTCCATCTGACTCTTGTGATACACAAAGTGTCACCTTGTGTATCAAAATGGGAATAAAACTAAGCAAACTTTTAATAGAAAACATAGAATCATAGAATCATAGAATCATAGAATCGATTGGGTTGGAAAAGACCTCCGAGATCATCGAGTCCAACCCTTGGTCCAAATCCAGTCCATTTATTAGATCATGGCACTCAGTGCCACATCCAATCTGCGTTTAAAAATCTCCAGGGATGGTGAATCCACCACCTCTCTGGGCAGCCCATTCCAATGCCTGATCACTCTCTCTGTAAAGAATTTTCTCCTGATATCCAACTTAAATTTCCCCTGGCGGAGCTTAAGCCCGTGCCCCCTTGTCCTATTGCTGAGTGCCTGAGAGAAGAGACCAACCCCCACCTGGCTAGAACTTCCCTTCAGGTAGTTATAGACGGTGATGAGGTCACCTCTGAGCCTCCTCTTCTCCAGGCTAAACAACCCCAGCTCCCTCAGCCTCTCCCCATAGGACTTATGCTCCAGTCCCTTCACCAGCCTTGTCGCTCTTCTCTGGACCCGCTCCAGCACCTCAATATCCTTTCTGAACTGAGGGGCCCAGAACTGAACACAATACTCAAGGTGTGGCCTCACCAACGCAGAGTACAGGGGAAGGATCACTTCCCTGCTCCTGCTGGCCACGCTATTTTTGATACAGGACAAGATCCCATGATTTACTGCAGCTGGAGACTTTTATTAGGACTGTAAAGGACTTGTGTTCTTTATAACTGGTAAACCAATAGGTCTGATGTAAGAAGAGGATCCTGTTGCAAAGCCCATGTCTGCCTTATCAGAGGACACAGAACTAGATGTTCTTTTACTACCTTTGGCATTTAAGCTAAAAGGCTGGGAGGAAAGGGGAGATGCAATAAGTCAATAAATGCAGTTATTTTCCCCAAATAAATGGATTTAGACTCAGAATACATACATACCCTGCCTCACTCTGGAAAAGGAACCTGTAACAGTTGTTGTGAGGGTGGGAAAGGGCAGAGGAACAATGGGGCCAAGCGCGAGGAGGCAAGTGATAAAGGGACCAAGGGAGCAAGGTCTAGTGGTCATAAATGTACAGCTTTGCAGAGTCAACAAAAAATATTGATTTAGTGTACTTCTGATGGCAGAAACACTCCAGCACAAGACAGCACTGCACAGCAGAGCTTCTTGGTCATCAAATATTTATTCCAATACTATTCAAGGTGTACAGCCAACAGCACTAGTAATTAGTAGGAGTGGCGGTCTGAAAAATAAAAACTAGACACGATCCCAGTATGGGGAAACTGGAATAGTTTATTGAACACGAGAACACTATTTTAAAGGCATCTGGGGCTGTATGTTAATGAAGGGGATAACCTATGTTAATTGGGGAGTTACACAAATTTTTACTGCAATTTCCAAATAGTTAATTTTTCTTCTAGTAGGATTACATGGGGGACAGAGGGATTACAGGGGTTTAGACATGGTTTGATACAATCATCTCAAAAGTCCTTTTTGATTTCTGCTGGAGCCAAGCTTGATCCATGAGGTAGAACTTTAACAGGTCTTGTGAGAAGGGTCCAGCTCCTTCAGATCACGAGGTTTTTGTCAGCCCTTGTTTTCCTTTGCTGAAAGCTGGGTTTGGGTTCCCACAAGTAGGTTTCTGAATTTTAGGTTTTCATTACAACCAAAGCTAGGCTGTTCTATGAAGAACCAAAGCTCCTAACTTTGGCTGTTACCCTCCTGCTCACTGCTGGGATGCACTCACAGCGAATTTTCTATGTAGTTCTTCCCCCAAAAAAGCATGAAATAGTTCATGATGTGTAAAATTATTTAATAGGTTAAAAAAATATGGGTTTATATCCTAAAAAAAGCCACCAAAAGAATGCATTCCTCACTTTCCCTAATTAATATATGCTGTAATCTGTTTTTCTTATAGAATCATAGAATCATTTAGGTTTAAAAAGACCTTTGAGATCGTAGAGTTCAGCCATTCACCCAGCACTGCCAAACCCACCACTGAACCACGTCCTTAACCACCACATCTACATGTGCTTTGAACTCTTCCAGGGACAGTGATTCCACCACTTCCTTGAGCAGTCTGTTCCAATGTTTGACCAGCCTTTCCATGAAGAAATTTTTCCTAATATCCAATGTCATGATAAAGCAGTTTCACTATTCTTATTGTATGCTTTGAGCACACCCCCAATATTTCTGTGTAGTACAGTCATTTAGGACACATGTATTTCACATGTTCATATCCATAAAGGTCTGAGAGTACAGAAAGGGGACAGTTTGCTTTGTTTTTCAGGGGGTTTTGTAGCTCCAAGGTCTGCTCAGCGAACTACTAGAATTATCCTTGTAATTTCCACATTGATACAGTTAGTTTGGGAATTCTTTTTCCTCGATGTATGTTAGCCCTGCTTCCTCTCCCCTTTGAGCTCTGTGGAGTAAGTAGGAAATGAAAGGTGTAGGAGAAATGTGATATTGTTTATTGTACGCTGTGTTTTTTAATTTAAGCAGGTGGGCTGGAAGTGCCCTGAAGCAGCTCAAGATAAACCCAACAAAGTGAGTACCACATTGTGCTTATGTCTGTATTGAACAGGCACTTTTTAACTTTTATTGATGTCCGAAGAGCTTTATACATGTTCCTCCCTCATTTTTCCTCCAAAAAGAAGGAATTTTTTCCACCTGAAAAAAAATAATAAATCAAGTAAGATTTAATAAATCAAGTAAGATATGCACTTTTCCTATAGCACAGTTAAACAAACTGAATAACAAGATGTGTGCTTTGACAATAATAACTGGCACGTAACAAGGTGTTTGCCCAAGGTGTTTGCATGAATCCTGAGCGATCAGCCAGCAGTTGTCTCCGGTCTGGCTTCAGCTTCCTGGAATCTATAGCTGGTTTGAGTTTGTTTAAATTACAGAAGGAAACACATATTTTCCCTCACATGAAAGGAACTGCAATCCTTTGTTATTTGGCAAACGCATCCCACAGATCTGAATGTGAGTCTGGTTTTGAAGTGCTTTTTTTTCCACACATCTTTAGAAAGCTTCCCCAGTGCTTTTACTTGAGTACATATCTATTTCTTTATTTATTTTCTTAAGCAAATAACCCAAACCTTTCTGTTATATGTCCCTCAGCATAACTAAGGAATTTCATGACAGTTCCCATTACTGCCAGGTTGTTTTTAAGCTACAGTTCTCAGCTTTCTTTAGTCCATTTCTGCTTTTCTTCTTCCAGTTGCCTTTTTTTTTTGCCATACCCTGCTGATCACATCCCAGGTTCCCATGATGATTCTGAGCAGTGCAGCTTTAGAAGTAGAGATTCCTGAGCTGAAACTCAAGAACACAGTCTACTTTGCAGCAAGGCTTTCTCCTTGCTGGCCCCTCTAGAGGATAGATGCCAGGATTAGTACTGAAACTCAGGCTTTATATTCAAACAGCTGTGGAGCTGTAAGAAATTATGCTATGGTTTCATAGACCATAGAACGAAATAAAAGTATCTCTAGCAAATTACTTCATCTATTCATCAGCCACTGCATTATTCCCTGGAGTAGTTATTTCATTCCTTGAGGCAGCTGAGATTTAAATATCTGAGGTCACAGGTCTTCTACCAAAACAACTGGGAATATCTGCTAGAGACTCACTATACCACTGTTGTTATAAATATTGGTCTTAATTGCATTACACAAGCCATAAGAGCCCTAATCATAGATCAGTGTGTAGGAAGGAACTGTACAAGGGAGAAAAAGCACCATGTCTTTAGATCAACGAGGAGTAGCTGGTGAGTTATCCCAGCATAAAGGCACAGATAGCAAATTTAAAATTACATTATGGAAGGTATGTATAAAAAGCTTTCCATGCAGCTAGTAAAAAGTTGGAGGTATAGATAGATTGAGACAAGGCAGGTTTTAAGGAATAATTTAAAACTGATAATAGAATTCCTTCACAAATGCTTAGAGTGACTTTTTCAGCTAGGGATGTAAAGAATAAAAATGTTGATAGGAAAAGCAGGTGATCGATAGAGTGCAAAAGTTGAGGGTTCATATCTTGTTGGAATCACAAGTCTAACAGGAATAGGGTAAATTACTTTTTCAAGCCTATCACCTTAGAAAAGAGCTTGAAAGCTTGCTTTGGGTATGCAAAGGATCAAGCCACACATCGTGGAAGGAAGGTTGCAATCAAAGCAAGGTGCCAAAACCAACAGCTTGAATAGTGATATCTGCATGGATTGAGATCCCAGGCAGGTGGGGTAGTTGATTAGTATCAAGGTGAAGAGGCAGCCACACTTCATGTGTATTTATTTTTACCTCTCAGTGATGATATAGTAGTCTGATACCAGCAAAATTTGTCAAAGTCTGATATAGGAATGACAACTTGATGAATAGGAAATGTGTGAATTTTCTAAATCCCAAGTTATTACCTTATTTAAAAATATGTGTTTCTTCACAGGGCACTGTCATGTTTGTGAGTCTAGCTAGTTTGGCAGGATTTAAGTTCAAAGCTCTTGATTTTCCCAGATTCTGTGTATGACGAGTTTTTGTGAGGGCTGTGTGGTGTGAGGTCAAAAAGAAGATCATCTAAGCCACAAAGCACAGGGCACTACATGAACCAGAATAATGAGCTTATAGAGAAATTATATTATGTTGGATTCCATTTAGCAGGGGTGAAAATAGGCTCAATTGACTGTGTCATCGAAATATGGACTTTTCTGATGCATGCAAAAACCATGATGCATTAGGAAGAAATGGAATATTGAGTAAACACCAAAGCAGCAGCTTGGTAATCTTTATAGTTTGTGAACTGCCAAAGCAGCTAACTCACTAGGCAAACTATGGAAAGTAGTGAAACTACTGGATTATAAGCTAATAAAATTAATAGAGAGACCATTGAGGTCAACTTCTGCATTGCAACCACAGAACTCAAGAAGATTTACAGAACCCAGTCAAACTTTTAAGTGAGAGCTTCAGGCCTCTCACTCACCTTTGCTCAATAACCATCTAAAAAGCTGATTGAATAAGGTTTAATTCCTACAGTGAAAAAAAAGTCACCCATATTTAAAGGCTATATAGAGGCACAAAGGAGCAAAAAGAGGATTTAGATTGGGTAGATCACCTTCATTTTGGCACAAGATATAACTGCATATGTAACTTCAGAAGAGTTAGTGCGTGTTACTGATATGTTTTTTTCAAACAGGCATTTTTAAAATGAAAAACAAGCTAAAAAAATCCCAAAACTTGATAAGCAGGACTATTTACAGGTAGAAGGTGATTACTATCTTTTATTTATGTGTTCAAGATGGGATGATTTGAAAGAAGTCATATTCTATTACTCAGAGAGGTATTGATAAACGAATTACTAAAATGAGAGCAGAACTCAGCAATATGTGGAAGGAGTTGCTTTTCCACAGGCCCAACAGGAAATATATTCAGTGATTAAGAAATTACGTAGAATTTTTCTCTATTATTTAACTTGCTTACATGATTAAAAACCATAAACTTCTTGGTTGTAATAAACAGTCTGTTCCATCCATCACAACTGTAAGGGGAAAAATTGGTCTTACACATTTTCAGAATTTTTTATCAGTTTTTAGGTTTTAAGGTTTGAGTTATAAATTTTTTTCCCCTTGTGAATGTGCCCCATTACTACACATCGTAATTTTGGGTTAAAAGTGGTCCCAATAATTTTCTTTTGATGAAAGGTAATTCTTTCAGTACTGTGTCCAAACTAGATCTGAACAGCATGCTGGGCACATGAAAGGAACTTCAGCTTCTTGTTCAGAAAGAATTTTTCAAGGACTGTAAGCTGTGCAATCACTTTGTGATCTAAGCTGTATTGCAGTTTGGGTTTTTTTAAAGAATTGCTTTAACAAGCAATTAGTGGTTATATAATTTTGCCACCACTGAAACCTACTATGGTATCTACACTGACTGTTTAATTCACTTCCTGTTTACCTCCAGAGTTCTAGCTTCTAAATTATTGGACCATAAATCATTTAGTTCCCAGGGTCTAGCATGTAAGAAGCCAGATAGTTTCCTTTGCTAGAAAACTCAGGAATAGGACAAATGAGAGGTGTATTCAAAAGAAAAGAAGGAGAAAAAAAAAAGAAAATTATTTTAAAAGTTAAAAGAATAAAAAGACCCATTGGCATAACTGGTCTGGCTTTCTATTAGCTAAGTTTTAGGCTGATGTCACCATTTGGGCTGAGGAAAAGAAGAGTGGTTTGATTGAGGAATGAGAGATCCTCATGTACATCTAAATCCTAGCTCTGGCACTGTTTGGTCAGTGGGATTCTGCAGGGGCCCAGGGTGGTGGGGCAATGATGAACATGAAAGTGCATCAGAAAAAAAAAATGTGGGGTTAAGAAGCACTGGTCCCAGAAGTCTCAGTGAGGACCTCTGATCGTGCAAACATCACCTGCTCTGTTAGAGTTCATATTTTATGAAAGGAACGTGGGCCTACTGTACTCTGTGAAGGGCTCTCACATCATTGCAGGAGGGCCAGGATTTGAGATGGATGCTTAAACCCAGTGTGACAACCTGTAAGGGCCTCTCACTATGAGCACTGCTGTGTTCTCTGCAATGGTTGTGTGGGGACAGAGGATGGGGCTGTCACACATCTACTTTGCTGTACAGAATAATAACCAGCTGTAGTTGTAGCTGTAAGAAAGGAAGCAACACTTTTGATATTCCCTTGTAGAAAGGGAAGGTTTTATGAGAGGTGGGAATAGGACATAGGCCTCATGATTCACCAGCCAGACTAGCTGAGGTAAGATGTTTTATTTAAAAGGCCAAGTCATTTACTCCTCACTGAAAAAGGAGAGCTGCACATTCTAGGTGAGCAATAATTAAATCCTTTTCTTTCTGGGATGGTTGCTTCTTGGGGAATAGCTCCTATGAAGAAAAGGGTCCTGTGCCACTATTACTGCCCAGCTCAGCCTCATTTTGCCCGGTGCCAGACTGCTTTGGCAATAAACAGGGACAGATCTTGGCCTGCCTCAACTTCTGTGGTAGCTCAGGGTTCGTATGGGATGCTCTCAACACCTCGTTCTGAGATCCTATTGCATTTTTACTGCCATCCTTCAGTCTCCATGACAACCCTCACTGCAGCACACCCTCCTATGCATTGCATATGTGCAGCATCACAGCTTTTTATTTAGTTTTTTTGGGTTTTCATTTCTGTGGTGAATTTTTGTTGTGTTTTTCTACGTAAATAGTTACTTTAATAGAGACGATGAGCCACTGTGTTGCCAGAATAACTCTTGAGTAGTCCTTTCTGGGTCTAAATCATGCACTAATAATCAAGCATCTTTTTCCCTCACTACTTTTCCGAGGTTAGGTTACAAATGCATGTTGGTAGTGCTGAGGGTACAGCACTGGTGTTTGCACTGCTAAATCTACATAAAAACCAAGGACAATTAGGAGGTATGCAGTCATGCACGATCATTTTTGGAGCCATTGTACAATATTTATGCTCCTTTATGCTTCATCTGTTCTGAATTCCACGTCTCGTTCAGCTGGAGCCCCGTTGAAAGCGTTGTGCAGAGGGTAAGGCTGTTATTGTGCAGTTTATTCAGGACAGCATGAATTTTGCAATATTGCTACTGACTTCAAATCTTCATGAACGATATCTGCATGAGTGCAGTTCTCCAGTACCCATCATGCACTGTCGAGGATTAAAAGAATATCACAGGGCAGCCTGAAGCAACCAACATCTGCTCTTGGACATCTCATATTAGCAGTGACATTCCCCACAGGAAATCACTTCTGTTCTGCTGGTGGGATTTGTTCTCTCTGGTTCCTAAAAAGTGCTTTTGCAAGAGCAGAGAGGGAAAAGAACCGGGAAAAGAAAAATAACAAGTAGAAGGAAAGTAAAAAAAATAATGATAATAAAAAAGTAAAAAGGAATTAAACAGGAAAAACAAAATAAAAATAATAAAAAAACCCATAAAAATAAATTTAAAAAAGGGAAGGGAAGGGGAGGGAAGAAAAAGAAAAAGAAATAGAAATAGAAAAAGAAAAAGAAAAAGAAAAAGAAAAAGAAAAAGAAAAAGAAAAAGAAAAAGAAAAAGAAAAAGAAAAAAGAAAAAGAAAAAGAAAAAGAAAAAGAAAAAGAAAAAGAAAAAGAAAAAGAAAAAGAAAAAGAAAAAAGAAAAAGAAAAAGAAAAAAAAGAAAAAGAAAAAGAAAAAAAAAGAAAAAGAAAAAGAAAAAGAAAAAGAAAAAGAAAAAGAAAAAGAAAGATAAAAAGAAAGATAAAAAGAAAGAAAAAAAAGAAAAAGAAAAAAGAAAAGAAAAGAAAAAAAAGAAAAGAAAAAAGAAAAGAAAAGAAAAAAGAAAAGAAAGAAAAGAAAAGAGAAGAGAAGAGAAGAGAAGAGAAGAGAAGAGAAGAGAAGAGAAGAGAAGAGAAGAGAAGAGAAGAGAAGAGAAGAGAAGAGAAGAGAAGAGAAGAGAAGAGAAGAGAAAAGAAAAGAAAAGAAAAGAAAAGAAAAGAAAAGAAAAGAAAAGAAAAGAGAAAAAAGAAAAAGAAAGCCAGTTGACAAACAGTTTATAAAGAGTCCTTGGAAAGCAAATAAAAAGTTACATTGAAGTTACCACACTGCTTTCAATGGCACATTTAAAAGAACTCAATCAAAGTGTGAAGACCAAGCATTTAACCCAGCCTGACCTTCTTGAAACCAGTCCATCTCTTTTCTTCTCTGATCTCTTGATCCTGTCTGAGTGTTGAGAATATTGTTTCCTGGAACACGTAAAGAGGATGGATCCACAAGTGGACAGTGACAACACTTAAAAGAGCTGGATATTTCTCAGCTTACTTTGCTCATGGTGTCAAGTAGAACGTTTAGTCTGTCTCATGTACGACTGGACGTGGCACTCGGTGCTGTGGTTCAGTTCAGAGGGTGATGTTTGGTCAGAGGTTGAACTCGATGATCTTGGAGGTATTTTCCAACCTTAATGATTCTATGATTCTATGTAGAGCTCCAAAGGAAAAACTAGTTTTGAGTGTTTTGCATCACAAAGACCATATGAGGATAACATTCATTGAAACTCATGAAGCATTCAGTTCATTGAGTCATCAATAGAACAACTTGGAAATAGTTTCGCATTACAAAATGGCATTATAATCTACTAAAATTTTTAAATCTTGTAGGATTTGTTTTGGTGAAATTTCCTAAGAGAGAAGAATTCTTTTCAGTTAATTCAAAGTGAATGGTGAAAGTAGCACAAGTCTTCTCACGAGAGTGCTTCTGTGGAGAAAGGAAGCTGGAAATCTGAGAGCTCTGCAGCTAAAGAAAGGCTGGAACAAATGTCTTCTGCTCCTGGATTCATAATCCGGTCTCTAAATTATAACTGACATATGTTTACATGAAAAAAACCAAAACAACTGAGTCAGTTTTGTCCAAAAGAGTGTCTTAGAAGCTTATATGTGACAGGAGATTTTACAGAAATGGGTTTCCACCTGATCCTGAGACTTGGGGTTACAGATTAAACTCATTCTTACACAAAGGAACCTAATTCTCCAGAGGTACACAAAAAGGGACATAAATAATTTGCCATTTTTCAAATAAGTAAAAAAAAAAAAATAGTGTAGGAAAACTCCTTTGTTTTAATGGATAACATGAAATGAAACAGCACCTGTCAAAGAAAGATGAAAAATTATAGAATGTTCCTTCATTGATCAGGAAGACATGATGCTCTGCAGAAAGTTCATTTTCAGGAGTTCAGTGCACTTTTTGTAAGAAATGAAGCAACATTTCCTCTTGAAAAAGAAAATTTACTCTTTTAACCTTTTGATTCTGTCTTTAAAGATAAAAGATCTATGTGCAAATTAAATATTAGTGAAAATGATGTAGGAAAAATAAAGCTATAGA
This sequence comes from Pseudopipra pipra, assembly GCF_036250125.1. Classification (NCBI taxonomy): domain Eukaryota; kingdom Metazoa; phylum Chordata; class Aves; order Passeriformes; family Pipridae; genus Pseudopipra; species Pseudopipra pipra. Next base: position 71,872,571 of record NC_087552.1, read on the forward strand.
TACAGAAGAATAAAGTCAGAAAACAGATAAAGCAGAATAGAAATACCAAACAAATTTTCCTATTGTTTGTTTTCCTGAAAAGTCATTGTGTGCCTTATCAAAGTCAGGTAACATAAATGTTCACTGCTAATTCCCCTGACAGTCCACACAAAATATATTTTATGTTGTAACTGGAATTTCTTTTGTACTGAGCCAAACAGCTTTTTTATGAAATGAAAGCTGAGTGCAGTTCTCAGGTAGAGCACTCGGGAGCTCTGCTGCACTGACAAAAAATTACATTACTGTCCTAAAAGGTATTGCATCCTCAGTTTGGCAGATTGTGGTATTGATCTCACATTACTCCTTGTATTTGATTGGAAAAAGAACTAAAACTCAGTTTTAGCAAAAACAGCCGAGGGCAAAAGTCAAATGAGAAATAGGCAATGTGGTGAATGGTATGTGGAGACTCACCTGACTGAGCACAGGGAACCAGCTCAGGGTAAGCTGGAGAGATTTCAAGATGCTACTGAGTCTAATGATTAGGTCTCTACAGGATAAAAACAGGAGCTTAGGCACTGCCTAAGGAGACATTGCCTGCAAACATTGCCATGCAGATATTTCAGTTTTAGCAGCATTAATCGGAAGCTGAATTCCACCTGGGCACTTTCCTCTGCAGAGCAATAAACCTCAACCCCGCAACCACAAATCTCTCTGCACCTCTTAGGGGAGGTTCTGGAGAGTCCCTGGGCAGGGATATGCCTTTACCTCAGCTCAATTTTGTCATAAACATTTTGAACAGCTACAAGTTGTAATTGTTATCCCCTGTCTCCCCATATTTAAATCCTCATAATGAGAAAATTTGCTTCTCTTTCGGTTCTTCAGGGATTTCATACGTAGAATTATTATTTTGGCATGAGTTGGTTACAGCTGCGAACACAAAATGAGCACCTAAAGCTATGGAAGGAGATTTATGATCTTTAACTTTGTTCTTATAATGAAAACAACTTTTTTTTCTCACATGAATAACCTTTGTATAAGCAGGAGACAGAGATTTGTCTGCAAACTAAGGGTCAACAAATTCATTAGCACCTTGTGCTTTATATCAAGTTAATGCCATGCCCTGCTTTCACCAACACAGAAGGCTAAATATTTTCTAAGAAAACAAGAAAATAAAGAACCAAAATGGAAAGAAATGCCTTCAAACTGAACCTTAGAAATCAAGGCACTGCTCAATACACACACAGTTTTTCCCAAGGAGAAAGACAAATAGAAATGAACTGCAAATGATGTGTTTTATGCATGTTGCTGGTTCATGAGTCTTAATCCATGGATTTACCTAGATCAATATAGAAATAATAAAAAAAAAAAAAGACAGAAAAGAGTGGTGAAAAATGTTACTGACCCCATTTAAATAGCCTCCTTGGTGCTGAATTACTTACTACAACCTTTACACCTTTCTCTCTGATCGTAGAACATAGAAAACCTTTTTAGGTGCACGATTCAAAGAACATACAGTAATTTTTGCTTTGAACTGCCTTGCAAAAGAGCCTGTATCGCTGGGCAAAAGTACAACGAGCTGCTGTCCGAACATGACTCTCTGAGTTGGATGTCATTGGAGAGTACAAAGATGCCCCAGTGACAGCATGAAGTAAAGCTTCCACACTGACAAATGGCACAAACTGTTCCCAAGACGAATAGCTAAAGTATTAAATTATAACACTGTTGGATATCTGCCCTGTGTGGCACCATGTATTTATTCTTTTGTTTCAAGTCAGATAGTGTAGTTACTGCAGATGAGTGAGAAGTCTTTGAGTTTAAGTGCCAGAGGCTAAAGAGATTTTGCCTCAGGATAAAATACAGAAATTATTTAAGAACTGAAAAGTATTGTAAATTTAATAACAATCATGAATAAATTAAACCAGCCTAATTAAAAAATGATAAAATGATAGGCTCTGTAAGAAAAGCCTGACTGTGGAAAGTGTTCTGTTCATATGAAAACGTTTAACTTCTCCAATCCCAGTGCCTGCCTTAGAGATGACATCTGTATCTTTTTTTTTTTTTTTTTTTTTTTTTTTTTTTTTTTTTTTTGTTGTGCTAACATGCTATCTTGGTTCTGCATCTTCTTCTCTCATTTAATGCCAGAGTTATCCAGTTCAGTTTGAATTATGTACATGTTATACCCCACTGCTTTTCTCCCAGTCAACTGGGAGGAATACAGGGAAATTGTCTGAGCAGCCAGGGACTGTGTTAGGAAAGCTAGAGCCCCCATAGAAATAAATCTGGCCAGGGACATCAAGAACAACATGAAAATTTAGGGCTGTTCGGCATGAGAATCAGAAGGCTCCAGGGAGACCTTTTAGCACCTTCTGGTACCTAAAGGGACTCCAAGAGAGCTCGAGAGGGACTTTTGACAAGGGTCTGGAGTGACCATACAAGGTAAAATGGCTTCAAAATGAAAGAGGCTAAAGTTAGAAAATATATTTGGAAGAAATTCTTTCCTGTGAGGGCGGTGAGGCACTGGACCAGGCTGATCAAAGAAGCCGTGGATATTCCATCCCTGGAATTGTTCAAGGCCAGGCTGGATGGAGCTCGGAGCAACCTGGTCTAGTGGAAGGTGTCCTTTCCCATGGCAGGGGGGGGTTGAAAGGTTAAGTCCTTCCAAGCCAAACCATTCTAGGCTTCTATGAACTGCAATCACAAACAAGGAGTAGCAAACAAGCCCCCTAGGATTGTCTTCTACTTCCTGGGATATTTCTTCCCGAATGGCCACAGATGCCCCTAAAGGAATTTACTCCTGTTGTCTCATGATACTGTTCCTCTGTTAATCATTATTATCTGCTCCAAACTCTGTTTCTGACTTCATCTCTTGTAGATGCTCTTTTTTTCTGTCTTGCTGATACACAGAGTTTCATTCTCTGCTGGGTTCATTACACAGCATCCTTTACTCTTTAGGTAATAAGTGTAAAATGATGTATTGTTCATCACACAGCAAAATAAAATCCAGCTGTTTGGTAGCTGAAATCCAGAGTGAATTGTGGTTCTTTCTATAAAAGTGGACGTGACTTCTCCTAAAATTGCATTTTGCATTCTTCTACAATTTATTTGCCTTCTATTATGTATTTCTCATGTATCTGCCATTTACTTACATTCTGCCATCACACTTATTACATATTTTTGCCCAGTTATTAAAGCTCTCATCCCTGAAAGCGCCCACGAACCATCTGTGAATCAGATGAATTTGGTGCTCCTTTCACAATTCCAGTGTGCACCCAGCAGTAGCTAGACTGGAACCTTCTTGCTTTCCTGTACATGGCCCAATGTTACACGCAGAATCTTCTTGGGTTTACATTCAAATACATTTTACTTATCCATAATTGCAACTTAGAGGTTCATCTCAGACTCAAGTTAACCATGAACAGCATGTAAAAAGGCAGAGTAGAAATGTGATATTTTAACATGTTAAGTAAAATAACAGGATCACAGAATCATGAAATGCTCTGGGTCGGAAGGGACCTCAAAGATCATCAAGCTCCAACTCCCTGCCATGGACAGGGGCACCCTAAAGATGAACAGGTTGCCAGAGCCTCATCCAACACTTGAATTCTTCCAGAGATGAAGCATCCACAACTTCTCTGGGCAACCTCTTGCATGTAACTGCCAGCAGATTTTAAAATTCCAGCATTCAAGTGGTCAAATAAGTTAAAAACTTACTGGCTTTTTTGTGTGCTCATATGTTACATGTGTTTTTGTTTCATTCTAGAATTTCCAGCAACTTCCAGTATAAAGAAATACATATTCACATAAATTTTTACATATATATATATATATATATATAACACTGTTCTACAAATTGACAGTGAGAAAGAAGATAATGAATTGAGGGAATGGTCCTTCAGTTGTCTCAAGGACAGGAGATTGTCTTCAACATAAGTCTCTGCTTCTCATGCAGAGCAGTCTGGGCCCTCCATGGCACAGGAGGGCTTTCCTCCAGGGTTCTCATTTGTACCAGCTCTCCACAAGATGAACACACACAAGTGGACAAAACTGTTCAAGAGACTGGTAAGAATTACATTTTCCATAAAATAATGTCCTCTATGGTAATTACAGCTCTGTTTTTCAGGAAGAAGCTGGATACACCTGCTGACAAAAGTGTGCCTAGATTCATAAAGGTTTATATCACTAATGAATAATTCTCTCATATGATACCTACTGCTTCAAATTAAAAGTAAACATTTTATGTTAAAGAACTGAATATTCTTAAGCTGATCTTTTTTTCTTATATACCAAATATTCTGCTCCTTTAGGTTGGTTTTAATGTTATTATCTGCTATTAACTTCATAGCTGGTATTTCTAAAAGTCATATGTTAACATATGTGCTGCTAAATAACTCCTTGTATACACAGAATATATAGTTATTTAAGTAATGTGATGCAAAAAACGTAGTGCAGGCACTAACTTCTCCATCTGCAGTTCTACCTTTACTGGAGAAAAAAAAAAAAAACTACAGGAGGTATAATGTTTTAACTCTTTAACCCCTTTTTGATATGTATTTAATCCCATTATAATACATTTTTACTGGAAAAAAATAAAGCGATTAATATTTTGCTACAATAGCTCCCTAATGTCATATTCCCTAACAAAATTCTTAGTCCATCATTTCTCTAAAAAAAATCACAGTGTTCCAATCTGTAAGTGTACTACCCAACTGGGACATGGCTTTTTGGCTGAATTTCTTCCTTTCTTTTCTTTTACTTCTTACAGGCAGAGAGGTGGAAGGCTGACAAGGACCCAACTATAAATCATTCATTTTCAAAATGATGTTTTGACCAACTTCTGGAACTGTGGAAATGATTATTGCAGCCTTTGGATGTGATCTAAATTATGCCACAGGCTATGGTTCCCTACGTGACCATACAACACCTGCAAACTGCACATTCCTGTCATTATTTTCTTATTACTCTGATAATCCCATCTTTTCCAGTATTCCCAGCTAGAAGGTGATAGCCTGAAGGGCAGAAAGGGCAGGAGATAAGATCAGAATTTTAGACTTTGATTTTACAGGAATTAGGTTCTGTGTTTTCCCCAGTCCTGCTAATAAAGCCACAGAAATTCTGAGTAATTTCTAACACCACAACAGGGTGTTTCACTGTTGTTTTGTGTTTGTTTGTTTTTTTTTTTCCAAGTCCATCCAGTAGATATTTTTCTAGCGCAGATGGAATAACATGTCAGTGGAGATTCCTTCTTTTCCTTCTCTTGGCAAAAAGTCCTCTGGGACAGGATTGCCTTAAGCAACAGCAGTCAGGCAGGGGTGCCATAATGAAAGCAGTGACTTGTGATGTTACTGACCTTTGCAAAATTGTGCCTCTGGAAAGGCAATATCAAATCCTATAGTAGCAAAAATTAGGCTACAAGAGCAACTATAAAAAAACTTAGCAAGCTGGATCTTATCGCATCCATGCAGGAGAGATAAGCACAGTCTGAGCCCCTGAGGTAGCTCAGACAGCAAGATACAAATTTACAGAATAAGGGACACTGATTCTCAGCGATGACTCAGCCTAGTCCACATGGACCCTCTGGTTGTGATAACCTGGTTTGTTTGCTGTTTTTTCCAATAGACACAAACCCCCATTTTTCCAGGTAGTGACACTGGCTGTGCTGGAATGCCTGCATGAGTCTGTTAAAGATATGTGAATCAGCTTTATTTATAAAACAGAAGGCAGGTTTTGACAGGTGAGGAGGTACCAGCTGCCTCCTCAGGCAGAATTGCACTACTCCTCCTAGTTCCTCCTAACTAGGATTAGCTCAATTTTAATTTCCAGCTGCTGGATTTTGTCATGCATGTGTGGGAATGTTTAGTGAAAGAGGTCCTTCCCTGCATAAATACTTACTGATAATTGTAAATTTTCATCCTATCTTTTCCTGGAGCAGATTGAGCAGACTGAGCTTGTGTGATCTCTGTCCACAGGGACAGTTAAGAAAGAAGCCGACTATTTATGGACTTTCATGTTATTCCTCAGTTTATTCCATGTTTTATGTACCCTCACATGCATACTCCTGTATTAATCCCCTTGGTTTATATTATTCGGGGCTTGTTCTGGACTTGCCCTCATGTTTTCCCGCCAAAAGTTGTTTACCACCTTGTCCTCCCCTGGTTTCCCGCTCATCCCACTGTGACTGGCTAAGAGGTGCCGCAGTGCAGAGTGAGTTCCCATTGATCCCTGTTGTTTAACTCCTCCCAAGATCCTCCCTACTTTCTCTCATTCCCCAATCCCGTGTTACCCTGAGATATCAATTCCATGCTCTGCCCTAGTTATCAGACCTTCCCTTATCCAAGCCCTATATAAATCCTTGTTCTCCTTCAATGAAGCGGCCATTGCACCCTGACCTTCTACCATGTCAGAACTCTCTGTGCAGTGCTATGTCCCTATTCCTCTTCCAACAGGCCGTGGCACTCAGCCTTGGCCATAGTGATCAACATAACTGGTCTTCTCTGGCCTCCAATCAGGAGGCCTGGAGACACACCATCTATAACGCTGTTGCTTCCTTTGAGAACGCACGCAGGATCACTCTTGAGGAGAAAAGACAACGCAGAAGGAATCGTGTCCTGCAGAATATGCCACCTAAGGAGTCTTTCTGCTGTGCCTTTTGCAATCGGACATGTCTATCTCGTATTGGCCTCATTAGCCACCAGCATGCTTGTAACAAATGTGGATAGAGCCTTTCCCAAATCTTCGTTCACAAAGCCCGGCCGTGATGATGATGAAAAAATGTCTCAGAAATGTTTCCAGTTTTTAAAAGATTAGACGCTAGAAATAGGTATGGTATTCCAGTAACAGCCCACTGATATTTTCTGCAAACATGTCCTTCTTCCTTCCGCACTCCTGTGGGTTACTATTCAAACCTCATCCTCACATCACACAGAGCTTTCCCATTCAGGTAAGATGCTCTTGCTGAGTCGAGAAAAAAAATTAGCAAATGTATTGAACAATGGTCTTAAGCTAAAGGAGGGTACATTTTTCCACAACTTTTGTCATATGTCTTTCCTAGTCCACAGAGATTTTACTTTATATTTCCAATGGGAGTGCATACCCAGAATATTGGAGCCATTGTTCGTCTGAGATGAGTCAACTCAATCTACTGTGATGACCTGTTTAGAGCCTAATTTGGGCAAAGCAATATTAGAGCAGAGCAAGCTGCATGTATAACCTCTCCAAACATGCACGGGGCAAAAAATGTCTCCTCTGCAACCACTTCTGTGGGAGCTCCGGAAAGTCATGACATTGGTCTAGAAGCTCTACTGTCCAGCCAGACATGACCTTGGGTGGTGTGGACCACAAAGATAGAACGGAACAGTGTGCAAAGGCCCATGGGAAAGCATCTAGGAAAGGGAGAAACATGGAGTAGTGTGAGAGAAATCTCCTGGTCCTTCTGGCTCGACCTTCAAGCATTCAGCCAGCAGGGCATCACCCACAAGGTGCCTCAGTCATCCTGTGCAGTCCTGCTGCTGTCCAAGGCCCTCTCAAGGCAGCTGCTCCAGCACTCCTGAGGCAGCAGAACAAGCTGCTGGGCTCCAAACAGCCTGTGGAGCCTTGGGAGCGAAGGCGGCAGCAGAGCAGCAACTGCACTGGCAAAGTTCTCAGGTGCAGACACAGCGCAGCTGCTCGGCATCTCCTGCGCGGAGAGCAGAAATAAAAGAAAGGAATGATCACACACCAATATTTCTGTGGTAACTCTACAAGGATCTCCTCGGCCCGTGTAGCTTGGGACACAGGGATTGCCCACCCGGACCGGGGAGGGACAAAGCGCTCTGGTGCGACCGCATGTCACTTGGAGTGCAAGGCCGAAAGCCAAAGCCCATGTCCAGGGCTTTCCCTCTTGGAGAAGGCCTTGGGCGTTGTGGAAGACACCTGACATGCAGCAACTCGAGAAGCCGATCTTGGCAGAGAATGCAGCAAAATCCTCCAAACGCACACATGTAGGAAACCAAGAAAATGCACGGTGGAGAATTGCATCTATGAGCGGTGGAAAGCGAACACGGAAATCTGCGAGGAGTTCCTCGGCACTGTGGAAGAATGCACTTTCTCTACCTTTGTTTGAGGAGTTAAAATGTTGAGGTACTTTATATTTATTAGCAATGTTAATTATTTATTGATAATGTTAATGTTGTATGTTTGAAGTGTTATTGCCTCTCTTGGATTGTCGGTCTCCCTCAGAGTTTATTACCCCTATTCGCGCCCTTGTTTGTGATTGGTGCAGAATGGCTGCATTGCAGTATCTAATTTATTAGTAATCACTTGTTTGAATAGCTCCACCCTTATTTTTCCTCCATTGGTCTGTATTTGCATGCTCCTCCCCAACTCCTCCCCTTTTTCCAGTATTTTCCCTCCGGACCCTATTTAATCCCGATGCTCCCCTCAATGAAGGACCATTTCACCTCTCGTTCCGAAGTGGTTGAACCCTTTTTCCATATGGGTCGCAACAGCTGGCGCCCAACATGCAGCGGAGCTAGAGGTCCCTCACATTGAGGGAACTCGCCCCCTGCAACGGCATCTCGCCCCGGTATTGAACCGGTAGCGCCGGCAACTCCCAGGGCTACACTGGGACAGGGGGTCTACGACTGGCAGGCTCCACATCACCCAGTCTGACGACTAACAGAGGTGAGCAGCCCCAAAGATATTCCTTTTCTGCCCCCCCCCCCCTCCTTGAATTAGTATATAATGGGAGCCTGTCATGGTTTGAAATTGGCCCCTCCTGAGAGGCTGGGGGGCTCAGAGGTGATCAGGTGCCAGGGCAGTGTTCCCTGGAGAGCCAATCACTGTCCATGTTGTTCGCTTCTGCTCAGAAATCATACATCACAGCCCCAGAAGCTCTTGGCAGTCTTGGTGTTGTGCTGTTGGTGTCTGCTGTGTGTAGGTGGACAAGGCCAGGGGGTGACTGGGCTCCCTCTCTCCCCCTCCGGGGGAGAGGAGGGGAGTCCTGCAGCCCCCCTAACTCTGCCTAGGCCAGAGTTAGAGACAGCATTGGAATGAGTGCATATTTTTGAGGGATACGACTCACAAACAACTGGTAAGTGGGAGAGAGAGAGAGAGGCAGGCCCTGCGGCCAGGCCCTCTTCTTCTTCCCCCCCACCTTTGCAGCCAAGCTTCAGAGGAGGGCTGTTTTTCCCTCTTGCTGTTTAGTGAGAGTGGATGCGAGGCTCAGCATTGAAGCAGAGCCAAGCGGACGTGAGAAGGAGCACAAATCGGACTGGGAATGATTCCAGGCCTGGAGAGATGTTTATGGGGCCTGAAAAGACTATTATTCCATGGACTGACTTGTTATTCCCCAGTTTATTACCAGTTTTATACTAAGTTCAATGTACCCCCATGTTATTCCCTATGGTTTGTATTGTTCAGGGCTTGTCTGGACTTGCCTGTTGGGGAACACACAGATGAGTGGAAGCAGTTTCAAGCTTGGAGACAAATTTACAATCCTGAATAAGACACAACCCCACAGAAATGGACATTTATTTACAGGATGTGACTCTACACCGGACTGGACAGTTTTCCTTGTTATCCCCAGTTTTCCCCAGTTTATTGTTATACTGTTATATGGTTGTGTGTACCCCAGTTGTTGTTTTAAAATTCTACCCTCCATATTGTCTCCTTCCTCCCCTCACATTTTTCCCGCCTAAACCCTGTTTTCCCGCTCCTCTGCCTGCCATTGGCTGATGTTTGGTGCAGTGCAGAGGTAGCTACCATTGGCCCATTTCCCCAGTTACATCAAAACTCCTCCCCTCCTTGCCCAGTTACCCAATCACAATCATCCCTGAGTTGCCAGTCTTATGCTCCTCCCTAGCCCAAACTCCTCCCTTGAGTATACCCTATATAAGTTACTGTAACCCCTAATAAAATTGGCATTGCTTCACGAGATCTCTGCTGTGTCCCGAACCCTTCTTGCAGTGCCGCGTCCCCATTCCTTTTCCCCGCAGGTCGTGGCACTTGCCCTCACATTTTTCCCGCCAGAAGTTGTTTACTCACTTGTTCTCCCCTGGTTTTCCCGCTCATCTCTCACTGATTGGCTGATGAATGCGGCAGTGCAGAGTGAGCTCCCATTGGTCCCTTCCCTTGGATACCACTAAGTCACACCCATCTCTTCCCTGTCTCCCAATCCCATTTTGCCCTGAGTTGTCAATCCCATGCTCCGCCCCAGTTATGGAACCTCCCCTTACCCATACCCTATATAAATCCCTGTTTTCCCCTAATAAAGTGGCACTGCATCCCTGACCTTCAACTGAGTCCAAACCCTTTTGTGTGGTGCCGCGTCCCTATCCCTTTTACCCTCAAGCCGTGGCATGGATGGGCCAGAGGAGGCTCCATTGCTAGGGAGAAGAATCCCAGGTAAGAATTGGAGATGGACCCCAGAGAGGGGCCCGGAGGATGTCTCTGCCGTGATCTAAACGCAGGACAGCCAAAAACTCAAAGGAGGAATCAACCTTCCAGGATGCAGGAAAAGTCCTGACCTGGCAGCCAGTGTCCTATCCAATTTTAAAAGATACTAAAAGGGTAATAGTGGAGTACGGCCTCAGCTCATCCTTTGCCATTGGGCTCATTGAATCATTATTTTCCGCTTATACACTAACACCAAATGACATAAGAACAATAGCCAAAGCAGTCCTTAATACTTTACAATTTACAGTATTTGAAGGGGAATGGAAAAGTTTAATAAGAAAGTATGCACAAGATGCTTTAAGTACTAGAAGGGTTCCTATGGAACAGACGGTCAACTGGCTGTTTGGTGAAGGCCCTTATTCCAGTAACAATGCACAGGCCCGCATTCCCCTAGATTACTTGGACAGATCAAAAAATCTGGCCTTGTCAGCAATAAAGATAGTTTCAGATGCTTCCACCCCTACGCAGCCTTTCTCTAAAATTCAGCAAGGACAAAAGGAGACCTTTTTGGCTTCGCAACCCGTCTCAAAGATGCAATTTCAAAACAGATTTCAAATCCTGAAGCACAGGAAGCACTGTTTTTAAAATTGGCCATAGAGAATGCGAACTCGGACTGTCAAAGGGTATTAAGAACCCTTAAAAATCCTACCACCACTGAAATGGTGCAGGCCTGCCGAGATGTCGGTTCATTGCAATTTAAAATGAAAGCTTCGTCAAATGCTATCATCCAGGGGAATAAATATGAAAGAAGGTGTTTTAAGTGCAGAAAAACAGGGCACTATCAAGAGCATTGTACAGAGGGAATAGAAAATTACTGTGACAATTGTAACAAGGGCCCCCAAATAGAACCACCATCAAGCCCATGTCAAAGGTGTGGAAAGGAGTTACACTGGACTCGCCACTGCAGGGCGAAATATGATATGAACGGCAGATTATTAGTTGACTCTTATCCTCGGCCACTTTGAGTCCCTTGCTCGACAAGGCAGAAATGGTAGCTTGTGCTAGTGCGTCTAGATCTTGTGAGGACGGGGCTGATAGGAGTATATCGTCCATGTAACAGATCCCTTTCCCCGTTCGTTAACCTTTCAAGGCTGACGTCACCTTCGGGCTGTGAAATGGAAACCAAAGGTGGAGCTGAGAAGTTGATTCCTGGCATAGAGGAGTCGACCTCAGCTTGCGCAGGGTACAAGCACACCTCAGGAGGGAGGTGTTGCTCGCACAGTCCCCCCTGGTTGAACGGCGGGTACTGGGTCGCATGGCTGGCAGACCCACACGACCATGCTACTTTTGATATTTAGCACTAGGAAGTTATTTTCATATTTATGATTTTGTTATAAAATTGAATGATAAGTATTTTCTTTGTTACTAATATATTTGCTGAGTTTTATGTCCAAGGGTAAAAAGGCGATCGCAATGATGAAAAAGAAAAACATCTAGAAGAAGAAAAGGAGAAGCTTCTATAATAAAAGGAAAAGAAGGTGAAGGATCATTAATAAGAAAAAGAAAGCTACATGGCCAAGAAACAATAGACAAACTCTAAAAATACATGCATATCTATATATGTATGTATGTTAATTAATGTTTTTATATGTTGTTTTGTATATTCTAATTGCTTGCAATGATATGATGTTTTGTTATTAACATATATATAAAGTTTCTTAATTTATTTTTTATAATAATTACTGTAGAGACTCGAACACCTGAAAGCTCTACCTCAAGAACACGACACCCCTATCTGCAAGTAAAAATAAAAGAGGGGGAATAGAGGTGATGAGTATAAGCAATGTTTAGCCCAATAACGTTTACAAAAATTTTTTATTATGTTTAAAAGTTATTAAGTTCACTATAAGCACATATCTTTTTATATTCAGTTCACAAAATGTAATTTAGGTATATGATTTATGTATAATCAGTTAAAATCCTATAATTTCAAAAGTGTGATTGTGTGTATGGAAGGAGGCCTCCATGAATGTTGTGAGAGAATGAAGATGAATGTATGGATGCAGGAAATCAACAAATGATAAGATAGAAACTTTTACAACATCTAAGATAGATATATTCATAAAATCTGAAGAATAGACCTAATGTCAAGAAACTGTCCATTAAGATACTAGGTTCCTTTTAACTCCCAGTTTGAATACGTGTTAACAAAACAGTCTGTGGTATATTATGGTCTGAAGCAGAAGTCATAGAAGGTATAAAAAGGTCGTGAAAAACTAAAAATGAAATAGAAAGATTGAAGAATGGTTTACAGGATAATGGTCTGTAGAATGTGGTCACGAATAAAGGATTAGCTCATTGGTGTAAATTGCACCATGAGGTGATGAAAAAAATGTGAAAAGAAGGCTCATGTAAGTTGATTGTTGCGGGAAGTTGATTGAAGCTGGTGCGGGACCTGCTGGAGGTGTGCCAGGTGCTCTCCCAGAGCACCTTCATGCCAGAGCTGCACCCGGCTACCCAGAAGCAGGGCACCATCGAGTCCTGGAGTGACCTGGGGCACCAGATCATCTACCAGCTGGTGGTCTTCCTGAGGCCACCCCCCAGGCACTCTTTCCAGCTGCAGCCGCCCGCCGGCAAGAACGTGCCAGAGAGGTGCTCCAACATCCGGGTGGTGCTGGAGTGCTCGTGCTCCAGCACGACGGGGGAGACGTCGTGCTTTGTCCACCCCACGCACGACGCTCAGCCCTCGCGCCTGCTCCGCACCCTCTGCCCAGACTCCCACTTAGAGGTGGAGAAAGTCACTGGCTGGGTGCAGGACTTGGTGGAAGCAGCCTGGGAGCGTTTGCCCCAGTGGCATGACTGGCAGCTCCAGCTGCTGCCCTCCTCCCGCTCCTGCAGGCTCCTGCTGACCGGCCCCTGCGAGGTGCAGCTCTGCGCTGAGCTGCTCTTGGCGCTGCGGCAGGGCCGGCCAGGCAACTTCCTGGTGCTGGAATAGGCACCTGCAGCTCTCCCACCTGCTGCTTTAGTCTGGGCTAGAGTTAAGAGTAGGATAGCAGAGTAGGACAGAGTAGAGTAGGATAGATTAAGGATGGGGTTAGATTTTCCAAGGGTTGGTTTAAGCTAGGGTAAAGTTAGGCTTAGGATGGCCTTAGGCTTGTAAGGGGTTAGATTTTAAGGTAGTGTTTTCCCAAGGGGTGCTTTAGGCTGGGGTAGAGTTAGGCTAAGATAGACAGTCAGGATAGGCTTCCCTTTTCTGCATCTACTCCACGTGGGGTTCTATTTTGCTCCCTTTCTGCTTCCAACTTGAAAATAAAGAGAAAGGTTGAGCAGAACTTGCCCAGTGTCAAGGCCTCTTCTGTTTCTCGTACTGCCAGGCTGGGGCTGGGGCTGCCTGGGGAGTTGTCTCTCTTTTTTCTCTCTTTCTCTCCCTCACCTCGTGAATTCATCCCTTGCCTTCTCTCTTCCCTTGCACCCGAGCCCTTTTTCCAAAGCCCACTGCTGTGTGCTTATCCACTAGCTCAGGCACTAACAGACCACCGTCCATGCCAAGGATGGAATTTACTTCTAAACTAGTTGGAGTTTTTTGCAGACCTTGGGACTTTGGGCATTCCTCTGGAGCACAAGCATGTACAAATCTTGGGGGCTCCCTTCTCCTTAAGAGTGCAATGTCTGAGCGAGCTGGTCGAGTGCAAGTTGTCCCTGCCCGTGGCAGGGGTTTGCAACTCCCTGGTCTTTAGGGTACCTTCCAACCCCAAGCAGTCTGTGACTCTGGGAAGGAGGGCTTTTGCCTCCTGCCCCCAGCAGGAGGCCTCCATTCAGCCCTTTCCTTTCCTCCACTTCCTTCAGCCTGCTGGGGGGAGGGTTCAGGACACCCTTGGTCTTTTTTTTTCTCCCATGACTGCTACTGTCTCCAGGAGGCCAGAGCATGGCTCCCCCAGTGCATCTCCTCCTCTTGGATACTTTGGAACCTTTCGAGCTCCTCTCGCAGCTCCACCAGCAGGTGCAGCAGATCAGCCACCTGGTCATACCTGCACAGCTGCTGCCTCTGCTGCCGTCCAACAGCAGCACCAGCTCTGGCACTCCCTGCAGCCCCAAAGCTGGGCGGCTGCAGGTTTGTGCGGTAGCTCCCACTGCATTGCAAATGCCTCTGCCATACGTGCAGGGATATGTCTTTCAGCCGAGTGGGTCCCGTGGCTGAGCTACGTGCGAGAGGCTGATGAGCACCCAAGGGCACCCCTGGAGCTGGTGGCTGTCCGCACCCTCCCTGCTGCCGGGGGCAGAGCCGCCGCTGAGGCGGAGCTGCGGCGCTTCCCGCTCGGGGGGAGGTGGGGGCGACTCTGTCAGCGCTAATTTCGAGGTGTCTCCGGTTTGGGAAAGCTCCCCACGGTCCCTGAGCTCGATCCCCGGTGGCAGAGCGCGGCTGCCGGGGCCGTTCGCCTCAGGGTCTTTGACACGGTGGTTCCAGCGGGTTTGAATGGCCGCCGCCGGCGCTAAAGGGGCAGAGCGGCCACCGAGGCGGAGCTGCGGCCCGTCCCGGCTGTGGAGACTGCCTGGGCGCTGATTTCGGGGTTTGACCGGATCAGCAAAGCCCCCGAGGGTCGATGAGCGCCAGGCCCGGCCCCAGAGCGCGGCTGTCGGGGCGGTTCGCCTCAGGATCTTGGCTGAAATGGTGGTTGCAGCGGTTTTGAACCGCCGTCCGTACCGACCCCGCCGGCGCGAGTCAGAGCCGCTCCTCCCTGAGGCGGAGCTGCGGCGCTTCCCGCTGGGGGATGGGGGCCCAGGACACCACCCAGAATCCCACTGGATGTGCTGAGTTGGAAGGGTCCCCCAAGGATCCTCCAGTCCAAGCCTTAGCCCTGCACAGGACCAGCCCCAAGAATCACCCCATGTGCCTGAGAGTGTCACGTCAATCTTTCTTCAACTCTGTCAGCCTTGGTGCTTCCCTGGGGAGCCTTTTCCAGTACTCAAGGAGCCTCTGGATGAAGAACTTTTTTCTAATACCCAAGCGAAGCCTTCCCTGACACAACTGGAGGCCGTTTCCTCGGGTCCTGTCACTGGTCACCACAGGGAAAAGATCACTGCCTGCCCCTCCTCTTCCTCTCAGGAGGAAATTGTAAATGCAGTGAGGAAATTAACCCTATCCCAGCCTAAACCAGGACATCCCTTAAGTTCCCTCCCCCGTGCAGCAGTACGAGAAGCAGAAAAGGGCTTGGTGCTGTGCAGATACTGCTGAGCAATAAGAAAAAAATCCCTGGATGTTTTTTTTATGAAGTTTGTTTTCATCACAAATCCAAACACAGCCCCCATGCTGGTCACTAATTTACCAGATCTGTCTCATGCACCTCCAGCCCCCTGGCCAGCATGTCAGCAAACCACGAAAAGAGCCCTCAGACATCCTTCAGTGTGGGAAAGTGGACAGAGAATGCCCTGAGAATTTAATGTAAACTGCCAATGGCCTCCTGGCTTGTGTCAGCAATGGTGTGGCCAGCAGGAACAGGGCAGGGACCGTCCCCCTGTGCTGGGCACTGGTGAGGCCACACCTCAAGTGCTGTGTCCAGTTCTGGGCCCCTCTCTTCAGAAAAGACATTGAGTGGCTGGAGTGTGTCCAGAGGAGGGCAACAGAGCTGCAGGAGGGTGTGGAACATAATTCCTATGGGGAGCAGCTGAGGGTACCAGGGTCATCCCAGAGACTTGTCTTCCTTAAAAGAAAAGAAATTTAAATGAACAACACGTAAGAGTTTCTTTTCCTTTTGTCAAAGGAAAGAATTTTAGTATATTTAGGAAACATTTTTAAGTGCAGGGACTTCTGCTGCACAAACCCAGTATTTAACTGTATAAATAAAGCACTAACTAATAAAAAGTCAAGTGTTTGTTGGGGTTTTTCTTCAGTTCGGCATGAAAATAATTCTGCTTCATAGCATAATAATATAGGAATTGCCAGTGGATGAGGGAATGGTTGCGGATCTGGTCTGCCTAGACTTTAGCAAAGCCTTTGACACTGGTTCCCACAACCTTCTCCTGGAGAAACTGGCTACCCATGGCTTGGATTGGTGAAAAACTGGCTGTGTGTCTGGGCCCAGAGGGTGGTGGGCAGTGGAGTTACATCCAGCTGGTCACCAGTGGTGTTCCCCAGAGCTCAGACCAGGGACAAGTTCAGTTTCATATCTTGGGATTGGGGTCAGTCTCTTCTCCCAAGAAAAAAGGAGTAGGACAAGAAGAAATGCCTCCAAGTTGCACCAGAGTATGTTTAGATTGGATATGAGGGAAAATTTCTTGACTGAAAGGATTTCCCAGCCCTGGCACAGGCTGCCCAGGTGTTGTAGGAGAGGTGGCCATGTTGTAGGGCCACGAGGAAGGGGCTCTAAGCCCCTTGGGCCTCTGGCCCCCTCCCAGCCCCTGGCTGGGGGGGCTGCAGGGACCTGGAACAGCATAAAGCTGGGCTAGGTGCCTGCAGTTAAGACGGGAGATGTTCTCTCCATGGGCGCAGAGCAGCAGCCGACGCTGACCAGAGAAACGGTGGCAGAGAGCCAGGAGATAAGAACCTGAACTGAAGGAGCAGCAGAAACAACATGCAGCACCGGAGAAAAGACTCCTGGAAAGGGAGAGAGAGAGAACCAGCAGCTGAGAGACAGAGTTTGGGGTAAGAGACTGTACCAGATCCCCCAAAACTCCCTTGGAGACCCTCTTGGAGAAGAGGGACATGGACTCCTATTTTAGAGGAGCCTTGGAGTATGCAGCACGAGAGAGAGAGGAGCTGAGAAGCTCAGAGCGTCCCGGAGCTGGACCGGGACGGCCAGATGGAATGCAGGGGGAGTTGACCTTGGCTCCCCCCCTTGCACTGCTGCCACGGTGGCAGCCTGAGAGGCAGTGGCACAAAGGCCCTGCAAGAAGGAGCTGAGTCTCCTGGGATACCAGACCGTCACGAAGACCCCCCTGTGTCTTCGTGATATGATGTGGTGATACGACCTTGTCTGGGGTTACGAAGTCCACGGAAGACCCCCTCGGTTGAGGCGATGGGGCCGGGGGAGTTTGATACCTCCCTCGTTGAATGCTGGAAGAAAGCCAGCTATCAGCTGCTGCATGTGGAGAAGACAGACAGACTGCTGCCTCAGAAGATGCTGCTGCTGCTTAAGGACTGGAAGGGATCTGTCCTTCTTTCCCTCCTGGACTTTTATTTGGAGGGGAGAAGAGATCTGGTCCATTGTAAATACTATATGTCATGGTAGAGATAGCTGTGATCATGTGTATAATGTGATATGGTATTTATTTGTACAGTCATTGTAATATATTCCCTTTCCCCCACTTTGAGTCTGGTGTGTTTTGTCTGGAAAAGCCCATCTCACATTAGGTTGAGATGTGGGAGGGGGGATGGAACTAGGGAATTGGATTTCGGGACTATCTCAAACCATGACACCAGGGCACTGCTGGAGTCACCATTCCTGGAGAGATTTAAAAGCCCGTAAATGTACTTAAGGACATGATTTAGTGGTGGTCTTGGCAGTACTGGATTAAGGGTTGGATTTGATGACCTTAAAGATCTTTTCAGACCTAAATTTTCTGTGATTCAATGGATGTAAATTTTATTCTGTATATGCTCATGTTTATATCCCTTATAGTTTGAGGTCGGGCAAAATTATTAGTTTAGGTGGCTTTAAACTTATCTCCATTAACTATCTGTGGAACTTGGGTCTTTTGAAAGACGCTTATAATTTTTAAAAGTAGCCTAAACTAAATAAATTAAATGTGCTGGCTATCAAACTTAATTATGAATATATAGTTTTCCAGTGTAATGGATTGTTTGGATCTGGTTCTGTAATCTGGAAGTTAAACTATCTACACAACTCCAAATTTCAGGAGAATGATTCACAGTTTTATGGTTTGAGTGAGCTTTTCCTATGCAATTTGTGATTACAGGCATGACCATACAGATCTTCACTTAGAGTGTTTCAAGGTCAATAGATGAGATGTTCTATATGAAAGCTTCATACCTTAAGCTCTGACTTCTGCAAAAAGTGGAGTAAGCCTTTTATTTCCAATGGGACAGTCATTTGTTTTACTGGAAAAACATCTGACACTTTTTCAAACAATCTTTAACACTCAGCTAAAATATCACCTCCTCATCTGACTCCCAAATAACTGACCTGGTTAACGCTTTATTTGGTCATTTTCAATGCAAAAGAAAATATAATTATTTAAAATTTGGTTGAGTGTCCTCCAGGAGCAAGAGAATACAGTGTATTGCCAGACAAATGAGTAGGAATGGCTTCCTAAAACATAGTTAGCATTTCATACATGCTTTAAACTCAGTTATAGTCTTATTTTCAACTTTTATATTGGGAAAGCAAAGAGGTTTTATTTATTTTAAGTGCACTGGTGATATGAAGTAATCAGTAGTCACCAAAGTTATATTTATAATATCTATATTTAATAATCACTGCTTCCCAGTGTATTTACTGTAAAGAAATATATTTAAGTTATAAAGAGCAATTAGCTTGTTCAATCACTATGTACAGTAAGACATTGATTCTGCTCAGCACTACATTGCTATTAGACTCTAGCTGAGTGCAATAACTAACACGTGACTGACAACAGAGCAAGAAAACGTGTTTATTTCAGAGGAATCTGAACAACTTTCAATTTCCAAATGATTAGAGAAAAGATGCTCACTGTAAGGAACTGACACCATTAATTATACATATTATTTGGTTGCTTTTCTTAATAAGTCTCTTTGTAGTGTTTGGATTTCCCTTTTCTAGTGAAAGTAGAGATAATTTAGGCTCAGATATGACTCGATGTGGTTGCTGTTCACAAACATATCAATCCATATTTATTGTAGCTGACAAATCTGGCAGAAGAAATCAGTAATGAAAAACAGCATTAAATTTTATGACTATGAAATCCTGTCATAAAAATTTAAAGGCCAAAAAATAGAAGGGTCAATGGGTGTCATTAATTTTATCTTCATCTGCTGCATTGTATTGGTTAATGCTAGTAGGCAGGTCTATCAGCTACTGACCAGAAGTGACCAGGAGTGGGAAATATAAATCTTATACATATTACATATATACATATATATGTGTGTGTGTATATATATATATATATAAAAGCTCTCCCTCCCTTTTATATAGACATGGACATTTAAATGCACATGGGCATATAGAAGTGCCACAGTATTCTCACTTGGAAATCTCCAAATCTGTCCCTTCAATGCCAAAAATCATATTCACTATTTCTTAGAAACTACTTCACTCAACACTTGGCACAGGAGTGTCACAAAAAACTCTTGCACAGCTTTCACTCACAACTCAGTGATCAGACCTTCTGTAGGTTCAGCGGTGAGAGAACAAGAACTGTTTCCAATCATTCAAACCATTTTAAATAATTTAAAACATTCTAAGAATTGAAATGTTTCTTAATTACTGGGAAAGGTTCAGGCACATCTTTTGAAAAGAAGTAGGAGGGAAAGAAAGAGGGGACAGGAGAAAACTCACCAGGTTTTTGGGATATTATGCTATAACAGGCTGTGTAGGTTTCTCAATTCTACACATTTCTAAGGGCAACAAAATACAATAGAGAGGTTTGCTGAAATCTGAAGATACAAAAGAGTCACATTATGACTTCAAGCTACAGCCAGTTACACAAACAATCTCATAATTTCTTTTTGGTCTAGCAGAGAAAGACCAGTGCATGATGCCACTTCTGCCTTCCTGGTTGCCAGGTTACCACATCCCACTCAGAGGTTACAGCTTGCACTACTTATGATTAAATTGCCTGACATGTGTGAGGTTTTGAGTCTTTAAAAGTCATTAATTTCTAAACATATAGGTTTTGTTAGTTCCTCCTCATTTGCTGCCCATCATTATGCAATTGATTATATAAAAGCCTAATCAGTTGGTTTTCAAAAACTTGCAAGGGCCAATCAATCATGTCTGTGAAAAGTTAACAATTCTGTCTGAATCTTAGTTGGGTTTGGATTTTAATGGCTTTTCCATAGCAAAAGAGATTTCACTGTGGGCTGAAAAAAAAATATAGCAGAGCCAGTGCTTCTCACTTCTGATAGTCTTTAATTATTATATGTACTCTTGTATTAAACAATGAAAAGTGTGGGTCACCTCCCTGGTACTGTACAAGATGTCACAATTTTGACTCACAGTAACATATATACACATATCTATTAAAATATATTATATATAAATGTATAAATGGAAGACTGCAGTTCGTTCCTGGCACATCTACCTGCCCCAGAATCGTCTTTTATGGGCTCCTGTGTGGATATCTGCACCAGTGTGGTCTGTCCGTGGGGTGCAGGGAATCAGCTGCTCCACTTCAGTGTTTTCTGGCCTTAAATACATTTTCACATCAGTGCCACCAGCTTGGCTGATGATAGTCTTGGGTGTGTCCTGTGGTGGGGCCACTATGGAACCTACAGGAATGGACTGGATCTCTCTATGCCCAGCATGAGGCAGCTCCAGACTTCTCCTCACAGAGCCTTTCCTGCAGACCCTGCTGCCAACACCTTGCCACGGACACCAACAGAAAAATAACTAATTTCTCCTAATTATTGCTAACTGCCAGTGGGTGAGAGGTTCATGGGTGTTGCCAATTCCTTACATAAAGATTTCACCCTTAGCCACATCTACAAAGGCGCCCAACCTGGTCCAAATACTATTTGCAGTGCCAAGAAAGAAATCCTACTGCTCTAGTACAGAAATCAGAAATAAGAAGTCATGGTTCTAGGTCAAAAATATATTTACATTGCTCCTAAGTTGAGCTAGTGATGAAACACAGACTTTTCTTCTGAGCCCTGAGGGATAAGGGCTGTTGTTTCTAATGTCATCAGTTCATACCTTCTTGTTAACACAGCCATGGCTGCAAATATTTTTCTCTGTTTCCTGGGTAGAAGAGGAGGGAAAATACTGCTTTCTTTTCTAAAAGATAAATCTATAGCTTGCCAGCTCTGGAAGGAAAATGCTCCACTTGATCTGCTTGTTCATTAATCTACCAGGAGTCATTACAACTGCACAGAGTCCCAACTAGAGTTTATGGTCTCTGCTCTGTTTGTCAATGTGGGGAGAGTTGTACATGAAAATTTCTAGCCGCTGTATTCAGGAAGAACAGCTCCTCCAAAGAACTGTTTGTCTGCACACTGAACAGAACCTAGTTCATATTCTTCCTTAAAAAGCATGACTTGACTCATTGCAACCTTCAAACAGGATTCTTTTAGACTGCTTTCGTGGTTGCATGGAAGATAAATAGGTTCTTTGATGTGCAGGAGATGACGGGTTTCTTAAATGACAGGACATAAAAAGCTGACTAAGAACAATAACTTAGGTTTCTAGGGTAGAACAAAACAGGTGTCATTTGGTGTGCCTTAAAACTCTGAAGAGATGCACAGGTACTGAAGCACTTGAATGGTTTATCAACAAGGAAACAAACAGGAACCAGTTCTGTTGAGTTTGCTTGAACTTGTTGAACATAGCATAGCACTTGTAATATATTGTCTGCGTTCCTCAGGGATGGATATTGAAGGAGGAAAAAAAAACAACACACAACTGATTGTTGTGGGGTTTCTTGATGAGAACAACTACATAATGAAGTTTAATAATTTGACTTGTAGGATTTTAAAGCAAGCTTATAATTATAAAGCTTAAACTGTTCAGGATAAAGTATCCTCTGTCAGACATCTGCTTCACAATGCATGTGATTTTGAAATTTTCAATTAATATAGTTGAACCTTCTCCAGTAACAGGATTGAGAGGAGTGGAAGATTTTTTTTTTTTTTTTAGAAAAAGGTGTTTACAGTCCAATCACATAGAAATACCAGTGATTCAAGTCTTTGAAATAGAACCAGGAGTTTGAAAGGTGTCCAGCTTTTAATGATAGAGGTAAAGATCTTTACAATTTTGTAAATACATACATATATATATATATATTTGAAAATTAAATTTAAATTTTACATGTTCACAGGAAGCTTTGTGGGGAATTTGGTAATGACTACAAACCATATAAACCATTTATTCTGCTCTGGATAACATTTTATGTCATGTAGGTACTGGCGATCCACCATTCATTGTATCTACCACCTTATTACAAACATGAGAGGTTCTGTCAGCCAGGGATTACTTTTGTTGGAACTAATCATCACAGGAATCACTGCAATTCATAATTAGTGTTTGCAACATAAATTCTCAAGAAGCATTGATTGGCTGACTAAGAAGCCAAGAACAGAGAGGTGAACAGAGGTATGTAAAAAAATAAGAGTAAAGCTAAGATAGGAAACAGGGAGAAAGATAACTAAGTGTTACAATGATATGGAGAATTATTAAGAAAAAATAAATTTAGATTTACAGTAAGAATAGATGTACCCTGAAAAAGATATTGAAAGGGGAGGGAATGGAAATAGAGAAATATATTGTCATGACCAGGGAAAAATATTAGCACACAGTGTTAGGAATTGATGCTTAGGAAGAAACTCCAGAATTCTTTTCCTTGGCCATCATTTCTCTGTCAGTCAATGTCAGTAAATCCCACACCAAGCTATATTATTCTTCTTTTTCTAATCACTGGCCATGTGATGGAAAGCAACCTACTACAGCTGTCTGTCACAGAGGCAGTTGAAGTGACAGATGTTTGTTTCTACGGATCTGAGGTCTCCAGTCTGTCCAATGACCCAAACTGGAACCATTCTGATGTCATGTGATGTAATAACACACACAAAAAAACCTCCTTCATAATGTTTAATTGTGAAAACCTCTTCCACAAGATACTCTCTAAGGCTGTAAATCCAGGCACTTGAAGCTCACTGAATGCCAAAACTGACAGCTGCCCTTGCCTCTAACCCTCTGGAATGCTCACATTATGGTGATCTCTCAACAAAATTCCATGATTTTTTCTCACAAGGCACTTGCTTCTATTAGCTCAAAAGCTATAAGGCAGTCATTGCATAGATTGTTAAGAGACATTGAGGTTAAATGTTAAAAATATTGAGGTGCTGGAGCTTGTCCAGAGAAGGCAACAGAGCTGAGGAAGGGTCTGGAGCACAAATCTGATGAGGAGCAGCTGAGGGAGTTGGACGGGCTCAGCCTGGAGAAAAGAAGGCTCAGAAGGAAACTTATCATTCTCTACAACTACTTGAAAAGAGTTGTAACCACATGGAGGTCAGTCTCTTCTCCCAACTAACAAGTGGAAACAGCCTCAGGCTGTACCAGGAAGGTTTAGTTTGGATATTAGAAAAAATTTCTTCCTTAAAAGGCTTGTCAAGCACTGGAAGGGCAGTAGTGGAGTCACCATCCCTGGAGGTAGTTAGAAGTCATGTAGATGTGACAGCTGGGGACATGGTGGTCTAGTTCTAGTGCTGGATCAGTGGTTGGATTCAATGACCTTCAAGGCCTCTTCCAACTTAATGATTCTGTGATTCTAATACTTTTTTTTAAACTCATTATTCACTGTGTGGACTTACTTCCACAACAGAAATAAAAACACTATATTTCCCAACAATCATCTGGAAAACCTTTTTTCTCATTAAGATTGTTTCCTTTTATTTGAACCCTTTCTCTGCCACCTCTTCTTAAATCTCTCACAGGTCATTCAGTGTGCATGAGGAGAAATAATTGCAAGTGATTGACTTACAGTGGACTAATGAGTTACTCTAAGACACCTCAGTGAAGGCTTTTCTAGTTTACTGCATAAATTAAAAAGAAAAACAACCCCTAAAAAAGTATTATGGTGGCTTATGAAGAGAGTATAAGCTAATATATGGCTTGTGGTTGAGATGGACTTGGTTTATGAGGTCATGCTGCTCAGTTGGTGCTGAATCCTAACTCATTTTGAAAGGAGAATTCTGTTGCTGTAGAGTGTCAATCCCTCATTCCTCACATTTCAATCCACGATGACACACAGGCTCAGGGACACAAGTTGTCGTCCTCTTCCCTAAAGTTTACAAACTTTCATAGCTGTTCTTAAGAAAAAGATCTACGAAATTGTATATTCTGTCGTGTATTCTTTCAATCAGTGAATTACGATGACAATATCATATTTCTAAAATATTAAAATAGCACCAACTTTCTGCAAAAGCATTTTTTAACACATTTTTGCATTTCCTCTCTCATCTGGACTTTCAATGTCTCTCGTTGCCACATGTGATCTCTCCATCTCCCCTGCTGCTGCTGTTGCTGCTCCAACCACCCTGGCCCTCTGTGCTGCTGAGAAGTGAACCTAAAGCAAATGCAGAGCCCAGGTCCCTATTCAGGGAGATCAAACAGGCAGCCCTGAACAGTCTGACCCTCTCTGCCTTCATGACCTTTCTTCCCTTCAGATAGTGAAACTCAGTTTGACTTCCACATCTGGCCTCTCTCTGGGTGACAAACTGATATTTTTTACCTTGCTAAAGGATAGACACAATGGAAACAAGAGGGAGTTACACTCTGTGCAGAAAAATAGATTTTTTTATATCCTATCAAGTGACAGTGTTTAATGTGTTCAAGAGGGCAGATGTGATAACATGCATCTTGCAGTAAAAAAGGGAAATGAAACTGCAAGTTTGATGGCAGGGGTTGTTCTGATTAACAGAAGATCATTCCATATAAATAGACTGGCACATATAGTGTCTATAAAAACACAAGAAAAAAAATTACCAAGGTCTTCATTACCCTGTTAACGTGATCTCAGTAGCATGGGTGTTGTTTGGAAATAACCTGGAAATCTAGACATTTGACCAAAATCTACTTGATTAACCAATATTGTCCTATCAGTCTTAGCAGCACATCTGCCGTGTCAAAACTGTTAAGTACAAAGTTGAAATTAGTACGAAAAACTGAATTAATTGATCTGAGCAACACAAAAAAAATCAACCTCATGGACTGACAGTAAACCATACTATATGAAGTATCTAATCCTTTATTAAAAAAAAAAGAAAAAAAAAGTGTATTTAACATTCAACAAAAACTAACTAACTTTACCAAAAAATGCCATTTCTCTTTCTGACTTCATCAGGTCAGGAACTAGAGATTTGCTCTGAAGAAAGGCAGAGACCCAACTCAGAGCCCATATCACTGAGCAGGAGCCCCATGAGCAATCAGGTGGCATTAACAGAACATAAACTTACTGTAGATAATTTGAACTATAAACAGGAATAGTTCTAACTACCAACAGAACAAGTCTCTAGCTTTTACTGGGATATATAAGAGTCAAACACCATAACTCATTTTAACATAAAAGTTTGCTAAGAAATTACATAGTGGAGTTGTCTGTAATATAAACAAAAAGTGCTGGAATTGGAGGAGCCAGAGACCTCTTTTGGTTCTGAATATTTTTTTCTTGATAGCAGATGAACTGCTACAGATCTGAATTTTGATTTCTATAAGGTAAGGTTAAAACTCCTAGTGTTTTTCCAGTGGTTAACCAAGGTGTCCCAGAATGTAATTCCACATGTTTTCCTTCTCATTTTATTGCTTGGTCTTCAAAATCATTAGGAATTAACTGGAAAAGCAGATGTTCCATGTGAACAGTATTCTATATTTTTATGCTATTCCAGCACCTTAATCACATTTTCTTCCTGACACATAGTGGTTTTAACTCTTAAAAGCAGACTAATTCTTGCAGGTAAGAATTATTTCTGTTTTTCTTTGTGAAACTATTGACTTTAGAGCAGCTCAAGGCGTTTATGTCTTGAGATATAAACTATCTTGAGATATTTCTTTTGTGAAAATAAGAATAGGAAAAGACCTACCTGACTAAATTAAAGTAGATTCTAAAGTTTGTCCGGCTAAAGTCAGAGGAATTCAAGAGGTCACCCACAGCAGACTGGTTATTTCAATTCATGTATTTTTTAAAGCAACTCAGTTATTTTTATTTTTTCACCCATGAAACACTGAAGTTTTTTCAAGGTCTTTGACAGGTTAAGAAGAAAATCAAACCTCATGTCTGTAAAGTCATACAAGGCACAACAACTTCCTTGGGAAATGTTTGAGAGGTCAACATCTGAAAAAGTGCAATACCGTTTATATTACCAAGACACCAGGTCTTAGTGTTTTTTGACAAATGAATCAGCATTTTACTATTTGCTTTCCAATTTCTGTGTTTATAAAATAGAACAGAAAGACTTGACAGGAATTCAAAAGATTTGACAGAAGGAAGCATAAACACACATTCTCATTGGTTTTCTTCAATTTTTTTTTTCACATTTTATGATTGAAAACTCCCTAGTATTATTCCCCATCTAAAACAGTTCATGGTCTTTCATAGTTCTTTGCTCTTAATTAATTTTCTGAAAGGTGGGTTTGTTGATTTACTCTTTGTGACACAGGTATAAAATTTTGATAAGAGGACACGGAGGTATTTCCCAAAGGTTTTTTACCTGATTCAGAAAATACTGTTTACAGCTCTTACCTTGAAACAACAAAATACTTAAAATTCAAAACTCATATGCTTCCAAATGGGTTTGGGAATTCATTTTGTTATCGTCTTCCATTCTTGTTGTTAAAGCAATCTAGGAATTGGGAAACACATTAGCTTAGCCCTGGGGAAATGCATGTGTATGCTAAAGTCTGAAAGGGAGCTGAAGGCTGAAGAGATAATGAATTCACTAAAGGGTTTATTTTTTTTCCAACTAAATCTCAAAAGTTATTTGGTACTGTGAGAAAGTAACCCTTGCCACTGGTCCAGTTCACAGATTAAACTGGCCAACAGACTAGTTTATTTTATGTGCAGACCTGTCTGTCATCCACTCTCTGGTACGTGCTCTGAAACAGAGCAAAAGGGCACTCAAAGCAATGATTTAATACTCTTTTATCTGTGCTTGTTGTCACACAGCTGGGAAAATGGGGAAAGCAAGGCACTGATAGTCTGCATTATTTTTTTAAAGACTGCTGTGTTTGCAACACCGAGGACTTGTTCATTCATTTTTAACGCAGCAGAGGAGTGGGAATTTTAGTAGTCATTCAAAGGGCCTAATAATACACATTAGGTTCAGTGCTGAAAATTGGTCATGGCCCTCCTTTTTGTCTGTTGGATATCACTGAAGACAGAATTAAATGAGGAAAAAAAAAACAACCAAGAAAATCCAACAAAAAACTTAAAAACCCACCTTCCATTTGATTATGTGAGGTACCACTGTGGCATTTAAGGTAGTTTCAAATTTGCAGTATGTATATGAGTTGGTTATTTGTCTGTAATGGCACCACCCCAGTCATATTTTTCTCTGCAATCATCAATTTTTACTATATAAGGTGAACCAGAAGTTTAGATTGTGCTGGTATGAATCTTTCATATTTTTTGATCTGGCAACACTGTAAACATTTAAAGCCCTGCCATTGACCTGTTATGAAATGGTCCATATGTAGGGATCATTTATTCTGAACCAGAAAATAAATCCTCTGATTTCAGGTCAGCTTGAGGCTTCCCAAAATCGTAGTGAAACAACACCCACAGTGAAGTGTTATAGCATTGTTTCTAAGTTCCTACTTGCATGTTTATTCTAAATATTGACAGACACTGTAAAAAAAAAGAGTATTATGTGTTAAAAAGGTGTTTCCTCAATATGATTAAAAAACATTGGGTTCTGACATTAGGCTCACATAACTTGATGGAGTCATATTTGAGGCAAATTAACTGACTAAATTTTATAATATGTGTTCTATACAATGTCAGTTTAGATATTTGGTTGGGTTTTTTTTGACTGCCTTTAATAAACCATCACCTCAAATCAATGATTATTTAAAAGGTTAAGTGAATTTTCAGGAAACCTGAAATAGTGTTGACTTGAAGCATATCAAAATAGCATTTTTTCAATAAAACCACAGAATTTTATTTCATACTTATGTAAGATTTGTTAATAGGACAAATACCTTTCTGCTTTGTGGTTCATTCAGATTTACGTGGCTCTTTTCTGCCTTGTTTTACAAAATAATCTGTCTTACTTTGTGACTTTCCTTCCAACCTCTGCATTACTAAGCACTATTTATTTCAAAGCTTTAAGCATTCAACAGTAAAGTAATTTGATTTAGTGAGGATATGTTTTCCTTTAATTTCATCATCAGTTTCTGCCTGTAATAAAAAATCAGCCCAGAGTTTTCAGGAATAAGGTTTTGCAGTTATCTGGTAAAATCCTGACTTAGAGAAATCAAGTTAAAAATCACATTAATTTAAACCAGAAGAGAATTTAATCTCTTGAGTTTCAGGCTGAGAATATCCGTTGCCCAGCCATCCTATTCATACCTCAAACAGACCACGTAATTTTAGAAATTCCACAACAGCTTTTTGTGGGATTAAAGCATATAGTTTAAAAATATGTCCAGTTATGATGTAAAGACTTCAAATGACAGAATCATGTCCCTTGGTAAACCGTTCCAGTGGTGAGGTACTGTCACTGTTGAAATATGTGCTTTTGCTTGAATTTGTCAAGTTTCAGGTTTAGATTAGATATTAGGAAGAAATTCTTTACTCCAAAGGTGGGGAAGCCCTGGCACAGGTTGCCCAGAGAAGCTGTGGCTGCCCCATCCCTGGAAGTGTCCAAGGCCAGGTTGGACGGGGCTTGGAGCAACCTGGGCTAGTGGAAGGTGTCCCTGCCCATGGCAGGGGGGTGTAAAAGGATGATCTTTAAGGTTCTTCCAACCCAAACCATTCCATGATTCTATGATTCAGTTTTTACACACCAAATCCTGACTCCCCTTTACCCAGTGGGTTAAAGAGCAGTGTAGGAACAGACACATGGTCCAGTGCATTAGTTTCCTTCCCTCCACTCCACAGGCATTGCCCATTAGTGGTGGCACTTCTGTGGTGTTGTAACGGATCAAGTTATGTTTCCTCTGCCAGATACTTCCTATAAGGTTGTGTGAGGTCCTAATCTAATGGAGCCTTGTACCATAGACTTCTTCTGGCCTGTGTGTCATAGTTAAAGGCAAAAAGGCTTCAAGGTTGCAGTTTCTTTTTTCCCAAAGGAATTTTTCTACTGTATTTTCACTAACCTCAGATGGTCCTGCCACCACAGCAGTCATTCCCAGTACAAAGGGCTCTGTGTCTTTTTACCTCCTGTCTGGAGACCCTTCTAGTGCCTTTAATTTTTTTTTTTTTCTTTTTAAAATCATGCTTTGTACCCTTAAACTCCTCACACATCACCTCAATCCCTCTGTCCTACTTGAAGTATTTCTGGATCTCCAGACCCTTCTTTTCAGGCAGCCAGGAAACATTCAGTATTCCTGGCTTGTTTCAGCTGCAGTAAATGACCAGTTAAGATTTAGTGACCAGCTATTGCCACTAGTTTGACAATAACATAGCACAGCCATTATCAGCAGTATTTGGCACATTCTTGCATAGATGTATCCAAGACTGTAATAGGCCCGTACTGACAGCCTCAGGAGACTGATCAGAATTCATTAATGTGCATTCAGAACACTCAATTCATCATGGTGGGGCAGAAATGAGAATTTTCTCCCCTGTTCTATGACCCGTGGTTGAGTGAATATATCGGAGATCCTTCCAGAACAACAGCCGTTCTGATTCTTCTGCAAAACTTATCCCAGCTTTGCAGCTGCAGTGACTTGGGGATTTAAATCCTATAGCCCTGTAAAAAAATATGCTCTACATTTTGCTTTGGAGGACAGAGTGCAAGAGGTTGAGAGAATTGGATTTGTTTTGACTTAGGAGTGTAAGATCAGCAAGAGATCAAGTTGCCGTCTTCAACTGCCCAATGAGAGAATATGGAGGTGACAGAGCCAGACTCTTCTTGCATGAGCACAAGGAAAAGATAAGGGACAACAGATATCAATAGAAATCCAGGAAATTTCAATTGATTATGAGGAAAAGCTTTTTTTCTCCATGATAGGTTGTCCAATCTTTTGAGATATTCAAAGCTTTACTGGGCAAGGTCATGAGCAGCATTTGGACTTGTTTGCAAGGGAGTTGGAGCAGATATATTCATCAGTCCCTTACAAACTAATTTATTCTGTTGATTACATGATAATCTTTTTCTGAATTCATTTTCCTATGTCATTACTTTCTGTGCATGGTCCTTCTGTACTCAAAGGTAACTACAGCATCATGAAAAAGGAAACTCCTCTGTGACTGCTGATATTGTGGAAAGTGCTGACTGGGCAGCACAAGGCACTGATCTTCTCTCTACCTTCAGATGGTCTAGTCCCAGATCCCAGTTCCCATGCCTACCTCACCTTTAGTAGCCCACCACATATTTACTTCAGGCTGAATATTACTTAGAAATCTAAATGTAGAAGATAATCTATTTGTACTGCCCAGTAATACATGATTTAATGAATATGTATTAATCTATTAGTGGCAAAGCAGCTTTATGGAATTTTGATTTCCCTCCAACTCTATTGAAAGACTCCTAATTTTAACTTATTGAACCAGCCTTCTAATGAACCAACCAGTAAAATGATTTTTGACCTTTTCATTCTCTTGTTTAGTGTTGTGCCAAAACGCTTTGCAGAATATTTTAATCAAATACAGAAGCTTGTATTGTATATGATTAATAGTTTATAGTTTCCAATAGTCGAAGTGCCATTATGTTAACAAACATTGAAATGTTAATTACAAAAATACATTACGTGACACAGACCTTAAATACATATTTCACTGAATAAAAATGTGTGTTTTTTTCAGAATTATGAAGCCAGGGACAAAAAGTAAGTAACCACATACAAAAATAATTAGCAAAATTTTTAAAACATTCATATATTTTAGGCACAAAAGTGATGAATGTCACCACTTAGGGGGCTTCAAATTTCATCTACTGACTCGTGCATAGAACCAACAACTACTTGTTCAAATAAGATATAAATATGTTTAAATAAGACAATATTCTCTCTTCTACGTAAATCAAAGCAATATTTTAAAACTTTCCATGATAGAAGATCAGCCATATCCCGAGGTAAATTCTTCCAGTGGTTAATTATTTCCACAATAAGAATGTAGAGGGTTGTTTTATGTTCGGATCTTTGTAGCTCTCTAGCAAAACAATGAAGGGTTTGTCATAGGCAGTTGTCCCAAAATGGAAAATGAAATAATACTTTTTACTGCACAGCCCCATCATTCAGGCTCTCACCTGGGAATGGGGGATGAAGGTTTAGTATTCTCATCTTGCTGAGACTGCTCTGTTCATACAAAGAAGCGTATTTTACTACAGGGCACTTGCAGCCTTTTCAGACAACGCCATTTATTAAGCCAATGTGAGAGAACAAGGGAAAATAGCTCCATAAATTAGGAATTAGGAACTGGCCTGGAATGCCAGGATTTGAGATTTAATTTCATTGAATATGTAAGCAACACGAAAGCAAGTGGAACAATGTCAGTGGGATAACTCCGGAGAAAGGCATAATCACATATTGCCAGTTAACTGGGATACACTTGTGAGTAATAAGAGGATTGAATCTCTGCAGGTAGAGATGAAAATTCAATTCCCTGCCCTACCTTTTGATCAAGTGCCTGGAACAGTGGATTATTGACTAAAAAACGGGTGATATTCTTTCCTTACTTGTGTGCAAATGGTGCTCCCAAAATTTAAACCAGGTCTAGACTGCAAATTTCACTCAAAACTCATTTGTTTCTTTTGGCAGGTAGTCAAAGCAAGGATGTTTTCCATGTTTCTCTACTGAAATGTGGAAACTCTCAACATGAAGCGGAAATTTAGACCTGGTTTGATAGAGAGTATTAAAAAGTCATGTGAAGTAGATAAAACTTTGATGATAACATGGCCTGAGAATGATCCTTTGCTCCATTATTAGTCAAGTGTGACATAGCGGATTTCAGTGTGACTCCATGGGGTTTTTTTGTCTCCCTGATTTAATTTTAGCACAGTCCATTCAATTTAAATTTCATGCAAGTGTGAGGCAAAAAGCTTTCTTTGCCCAGTCTTGATAGTGCAGATGTATTAACAGTTGCTGAATCGATACAGATCTCAAAGCTCATACACAAATCATGCTAATAATTTAAGAGAAGCCCTGTATAAATTGAATATATAGCTCTTATTTATATATATGACAGAAGGAGTGCAACAACACCTCTGGTTTTCATATATTTGTCTCTTTTCAATGTGTATTATATCTGTAAAAGAGAGGGCTGAGCGGTACCATTTCTATTTACCAATCTCTGTTTTCTCATTAGCATGAATATGCATTAGAAGTTCAATATATATTCTTGCATTTGAAAATAAAGTATGTTTACAAGAGGATTCATATGTCCTATGGGACTAGAAGAATATTTCTTTAATGGGCTGAAACAACAATAAGTAGTAAGAATAAATAACACAATCTGCTTTGCCTTATTGTTGTATAAACTATTCCAAACTTAACAGAAGTATTCTGGACTGAATAAGCTTCCAGCAGTGCAGTGTGCATGGAATTCATAAACAACAAGGATTTCAGAGCTGTAGAGAAAAAAAATAAAATATCTGTGATCGGTGAAGATATGTCAGATACTGAAGTAACCCAGTTTTTTTACTTAACATATATCAATGCACACCCCCCCATCCTTTCTCTGTGTATAGATGCATATATGTATATGACACATATATTGTGAAGTCCAACTGAATATAATAAGACTGATTATCTCTCTCACCCTAACCACTATATAGAATATATAGAATATACTAATGGAAATTGCAGATGTGTTTTAGAATTCTGAAAGGGTTTGTTTTTTTGGGGTTTTTTTTGGTTTTTTTTAATAAAAAGACATTACTCTGGAGTTTTAGAGTGTATTTTCAAGAGCCTTACTGCACTTTGAAAGAAGCCAATTATTTTTACCGCAATAAGATCCTGCTGTCTTCAGTAAAAGGAAAAGACAGACAACAGGCTACATGTCACTGTACAATGAAAAAACTAAAATGTAGACTTCCCTTCTTAAAAAAAAAAAAAAAGAAAATGCATACCTTGGTTTTCATCTAGCTTCAAACACTTACAGTGTTCTCCCAGTACCAAATATAATAACCAGCCCTAATTATTTTTTTCTTCTGACCTTTTCACTAATGTATAGTGACATTATCATTTTGACACATCGGGATAGGATAATTAGAATACTAAGTGGTTTTTTACAAACAGAAACAATCTTAAATGAATTTAGCCAAAGCAAGAGAGCTGTTTTTAGAACTGCAGTGACAGGGACTGACAAGGAAATATCTTGCCTTGAATGAGGACCCAAACATAATGTTTTCACATGAGCGATAGGCAATTAGTTTCAATGGTTCTAAATTATTATACTCCCACGAGGGAAGTGGGAAAAATGCAGGGATTTGTTCTATTGAATTGTAAGGATGTTGGGTCTAACCTATCTTTCTATCTGTTTGCAAACCAGTGACTATATCCCTCTACACAGATGGAAGTGTATATGTGATGCATCGACAAAAAACACAGAACAATCAGGACTTCCCCAAAAAAACTTTGCGCAAAAGCTTCAGTGAACTTTCAGTGTATCCATTTTGGCTAAACTTCCAGTGTGAAGGATTTCACATTATGGAGGACTGAGCAGCTCTGTCACCTTCCAGAAGAAGATGCTATCAGCTGAAAAATCATAGAGAGCTTGAGTGAAATAGACCCTCTACCTCATATTGTGTCCTTGGCTTTGCTTGGACTCAGTGCAAAGAAGTACAGGGAGATGTAAGAATTTTACAGTGGTTAAACTTTAGATAAAAGCAAGTTGATATTGAAGCAGGGTTGGCTTTCACTCCTATGTAATTGGGACATCAGAGCATCATAGAATGGTTTGGGTTGGAAGGAATCTTAAGGCCCATCTTGTTCCACCCCCTGCCATGGGCAGGGACACCTTCCACTAGCCCAGGTTGCTCCAAGCCCTGTCCAACCTGGCCTTGGACACTTCCAGGGATGGGGCAGCCACAGCTTCTCTGGGCGACCCCAGGGTGTCACTACCCTCACGTGGAAGAATTTCTTCCTAATATCCCATCTAACGCTACCTTCTGTCAGTTTGAGGCCATTTTCCCTTGTCTTATCACTACAGTGAACAGGTATTTGCAGACATACAGGTGGGAAAACACAAATGGATAAATTTCTTACCCTTTCACTTTGTAATTCTTTGTTCTTGACATAGTATGCAGTGATCCACGTTACTTAATCCAGTCAACTGACATCTGATTTACATTTAATAAAGTTTATCGTAGGTAATTATTTCTGTGTAGATTCAATCAAGCATATTTTATTTCAATATACTCTCACTTTTTTCACAACACGCTCAATTTATAAAATTTATATAGAAAGCTAAAATTATATAATTAAAAAAAAACTTTATCTGATCAGTAAATTAAACCTAACTGCAACTCAAAAGATTTCTGTCTGTTTAGTTGATAATATTAATATTGCACCAATGCCCCAATTGATTTTTCTACAGATTCTCTCATTGCAGATTACTGTGTAGATAAATAATTTCTTTGAAAAGTTAAACAGCCCATAGCAACACTAGACTGTCATAAGGGAAAAAACTGTGATGGTCATTAGCTGTTACAACATTTAATATTTTAAAAAATAACACTAAAGTTAAAAGAATTAGTGATTCTTTCTTTTTATGCTTAGTTCAAAATTTGGTTGTTTCAGGTTTTTTTTTTTTTTTTTTACATCCTGGAATATGTGTTTAAATATTACTGAAACTGAGTTTCTCATAACATTAAATATCCTAACAATTGTTTT
The DNA here is from genome assembly GCF_036250125.1 of Pseudopipra pipra. Lineage (NCBI taxonomy): Eukaryota > Metazoa > Chordata > Aves > Passeriformes > Pipridae > Pseudopipra > Pseudopipra pipra. The sequence continues at coordinate 71,907,562 of NC_087552.1, forward strand.
CTAATTTAAAACCTGTAATGATTTTAGTGAAAAAAATCATGTCCAAATAAGAGTTATTTTTCATTCCCAGATTTTCAGCTGGTATTATTAAATGTCCCCTACTTGTGTGTCAAACACACCTAAGCAATGCAAACCCTCTAATCTTTACATGTGTTTCCCAGTGCATTTTGACTTTTATATATGGACTCTTTATGAGAAGATGGATTGATTTACTCAGAAAATTATCTTCAGCTGTGCATAGTTTTCAGCAAATCCTACTCTTTTTCAATTCTCTGTTGAATTTCTCCTTCAAATGCTTTTGCATGGTATGTAAAATTTATATTTAATTCAGAGACTTGAGGAAAGAAAAATAAAGCTTTTAAAACTCCTGGATTTTTTTTTTTTTCCTGCTGGGTCCATCATCCTGAAACGTTGAAGAGCTGAATTATTTGATCCAGTGTCACTTGCACCAATGCTGAATGGAAACCTTTTCATCTTCTCCTGGGCTTCATAGTGGGCACATGTTTTTCAACGCAAGCTGACTCATAAATAAGGGACCTCACTTATCAAAGTGTCTCAGGCATCTCACACCATCTGCCTCATCTTGTTGAAACATCATATGCCGTGGTATGCTCAAAGAAGACCAGCACCCATTCAGAACTTCAGATGTTGCCCAGCTTTTGGGTATGTCATTCATAAAGTTGGCTGGAATTTATTGCCCTAGTGCTGCTTCAGTTTTCCAGAGGACAGTTTTATCATTCTCGTAATTTGGCACAACCATTGAAGAACCCCCAAAGAGGTTCATAACGCTCTTGGTTTTAGTTTTTGGTTTTTGTTTTTGGTTTTTTTCTCCTTCATTCCAGGACAATTTAGGGAGTGCTTCCCTCTTTTCATGAAGTGCTTTTCATGGGTGCTGTAGCCTGTGATCATGGCTCAAACACAACAGCCTGGGCATCTCTGCTCCCCTTCTTGAAGCACAGAAAAAGCACCTCTAGTGCACAGAACAGTTACATTTTCTGGGTTTGTTCAGCACTGTGTTACATCATTGATCATGCCACAGACTCCTCCACTTGCCTTTCTGACCTGATTGAAATGCTTGGCAATTTTAATGAATTTTGACTAATGCCTTTGAAATGAATCATTTGATTCCTTTATTTCATAGACTTTTTGTATTCTCAGGCTATTAAAAAATCTCACCAAGTCTGTTTTCCTTTCTGGTCCAGAGCACAAGTCTGACGTGGTGCGGCTGAGGGAGCCTGTGGAGATGTTTAGCCTGGAGAAAAAGGAGGCTCGGGGGAGACCTTATCTCTCCTTACAACTACCTGAAAGGAGGTTGTAGCCAGGTCAGGATTGTTCTCTTCTCCCAGGTAACAAGTGATAGGACAAGAGGAAATGGCTTCAAATTGCTCCAGGAGATGTTTAGGTTGGATATTAGGGAGAAATTCTTCACAGAAAGGGTTGTCAAGCACTGTCACAGGCTGCCCAGGGAAGTGGTGGAGTCCCCACCTGTCTGTGTAAGCAGCTGTTGAACAAGGCTGCTTCTTCACCAACAGTGCCCAGCAAAAAAAGTGCAAACTGGACATCACAGAGTTAAGGTGGGAAAGCTGCACAGAACCTAAAGGCTGCATAAAGCTGCAGGAAATGGCTTGACCGAAATGCCTGAGAGATGAGGCAGAAACCATTCAGCAAATTGGAAACTGCGAGTCATTAATGATGCATATTGTTCAATTTACAAATTAAATTAATTGTGTTAAAAGTTCACGCTTGCGAGTCAAAGTAATTTTTCAGAAGTGCGCGCGTATTTTCGAACCATTAAGGAATTTCTGTGGATGGAAAGTGAGCTGCTTTTGATGATTATGTCTCTTTCCTGAGAACCCTAAATTAAATTCTTTAAATGTCAGGCAAATTACCCGTGTGTGCATTTCTAAGGCACAAAACCCTTTTAAGGATGTTATTTCTTCATCTGGTGAGACGTGCTGTACACCACACGGTACAGCTGCTGGCCTTTTAAGCATTAAAAGCTTCTGAAACTTCTCAGAGGATAAAGTCATTATGAGGTGTATTTTAAAATTAATCCAATAAATTAAGCAACGGTTTATTCAATTCAATTTACATTTATGTGTTTTTTTTTTTTTCTAGTCCATAACTATGAAAGAAAAAAAGAAAGCACTACTTTTATTCCCTGTTCATTAACTGCTACACTGTAAGTCCATAGATGGCAAGTATGTAACTTACTCTCTTAACAGATTTATTTCTCTCCAGGAATTAATTTGTTGGGGAGCCTATTATTTTCTTTTAATAGCTATTAATTTTTTTTGCAGACTAGTACAAAGGGAATATATCCTTTGAACATTTTACTACTTTATTTATGTATTTACATTTTCTGCATGCACAAAATAAAATACAATAAAATAAAAAACAATAAAAGATCTTGCTTGAGAGAAATGCATATTGGTATGTTCTTGCTTTGCATTACACTTCACTCTTCAGTCCTGGCTGTATCAGCTCCATTTAGGGGATGTGATTTCAGTTTAAAAGACAGATTTGAATCTGGACAGATCTGGAAGGTGAAAAAATCTTTTTCTCCAAGTTCATCATCATAATTCTCCTTTTGCCAGAGGAATTTGTGAAATTTCTTTCCCTGGAAGTATTCAGAGCAAAACTCAGTTTCAAACTGGGAAGTTTGCAATCGTGATTGAGTGGCAGACACCCAGGGAGATGCAGAAAACTTTTCACCAGGGTACAGCACATAGTTCACCCCAGCTGGTGTTTCTTTGTAATTTCTTTGTAATTTCTTTGTAATTTCTTTGTAATTCCCAAATCTTCCACAGTCTCTGTGGAAATACTCAGGTACAGAATTTGAAATCTGGTTCTGTTCTAGCTTAATGACCAACATGCTGGTGATTTTTCACTCTTTCCTGACCCTACAAGCAGGAGACAAAGGATAGGTTTTTGTAAGTAACAGGAGCAACATCAACTTTCTATGACAAAAAATAAGAGATACTAAGAGTATCTCTTAGTAGTCCTAAAGCAATTGCCAGAGGAGCAAGGTGGAAAAAGAATATTTATGATGAATTTCAAACGCAGTCAGGATGTGTTGCCTTTGGAACCCATTAAAACCTTTACAAATGTGGGCACTTCCATGAAGTTAGTAGAGTATCCCGAGCCTCCAGGAAACCCTCTGCCACTGATACCCAACATCCATGGGCCTATGGGCAACTGATGGTGAGCAAACACTGCCCTAAAAGAAGCATTTTAATGCCTCTCAGTGGCCTATTTTTCATTAAATAATGGACTCTCAGACTGCCTTGTCTCTTACAAGCAGCACTGGCCCACAAGCCATGAGACAGTAACACCCGATCCCTTGCTCCAAAACTGGCATTTTTCTCCACGTGCTGAGGGACTGCTATTCCAAACCAAACATTTCTGTTTTGAGGGAGTGACTCACAGCCTAGTGGAAGGCTATAAATATTCATTCCAAAAATGCCAGAATATGTCTGTCTCACCAGCCTACTTCGAAATGAAAGCTTGTATTGAAGGATGGGATCTGGGATAGTGGATAATGAAAAGCTCCTCTCTTGTTTACTTGGGAAGAGATCTGAGCGATCACTACTGCCGTGCCACTCTGACATGGAAATATAAAACTAAGATGCTTCACCTTAAACACATCTTAGGAATCTTTCATGTAAAAATATCACACTAATGAGTGCTAAAATACAGTGGTATTAGCTGTCACTGCATGAGTTGGGTGTTAGGGCACTATTTTCAATTCAGTACGGCAAGAAAAAAGGCAGATACTGACTTAATAATCAGTTCCAAGATTAAACACACCTCTTTCTTAGCTTCACATTGGATGGCACATTCATGCTTTATAAATTCCTACGATCTAGATCTGAGGAGGTGTGGATTTTTTTTTTTATTTTCACCCATGTCTGTTGTGAGTAACTTAAGGGGAAGACAAAACCATATATTTTTCCTATTATACTTCAAGAAATTATTGATTCATTCAAAAAGCAATAACTAAATGTAGATTTTAACTGTAACTACTTCAAAACTTAAAATAATAATTACAATGATTAGCTTGGTGTATGTGTTCTGGGTGGCTTGTGCTTCTAAGTCATCCACCAGTATATTTTTACAAGTGTTCTTACAGATGTTAATTCTTTCCTCAGAAATTAGTATTAAATTAGTATTGATTAGGAGGAAATGGGATACCCTGTGGAAGCAGCATGCAGATTTCTGCCATGCAGATAAATCATCTCTCCTCCATGGGCTAATAATAAAAAAAAAAATTAAGATAAATTTCTATAAGGTAGTGCACAACTGTTAGTGCTCCCAAGCTTTGTTGGTACCATTTGGATTGAAGAAAAACAGAGGAGGGTCAGGATTCATGGCAGCTCAATGAAGTTCCCTACCTTGGCAGATTAAACATCTTTGGTCTCACCTGTACAGTGTAGTGGGATCAGCCTTGGCCAACTGTGCAGTAACACAGCTCATACAGCCACCTTCTGTCTTGTTAATATTACCTGGAGTATTTTTCTTGTTACTCTACACACACTCTCAATACCTTGTTTTCTCAGGATCAGGATGAAATTTTCAGAAATCAGGATTTGGGGCCCTACCCGATCATTAAAAATTGAACCTACCTATAGAAAGAAAAGTGTCACAGTGGTTCAGTGATCAGTAATTTAAATTAAATTTTTGCACTCTGAAGTGTCCTGTCTGATCCCCAAGCCCCACTCCAGAGAGACAGGACAATCATGTCAGCTCACACCAGTAGGCTCCACTTGGAAACCTCAGATTCCCTACAAATCTTCCCTACAAAGCCTTCAGTGGCCCTACCATCTGTTAAGTGGGAAATGGAACTTAACCCTAAGATTTCTCTTTTAGCTTTAGGAACTTAAGCCTGTTGCTGAGAGAAACCCTTTAAAAAGCCAGTGTCATATTTGCCAGCTACACTTAGACAGACGTAGGATAACTTAATTGGAATCAAACATCTGTTTAGGCAACTGAGCTGCATGACAGCTTTATAAAATTTAGTAGCAGGATTCAGCTTGCTGTTTTAAATGCCTGAGTACAGAAATCCATGTGTGGGAGCAGCGTGTGGGTTGGGTGATTACTACACACAGCGTATCCTGGTAGTACTTTCAGAGGGGGTTAGAGAGCTCTGCAGATCACCCTGAAGTAGATTCCTCCATTCATTCAGATAGATGAATTTCCCTCTGCATGTCTGGGCAGATCATTCAAGGGCTCAGTAACATTGCACAAACATCAGCTTCTACCGTCATCTAAGGTTTCCTAGAGTTCCTGAGGTGTTTTCTCGGGCTGGTAGATGTGATTCAAAAGGTTGTTAATGAAAACAACTTCATTGCCTTCAGAAAAAACGTTCTGTTGGAGTCCTGGTGAAGAAGAAAAAATGCAATTTTTGAATTTTTGTTTCTTCATTATGCTTTCATTCGTATGGGTGGATGCATAGAAACAGTGGTTCTCAAAGTTGATGAGACCAGAGCTGAGCTCCAAAGGCTTCAGCTAAAAATCTTCTTTATACCAAGTAAACCTAAAAAAAATTATAGTTTCTTTTTCTCTCAAAAAAAATGTGAAACTAGTGGAACTGAAAGGAACTAAAATACACCTAATATTTAGAATTTTTAGGACTATACTGTAGGTACTGGTAATACCTGCATACAATACAAAGGGCTACACTTAAAAGTGTATGGACAGAAAAAAAAAAAAAAAGCAGGGTTACAGATGGATCTCTGTTCCTCCTGGACCACCCTGGGTGCAGGGGCACGGCTGCCTTACCATGGGCTGCCCTCGGGCTGCAGGGGAACCTCAGCTCCCATTCCTGGAGCACCTCCTGCCCCTCCTGCTGCTCCTCCCCGGGGTCTGCAGGGCTGCTCCTCTCACACATTCTCACTCCTCTCCCCAGCTGCAGTTGCTGTTGCCTTGTTTTCTCCTCTTCCTACACATTGTCTCAGAGGTGCCACCACCATAACTGATGGGCTCCTCGTTGTCTGGGGGGGGGTCCATCCTGGAGCCATCTGGAATTGGCTCCATGGAAATAGGGGAAGTTTCCAGCAGCTTCTCACAGAAGCCACCCCTGTAGCCCCCCTTGCGACCAAAACCTTGCCATGCAAACCCACTACACCCATTCTGCCCCACATGCTCAAATCAAACATGCTGGGTGTGTCAACTCCAAATACTCACTGCTTTGAGAATAACCAGTTCAGGAGCCCCTCAGGAGTCCTTCTGCTAATCTGCTCCACTGCACACACATCTAACTTCCAGTTTCCTGTCCTAAATAAGAAATCCTTCCCTGTGAAGGCTGGTGAGGCCCTGGCACGCATTGGCCAGAGAAGCTGTGGCTGCCCCATCCCTGGAAGTGTTCAGGGCCAGGTTGGACGGGGCTTGGAGCAACCTGGGCTAGTGGAAGGTGTCCCTGCCAATGGCAGGGGGGTTGGAATGAGATGATTTTTAGGATCCCTTCCAAGCCAAACCATTCTATGATTCTATGATGTTACTGCCCAGTCCCTCACTGTCCCTACAAATTCTAGTGATAAAAACCTAACCTGAAAAACTTTTACCAAGTACTGCAAAATTACACACCATCCAAATTAATTCCCCTTGTCATTTGATCAGTGTTTTGCTTGAGGAAACAGGTTTCATAGAATTTCTTTTTTAAATGCTGTTCAAAGCACCATGTCACAGAGCTGTGTGAGATGTCATCCACAGTGTTTTATCTTTGCATGTGATAAGGTACATTTCCAACTGCTGCATCATATCCCTGTGTGGGGTATATTTTATAGCATTTTATCACACCATTCAGCATACGCATTTTAAGGTCATTTATGTAACGTTTCATCCAATACAAAGCATAGCCTTTTAGCAGCAGGCAAACTCTTCGGGGAAAATATTTCAGAGTGAAAGCTTGAACACATGTGAAAGTACAGAAATACATCAGAGCACAAATGAGGAAGGAATCTGAGAACGCCACTAACCCCTCTGCTGCTGACAGCATTTATTTCACACATTTTTCCACAGGAAAGATGAAGTACAATAAAATTCCTCGGCTGTTTTTCCAGCACACAATCATTGAGTCGTTAGGGTTGGAAAAGACTTCCAAGATCATCAAATAGGTGAGCTATATCCTGGTAGGACCTCATAAGGGACCATTGTGGTAACTGGCAGACAAAGTAACTTTTAGTCATCTCTCCAGATTCCTAAAAAACCAAAATAGTCTTTTTCTTTGGTCCCACTGATCAGGGATTTACTCTGCCACCATAAGAAAGGTCTAGAAAGCTTTACTTTTCTCCTTCAAATCCCAACTGCCATTGCCCCAGAAGGCCAATTTAACTTGCAGTATGTAAAGCATCTTCTCAGCTTCTTTCTGCCCAATTCCCAGTGAAAAAAAAAAAAAAAAAAGCTATAAAAGTGGTATTTCAAAATGGCTGGAGAAAAATGTTCACATTTTTATTCCTTGATTTTCTTAATAGTCTTTCACATCTGAAGCACAACATCTCTAGGCAGAATCTGGCAACAGAGCTGCTGAGAACTCAACTGAGGGAAGGACACAGTTTGTGTTCTGGAAATCCATCCATAGGTGTCTACTCTTCCTCCCCAGATGCAGCCCAGGCCAACAACACAAGCATGTGAGCAAGCTTAGAAATCATACTCAGGTTCTTGAGTTTAACCTTCCTCCTGCAGAAGGGTAAAAAAGCGGGAGAGAGAATTTTTACTGAGGCAGAGAGTGGTAAGACAAGGGGGAGTGGTTTTAAACTAAAAGATAAGAGATTTAGATTAGATTTTAGGAAGAAAGTCTTTACTCAGAGGGTGGTGAGGCCCTGGCACAGGTTGCCCAGAGAAGCTGTGGCTGCCCCATCCCTGGAAGTGTTCAGGGCCAGGTTGGACGGGGCTTGGAGCAACCTGGGCTAGTGGAAGGTGTCCCTGCCCATGGCAGGGGGGTAGAATGAGATGATCTTTAAGATCCCTTCAAATCCAAAACATTCTGTGATTCTATGATAAAGACAGAAGGAGAGAGAGGGAGTAATTTGCATTAAATATTTGTATTTATACTGAAATGTGACCACTTACGTTTTTATGAGTGCTTCAAATAAGACGTATCACACAGGTATATTTCCAAACATAGAAGTGAACTTCCATAGAGTAAAAAAAAAAAAAAAATTAAAAATAATTATGCAATAGTTCATGAAATACTCAGGAAATGTCTTCTTAAAATTTGATGAAATACTACATAAAGATTAAAGAAAGTATTCTAACCATAACTTTAATAAAATATAAGATTAAGATCACAAAAATTGTCCCCATGAAATTATCTTGAAATACATTATGAATTATCTCACTGTATTGCATAGAATATTAATGCAATTTTATTCCTCAGACATTATAATTTTCATGATGTTTCATAGAAATATTATAAAAATGTCAAAGCATAAAGAAGTAATCACAGACACAGACACACACAAAAAAAAAGACATGAAACTCACCTTTCCAGACATAAGAAATGTCCTTTAAGAGTACAGTTCTTAAACTCATATATAAATTCTGAAGTTGGATTTTCAAAGAGCTTTTTGAAAGCACTTCTGTTAAAAAGAAACTACGTTGTCATGGGATAAAAAGTTGTCCTGTGGATTAACTACTGATTAATGAATAAGGGAAAAGGTAGGAAACAATTACAGTTTTTACAGTGAGGGAAGTTGCCAACATAATCCTAAAGGATCTGTGCTAAAGCCTGTGTCTTTGAACATGTTCACAGGTAATCTAGAAAAGACAAAGATAGTGAGAGAAATGTTACTGATGATTCCGACTCAGCCGAAGGAGTAAAGGGAGATTTGACAGTAAGAATGGCAGAAAGAGGTCATGGGCTTGTGTGACAGGAAAATGAACAATGAAATAGGATGTTGATGAATTAAAAACATCATGGGGAAAAACCTCGGCCCAAAATATGCAAATTTGAGTAATTAATACTCAATGCAGATATCTTAGAATCATTTGATATAATTCCAAGAAAATATTAATATTCAATAGAAGACAAAAAGCAAAACAATTAGGTGTTATTGGAAACAAAATATCATTAAGGCACTGTGTAGTTTCATAGAGTGTTCACATATTGAATAGTACCTCTCCTTACATCCAAAACCATGAAGTAAAATTGAAAAAGGTTTTAAGAAGAAAGAAGCAAATGGCCAAATGCAGGCAGGCAAGCAGCAGGGTCTGTGTGAGAGATGAGCATGACTTGGAGTTATAGACTTGGAAATGGAGCAATGGAAAGTTCTACAGAGAGGGATCCTAGAAATGTAGTATATCCATGTTGGTCCATTAACTAAATTACATTCATCAGGTAAGGGTTAAACTTAGATGAAAATAAGGACAAGCTCCTTTGCAAATTGATACTTAAAAATTTCCCTGCTTCTCTGCATCAGTGACCCTCATCACTGATTCTCTTGATTATGCTCATTTTTGCAGTAAACTGCTATCAGCAGAGAAAATTTTTACATCACTTCTGTGGTCAAATTTGTTGCTGTTTCATTTTTACCAGGGGGAAAAAACCAAACAGATTTTAAGTGAGCAGTACAAGCTATAGATCCAACATCTGGTCTTTATGGAGCGAGTTTGCGGAACTATAACTTCTGCCCTCCACAGTGTTCCCACAGTGTTATAAAAAAGCAGATCACCTTGCAAAAAATCTCTGCACACCACTGTTTAAAGTTCTCTGAACCTGGGGAAGGCTAAAGAAAACTCAGCTCAGCTGATGCAAAACGAGGCTTAAGGCTACAATTATTTAAACAGTGATGCCTGCTGGCCATGCCTTCAGCTACTGAACAGAGCTGCTTCCCTTCCTTACAGCAAGTAAACTTGCAAAGGATTGGTATATTAGGTAAAAAAAAAATGTGTCTTTTCATTCCAAATGCAGTTCCAGTTATGTAACTGATGAAAGAGGGAGTTTGTTTGGAAACACTGCAAACACAGTATTTACTCATTATTAGAAACAAACCTGAAAGCAATGTTTCAATCTTTCAGATTACTCTCCTCTGAACTGGGATTTTTTTTGGTAGATTTTCCTATGTGGTGAGACTAACCATCATTTAATCATCTTTGAGGAAATTGTCTGGGCTCACTCTAGTATGTCCATGTCTCTTTTGTACCGAGAAGCCCAGCACTGGACACAGCAATGCAGCTGTACCTCACCAGTGCTGAGCAGAAGGGAAGAATTCCCTCCCATCACCTGCTGGGAAAGCTCTGTCTAAGGTGGATGTATCCACTTTTCAAAAGTTTTTGTGTTATTTAGCAGGATTCTTATGAATATAGAATTTATAAATGGTTCTAGATCATTATCTAGATGCAGATCAACAACAAAAAGCACTGTTTTCTTCAAAAGAAAGCTTCTTGTCAAACTCCAACAAACAGGTCAGCACCTCGACCTGAAAATTTATTCTAAAGTGTTTTCTTAATTTGTTACTTCCTCTTCCCCCATTCTCTTTCCAGTAAGTCTAACACATTTTTGAAATGTGTATGTTTTCAGAGATTCAAAAGCACAATTTTCCTTCTTTGGGAGGAAAGGAAGGAAGATAAATATTACAGTACTATATGAGATGATGGAAACAGTATTAAATGGAGCAGTAGAGTAAGAGTCAACACGGGAACATATTTGATTTACAAACCTGACTCAGAATGAGCGCTGACACACAGAAACAAAAGGTTGGAAATTTCATACTCTTCAGATGCTGTCATCTGTACTTTGTATTCTGGTACCACGTAGGATCCTCATTGTGGAATATATAAACTCTTAATGTACATGAAATAACTTTGATGATAAAGTCCATAAATTCTCTTTACTGCGATGACATATAATTAGTCAGTGACTCAACTGTTACTGTGAGACAAAGGGCAAGTAATTCTAAATCTTCATAAAATTTAAAGATAAAGAAGGTAAATGTGCCATCGTGGTCATCTAGACTGACCTTTCTGTGTTGACTGAATCATTTCTCCCAGTGAGAGAATCTTGTAATGATTCCAAAGACCCGAGGTTAAATGAGAATATCTCTAGAATGGTACTCTGTACCCAAAAAAATTATCTGAGAGGCCTGGATTCTAACTTATTCTGTCAAAAAGACATCTAGTATAAGCCACACAAATATAGGCTCCCTCTTAAAATCAGTGAAATTCAGTCATTTGAAAGCAACTGTCTAGGCTGGATGGAACAAATCATCACAGAATCAAATATTTTTCTAGATAGCAAAATTTCTGAAGTCTAAAATTAGGGGAAGTGCATCTCTGCAAAATGGATTTTTAAAAAATAGATTTTTAAAAATTAATTTTTAGGTTTTGTCCTCTGTATCCTTACAAGGTAATTGATTATCCCCCTCCACTGACTGCAACAGGATAATGAATTCCCAAGTGTATTGGCTCCCAAGATGGAAAGGTTCTTCAGGATAATGTGCTACTCTAAACCATCCCATGATCATTTGCAGACTCCACACTGCTGCTCTCCAAAACTGATCACTACATATCATCAATCAGCAGATGACACCACATCTGTGTGAGGGAAAATATTCAAAGTATGAGGTTTAAAATTCAGTAAGCAAGGAACTGTCTAACAAATGCACTCAGCCAGCTGAGCAAGAAAAGCAACAAGTGAAGAAGGATCCACAGAACAGTTTGGGTTTGCTTGAATAACAAAGAAAATGGAAGAGTGGGATGGCAGGAAGGGGACTCCTAGAGCACAATCACTCTGGCACAGGCTGGCCATCAGGAGAAAGCTATCATATGACAGAGAAATCTTTTTAATTACTATAAAATTTATATATATTTATATATAATTTGACCAAATTCCACAGTTCTTTTGCTAAATACGTGTTCTACTTAAGTGAATCTTCAAGATGAATATGTAATATGAGATTTCTTAAGTTTTAGGAGTTGTAGGGTAGTGAAGCAGGAGTTATAGGGCAATGTGCAGAGATGCTTTGATAAACCCCAAACTGTTTCTGGAGACATTTCTTCCGTTTGTGCTTCAGGTTGTAGTCCATGGTATTTTTTCCATTTATTTATTTATTTATTTTTAATACATGAAACTTAAGTAACAATAAAAATGTTAAGGAAGCCTAAAGTGAAAAGTGGGTTTGTGTATAATCATGCCACTGAACACCTGTAATTTAGCTGGGTTACAGCTGGTGCTGCTTCCATGCTCAGAGAGAGGGAGACGTGTGAGGAGGAGTTTATTGACTTAGTTGCTGTGTCTTTACAGTGCAATGCCTTGACTGCTTCTAGCCACGCCCTCTGTTCCCATCTCCCACTTTCAGAGCAGCAGATTAGACCAGCCTGGACAGCAGAGTAAGGTGCTTGGAGCAACCTGCTCTAGTGGAAGGTGTCCCTGTGCATGCCAGTGGTGTTGGAATGAGGTGGTCTTTAAGGTCCCCTCCAACCCAGACTGTACTGTGATTCTATGATTTTATGTTTCTGCTGTTCCCTGGGACTGGACAGCATGTGAAAGGTTCAGGTCATATAATCCAGTTCTGGGCTGCTCAGACAAGGAGCTACTGGAGGGGGTCCATTGGAGGCCACAAAGTTGTTTAAGGGGCTGGGACACCTCTCTTATGAAGAGAGACTGCAGGAGCTGGGCCTGTTTAGTCTGGAGAAGAGAAGATTGAGCAGGGATCTCATTAATGCATATAAATATCTCAAAGGTTGGTGCCAAGAGGGTGGTGCCAGACTCTTTTTGGTGTGCCCAGTGACAGGACATAGTGCAATATCCATAAACTAAAACACAAGAACTTCCACCTCAACGTGAGGAGGAACATCTTTATGTTGAGTGTTGCAGAGCACTGGAACAGCTGCCCAGGGAGGGCATGGAGTCTCCCTCTCTGAGATATTCCAAACCCACCTGGATGCACTCCTGTGTCACCTGCCCTTGCTGATCCTGCCTGGGCAGGGGAGTTGGACTGCATGGTCTCCAGAGGTCCCTTCCAAGCCCAACCATTCCGTGATTCTATGAACCACATAGATTCTATGTGACAGGGAATGAGCAGAAATTCAAGAGCTGCCTGACACTGCCCACTTTCAGAGCTGTGTGTTGAGTGCAGCCCTGTGACACTCACCACCTTCAAACTTCTTCCTCAACTCGTGATTTCTCTGGACATGGAAAAGGTTTTTACGTGTTTCTATAGCACAGCTCTCCAGGTCTGTAACAAATGATGGTCCTGCAGAAGTTCAGTCCCAAACCAGTTGAATTTATTAATGTGGTTCTGAAACTAGTGTCTTCAATACCTACCCATAGTTTACTTAGTATTGCAAGTATTTCTATAGTTAACCTTAGCACCAGAATAATTGTGTGCAAAAAATCAGTGCTACACACAATGTGAACTTAAATAATCATCATGGACCTTCCTGATCTGAATGGAATGCTAACAAATGTCTGCCAGAGGCTTTCAGTGCATTATCCTTATTAAAAAGTCAAGGCAATTTATACAGAAAGTCAGAAAGAAAGGGACCGTCCTGAGAGGAGGTTGAGAGGATACACCTTATTGTAACCATACATCAGAGCTTTCAAAAGCCAAATCCATTCCGTTCCTTGGCCAAAAGTTTGAGTAATGATACAATAAAATAAGAGCCACTGGATTGCAGCAGAGATGTACAAATTATTTCACCATTTAACTCCTTATATTCATAACCATGAGAGATTTCAAAATGAGCTGATGGGCAATTATCCCATGACACAGAGAGAAGGATTTTCTGAAATAGGCAGACCCTGTGAGACACTTAGACAGAAAGCTGACATGAAGTCTGCTGTAGTTTCAGTTTCTAAAATCATCTGAGGTCTGAGCCATTGTATGCAGAACATGTTACAGCGCAGTGTCTTTCAAGTACAAGAACATTGTCACAATCTGCTGGTTTTAAAATGAAAAATAGAACACTCCTCTGGCAACCAGATGAACATCTGACATAGATGGAATTTCAATACGTGCTGGAGATAATACTTATTCCTATTTTGGTTCAGAAATAGATAAGGTCCTCACTTTGCCTTTGATTGTTCCTTCTGATTTGCTGTGTTATTTCCACTTTCTCTAAAATTTTGACTGCCATTCAATTCAGTTTCCACCATGTACTGAGATGAAATAGGCATAGAACACGCTCTAATTATATTCTTGAGCTTAATCATCATGAGTTAAAATTATCCATTTGTAGACTTACATTCCATTTAATCAAGAGCTTGATCTTGACAGATCTTGAATAAGCCAATATAGAGGCAGTTGGTTGTGTCTTAAACCATGTATGTTCCTGAAAACTCACTTATCCAAATGAAAATCTGGCACCTTAGGAGACAGAATCATTGGAACACACGTTGTTTTTGAAGGGTGAAGGGGACAAAATAGTAAGGAGCTATTTTCAAGCCTTAAAACTGCAAATGTTGAGTTTGAAACATTTTCATTGAGTGCAGTGGACTCTATACCTTTGTACACGATGACAGTTTAGCTGAGCTCTACCCTTTCTCCATATAGTAGTGCATCCTATGAACAAATAAAAATCACATTCAAATTATGGAACAGAATGACAAAGTTTTTATTTATTTTGCCAAGAAGAGGGCAAAAAGAGTAGCTTTGCATTTGGAGATGCACACATACTAGAGGCAGCTTAGAGAAAGAAGCTGGACTACACTTCAGACAACTAATTTAAGTGAGGTGAATATGACCCTTGTCAGAGCATCTCATGCCTTTTTAATGAAGGATACCAGTTTAATTTGCATGCATAGCTCTGGCTTTAAGTGAACTCATGATGAAAGCATCTTATGCTCTTCTTTTCTTACAAGATGCAGGACACACTCATGACATTTCTTCACACTCAAAGGAATTGAACTGAACTTTATCCCAATGCAAAGGGATTTAGGTATTACTGAAGTAGATTAGTGCAAAGAAGGGACTATTTGAAGGAAAAAACACATCATTTCCAAAGAAAATAACAGATAGTGACATTAATTGCTAAGCTCTGTTCCGCCTATTAAAAGTTGAATGAGGCAGCTCGACAGATGATTTTATAATGACACACATGGGATTTTTTGGTGGTGGTTTTATTTCTAATACACTCAGAATCTCGTTGGCCTCATTTGGTTTGAACCTTTGTACTGTGCAATAAAATGTCCCCAGTCAGATAACTGGGCCCACCACAACAACATTTTATCAGCTGCCAATACTTGAAAGTTCAAAAGAGCATAAAAATCAGTGTTAACAGTGATGTAATAGTCAGCCCAGTCACATAAAGGCAAAATAGTTCCCAGCTCCTGCAACTGGAACATGAGACATATTTTGCTGTGGTAACTACAATAAATAGGATTTCCTGGTCCCCTGACTGTGCTGACATAAAGTCAGATATCCACATGAGCATCCTCTAGGTGTATATTCATGCTCTCCATCTTTCTCATCTCCCAGTTCTTTTCTCTTCTCCTGTGCTTTGAATACAAGGTCTTTAGAGGCACAGACAATTAAGTATGTAGGAAAGGATTGTATTTAATAACCAAGGAGATCTTTCTCAATCCCATGTTCCCTCTTTGGTGGTACACAGGGGAGTTTTCTGCTTCATTTTATGGAGCTTCTGAGAAATAGAACATTTTAGTATTAGCATGTCCATAAGGAGATTTTTCCTTTGCCAAGTCATCTACATTATGAAAAAGCCAAGTGCCAAGGGTAACTAATGTAAAAATTCTAGTTTTAGTAGGATTATAATGATTTACTAAAGTCTCTGTGCCCGAGGTTTCTTTCAGATCTTGACCAAAATCCCATTGTGGTCAATCGTAGTCAGCAGAAAAACTGGACTTGAAATAGTAACCTTGACTTTAAAATAGTAAGAGCTTCCACTGAATGCAAAGGAGCTCCAATCAGCCTAATGCACAATTTGCCTTACTCTTCTTCAGAAACCACTAGAAAATTGTCAATGAAAAGCTTACATTTAAAATACCATGAAAGTCTTAAAGGAAAAAAAAAACCCCAAACATAGAGAACAAACATATAGGAAGAGTGTATTTAAAATAACAAAACCCAAAGGATTCTCTCTATGGAATGCAACTAAATCATTTGGATGATAAAACAGTTCTGACAATGATGGTGTTCCTATGAAGCTATTTTGATGTTAAAATATGGCAACACAAATGTTGTTTATCGGGAAGAGTTTTTAAGTAATGATATGAGGAGGTGTTTGCTACACATTTTATTTCCTGTCTAAAATGTTTTTGAAGGGTTTTTAAATGTAACGGGTTGTGGGGGAATGAAGGAAAACAATTTCTCTGGAACTGAGTTTGTGAAATATTTATATGTTTCACTTTTTTTTTACCCCTAATTTTATGTTACAGAATCACATAAGATGACAGAATGGGTAAGGCTTGAGGGGACCACAGTGGGTCATCTGGTTCAACATCCCTGCTCCAGCAGGGTCATCCTAAATCAGATTGTTCAAAGGTTGGACTTGATGATCTCAGAGGTCTTTTCCAAGCTAGTTGATTCTGTGATTCTGTTACCCTTGTGTAAGTCAGTCTTTCACAACTGGAAGTCTCACACTGAAGAAACACTGAGCTTAAAATGATCCCATAGCCAAACTAATAATTTTGAGGCTTATCCATTTGTTTGTGCTCTTGTGTCCCCAAAACAAGATGTGACCTCCACTGAGGAAGGATTGTGCATCAAGAATTTCTTCAGGCTACGGTTAAGTTATTTAGAGAATAAAAAACAACACAAAAGAAAACTTTACCTTGGACTAGGACAGGGATCTCAAAGTTTTCCACCAAGTACCTAACTTCTCATCTGCACAACCTCAGCAGTCACAGACACAGAGGCCCCTCTTTCTGGTTCTCTTACAGCTGTGTTCTCTTAAATATGTGGATCTGAATAACAGATATTGAAAAAAATTATCTAAAAGTTGAGCAGGGATGACCAATGTAGAGGAAAATAACTTTATCAGAGTTCCTTTCCTGCACGTGCCGTCAGTGCAGAAGCTTCAGAAACAGGCACAATGAAATCGTTCTTGGATAAAAAAGACAGTACTTAGAATTTATACTGCCCAGGTTTTCCTCCTGCAGTGTTTTTGATCTTAGTGAAATTATCTGGACAGAGAATATTATACCTGAAGGTCATTGCTATGCACACGATTCTGCATGACCCTGTACTGATGAAAAATGCAAATATACCTCAGCTCCACCACACAGAAAGGATTCACTGAGAGAAAAATAATGTGAATTCAGTTTTGATGTCTTATCCCCAGCAAGTTCACAAGTGCAATCCCTCAGAAAATTTGTGCTCTGCTTCCCTCAGAGCAATATATCCCAGCAGGAAGTCCCAATGTATTTCTGTCCATTTGTCCCTCAGTTTCAACTTCCCAGTGCCAGTTCTCCAGATTCCTTTGTGTCTGAGCTACTCCTCATGAAAACCTCCACGTGAGTAGCACTGTACAACGATGTAGAGGGAGAAATCCAGGTATTTTTGTTCTCCTACAGCTGTTCTGGCATCTCACCAGCCAGCCCCATGCAGGTTTCTTGTCCTCAGAGACATTTAAAGTGGCACCAGACCCCAAGACTGAGGCACCTGTGCCACTGTCTGAATCTCCATCTCAGAAGTTGCTCATGACAAGTGTGTCCCGCCCATGAGGGAGGAAACACTGACAAAGTACAGATCAGGCTGATCTTGAGCGAGGTTTACAAGTTTCCCTGAAAAATGACTGTGTAGTTTTCTGCAGTTCAAGCGCTGAACTATGTGTTCAAGGAAAATCTGATGACAAAAATGTCAAGCTCAACACTTAATCACCATATTTAGCAACTCGTGTGTTGACTACACACAGTATTGCTGGAAACATGGATTCCATTTGAATTACCTTCAGTGCTCACTGGATTTCTGCACTAATAACACTCAGTATAATTTGTTCTGCTGTCACCTGTAGTGCACTAATTTAATTTTGGTCCCATCCCAGCATCCATCTGCTCATAAACATCAGTTACAACAGCCTGAAGGCGCCTGTGTGGCATGGCAGGCTCAGGTGTGTACATGAGTGTCTTACATCAGATGTAAAATCAGTGATAGAGAATATTTGTCTGTGCTGGGATGAGATGACCCCAGTTCCACTCTCTGAATGAACAAAATCTTGCAAATGGGGAAAGCATTTGATAAAATGACATAAAAAAATCACATGTAACCTTCTGCTAACCAAAAGATTTTACCAAGAATGGTGTGCAAAACCAACTGATTTGCACAAAAAGGCTTATGCTGAATTACACTGTAAAAGTACAAGTCAGCTTCTGGTTTTGAAAGGAAAATAAAATGAAGAGTACAAGAAGTGGTTTAAGGTATCTCTACTTCTATAAGATATTCTCTCATGGATAAATTCTACACTTTGCATTTATTATTCTATGAGACACTGCACAACAAAACCAGAAAAGCACAGTAAGAAAGCACAGTAAGAAAAGCACAGTAAGAAAGGTCCCTGTTATTAATAGAAAAAATGAGGAACATGCTCTGAAATTTAATTCACATTCTGCAACACACAAGATAAAAGTAAAGCTATGAAGGAAAACCCAGGGATGGAAATTCAGAGACTGAAAAAAAACCCTGAAAAAAACCTGTTCTTTTTATTTGGTGGTAAATCCCTACCAAGCAGGAGCTTTAACTTCCTGCTAGACACATCAGAATATCTGAATTCACAGCTATAAGTAGACTGCCATATCAGTATGCACAGAATATTTGGTTTTATGTGTTTCTTATGTAAATGTGTTTCCGACTTTATAAACAAAACTGTAATCTTTCCCATTTTTTTTCAATAAAACCCACTTACTTTGTGCTTTAAGCTTGCACAATGTTTAAAGTGGAGTCAAGTGTGTTTCACACTCACAGCACAGTCCTTCTGCGAAAGCAAAGATTTCAAACAAGGCAGCATAGAGAGACAATCACTTTCCAGCTTACCTTCACATCTTAAGAATAGAGATATTTTCTCATTAAAGGAAAGAATCTGTTTGCAAGCATGAAAAGAAAGACAGAGATGCTGCCAGGCAGGATCTTTGTCATTTTTCAAGGGGCAAACCCAAAATGCTTGAGCATGGCTGTAATGTCTCAGTGAAGATACTCAGGGAAAAATGCAGTAAGAATGCAAAGGACACATCTTGGGCACAAAAAGTGCCATCAATGTCTGAGTATTAAGTGAATTGTCACTTTTTAACACACGCAGATGGAGTTTTCACAGACACCTGAGAGCTTAGATTTTGCATTCTGAATTTTGAGTTCCAAGCATCCTTACCTCCTGAAAAGCTGTGCACATTTCAGAATCAATTTCCCAGATGATAACACTGGTTTATGACTCTGTTTAATAGGTTTGAATTAGAGTTACCCATGTTTTAGGTGTCAGTTTTCATTGATATGAATTCAGTGCTGTGAATTCCAGCATTACAATTCTCTGCCCAAATCTCCCTGCAAGAAGCGTTGAGTGTATATTTAACATGTATCATTTCTTCCTCTTCAGCAAAGCTGAACACACACACTCTTCCCTTGACACCATTAAAACACGTAAAAGTGGGAGAGACCAGGCACTGTTAGTTTTGTATTTTCCGAATAGAAGGTGAAGTCTTCTTCTGGGTTTGTTTGTTTATTGAAAGAGGCATTCTGAGTTCAAGGGAATGTATCGTGAAATCCCAGGAAGATATAAGAGTATTTGTGCCTCAGCTTTAAAAGTTGACCCAATCACCTCCATTGAATTACAGAAAATTTCCAGACTTAGCGTGTGGAAACAGTAAAATTGCAAACTCTGGGTGTATAATAATCTGCTCACCCTCAAGGTTCTCTTCATGACCAACAGCACCCTTGAGCTGTAGTTTGGATCCTTTGATAGATGGTTTCCTATGATAGATGACTTGATCTCACCCAGCCTCATATGCCAAAATGCATTTTTTCTGATTACTATTTCTGTTCCATAAGAGGTGTGGTTAGCAGTTCAGTGGGTGGCATTCCATAGGAATCAACATGAATTCTCTGCCTTACACAGTATTATGTGTAGGGACACAGCCTTGTTAGGAGAAATCCGTTCATCACTGATTTCCATAGTAATCTCTCTTCCTACATCTCTTAAGCCCCTGAAGTTCAGGGCAGGGATGGGGGGAATGAAGTTACAGAACAGAATATTTCAGTCAAAGGAGATCTGGTCCAGCTGCCTGACCAATTCAGGGCGGACCAAAAACTAACGCCTGGTGTTAAGGGCATTGTCCAAATGCTTCTCAAGCACTGATGGGCTCGGGGCGTTCAGCACAAATTGGTGGTGAGATTGAACTCGATGCCCTTTGGACCAGGGTCACACAACCTGGCCTCTCATCTAATGGGAATTTCAATAATTTACTCCTAATTTACCCCAGGGCAAATGATACATAAATCTGCATTTTCCACTCCTGGAACTTTCAATTACCATTTGATTCCTGAATTCAGTCTGGGAAGATATCATTTTGGTTAACCTCAGAATGCAAGGTTTTGTTAGGATATATAGTTATGCTTCCTATTGATCACTTAACTAATGGTCAGTGCATCTTTCCACAGTCATATTTTTCCTAACAATAAATTCCTGAGTACATATGAAGTAAGTGTTATACATTACCCCTTTGCCAAAGATGCATGACATACAGATCTTAGTTTCTGAACAATGCAGTCAAGTGATTTTCAAATAGCTAATGATCTTGGGAGCAAAAATTAGAAAGCTTCTGAGTGTCTAATTAAAAAAATACTAAACCTCCTGAAAAATTAAATTTCTTGGTTAATGTCTTCTGAAGTTATTAATTAAAAAAAATAAGTGTCCAACAACACTAGTTCCTTGGGAGAACAGTATTATTATCTGGTGCTCATTGTTATATTTTCAGATTCCTGCAGGAATCTGACTAAAATCAGGATTAAGGCATTTGGTGGGGCTGTGCCACAGGTTCAGTACAAACTGAATTGTTTGAGCCACACAGAACTGCAAAGAGCCAGGCTTCATTCCGTGCCACTCTGAGTGCTGCATTAACTCTGGGAGTACGGTGATGGGATACTGCAGTCTGCAAGGAGAACTCATGACAGAAAACACTACACTGGACTTTAAAAAATTATTTCTGGAAAGTGAATGCACTTAGGGAGCAATTTTTCAGGGTCCAGAGGAAAAAATTAATAGCTTTTTCCCTCCTCACATCTCTGATTGTCTGATGTCCTGCCATTCAGAAAAACATGTATGATTTTTTTCTTCCTGTTGTAAAGTTGTCAATGCTGTAAATAAATCCTCATTTAGATTTTTCTTTTGTTTCCTTTATTGTTTGCATCCCCAACAGGGAAACTCCGAGTAATCCCATATACAAAAGACACAAAACCTGTGGGCAAACAACACATATCCACTTTCTTTGTAACTGGCCTTTTATATATCCTGTATGACTGTGGATTTTCGCTCTACTCTCCCCCCCAAAGAGTTACTTTCACTTTAAACATAGTAATTTACCCTAGAGGCAGGAAATTACAGTATGAAAATTAATTTTTCTGTGGGACTGGACAATTATTGTTATTATTATACTAATTCTCAGCAGTCCAGTGATAACTCTGAGAAATGGCATCTGGTAAGAAAAGAACTCTGTTTTACAGTATCCATTATCCATGTGTGTCCCCCTTTAAAATTACCTGGCCCATAGCCAGGAAAGTTAAGGTCACTAAAGAGTCGTGCTTTAAGATGATATGTCACCATAGCCCTTTGCTAGCTTAGTAATGAATGTTTTAATTAAAGAGCAACAGCAGGCAGGCCAACATCTGGATCAGATTTAACTGTAATTCCCAATTCTCACAAATTGGAATCTTCAGCTCTGAGACAGTTGAAACACCCTCAGCCAATCACCTCTTGCTAGTCAGTATTCTGCAAATACATGATAAATAGAACTTAAATTTTTAAGGTGCAGTGTTATATAAAAGGCAAGAGGACTGTTCAGTTCTGATTGCACAGCTAAGAGTGTCCTTTAAAATAGAGAAATGCTAGATTTGTTCAAATAAAGCATGAAATAGTAAAGGAGAACATGATCTCATAAAGACCTGTCTTTAGTGACATCTTAGTCTTTTGTCTACTAAAATGCAGACAGTTATTTAGTGTAGACAGGACAATGCTGGGTCCAGAATTTGAGGGAAATTTGTTCTGATACTTTAACTTTAAGCATTTTGTATCCATGTTTGCCTCCTTTTATATGTTTCAAAATTGTGTGGAACAATAGGATCCTTGATTTATCTCAATAAACTAACCATCAGAATGCTACTACTAATAATTTAGGTAAGGATATCTTCTGATACTTCTTCATAACTTGATAAAACTTTATTCTTTTCCACCAACATTTCATAAATAATATTCTGAATTCTGGAGTAGAAATTCTGTCTTTGAGTAGATTTTTGGTGAGTTATTAAGTGATATACATTAAAAAATGTAAAAATCTGAACAGAAATGAACTCCACATTCTTAGATATTATATAAAGCACAGTCAACTGTATGCTTTGATATCTGACATGGAATAACCACTTTGAGAAGATAACAGTGAGAAATTTTCAGTGAAATTTGACTTTGATATCATTGACGGTGCTTTTGTAAAGTTGTTTTTGGTTTCCATCTGGGAAAGATGTGTATGCACGTCTATTATATTATCCTGAATCACAGGGGAACTTATTTACATATCGTGCAATGAACCAAAATGCAGCTTGTTCAGGAGACTGTGTTCTCTGGGCTTTTTTTGTGGTCTTCAGCAGTCCCAATATACCAGTATAAGGGCAGATGTCTGATTACTTGCACATTAATACCATGGAATGGAATTATTATAATATTACATAATATAGATTTTCCCCCAGAAAACTAGATCCCAGATAGATCTTGTTAATCACCACCATCACTATCCAGATTTTGCGCCTTATACAGAAGATTACACTTCCAGCAGCATTTTTGGGCTGCACCCTGGAGTAGAGGATGTGGTTCAGTAAATTGACATAGATTCAATACCCAAAACTACACGAAAGCCCAATTAAAAAATTGGAATAAATGCCACAGAAATATTTTATTCTACACAGTAGTCATATGATAGTGATCTGACACCTTTCACCTGCCTTCTGTATCAGGAAAAAGCCAAGGTTACCTGTTGCACCCTGAGCTCAGCTTCCTCTTGCTTTGTTTCAGACCTCAAGTGTCTCCTACTAAGAAAGTAAGTCACTTCTAGTTTCTAAGGAAAAGAGAGTCCATCCCTCAGGGCAGTCCCATAAATGGCAGATATCCACTGGTCTGGCAGCACTGTGGGGGCAAAGTTTTGTGAGCACAGATTTCATTAATCAGAAATTGTTATTTTGCAAATTATTTTTAGTTTGGGGAGTGGGAAGGGAGAAGAAACTGAGACGATAGAAAATTTAAATTTATCTAATGGCTTGCTTTAACTTTTTATTCTTTCCGCAGAATAGCATGTCCTTCAGAAATGTGCAGAACATGATTAAAAATGCTTGAACAGAAAACAGGAACCAGAAGAAAACTACAGAGTGTATAAGACAAATCATAGAGTCCACAGATTTTAATACAGAAGCTTTTACAAAAGAAAACTATCACACCAGAATTATCTCGAACTCCTTGTTGGCAGAACTAACTGATATGTAACTGATAGTAGCTCCTAATTCTTTGGGAAGACCTTCACAGAATAAATTGTGTTTTCTTATTTTCTATCAGACTAAACAAGGACTTTATTCTCCAGGATTGTCACTCTGATAGGCTTCTCCAGGACTGAAACAGCACTTGATGTTTTAAGGCTAAAGGCAGGGGTAGGAGGTCTGAGGGAAATTGTTTTATTTGACAGTTTTATTTTTGCATATGTTTTTCATTCTCTTCTTCCAAAGTACTGTGGCACTCGCTGCTTGTAGACATCTAAAAGGAAAAGGCTTTGGCAATTTTAGTAAACCACACTAAAACTGCTAAAAAAAAATCACAGTTATTGCTATTGGAAAAAAAGAACCCCAAGGCTGTGCTTCCTCTTGCTTTAGGAACTTTCTTTAGAGACGTTAAAACTCTTTGAATAATTTCAAAAAAGTGGAAGGAATGGAAGAAAAACAAAATGAAACCCAATGTTTCAAATGAAAATTTAAATGATTATCTGATTTAGACCAACATGACATAAAAATATTTTTACTGAAAGTTATGAGAAGAGGTTCAGATCCCTAGAAGACACATTGTGTTTACCAGCTAAATGTAAGAATGTAATGCAATGTACTGCATCCAGTCTGTTCAAATCTTCCTGGTTTAAAAAAACAAAAACAAGTTTGAATTTATGTCCTACATTCAATAGACAATCTTGAAGTCCCTGTCAATTTAACCCTTCAGATATTTAAGCTTTCTCTGACATTTCTAAATAAGAAGCAACAAGGCTTGTTAGTAATGTAGCTTAAAAGGATGTTCAAAGGGATGCAAGTGAGAAAGAAATGCTTTATCTCTTTCAATGTGTCAAAAAAACCAAAATCTGAAAAATCCTCTTCCCTGTCCTATCACTTCATGTTTTTCTACCGTGTTACCTCAGAGAACTCAGGAAAACTGGTCAATTAGTGAAAGAAATCATACCAGAAAGGTAAAGTGTGAGCAGATTAGAAAGGCTTTCCTGTTATACTGAACAGCTAGAGGCTATGGGACTTTTTGCTCTGTGTTTAAGTCAGAAGGAGGAAAAGAATAACAATGAGAAGACCAGATTAAATAGAAAACAGTGTGGAGAAAACGAGGCTCAGGGGGGACCTTCTCAATCTCTTCAACTGCATGAAAGGAGGTTTTAGCCAGGTGGGGTTGGACTCTGCTCCCAGGGAACAAGGGACAGGACAAAAGGAAATGGCCCCAGGCTGCACCAGGGGAAGTTTAGGCTGGATATTAGGAAAAAGTCTTCACCAAAACAGTCATCAAACCCTGGCACAGGCTACCTATGGAGGTGGTGAAAATGCCATCCCTGGAGGGGAGTGGGAAGGGGAGCCATGTGGATGTGGCACTTGGGGCATGGGTTAGTGGTGGCCTTTGCAGTGGTGGGGGAATGGTTGGACTCAGTGATTTTGGAGGCCTTTTCCAACCTAAATGATTTTATAATACAACCTTAGGTTTTGTGGTTCTACCATATTGTGTAGATTTTGAATGACTACATGGGGAAGGTTTAGAAGCATGCCTCCTGATCTTCCTGTATTGCAGTTTATGGAATTAGATGGCAAATTCTTCTTACCCAGCTTTTAATGGATGTATTTGTTACTAACTTCTGATAGATGTTTACCCCAGAAGTAGCTGCATTTTATATCATCATTAAAATCTTATTGAAAAACATCTCGGGAGACTTTGGGACAGAACAGGAGATATAAATGGAATATCCTATTAATATTCCATTAAGTTAATAATATCTGTCTAACTGAATCACAGTTATAATTCCTGCCAGCTTTTAAATACAGATTATTTTATTTTGGTGTTTAAACTCCCAGTGTGTAGAGCTGTGCTAGTCTTTATGAGCTATTTTTTTACTATTTATCTTGTGTTCCTTCAAATGTGTTATAGGTAAATTATTGAGCTGGAGGCAGAGATATAAGAAACAGAAGAGTCTAAGGCAAAATAATGATTTTGGCATTGTGTCTAAAGCATAACCACATGTCTGAGTGAATACTAGACTCTTATCTGATTACACATTTATGCACTGCTGGATGGTTGTTTATTTGCTTTGACAGTGGGTCCAGAGAAGTGTTCAACAAGCCTTAATTGAGTTAATTTATGTAGAATGGAGGGCTTTTCTGGGATTACATTTCTCATCAGGTTCCAGCCAGATCTCTTCACACTGGTCCATTCACATTTGTATAGAATATGTGCTGCTTGATCAGATACTCCACCAGGTTTGAAGAGGGGATAAAATTGTTTTTACCTCTAAATAGTATAAAAATAACCCCCTAGTTGTGGTAGAAACCTGGAGAAGGTTAAGCAATTGATTTTATCTAGTTTTCTTGTGATTTTTTAATTATTGTCAGTGTTGTTAATATTAAATACTGTTACTTTCACTCTAGGTTTTCAGTGGAAACCATTCCCTTTTTCACAAATGTACAGAAAAAAAATCTAATCATCCAGAGATTTCTTGAGAATCTATGGGCTACATGTCTTTGGTTTAGATACCCATGTAAGTCTGTAGGTATTTTTTAATGTTAAAATTGGAAGAATAGTAGCTCTGGTACATTCATTTTGGATCAGCTTTACTAATCTTCTTGCTATTAGTTACTCAGGAATTTTCCTGTTACTCAGGAATTTTCCTGATATCAATAACTGATTGTACTAAACTAAGATCAAAATTAAATCTGGATAGATTAAGAAATCAAAGCCTAGAAAAGGAAAACAGGAATTATGACAGAATTTCATTGCATGAGGTGACACTAAAAGTGTTGCTGTAACTATTGTATAAAAATAACAATTAAAAAAAAAAAGTAAAGTGAAAAATTCTGCAGGAAGGGGAAAGGTAGGCATCAGTTGCTGCAGAAAGAAAGAGGTGGAGTTTCAAGAATATGGTAAGTGGATGGACAAATGGGGAATGATGGCAGTACAGAAGTGTTTGTGCAACCAGTGGTTGCTCTTCTTCCTCACTTAGTTCATGAGTTCTTTGCCATGGATGTTTTTACAGCTCAGCAATGTATGTGTAATCCACGTGTGCCACCAGCTTTTTCTTTTTACTTGAGTCAACCACCTCCAGCTGGAAACCTTCATGTTAGAAATACAGAGTATTGTGTAGTTGTGAGTCCCTGAAAGCAGTAAAAGCAGTTTGAGCTTCCAAAGGAAACCCAGCACTACCCTACAGATGGTAAGATCTGTGCAGGCAGCGGGATCTCGGCTCCTGAGCAGCACTTCCCAGAGAAAGCACTTTGCTCTGGTGTCTCTGCTAAGTTTCCAGGGAAACTAATGTCTAAACTGAGTATGTACAGACTGTTCTCTGAGGTGGAGACATTATTTTAATAGATTCACAGCTCCAGCTAAAATTTCCCAGAGGACAAGTGAGGCAGAAGAGAAGAGCTCAGATGCTGACACTGGGATTTCAGTGGCTCGTGTTAGTGTAATTACCAGCTTTGGCAGCTCACCTGTCTCACACTAGAATAATCTAAAGAATTTGATGTTACACTCTATTGTCTGGGTGTCTAATATAAGAGATCTTTATATACATATGTATTTTTATAAAGAGAGAGAGAAAAGTTATGCCTGAGCTTAGAAGGCACTTCAATATTGTTGAGGACAGAGGAAAGTGTTTAAAGACAGCATTACTTCCACCTATTCTTCAGTTTTGTTGAAGAAGTGACATGGGATCCAAAGGCCAATATCTCTGCAAAAAAAGAACAGATATCACTCTGTTCTTCTTGAAATTTTAATTATTATTTTCATAATCTGTATATAAAAGAGATCATGAACATCTTGTGCAGAATAATTTGTTGGTGTTGAAAAATAAATAGGTAATTTCTCAGTCAATAGATTTTTTCCAGTCAGAATATTAATCCTTAAGTCTCATCTTAATCACACCAAGAGATTTGAAAAGTTTATTTTACAGCAATTCTGTCAATACACATCAGATAAAATAATTTAGTGGGGACTGAAACATATTTCATCCCTTAATCCTCCTTTCCAAGCTGGATACATCAACCATTAGGCTACACTGGCATGGTAATACTGTTTGCTTGGTAACCTAAAGAAACTTCAGTTACTCTGCACAAAGTTGAAGCAGTTCATTAAAGGAAATTCAAAGAGGTTTTCCTCCTGACACTCACGAGTAGCAATTTAATGTGATTGGAAGGAAACTGAAGGTAGAAGGAGTTATGGCAATAAAGTCCCTGGGCAGTCAAAAATCATTAAATCCACACCCTGCACTGTGTTCCTGTCACTCCTGGCACTAATGACAGGACTAACAAATCTCATCTTGGGATTCTGAGAGGGATTAGGCATCTGGCAGATGCAAGAGATCAGTTTTATCAAGAATAAGACGGTTTTGGAAATACTCCAAAGGAAATCTGAGACTCCTGGGGAACCTCTGCATCACAAGTCACGTTGCCTGCAGATCTTCAGTATGGGAAACACAGGGGAGAAGTGTCATAGGAAGATGTGGATATCTCAGTTTGGAGTTTATGTCTGGAATGCAAGAGTCAGACTTGACACTTTAATTTTCTGTATGTATTCAACCCTAAATAACTCCCTTTCATGATTAAGCAATTCTGCTCACAGGAATCCTGTCGCAAAGCAGCAAATTTGACATCACATGCAGGTGGTAATCTACCCTAGATGGGACTGTCTCTCCTTGTCAAAGATGCTGAATACACTAATTAAAAAAAAAAAAAGAGAGAGAGAGAGAAAATGTTCACTTATAATGAAAAAGTTAATTTAGCTTCCTGCCAGAAAGGCCATAACATATGACATGAAATTAATACCAGCAGTGAAGTAACTTACAGTTAGCTTGTGACTGATTTAGAATTAACACTATCCTTCAGAATTGTTAAAAAAGAACAACAAAAAATAAACAAACAAACAAAAAAACCCACAGTACATAAATAACTGCCTGAACAAAAAAATTCCCCTGTCTGTAGTTCTCCCACTCTCCAGTCCTTCGTTTGGGATTTTTTGATACTTTGGAGAAACCTGAATATTTCTGAGACCTGTGTTTTGTCTTACTCTTTTTTCCCCTCCCCCTGCAATTTACTCTAATGGTATTCCAGTATCACTGACCTTGAGTCTGTAGGCCAGAATGTAGATCAGATCAGCTACTCTGTGTTCAGAATAACAAAAGGATTAAGGTTAAGATGAGAATCACAGAAGCCAAAGTAGAATGAGAACATAAGTTGCCAATGGATGCACCATACCTATCAGCATGTTTAATAGAGAAATAATAATTAATCTACTCACAGTATAAAATTATCGTCCACGGCAATTGTGACTGCAAAAATGAATTTCTCTGGAATTGTGAATTTAAACCAAAGTGACTGAAGTCTAGTTCAAAAACATGACAGAAAGAGAGGGAAGAGCTGAATATAATTTAATCACACTGTAAAGTCAATGTCTATCTGCAGGAACATTTGCTGTTTGCTGCAATTTCCACAAACCTCTTACAGACGTTTCATTTTTAAATGGGGACTTGCATAGGTTTTCCTCTTCATAAAGTTTGTGAGATAAATGCTGCAAAACAGCACAGAACCTCACAGGATAGCTAAATATAAGGACATACATATGCACAACAAGTATCAGAATTTATGTTGCCAGTCTAAGAATCATACAGGACAGGTAAGACTGTTGAATAGACAGAGGAAAACTTTACCACAAGAGAAAGCAATAAAATAGGAAAATAAGGTTTTGGACTTATTACTTTTTAAATTTATGGTCCATGAAATGCATTCAAGAGGTCAAGCCATATCTTCAGGTGATTTAAACGGGTAAAGTTCTGGGAAAAGGAAGAAATCTTTGCTGAATTCCACTGCTTTTGGATCCGCCTCACACGGAGATGCCAAGTTTCCTTCTCCACATTGCTGCCATAGGTCACACACAGGGAGAGAAGCTGACTTTCCTGCAAAAATCAGATTATACAAGGAAGCTGATCTGAGTTGACATGATTTGATTTGGGTTAGAAGATTAATCCAGACTTCAGCTGCCAGAGGCTTTTAGATAAATAGCACTTAGCCCACTTACACTGAATGGATTTTTTTTTCAAAGGAAGGAGTATTAATTAGAACAGCATGGAAGTGCAAGAAATCTGCAAAGACTTAGGATCCATGTGACAAAGGCTATGAAATACTGCTGCCTTCAGAGATTACAGTATCGATGTTGGAAATGGGGTGTGTGTTTCTATGATCTGCTTAGCAACTGTGCTCCTGGCTCATCTGATGAGGAAAAAAATGTGGTATCAAAAAGCACTGAGGAGAAAACAAAATAGTCCAGCCTGCTTCAAAAGGACTGTGAAGACAAAAGTTTTACAAATGCCAGTCCTGGCCTGAGGCTGAGTAAAATCTTAATCCAAGATGGGACAAGCATTGTGGCAATTTAACATTTCAGTGCACTGCAAGTGTGACACCAGTTCTAAGTTGTCACCAGTCAGATGTGATCCTTCTACATGTATTTCCTTCTGGTATGTCCTTCTTAAATATTTTTTGGGGGGCATGTCATTACCCAAGTCTCTTGTTGGAGCTGGTTGTTCCCTAGGTAGCAGAATCTTCAGTTAGGTTCCCTCTAAATTAAAATTAGCAGACCAAAAGAAAGGTGAGTTACTGTAATTTAGAGAAGTTTGCAGTTTAACATCCTTGGGTTGGAGGGGCAGAGAATGGGATTTTACTCCAAGAAAAGTGGAAAAATAAAACTTTAATTTGGAGAATGATGTCTCAAATGTTGGCCACAGAAACCATCAGAGGGGTGGAACATCTCTCCTCTGAGGGAAGGCTGAGAGAGTTGGGTTGTTCAGCCTGGAGAAAAGGTCCAGGGAGATCTTATTGTGGCCTATCAGAACTTAAAGAGTGCTTATAAGAACGATGCAGAGAGAATTTTCAACCACGGTCTGCAGTGATTTGACAAGGAGAAATTGTTTTAAATTAAGAGGGTAGATTCAGACTAGATATGAGAAAGAAACAATTTATGAGGAGGGTGGTGAAACACTGGCACAGAGAGGTGATGGAGGCCCCATCCCTGGGAACAGTCATGGCCAGATTGGAGTGACTCTGAGCAACCTGATCTAGTTGAAGATGTCCCTGCCCATAGCAGGGGGGTTGGAACTTGATGACATTGAAATTTCTCTTCTAACCCAAATGATTCAGTGATTCTAAGAAGAACACAACCACAAAGAGTGGACTGGAATGCCCAGCTAATTGAAAATACCATGTGGGAGATTTAAGGCTGTAATAGCTGTCAAAATCCACTGTGTTAAACTCTGAACAAACCCAATTCCATTCAGGTATTCTAAAAAAATGCAGCCAAGAGCAATGTAGAGATATAGATTCTGTTGATATAGAAATTGCATTTTCTAGTGTCACACAAAAAATCTGTGGCATAACCAGGATTTTGGTTGGCTAGATCTCAGTTAACAGCCCACTCATAAAGTGTTGAATGACTAATTCATGTTCTTTGGGATTTCCAAATGAGGTTATATTAAAACACTGTTCAAATTATAAAATGGTTGGTAATTTCTGCAAAACTGAGAACACTGACATCTAGCTTCATTTTTCCCAAATGTCAAGAGTTTAGTCTAAGGTACTCCCTATGGAATATCACTAGAGACAGATGACTCAAGGACGTGCACATCCTAAGTGTGTATGATAGGTGAGCAGATGTGAGTGTGTGGAAAATGCCCAATAGAAATGTTAAACTATTTTTAGATATTTTAAAATCCTACCTAATATCTGAAACTGGACTTGGACATGGAAACTGAATAACCACCCTGAAATGATGCCATTTATCCAGGGTGAGGTAATGCTATAAATATATATATATATATCTAAGGAAACTTGACATCTATAAAAAAGTAAAATATTCTTTTTGGAATAAAAAATCCTGGAATCCATATCTAGACAGGCAGATAAGAATCGTTTCCAACACAAATTATTCAGTGAGTTGAAGAGTTAAGTCCTATGCTTTACTGTTCAGACCTTAAATTTACACAAATAGTGTTGTCTAGCTCTTAGGACATCTGGTTCATTTTGGGAATTTGAATAGGTCCTATCCCACTTGTTTGTGTTGCCTCATTTTCTTTATATAATGGTCATGAACAAAAAATTTACTTTGTAAATTCAAGTTTTGTAGCTTCATATACTCCTTTCCATCTTATACTTGCTTAATATTTAATGACTCCTACCACTTCCTATAGGAAGGAAGGGAAGACTTCAATCCCATTTGAATTACTATGTGGCATAATTTAGCAAAGTGTTCCTAAAATACTGGCTTATTTCATCTCAGTATTTATTTATAGTATTAGACTAATGATCATTCTATCAATTTGTTGTTCCATTAAAAGCCACTGAAAAGACAGAAATACATAGATTGCACACTAGTTTTTATTAATATCAAAGAAACTCTAATATCAGTAGAACTTTCATTAGATACACAAGCACAAAAATCCCCACTTTGCAAAAAATAACTTAATGGCAATTCTAAGAATACAAGGGAAGATTCTTCATTGAACCAAGTGGGGAGTCAATAACTAAGAGATTGTAGGTATGGGGTATAACTTGGAATAGTTTATTGAACACGCAAACACAATTTAAGGGCCTTGGGGGTTGGACATGTTAATGGGGAGGACAAGCTATGTTAATTAGGGAATTACACAAAGTTTTACTACAGGTACCCAATGGGTTATATTTCCCTCAACCAGGATTGCATGGGGGGGGAAGAGGACTAAAGGGTTTAGACATGATACAATCATCTCAAAGTCCTTTCTTAATTTGCTTCGGGAGCCAGGTTAATCCATATGTTTGAACTTTAACAGGTCTCGTGAGGAGGGTCCAGTCCTTCAGGTCACGGGATTCCTCTCAGCCCCTGTTTTCTGAGTTTTACTGCTTTGACCCATTAAGCTCCTTTCTGCAGATATTATATTTTGGGATCCAACAGAACCATAGAATCATTTAGGTGAGAAAAGACCTTTTAGATCATCAAGTCCAGCCCTTAGCCCAGCACTGCCAAAACCATCACTAAACCACGTCCCCAGGTGCCACATCTACACATTTTTCAAACACTTCCAGGGATGATCACTCCCTGGGCAGCCTGTTCCAATGTTTGACCACCCTTTCAGTGAAGAAATATTTCCTAATATCCAATCTAAGGCTCCCTCACTGATAGTCTGATGCCTCTTGAATTCATTTCAACCATAGCTCAGATAAGAATGAGTCCTGGAAGAATATGTCCTGCAGAATATGTCTGCAACCATTTGGGACCAAAAGTCAGTCATGGAAAGTTTAGAAAATATTGGAAGCATAAGTAACAACATACCAGCGAATAAAATTTGCAACACTGGGGAGATATGAGTTTTCAAATGAAAGTTTTCTGAAAACTCAACTCCTTGTCCAATGAGTGAATCTCTTCCAGAGAGAACAAATTACCGTGTAATAAACTTGCAAAGCTGAAATGTACTTTGCCTGCATTATGATGACACATTATGGATTCTTCAAAGCTGCCATGGAGGAATTAATCTTTTTCATACCTTTCAAGTGAGATACTAATTTTGTTGATACAACTCTATCTATCTAAATACACACTCACAAAATTTTGACACATATATATATTTATATATATACAGATATGTACATATATGGGAGTGTGTGATTGTATGTATGTACATATATAAATATAAAAATATACTTTTATTATCTGTTGATAAAAAGATCTTGGATAAGAAATATATAACAGTATTTCCTCTCACAAATCCTTTTCTCAGTAGATAATCCCATTCACACTCCCTCTCCTTACAGAAAAAAATTTCAGCCATGACATTCCATGGTTTCATGCTCAACTAAACTGCAGTTAGGTACTTTTTCACTGGAATTGGCATGTGAAAGAAATATTAAAAATGTATTCCCTTTTACTTTTTTCTTTTTTCTGGAGAAGAGTAAGTTTGTTACAGAAAGCAAATACTCTGCATTTTTCTCCCCTCAAGAACATGGATGTGGAACTAATGGTTAAGTTTTAAAGCAAAAATACCTTTAAGGCCAACAAAATTAAGTTTTTGGAAATTGCTTTTGGAATGGCTGTTGAGTTATGACAAGCTCTTTTTGAAAGCTCTGGCACACAGCCTTATGCATTTTCTTTTTAAGATGCTTTATGATTAGAGCTCCGTGTGTAAATCAAGGAAAAAAGGCAACAATTTTCATTGGCTAGAGACAGTAAAAATAATCAGCGTTCTCTGTGGTCTGTCGAGACAAATACATAGGGAAGAAAAGTATTAAACTGCACGTTTTCACTTTTAACAGTGATTTGAAATTTTCAGGCAATAGAAGATAAATGAAAGCAAAAATCTGTGGTGTTCTTCACCATAAGAAAAAGGCAGGAAATAATAAAAGTTTTACAGATCTCCTGTCTGATGTGTTTATAATAATATTCAGCTACTACCTGGTGTGCTTTTCATCAGTAAACTTCAAAGTACTTTTCAAAGCAGGTAATCTTTAGGGAGATTTGGGAAAATTCCAGCTAAAACATGTTTTGATCAGGTTTTGCATAAGGAGGAAAAACAAAACAATTTGATTTCCATCAGTTTTCCCAGGCATCAGGTAGGTTTTTCACAGAAAGTACAAACTAGCCCTCAGCTTTATATGATGTGACACTTCGTGTTAGCACAGACGTTACTATTGCCTGAAACATTGTTTGAGAAGGAATTTGCAATTTGTTTACCACTTCTTTAAAGCTGTTATTCATTGAGCAAGATTATATGGAAATAACTTGGTTTTGAAGTAACCAATATGTGGTTGCAATTAGGAGTTTTACAGGTATAAGTGTTCTCTAACTGCAACCTCTGTGATTAATGCACAGAAAGATAAGAGGAGCCATCACAAAACTGCTTAGGGAGGACAAAGAATGGCCACTACCAGGTCTAATGGGTAGGAGGGGGGTAAAATTTCTTTTGAAGAGGCAAAATCATCTCAGCAGTTAGTTGTCCAGGGAAGCTGTGGCTGCCCCATCCCTGGGAGTGTTCAAGGCCAGGTTGGATGGGGCTTGGAGCAACCTGGTCTGGTGGAAGGTGGGGGTTGGCATTTCTCATGTCAGGGGGCTTGAAACGAGATGGCTTTCAATGTCCCTTCCAAATCATTCCATGATTCTGTGATGCTCATGTAGCTCCTAACACATGGACAGTTCTTGTGGCTGGTTTATCCTGCAAGATGTGAAATACTGTTTCGCTATTTTAAGTCTGAATATTTTATTGTCCCATGTCAGGGAACTGAATGGTGAAAAAAACAAACTAAAGCCATTCCCTAGGGGCCTGGCAGAAGCTTTTTCACTGGCCCATCTGATAGCTGATGAGGATTGTTGCCAGGCAAGGAGGAGGAACAAAAAAATCACCTCTCTAACAGAAAGATTTTCAATGCACAAAAGATATTTTTGTTTGTGTGATATGGATGCAGAATGCATGACCCCAGAGATGCCCTCTTCTCCTAAGATATATGACAGTGTCTCTTAAACTTGTCCTAGTGGAGTAAAGGACTATATTTCTGCTGAGTTCTTGCACTGCAGAGAGGAGATGTATTAATGACAGTGGCTTCAGTGCTGATCATGTGCTGAAAATAGGAACTGAACTGAAAATCTCCATATTCATTTCACGAAGGTCAGTGAACAGACATCATTGCAATACATCTTTTAAGCCTGAGGGAACTGATTCTACATTGTATCATTTTAAGTTTATGTCAGTTTAACTTCTCTGAAATCACTAGAGTTAGAAATGGCATAAAGCTGGAAGAAAGTAGCAGTGAGTCATGCCTTTTTATTTTCAAATATAGGAGCCAAGTGTTTATGGTGGTTTCACCAGGAAGCCAGAATAAATGGGGAGATTTGGAGTGGGTTTTGATGACTTGTCTGAACCTGTAGCTCATGAATCCATGCAAACCAAACCCAAATTGCAGTGCATGCACACATCCCAGTGAACAAAACCTGCTGACTTTCACATGGCTTTAGCTGCAAAGTCACATTCATTTAACATATTTTCCTTTGTAAACTGTTCACAAAAATCTGCAAATATCAGAGAGCGTTTGCAGGGCAGAATGGCTGCACAGAAAGGATGCAATCAAAACAGATTTGCTGGTCTATACAGCAGGTAAAAAGAAAACAAATCCAAACAAAACACCCTGAAAACAAAATGACCTATTTGTGATTTCACAAATTGATCAGGCAACTACCCACCTTCAAGCCTGAATTCCTTCTGTAGATTGCTGTCTTTCTGAATTAGTGGTAAAATCTCCAGACTCTATGCATTGAATCCATACATTTAGTGATGTGCAGTCAAGAATGGCAATTCTTTGCCATGCAGCCCACAGATATTTTTCCCTTATCAGTCACACAGGTGGTGATTTAGGGATAAACACTATTAAGTACTGAGTCAATATCCCCCCAATGAGCATTGTAGTACTACCATATTGCTTGGAGAGTGATGAAATTCCAATCCACTTTTTTACTCCTGCGAAATATAGCTGGATCCTGGACTCAAAGCACTGCAGTAAAAGAGTGTAAGTGTTGGTATGATATACCCTGCACTCAGCCAATTTGTGAACACTAAGTGTGTTTTAAAGATTGTGCACAATTTCCAACCACAGCAGAAAATCTGGATCAATACAGATAGAAGACTTCAAGGTTTTTTGGGGAAAAAAAATCCCACTTTGTTTTATATATTTCTGGATAGAAACTTTCTTGCATTCCTTCTCCCCCATACACCCAAAGCACAGAGTGAATTTCAATAAAAAACAACTTACATGAAATTATTCTTTCCCTTCTAGGTTGTCTATAGTTAGTGACTTAGACTTGATCTAGTTTTGACATCCTAAGGCTGAGAAATATTTTATAGGTGTACTTTTACCATAGAACTCTTCTACCTCAATACTGTAGTCAGTGTTGTATAAAGGCAGAAACTGAGGAGCAAATCTTTCCTGAATCCATGGAAGACTGGGGCAGAGATGGGTAGAGAATTGAGAACTGTCAAATCACAGCCCCACTGCTTTTCCCTTTGAAAACCTGCAATGCAAACAGTGGAGATCAGCAATGCTGCCAAGAGAAGGATTTGAAAGCCTTGAAGGCTGCAGGGATGTCCGGACACCATCTGGAACAAAGAACTTGCTCAAGTGAGGAAGGATTGGGGAAGCACTGGAACAGGCTGCCCCTGCAGGTGTTAAAAAAAATGTGCAGATGTGGTGCTTAGGGACATTGTTTTGTGGTGGACCTGGCAGTGTCAGATTGATGGTCAGACTCAACAATCTTAGAGGTCTTTTCCAACATTAAAGATTCTTTGACTTTATGAGACATTTTTGCCCATTCAGAAAGTCCCCTGGAAGAAAACAACATTAAAGAAGGAGTGTTTTGGGGAGCATAAGCAGTTTGAACTGGCAAATGTGGAACTACATGTCCAATAGCTATTATTTAAAGTACTTGCTTTCACAGTGGTGGCTTAAATTAACAACAAAAACCCTTAAAAAAACCACCAAAATTATGTCAGGTGCCAATTCTCTAATATAAACTCACCTAGACTGCTTATCACACCATATACCACAGATCATTAATTTAAATATATTGCAAAGTAAAAAAGTTTAGATCCACTTTCCCTGTGCAGTTAATGAAGAGAGAGAGGCTACAAAGGGAACACTGCAAGGCAGAACACCTAAGATTTGCTAATGTGGATGAGTAGAGTGACCAAGATTCAAAAAACTGCCTTGGAAAGAGGAATCTGCTCTCACACAGGCAAAAAAAAAAAAAAACGAAGATACAGCACTAAGGGAAAATGGTTGGTAAATGAACACATGCTACAGAGGCTATATCTTTCAAATTTTGAACAGGAACCAGAAATAAAAAGATAAAATGGCATCCCTCTACACTAAGAAAAGGAGAATTGGCAAAACACCAAGACAGTATGAGGGTGCCAGAATCCTCATAGTTGTATGGATTGTATGTTCTTTCTGCAGTAACTCTCAAGAAAAGAACTTCTCTTTTAATGTTTTCCTCCTCAGGAGGAAATGAGGCAAAGAGAGGCATTTCATGGAGAAAGACTGCTAAAGTGGATGCTCCCGGACTGTGAAGGAAAGGAAAGTACTTGAGAATAAATTACATTGCTTTTGCTGGACTTTTTTTTTTTTGGTTTAAATTCTCAGATAGTTTCCCTTTTTATTCCAGATCACCAAGAAATATGGAACTATATGGTTGGATGGGCTAAAAAAAATTCACTTTTCTATCTTCTTTAACGTAGGTTCAGTTATTTCCATCATCCCTAAGAAATGTTGTTGTAGCCTGTTCCTGACCATCTCCCCTGTTAGCAGCTCCAAGGTTTGCCTAGTCAATATATCCCAGTGTATCACAGCCCTGACAGTCTTTTTGTTCCCAATATTTAACCTGAATTTTCCTTGTTATAAATTGACTGTTCCTTTCCTACCTTTCAAGGAGACAGAGAAGAGATAATTTTTTTTCTCTTTGCTGAATTGTCCTTGCAATGGGTCCTGTGATGGCTGTGGTCTGTAACCAACACTGGACTATAAATTAATCCTGTAAATATCTAAAAGGTAATATCAGACCAGAAAACAGGGCAATTTTCTCTCTTCTTTTTTTTTCTTTTTACCTCTACATATTTGAGGAATATTTTTATTGACATCTTTTCATCCAGATGTTAAAACTGACATCATGAGATGTGCCTCTTAGTCAACATGGCAAAACACTGTATGTGATTCTCTTTGTCTGCTCTCTTGATTTTTATCATGTTACGACAACCTTTAATTTATTTCTCACTCTCAGTTTAATGTTTTCCCTCTCATCATATGCCAATCTCTTAATCCCTGCTGCTGCTAGTTCCCAAAGTGCTGTGAGATCTCAGAGGGTCTACAGCACTTTTGAGGTGAATACAGATTAAAATGCTAATTTTTTTGTGCATTCATCCCTAATGCTTGGATTTTTTCTTTTTTTTTTCAAATTAAAATTTTCTGTAAAATTTTAAAAACACGTAGAGTTGAAAATGCTGACAGAATTAATTTTGCAGTTTTGTTCCAATTCTCCTCTTTAGTTTGTTTTTGGTTTGGTTTGATTTGCTTTTGTTTTTGCTTTATTTACCTTTCTAACTCCTCCTCTACAGCACTGCACAAGAATTCCTCCATGTAACTCAAATCACATGAGCTCTGTAATGCAAGATGTTACACACAGGGTTGAGTTAGAAATAGAATTGTCTGCCTTAACCAGACAACCAGTGCTGGTGTACACTAAAACCTGTCTTACTTCTTCCCCTCATTACCAGGTTAATGAGAAAACATAAAGAAATAGGCCAGAGAGAAAAAACTGTTATTGAGGCTGATGGTCACGACCTCACAAAAACATGATGTGAGTCATCGCTGGGAAAAATGAAGGTTCAGCAGGAGGAAATTGTCACAAATGCAGGGTCATGGTGGAGAAGCAACTTTTATCACTTGATTTGCAGGGTTTAGGACGACATGGTCGTGACATCTCACGCTGTACATATATCAATCATCCCTCCACTGCACAGAAGCAGCTGCGGGTTCCCCAGGGCCAGAGACGCAAAGTTGGGTATCACAGGAGAGAAATGACATTTCACCTCATCTTCAGGAATGATTTCACCAAGAAGCTTCTCTAAACAACGCAAGACCAATTTGGTGGCAAACCATAATGAAATTGCCCTTCCAGATTTTGCAAAGACTTCTGGATTTCCCCCTCTTTCCTTCTCCAAGAGGAAAAACCTATACAAGTTTTTGTACAAGACAGCAAGCAGTTCCAGTGCAGCTGGACCTACTTCCCTATACCAAAGTACATGATATACTGCCAACAAATCTCTGTGACTCTCTTATAAACTAATTGTTCTCTTGTGAGCAGGATGAGAAGACTATACTTTATATGCAAATACTTTTAGTAATACTGATATTTCTTTCTCCTTTACCTGTAGTCGCAGTGAATCAGTCATATCTTTTTAAACTGCATCAGACAGCAAGATTGTGTTCACTACATCCCTGCTCAAACAAGTACTCCTTTTCCAAGGGAGGTGTTACAATACTTGTCACAAAGGAGACAGCACTTGTCAACAAGGATTGCACAGCTGAATCAGAAATATTAATTTATACATGCTTAGTTAAAAAGGGTGGTACTGCAGTAAATCGTCTGTGCTGACAGGTGTCTCCTGCTCTCTGTAGCAACTGATTTAACAGCTTCACTCATACTGTAACAGCTCTACCTAAAGGCAGAACTAGGATTAGGGTTAAAAGAGAGTACAAGCTTCTGGTTTCAGTCCCAGTCATATTATTAACTGCAAAATCAAGCTGTGTTCTCATCTAGGTATTGGTCTGATCTCCTCTCTGCTTACATCGCCAGGAACATACGAAACACAGCAGTTTCTTGATGAGAAGATCACAGAAAAGAGTAATGACAATTCCAGGAAAGCAGTGCCCCTCCTGTGCCAGAAGCTGCATAAGGCAAGGATCACATTAGTGACCCCTGACTCCAACAGTACCAGGAATATCAACTGTGCAAATGAATATTGACCGTACAAACAGCAGATTCTGTCACGATTCAGCCACCACACAGCGAGGAAACAGGACTATCAGAGAAGACAAAGAGCTTCGCTAAACAGACACTGTTACTGCTGGATAAAACACTTGTGATGATGTGGAGATCAATGCATGTCTCCAAGAGTTTAATACACAGCTGAGTATTTATGCAGAACACTAAAGGACAACGTTTAGTGCGGTGTCAGGCACAGGTTGTGTAAACAGCCAGACAGAAAAAATCTGGGAGCAGGAAAACAGGGTAACTATGGGTCAGTCCTGCCCAATGCTCACCACACATCAATCACTCAATCTCCCAGGGCAGGAGGATGTATTGCAGCAAAGACAGCAGTGACTCAGTGCAACACTGAGCAGCCCAACACTGCTTAGTCCCTCTTCCTGTTCCCCTGGCATCTAGAGATGGACCAAAGGACTAAAAGGCAACACTTCTCCTTTCACAGCTCTACCAACCACCACAATTAGTAAGATATTTGTGAGCCTGTTAGCTGTAGATACAAGATATCTTATACTCTTAGGAGGAAAGAGAGCTTTGCTTTGTCCCAGCAGGGAAATATGTACAGACTTGGATAGAGAGAAGTGGAGCACTAAATGGACAGCCTTTCCCAGAAGTCGTTTTTGTTCCTTCAACCAAGAGAAGCATCTGGTTTTTTCTCCTCTTGCATTTCTGTGAAGTACTGAATAAATTCCAGTTAGTTTGGTTCATTTGTTAATCGTAAGACTTCTGTCAAGTGAGGGGAGTGGAGTGAGAATTTTGCTGGGGGACATTTAGCACATTGTATGGTTCATGGAAGGAAAGGTAAATTATTAAATATGAAAGCTTGGATAAATTGGAGTAGCCTAAATTGCAGAGCTGTATTTCTTCACATGTAATTCAACTGTTGTGAAGAAGATAAAAATACAAAATGCTTCACTCTTGCTTTAATAGAACTGCTAATGCACAAAAAAAAAAATAAGAAAAATATGAAAAGAAGTAGAACTAAAGAAAATATGTAAAATAATGCTTAATACATGACTGTAGAATACATTCTACTTGTTCTTACAGCTCTTTTAAGAGATGTGGATCCAAAGAGTCTCCCTAAATGCCCTGGATTGTATAGGTAAGTGATCTAATTTTTAAATTATCAAGAACAGGTATTCCTGACAGTTTTTTAAGCTCTCTTACTCACTCTAGCTGGAACTGTAGTTCAAAAACAGATTTTGTTGTTTTGTTCAGCCATGTCCTCTTTTGACTTTGAATGGTGCCAAGAAACCATAGGAAAGACAAAAGCAAGAGAATTAACCAGACTGTCTGAAATCTAAGACTAAAGAAAAAGACAGAAATAAAGACTGTAAAGTGAATAAAGAATCTTATCTACCTCATTAGTGCCGTATTTCAGTAGAAATAATCAAGAATTATTTAAGTAGATTTGCTCTAAAACGAAATATAGACACAAAATTTCTAAAAAAACCCAAACTCAAGGCAAAAAAACCCCTAAAATTTCTTTAGAAAAGTAAAATCAAGTCAGAGGTTTGTTATTTTCAGGAAAAGAAGTAGGCACATCCTGCCTGGTGTACAATGGCTCTATAACTAGCTTAGATAGAGTCCTCTGGAGTTAAAGACTTCCCTGCATCATGGGAATAACCTAGAAATCACACAGCCCTGCTTTGGAATCATTTCCCTGCCTTATACTTCGGAAACCGACGACAACTTGAAGTCCTAGGATACCTGGAATGACCTTTGAAAATCCGCTCCTTACAAGTTAAACAGATGGGCATAGAACTCTTTGCTATTTTGGAAAACATTAGTTTAAATCATTGCTTCAATAAAACACTGCCTTTATCATGAATCCTCATTTCCCTATGAATGTACAGCAAAACGTTCCAGATAAGCTCTGGCTGCAACAGAAACTGTTCTGTTTTCTCCCACGTTTTCCAATTCCAAAATAAGTCGAAGAAAGGAGAAAAATTACCTAAAGTATGATGAAAGCTATTTCATGGTTTGCTAGGAGAACAGACATCTGTAGTTAGGAGAGAAAATACCAGCTGAGCTGGTTCAAAAATGAGGCTGATGTGCTGCTTGGCACGAGTCTCACACCGTCGCATACAAAAAGCCTGCCATGAAATTGGCACTTCTGGAGTATTTCTTTAGCACCTGCAGGCACATTCATGCATGACACTTTCTTAAGGTGAAGCCTTGGCAAAAATGCCATTTTCCCAGTTTAGAACTAAAGATCTGTAGAAAAGCTCTGCAAGTAACCACAATTTCCAGTGCATTGCTCCACCCCCAAGACTGTCCTTTGCTTCTCTCCCTTCTCAAACACTCTCTAACATCTGATGTGCGAGAGGTGAAGGGAAGCCTTATTAATCAACCACAAAGTACATTAAAGCACCTAAATAACTTGTTTATACAAATGATCTGCTCCAGTGTAAGTGATGGGGTCAGGAGTCCCGTTTGTTGTGCTTGTGCCATTTTGTGGATGCAGCAGGAGGCATCAGCAGCTGTAATTTCGTCACGCTCTGCTTTCCATCCCTCCGAAGGATCATCACTCTTGGGCTGTCAGATGCATCCAATATCCCAGTGCATGTTGCATGTTTGATAGAGCGCTACCTCGGCCATTAATCATGCGGGGAGCTAAATTTCCTCTGTCAATATGGTAATTCTGCAAGGGCGAGGGTGTGTTATCAATTCTTATTGAGGAAATGACAACAAAAAAAGTGGGTCAGCGTGAGGTTGCCTTAAAGCAGTTTCTTAAAATTATCTGACCAGCTAAATTTCATAATATGATTTAATTCTAAACTGTTTTCCATATCCTGTTACATATCAAGTCTTAAGGATTGACTTTTTTCTTTTCCTGAAGCGCATCCCTTTCCCAGAGTATAATATCACTTCAGGCAGAAAAAAGGGGGATTTTAAACATTATCCCATGACAAGATAATTGGCTATGGCAATAAAAAGAAAGTTTCCAGGGTCTTGCAGGTTTTGGAAAAACATTTTAGACAAACAACTATACTGACAAGGACACTTAGAAATCCTCCAAACTATCAATAGTCATTTAGGCTGTCAAAGAGGTGCAGAGACTAAAATAAAGCAATATGAGATATGTCAGGCATTTCAATTTAACATTCCTGCACTCATTAAGTGTAAGAACAAAAAAAATTATGGAAACTGAGATCAGCTTCAATAACATCAAAATTCAACTTAAAGAATTATGGATGATCAGTATTAACACAAAAAGATTTCTGAGGGAAGAGACCTCTTTGATCCAGCAGAGAAAGGTATAATGAGACACTAGGGCTGTAAGCTGAAGGTAGACATATTCAGAATAGAAGGATGAATGTAATTAACTGTTGGAACATTATACTTAGAAGGACAGTGGGTATTTCATCCCTTGACATTTTGGAATCAATCATTTTCCAAAAGAAGCATATTAGTACACTTACAAGTGGCTATAGGCTTGATACAAGGATCATTCTGATGAGGAAAGAAAAAAATAGACAGATGTGGAGTAACTCTTAGAGGTCTGTTCATAAAAACAGTGTCCTATTACTAATCCAATGTTTTAATTTTTTTTCTTGTATATTCTGGTTATGAGGTTGTTTAGCCTGGTGAAGAGAAGGCTCAGGGGGGACCTTATTGCTCTCTACAACTCCCTGAAAGGAGTTTGTAACCAGGTGTAGTCAGACACTTCTCCCAGGCATCCAGCAACAGGACAAGGGGACATAGCCTTAAGCTGTGCCAGGGGACATTTTAGTTGAACATTAGAAAGAATTTCTTTCTTCACAGAAAGGCTGATTAGACATTGGAATGGACTGCCCAGGGAGATGGTGGAGGCACCATACCCAGAGGTGTTTAAGGAAAGACTGAATGTGGCACTTGGTCATGTCACATCCAGGGGTGGTGTTCAGTCATAGGATGGACTCGATGATCTCAGAGGTATTTTCCAACCTAATTGATCCTGTGATTCTGTGATTTTAGTAATGACAACAACTGCCCATATTTTTCCAGCTAACTCTCTATAATTAATACAGCAACAGCAGAAGGGTTAATTCTATTGAAGACATTTCAATCATCACTAGTTAAATTAAGGACCTGTGGTAAGGGATGCAGCTTTCTGTGGGGTTACTGTACCATGACACCAAAAGTAGCAACTGACATTTAGTGATGGGGATGCTGATATACAAACCTTAGAGAATGTAAGTTTTGATTCCAAGAGAGAGCAACTACCTTATAGGATAGGTTTGGGAGGCGGAGACATTCATAAAGATGGTGAACATAATGTGCAGTAATTAAAATCAAGAAATGTGGATATCATCCTAGCAGAATCACTTTTAAAAAATTGGATTTTTTTTTCTCAGAGAATGGTTAGCTGGTGAAATTCTTTTCCTCTGAAGACCCTCTGCTCCTCTTCCATTTGAATGTTGGGACAATCTCAGCATGCAACATTTCCATGTGCAGTCTGTGAAGTTCTGCAGGGAAGAAAATTCACATGAAACAAATAAAATATTTATTTTAATGTTTATTCTTTCTTACATTTTCTCTACTTTTGCACTGAGATACTAGTCAATAGTAAAGAAATC
This sequence comes from Pseudopipra pipra, assembly GCF_036250125.1. NCBI lineage: Eukaryota > Metazoa > Chordata > Aves > Passeriformes > Pipridae > Pseudopipra > Pseudopipra pipra. The sequence goes on from NC_087552.1 coordinate 71,952,318, forward strand.
CCACCCTTTCAATCAAAAGTTGGACAATTTAACCCCACCTGTAGCAGATTTCCCCAAGTACATGGCTGTATACATATATATCAGGGTAGAAACACTTTTAAAGTTGCTGCATTCATCTTGATTGCCACAAAAGACAAACAATACATTATGCTTAATTTACTTATATATCTGATAAGAAATTTATGTGTCACTGAGAAAAAGAAGTTTTTAATATTCCCCATACATGACAAGAAGCAGATGAGAACCAAACGTGGAACTGCTCATTTTGGGGAGGATTTTTTTGGTTTATTTTGTTTCTTCGTTGTCCTTGTAAACTGTTCTTGAACCAGAAGCAGCACATGAGAGGGTCACAGGCTTGAACTGTTTTCTCTTTGCATATTTCAGTTAATCTTTCTTTGAGTGGTAAAAAACCAGAATCTGCTGATCTCAGGGTTGAGCAGGCTTAGATTGATGCCTCTATTCTTTGCTTTAGCAAGTGACCTTAATTCACATATTCCATCTATTTTAATAAATGGTATTATTTACTGCACTGACACAGTATAGTATTTTTAAGGTATTTATGAAAGCAGCCTTTACATACACACCACTGATGTTTATCCTTGGGCTGCTGCCAGGGAATGAGCAATGTATGGGTTGAACAATGAGTTTGGATTATACAGTATTTATTGCTTTTCTTTTTTATCTCTTTCATAGGATAGACAGAAGCTTTCATCTGTTATAAAGCACAATACTGCTTTCTCCACATGATAGTATTACTGCCTTACTAGATCTTTTCTCCTAACCCACCCTGTCATTTCTGGGTTTGAATCTTCCTTTATGCATCTACATATCTCTTTTTTTTTTTTTTTTTGTTAATAGAACACAAACATTTTACTATTTTCTTGACGTCCAATGTTCTAATAATATTTTAAGAATGTCATGTTCCATTTAAGTGTCAGGATGAAGACATCCAGTGTAATCTCTTTTTCCTGTAAGTGCTTCTGACTTCTTTTTGTCTGTATAATTCTGTCTTGCAAGGAGCCTTTTGCAAACTAATGTTCTTAAGGACACTGTAGATGAAAACAGTTCACCTATGGCATTATGGAGAAACGAAACTGGCAGCGGGTGAATAGCTGGGGAAGGGAGATACTAGAATGAAAAAAGAATTAATCTAACTAGAGTGTGGCAGTGTAAGAGCTCATTGCTGAAGCAAAGGATAAGGAATTAAAAATGAGTATTATGTATTTCTTCTAAGTGAGCTAAATTCTAGTTGGAGCTTCCAGACTGGCGGTTCTGAAGAAGTTGGCTGTGAAAAGGATGCTGAGACCAGAAAAGTGCAAGTTTCTCTCCATCACTGGGCATTCAATCTGCTCAAGGGAGGATGAGTTTTCTGCCTGCATTCGGTCTGTTTCTGGATGATTTGGATCTATAAGACATTGATCAGAAATTATCAATTAATTTCATATAAAATGACCTTCAAGTTGTAATTGATGTTGGTTATTACATCCTACTTCACAGGTTGGTGTCTCCTGGGTAATGCTAAACCTTTGTCAAAGTATAAAGAAGAAGGAACAAAGTGAATAAAACCAACAACAACAACAACAACAACAACAACAACAACAACAACAATAATAATAATAATAATAATAATAATAATAATAATAATAATATATGATTTTATTTAGGATGAACTTTGGGAAACAGCTTCTCAGTGCGATAAAATTAAATGTGGATTGTATCAGAAAACTACAATTTTAACTTCACCTATTAATTTTATTTACCAGAGTGGACTGTTTTTAGACATTTTAGCAGAATCTATTGATGATAATACCTCAAGTTTCAACATTTTACTATAAAAATATAAAAATTATATATATGATACACTAAAGTAACTTTCTATGTATGAAAATCAGGAGCATAGTGAAGTAGTGGTAATAATCACATGAGGGTGCCCATATTTTTACAGTCTGAAAATGTGGATAATTATTTCACAACATTTGCAAAACTGTGAGTGTTGCTATCAAAGCTGACTTACTGGTTGGAGGGGCTGCAATTCCATTGCCAAAAGCATAAAAGAGACAAGCTGAAGAAATGTGTACAAAAGCTAAAATCTTGCCCCTTCCTCCAGGGAATGAGATTGTCCCCAACAATATATTTGCTATTGCTTTTCAAGAACACTGACCCTGACTGACACTGATATTCAACCCATAGAGTAGATGTTCTCCTACTCCTATCCACAGTTTTCTGACTCTGGGAGCAAGTGAACAGACATCCAGTATGAACTGAGATCAAATTATTTTTTCTTTAAATTTTTCCTATCTCTTCCCTCAGAAAACATAAATGATTTCTTAGATATTCTCTAATTTTTGCAAGTATATAAATAACAAAGTCAAAGTAGTTAGCAAAGTCTTTGCTGCATGAAAGGAAAGGGATGTAATAAAGCTGCAATAAACATATGTAATAAATTGTGTAGCAAAAAAACAGAACCAAAATTGATTGCTTAGGCATTAGTAAGACACTTCTTTTACACAGCTTAAAGCAAGTGGCTTCTTTCCTTTTATTTTAATTAGAAAAAGAACAATATCTTTCTGTGAGAAATCACATAATCCTGCAGTTTGTAAATATCCATTAACAGAATTATAAGCTATTAATTTTTATTTGTTCTGGTTTACTCTTTCCTTCTATTTTGGTAGGAAAGGAATAAATTTAACGATGCAAATTTATTCTACATTTGCACAAGATAATTCATGATTTGTAATCCTAGATTTAAATATATCTTGCAGTTAGGAATTACAGGAATAATATTTCTGTGTGTAAATAGGGACTGGATAAATTATTAACTACTTTGGTACATGGCAAGGTGGGATCTGTCCAGACAACTGAGAGCTGAAAAACTGTTCTTGGCCTCCATTGTCCAATAAGAGGAGCAATTGGGAATCAAGGCATACATTTTAAGGTTATGGGCAATAAAGGAAAACAAGAATCTGAACGCAATATGTCTTCTCAGTGATATTTCTAAAGTAAAAAAAATATGTAGTCCACTCTACAGGGTTAGGTTATTTCAGTGTGGAAACAATGAGAAAGTAGTTTATAAATGTTTACAATTAATTACTTTTTGTTTATTCTGTTGGCAGCTAAATTGAGATTAGTTTTAGAGTTTGTTGAATTCATAGAGAGAAACTTTTCTATTTAGAAATAATTCATGTTTTTGATGATCTAAAAGCAATATAAGGGTTGCAGGAAAGGGCTGGGCTGACTTACACATGCTTTAGCTTGGGGCATCCACAAACTTAATCATAAAGCTGATCTGAAATCTTTGCTTCTTTCATTATTTTTTTTGTTTATTTATTTGTTTTTCTGTTTGTTGAATTCCTCTAATTGAAGCAATGCAGTGAAACCATAAGCAAAAATCCTTATTATTTCACTTCTGGTACTCCAGTTGTACTTCTTTACTAACAGAAACACATGCAACATAAACAAGTTCAGAATTATATTTATGCATACTCCTGTGAATGTCTAAAGCATATAAAAAATATAGTTCCACTAATTTTGAGCATTTTACCTAAGAGCTAGGAATGGGTTTGCCAAAATATAACTAGGAAAGTTAAGAAACTAAGGCCTCAACTTCTTGTAGCCAAAGCCTATTCCATGCATTGCTAAGGTTTATTGACTGAAGGCACAACCCTCATAGATTTTGAGCTCTCTGGTGGTAATGTGGGATGAATCTGCAAAAGAAGAACATAGGCAGGGTTAATTAGAAATGTAGGTGGCCCTGGAATATGGTACCATACTTAGAGCAATGTCTGCTTCAGACTACTTTACTCTCAGATAGACTGACAAGAGAAAAGAATGTCTAAAGCCTGAAAGTTGAGCTCTTCTCTCTTTTTCTCTTTATGGTTGATAAGAAATGCCATCAACTGTACAGGAAAGCTTACAAAGCAAGGAATTTTTTAAGCAAAATTTAGACATTATCAGAAATCATCATCACCTTGGGTACCACAGTGAACAGTATTACTACAGAAGCAACTATGTAGAAAACCAAAGAAGTTTCCCTGAAGACAAGACCCAAGCCTCACAATTTCCCTGTCATATGCAAGACTATCATCTACTCATAAATATCCTGAAGGGATGCCAAGTGATGTCAGTCTGATCACGTTTTATGGATATGCACCATATGGGTGAAGGAGAAATGTCTATATTGACAGTAGAAATCACTGAACAAACAAAATCTTATCTCTGGGGTCCAAAGGCAGGCAAATTTACATAAGGAATGAGTTGTGCATTTTAAGAAGAAGGTTAATTAACCGTTTCATACATTTATCCCAAACCATGATCAGTTCCATGAGCTAAAGTCTCCAAGATTAGAAGGATTTTTAAGTGATATTACAAGTTTAACCAGAAGATTTTAGGGTATTAATACAGGCATCACTGAATAAAATGTTATTCTGGTTTTAGATTCTGTAAATGTAACAGAAAAGGCTTAATGATAGAGGAAGCTTTGACAAATGAGAGTCCCACTGTTATGGAAAATGACCCCAAAGCTAATTGCAAGCATAAAATATTATGAAGCTCTAGCTAAATATTTGCCTAAGTGGTGTGTTTGCTTTGGAAAGACTTGGAAAGACTGCATTAACATCTCCTCACTGTGCTGTCTTTTACAAATCATAAATAAGTGCTCATAAACTATAAAAACATGGGTAAATTAACCAAAATTTAATCTGAATCCATATCTGAGTATACTCAGACAGAATGAGTGGGCTGTAGCTTTTCATGTTTGCTTATCACTAACTACAATTAATGATATCAGTGAATCTGAGAAGGTTTGAAGGTCTAGTGATGAAAGCATGCAAAAATATTTGAGTCTAGTTGAACCTGCCCATAACTATCTGATACATAAACTGGGCTGGAAACATGGTAAACAAGCTATCTCATGAGAGCTTCAGCTTTCAGTTTCCTAATGTATTTTGCAATGCCCTATTTAATATAATTTTCATGCTTAATATTCAAAATATTTTCCATTCATTTTCTTTTTGAACTCAGTCCTTCAAGAGAGTATTTTTTCCTGATATGCAGATATGCAAATACACAGATTAGTGTATTTGGACACGCAAGGTCTATTCTTCCCCCTGATGTTATTATAGATGCATGACATAAAGCTAGATAAATGTTATCCAGGTCTCAAAGGACCATCTCCTCTGGATTCTTGAGCCTGCCTTTGCTCCTGTAAGAAAGTCAAATTAAGATTGATAGAAGTGGTATGTACAAAGAAAGCAAAGAAAGTGGCAGGGTCATAACGTGTATGAACATTCACCACCGTTTTCTAATACTCATAGAGAAGCACTTTGGCTTCAGGATCAAGTTCAAAGCTGCTTTTGCATTCTTTGGGATCTGAGTGCTTGTTTCAGCTGGCCTCAAACTTTGGTTATCATACCAATTTTCTCTGAGGTTCATCCTGACATCATCCATATTTTTCAGCAAAAGACGCTTCCTTATTCAAAATTCCCGATTCCTCTACTTTGTAGTATCTTCAAAAAGCCTACACAAATTCTTTTCATAGGTCTAAAAGTTTCAAGTTATTAGATGACCCAGTCAGATTCCAATATGACACAGACTACTTGATGTCATCAAATTATCTCTTGACTGACAACAGTCACTTTTTATTTCATACACTTGAATGATTTTGAGGATTTCAGGAGAATGAGAAGTTGGTACAATTTTTGTAGTTTGCTGCAATTATTCTCCATGTCAAGGATTTGTGCTTTGTTTTGAATTTTGATTAATCTATTTCTAAATTTCAACAATTATACATGATTAAAGGTCCTTTAGCACTTGGTATTTTCTTCAGTGAGAGTATTTATGTGCTCTAATGAAGTCACCTCTCAATTTCCTTGTGAAAAACCAAATATTTATCACTCTATGACACATCTCATGTCTTCAAAACCCTTTATTTTTGTCTTCTGTCTGCTCATTTTTCATCTTTTTAATATCCTACTAAAATCACTGGGCACTCACTGAGTACACAGTATTCCAATACTGTGCTCACAGATGCCACAGGAAACCTACTGTTAACCTTCATTTTTAAAGAATTAATTCCTGCTTTGTACATCAGGAGTCACAGTCATACTGTTGCACTAAAAGCTTGATTTTCTTGACTATTATAACACTTAAATTTTTGTACCTCCTTATAAATTTTGAGCACATATTCTGCATGACTGGCATTCATTCCTACACAATCTCTAAAGCTTTATTTAACTGTGCTGATACACGCTTTGTCTGAGAGATTCAAAATTATCAAGTAAAACAAAGTTCTTCGTGTGATTGGTGCACCCCTTTTTTATTTAATAGAGCACAAATTCTTGTGTCATCTCCAAATTCCACCAGGAGTAAATTCAGCTCTGTCTCCAGATGACTGATCAACATATTCCATACACTTGAATTATTACACTTAAAATATTCCTTGACTAGGAATATTTGCTCTGAACATCTCCACCTCAGTGTTTTGTTTCACCTCAATCATCTTGATTGTGAATTTAACCCAGAAGACCTTCCTCTGCAGTCTGAGAGGAGAACAGCAGGAGAGATGAAACATCTGTAGAGATCTTTAGATAACACCACAATGATGGATAACTTCACATTTGCATTTTTACAAAGACCAAGAAGAATCTGGTCCTTTCCTCATGGCACTCATCTGACAAACCAAACCCATCAAGAACTCTACTGGAAGAAGTTACACGAGAGATCAACAAATACACATAAGCACATTTGCTTCACCATTACAACTCTTAAAAGTATGAGAGAGGAAACTGCATCAGCAGCAGCTGACAACAGGTGGAATCATGGCCCAGTTATGTTTCTTCTGAATTAAATTTAGTCAAACTAAAAGTTGATCAAATGCTATATTGTTGCAGTCACGAGGCAAGACCTGGGCCTGACAAAGATTTTTTTTCTTTGTTCCATAATTTTGTCATTTACACCTCAGCCATCAGGATGCACAAATGACCTCCCAAATATGCAAGTCACAGAGAGCATCTGGCAGCTTCGTGCTCAACCACCCTTCACAGAACGCGCCATTCGCAAAATAACATAAGCACACCTTGGGGCACTGCTGTTTGCACCAGCAGCTGCATAAATGCCTCTATAAGGAATACAGATTTTAATGGATTTTAGCTGGCTATAAAACTCACTTTCATACTGGTGCTGGCTGACTGTCATGAATTTTTTTAATTTTTTTTTTAAAGAAAATAAAATTGACATATTCTGAACCACAAGAACACCAGCTGTATATGGAAGTATTGAAATCAGGCAAGTTCTTGAATTCAGTACAGAGTACAAAACCTGAGTTACAGGATATTTTATTATTTTTTACTAGGCTCAACAATAGAATCATAGAATCATAGTATGGTTTGGACTGGAAGAGACCTTAAAGACCATCTGAAGTTCATAATAAAGTTCCAATAATAAGTTCATCATAAAGTTCCAATCCGCTGCCACGGGCAGGGACACCTTCCACTAGACTAAGTTGCTCCAAGTCTTGTCCAGACTGGCCTTGAACACCTCCAAAGATGAGGTGTCCACAGCTTCTCTGGGACACTTCATATTTTATTATCAGCTGTTTTACAGTCACAGAGCAATTCTACATTTGCTACAGCAGGGTGGCTCTCTCGACTGCCATGATGCTGATTTGTCAAGTAAAAGTAGGATCCAGGACTCAACTGAACCTGAACAAAGCCTTAGGAGCTATTTGGTGGAGGTGTCTACTCACCAGTTCTTTATCATGTTAGTTTTTTCACTTCTTTATGTCCACCATGGAGTTTGTGAATTCACTTCATTTGCCAAAACCATTTGGTGTTTTTTGGGACAATCTAGGACACCCAAAATGACCTGCAACCACAAGTCCCGAGGATGGGTGTTTTTCACTGGTCATGTGTCAAACCCTCCAAACTTGAGGAGATGCCACAGATCTCCTGCTCTGTTTGTCACAGCTCCATCTGACTGGTTTGCAGCAACCGGCTCCAGACTCTCACATAGAGATATCTACATTTAGATGTATCAGAATCTGCAAGCTGAGTCCCACCCCAAAATTTGCAAGTTTTTCCTAATTCAGAGGTACTAATATCATGAAATGAGTGTTTAGGGTCACTCAAAAATCACCAGCAAAGTTTTCAGTGAAAGCAGGTTTAATATAAAGGCACGACAGAGTTCGTGGCAGGGTTCACTCTACTACTTACTACCGTAGTTAAAATATACAGGGAAAAGCACACAAAAATCTAAAATCAATATCAGTCTGAACCAAAATAAAAGCAATACCATCTATGTGAAGGCTGTGGCTGAGGAGGAGAAGGATAGGTAAAACTAAAGGAAAGATGGATAAGGATTTATGACCTAACAGCTTTTAACTTCAACTTAACACTTAACAATTTAACTTAACTTATTAACTTAGCAATTTGACTTGGATCCATATATGATTTACTATACTATAACAGTAACTTAGCTATAAATCTAAACTACTTAAGAACTTAAGGAAGCAGTATCCCAGCACATTTGATACAGCATATGCACACAGACAGAAAGAGTCTGTACAAGGTACCTGTGAAAGTTTCCCTCGACTTCTGTGAAATACTCAAGGCCAAGGCCCAGTGAGCATTTCTCAGATCATAGTGTGGCCTGTGGTGTGTGTGGGGAGGGTGCACCACCACAACTGAACAGTACAATGATATAAATAACAGGAACTTTTGACCTAATTCTGGTCACAGTCTGATTTTTAAGTCAGAAAGTGTTTTAATGTTTTTTTCTGGGCTGCTGCATGGCTGGGATCTTCCCCAGAAAGTCTTGATACAATGGACCTGCAAAGTCACACGTGAATAAAGAGATAAGAGATGGTTATTCTGGAGAGCTGAAAGCAATGTATTGCTCTTCCCAATATAAAATCACAGTTGAGCAATCAGGCTATTGGGGTCTGCAAGAAAAGTCTTTCTTTCCTTTCTCCCTATTCTCTTCTCACTTGCCTCTCTATAAAAATCCTCCAAAACTTCCCTGAAGTTAATGAAATGTCACCAAAGTAAAAGGAATCAATTTCAGGCCATTTATGTTGTCTCACATTTGATCTTCTTCTTGATGTTTTACTTGTCTTTGTCTTCCTTTCTTATTTCCCAAGAGAACAAAATAAGCAGGACCAGAGGCCAGTTCATCACTGGATTTGTGTGCCAGCATAAAGCCATTTATTTCAGGGCTTTCTGCAGGTATGAAATTTGATTTATGATATTTGGATGTGCACATCCACAAAGTTATCAGTTACAAATGAAGCATGTTAAAGAAAAGTTAATGAGATGAGATTCATGATGTTATTTCTCAACCTAAAGTCTGTTGAGGATTTCTGTTTTATTAAACGTCTGAGAGGCAATGTATCAAATTTAAGATTTCAGATTTGAAATATGGAAAGATCTTTAACTGTCATAACAATGGCAGATAAAGTATCAATAATTTCTGGTTTGGGTACAATCTGAAATTGAATTTCTTTCATTCTATGACAAAGTTGATAACAAAGCAAAATGAAACATTCCAATAATGTACATTCCATACTTCTGAGAATAAATATGATTTCTTTGTTGAGCATCCTGGAAATTGGCATATTTCATGTACAGAGACATTAAAGCACTAAAGTGAGCAATGATTTGCAATTAGACTAGAACTTCAAATTAAAATTACAGTATTAATACAGTCCATTGCCTCTACCCATTCTTTGTGTTATTATCTACATAGATCCATTTTCCTTTGGTTTTGTTTGTGCAGGTTTTGTTCATGTTTAGGTAATTTAAAATATAAGTTCAGCAATATACGCCAGACACAACCTAGCTCTGATATTGTTCAGATGCAGAACTCCTCTGAAATGGTTTTGAATAATCTGTCTTTCTACAGTATGTACAAACAACATAATTTCTCCTGATGTTGGCTGTGCCACTCAGTACACTCAGCAGTACTAGAATTGTATTCAGAGGAAAGCTATATTTAACTTAAGAAAGACAGAAAAAACTGTCTGCAGCTCTAACACGTAGCTCTGATTAACTTCTGGAGACCAGACTTGGCTAATATTTTAATAAAAATGTTTCAAAGAAAAACACAGGAGGGGGAAAAAATTTGAAGGAAGTATTCCGAATAATTTTTACCTTTGTAATCCATCATGGAGTGTAGAGTTTATGAAATATTAAGTTTTAAGTAATTTGATTTGGGTAGACTTCTGATGAAGTGCTTTATTCTGTATTTCTAAGGGAAAATATGAAAAACAAGGCTTGACATTCTCATCACAAAAGCATCCTTGAGTAATACAGAACAATCATCTGCAAAAAAAAAGAAAAAAACACAAACAAAAAGTCTCAAAGGATTTGGAGAAATTATCTGATGGCATCTAATATACTTCCACCTCCAAAAGGGGAACCATTTAGCATTTTGCCAATGCAAACTCTGCAGAAAACTTTATTTGAATATCTCTACTAAACTAGTGGATATGTTTCGTTAAATGTTTTAAATGTATCAAGCAAATTTATCTTTTTTTTTTTTTTTCCCCCTGCAGGACAAGTTACTGTTTGCTTGATTTAATGTATTCTGGCCCCAAAGGAACTTGGCATTTAAACATGTGCATAACTTTAAATTGAAGCTTAGTCTTCTTAAAGACAATAAGATTTCTCACATGCTTGAGTACCTCACTAGACTGAGATCTATAGGTCTAGTCCAAATCCAAACTGTCTTTTCATTTATTTTAATGAGCATTACACTGGATGCTGTATGAATTTATTTCACCATTGTCATCTTCCAGTATTTCTCCCTGGGGACTGAGTGCAAATACTTGAGATTCAACACGTGTTGCTTATCACTTTCAATTAGAAAATATGCCATGTTTCCTATCTTCCTGCTCTTTGAATGGATGAGCACAGAAGGACTTCCCACAGGATGCCTTTCAGATTTAAATCTCACCTTCTGGAGACGCTCGTATGAGGATTTGATTTTCATTTGTTGTGAACATTTGTGCCAGTAAAACTTTATTGTCTGGATGTGTGCAGAGAGTGAGCAGAAAAGACTTGTGAGCATATGAAATCCTTTGCTGCTCAATGTTTTTTACACCTTTAACTGTGGCTGATGAGCAGATGAGAGCTGGCTAAAGAAACCAGGCAGAGAATTTAATTTTGTCAGTCACATTTTTCAGTGGATTAGTTGAAATTTCTCTAAATCCTAGAGTGCTGAGAATTGTATGAAGGCCAACACTGAAGGTGCTAGGACTCAGTTCAGAGCAACAACAGAAATGGCAGCCAGGGCCACACACAAAGGAATGCAGAGAAGCAAATGACAGCTGACAGAAGATGTTTGAATATGCACTAAATCTGGAAAGTAGTAAGGCCATTTTCTGTTTAAACTATCACATACCACAGACAAGAATTGTTAAATAGCTGCCACATTCAACATCAGTGGACCGATTTCAGTGGTGAGAAAAGTGTTTGTGAAGTGTTATAAGCATGCAGGAGTTGTGTGCTGAATGATTATGTTTGATGATAAAACTTGTGAGTAAATACATAAAAATATTTCCAGAGAAAAAATCTCTTTCCAAGCCAGGATTAAATGATATAGACTTCATATTTATCCCTATGTACAAACTTAATATACTACAAAATTCTATAGAAATATTTACAAGCCTAAATAATATGTTCACTTTACAGACAATCTCATAAATCATGTTGTGAGAATTTTGGGTCTATAAATGAAGGAAATTCCCTTCACACTTGAATAATTAGAAACTGGAGTACAAGGGCATAGATGATGAGAAAAGATGATGATCTTCTTCCCGTGGAAAAAGCTGGGTTATCAACCAACAGGACAGATTCCCTAACACAATAGCTACCTTTTAAATTAGCTCCTGTAAATTAACCAGCTCAACTAAACGTTGGCAGGATCTTATCACTCTAATACACAATAAAGTCTGCACTATTAAAATTCTACTGAAGAAAACTTAGTGTGAGATAAGGCAGACATGAATGATCATTTAACATTAATTGTGATGACAGCCATTTCCACTTTGCTATTGAAATTCCCTCCTTCCTACGTTTTCATTTCCAAATACAATGCAAACAACACGCTCTAATCAATCACTTATACATCCACCATAATTTTTATACAAGGCCCTCTATCTTAGATATATAAGCCAATGAAGATAATTTATCTTCCCTCTTGCTCTGCAGTCTCGCTAAATGAAAGGAAAGGGAGGGAAAAGCAAGGTGGTACAGAGAAGTAGCAGGTAGGATATAGAGTTTTAAGATCCGTAGGTATTTTCAACACTGACATTTGCATTCAGAATTCGTTCAGTGATGGATCACAAATGTTGACAACAAAGACTGCCGCATCCAAAAGAGAGATGTTTGTCTGGCACAGCGTCACCTAAATGTGATTATATTGTTACAGACTACCTGTAAGTCAGAACGAGCCACTCTGATCATCTCTGCAAAGTGATGCCAAGTCCAGGCTTGACTCATATCATGTCAGCTCATCACAGAATCTTGGACCGGTTTGAGTTGGAAGGGATCCTAAAGACCCTTTACTTCCAACCCTCCTGCCATGGGCAGGGACACCTTCCACTAGACCATGAACTTGATGCTCATGGTCCCAAATTCTCTCTACCACTAAGTGTAAGAAATTAGGTAAGAATTAGTTTAGGTGTTCTGTAGGTGGTGGATGTTGGAGAAGTGGTGCCTGCAAGGCACAGTTCAGATCACTTATGATGTGACTGGTCTGTTGACTGTGTTTGGGTTTGGTGTCTGTAGAGACAGACTTGGACAGAGCCATTTCTGGTTTATAGCATATTCAGGTGGGGTAGAAGGTATAAAGAGTTGTTCATAAATCCCCAGCATTTGCCCTGAATGCCCATCAAAATCTGCAATTATATTTGCATTAAGCACTTGCACACCTGGCCCACTTTCTGAGGGGAATTAACAGTAAGAGCAGTCAGCTCTTAACATCTCCAAGAGTAAAAATACATCAGGTCACAATGGAGAGTTGCCAAGAGATGTTTTAGTTTAGTTATCTGAGCTTGGAATGGTGAATTTGCTGCCCATCAAAACAAAACAAACAAAAAAAAAACCCAACAAAAAAACCACAAACAAGCTTCATTCTTCTACCATTAGTATGGGGGTAAAAGGACTAAAGTGTCTTCTCCCACATCATCCTCAAACCTTCTAGTCACTCTTATTTCAATAAGTCAGCACAGTAAATTCTCCAATTTATACAGAAAAAATAAAGATAGGAAATACTTCATTAAAATATAAATTATTCCTAAGATGTATCTATTTTAAGAATTTCATTGACCTCTGTGGGTTGGTATAATGGAGACCAGAAAATGGATCTTTTGCTAATAATGAGGACCTTTTATTCTGAACCCTCTCACACAGATCAGTATAATGGAACCAGTGAAAATTTTGCTTAGAACATGATTTGATCAAAATGTGAGTCTCTTTAATTTTTTTCCCTTTTTTTTTTTTTTCCTGGAAATAACAATTTGACGTAGCTACTGCATGGAATAATTTTCTAAAGGAAGACAGCATTTTGTTCAGTCTCCATCAGAAGATGCAACTGGAGATTTCAGAATGTGAGCAAAGTGTTAAAGGAGAAAGAAAGAGAATAAAGCAAACATTTTTGTCACAATTCACAGTGACAATGGAAAAAGATGTTATGGAAAATATATGTAAAATTATTTGAAAATTAAACCCATATAACAATGGCTCTGAAAGAAACATGAACTGAAAATTACAATGAAAAAAAAAAAAAAGGGAGGAAAAAATGCAACCCTTATGCATGGAAACAAGAACAAGGGTTCAATCAGCTCATGCAAATGCAAATCAAGACATTTAACATTTTGAAGAAGAGCAATATAATGCAGCAGGAAGAATTTGTAGACAAGAACATGTTCCGGGGACCTGATGGATTCCACCTGAAAAGCAATTCACTTATGCTAACCTCAAAAGAAATATTTAGAATGAGTCATGGCTCCATCTGGCTTCTCTGCATACAGAGCAGGTATTGGTAACCATGAACTTTTAATCTCAAAATATCAAGAGAACAAACCCCTGTCAGAGTTATTCTGGGTATGCCTACAAGAAGAAAACCATGTTGCTAACAGAGCAAGTACTTTTACTGGTTGCAATCATGCCCCAGGAATTTAGATCCCAGGAATTTAAGTCTTACAGTATAAGTTCTGTGCTGCCAGAATAAAACACTTCTTATGGCTAAGAAGAAGAAATTGGATAGGACTGTCATATTGTATTGTAGCCAAACATAAGAACAAGACTAGGGGACAAAGTGGTTGATTAAAGCAAATTGCCAGGATCTTCCAAATATTTACCTTATTAGTGATTGATAAACCAACAAAAAAAAAAAAAAGATGGGATGATCACGTCTCACTAGATAAATTGCTATTAATACCCAAGCAGGATGTGATGCATTTTATATGTTTGAATAAACAACTGTTAACTTCTCCCCATGCCTTCCAAAATGAACAGTGCTGTAAATCTTGTCTGCTTCTGGGCTGACTCATGCACAAGGCAGACTTAGGGGCAAGAAAATGGGACAAAGAACAGATAAATCAAGAAAGATAGTTTTCAACAGCACATGGGATGGCAAAACAAAAACCCAACAACCTACCTGCCCAGACCAGAAATGTCCAAATCTTCAGTGGACAGTTGAGATCTATGTTCACCTTGGCTGTCTTTGAGGTATTCAAACTTTGATCAGCACATTATCATCACAGACTGTATATATGCCCTAAATGACAAAAATATGAGTGGGACACTTGAATATATTCCTGTCTGCCAACTGTCTCTGTCATGTGTGTTTTCAGTGGCAGGTGTGTCATACCCCTGGCATTTTGGTCCTGTTTAGCCTCACACTAACCTGTCATCTTGAGGCACCCCATCAGGGAGTTATAAATATTATAAGGCTTTTAACATAAATATTATGAAGTTTTTCTTCCAGGAAAGGCATGTGCTTTTCAGTTCCATGTCATCAGATCACTGTGAATGCAAGATATCTGGTTTCCAACTAGATTTTTTTTTCCTTATTGCTCATTAATAGGTCTATGGAGACAAGGCAAATTTCTGCCTTATTTCTCATGTACTTATGCTTCCTGCTTATATATTCTTATGCATTCTTTTCATTTTTATGAAGTCAGGTCATGTTTTTCAGATAGGTTTGGTAAAAAAACTCATTTACAAGTCTTTCCAATTCCTTTAAGAAGAGAATGTTCCACAAGAAAATGGCAGTTTCCATGGAACTTTATTTAAGAAAAGTTTTTCAGGCTGAGATTTTTCTGTTGCTGTTGTGAAAATGTTAATTGCTTAAATAAATATTTTCATGCATAGAAACATATATTATATACATGCTAGTGCATCTATTTCTTATCTATATGCATAGATATAAATATGTCAACACATATTCACCCAAATATATAGAGGGAAAAACAGAAAAAGAAACTCAGCTAATCATTAATTTGGTATTTTGCATACTGACATTGTGGGCTATGAAAATGTTATTTCAAAACTTGTTTTACGTTAGACCTATCTATTCCAGGACAAATATCCATGATAGAGATAAGTTCATCTCAGCTGGTACAAGTTTGTTTTTTTAATTTTTTCTTCATGTTAAGCTATTAAAACTCTTGTTTTTATCTCAATGCAGAAATTATTTTTTTTAATCACCAATTTTCATGAAAAAGAAAAATAATTTTCCTTTGTCTACTATTGAGTGATGTTAGTGGACAGCATGGCAAACTTTGCCCCCTTTCTCTTACATTCATACCCTTTATCCTCTTCTTGCTCTTTTGCATTATTAATTTCCATTTTTAGTCAACAGTGAGGAGTGTTACTTAAGGTACATATCATTTTGACAGTAAATTTACTTCAGTGTCTGGCTGTATGAAATAAAATGGAAATATGTAATGAAAAACAAACTCAAGATAATGAGGATCATTTAAATGGAAATAAACCAAATAACTTTTTTAATAAAATAACAAAAAAAAAAAAAAAAAGGTAACCTAATTTCTGAGTAAGCTAAAATTTGGCAAAACATATTTGCAGAAACCATGCAAAAGTAGCACGGGATTTTTTTTCTGTGTGAGAAATTCCTGCACAGTGAGGGAATGAATCCATCTTGTTGCTGCTTATGAGGATGTTCAGTCTTACAGGATGCACAGCAGCGTGCAAAGATGTCAAGATACTTGATGTCAGTGGGAGTAAACTAAACTAATTATTGCAAGCTTCATATTCTCGTGCTTTGCTTTTTTATTAGAATGCATTAAACACCAGTTCAGCCACACACTCAGAGAGGTCTCTAAGTGAGTGAACCAAGCACCTGGTCAGAAACACTTGGAACATGGCAGGCAAACCCAGCCTGGGGAGACTTTACCCCAGCCAGGCTTCTCAGCAGCATCATAATACAGCAACATAATACATATGATATTTAAAACTAATCCATCATCCTGGACAATGCAAATTGAACAGGGAAAAGACATGAAGAAAGTAAAAACTCCGTGCACACTACAGAATTATTCTATCAGTTTACAAAGTCATGCACATGATTTGAGGAAGGTTTAGAAGTCCAAAGGTATTTGATTTAACGACCCCTTAATACTGGAGAATAGTGAGGCTTAAAGCACAGACAGTCTGAAATCTTCATTTAGACAGCACTAAATACATGCAACTAACAGTCTGAAATCTTCATTTAGACAGCACTAAATACATGCAACTAAGTGTTATATTTAAGTATTATAGAAATATTTTAGCTCCTAGGGTCTCTTGGGGCTAGTAAAATTCCTATCTTCAAAATCACTGAGAACATTCAGTCAATTAAAGACAGATATGTGATCTCCAGCGATAACAGCTCCCTCTACTTATTTTCCAATTTTAGAGATTAAAGTTTCCACTATGGAAAAAAAAAATTTCTCCTCATCAACCTCTTGATGAATAGGCACCTTCTCTATCCATTTTATGCTATTCATTTCTCCCATCAAGCAGAATCTGTTGAAACATGTTTTCATGTTGTTTTGAAATCAGCATGCAGACGTGGAATTGAAAAACCCCACACGCTGTTATTTTCACTGCTCTTTGATCACCTCTTCATGGGCATTTTTCTAGGGTCACACAAAAGGTCTGCCTTGGTGAGGATAAAAAAGAAACCATAAAAAGGATGCTATTGTGGCAGAGAGCACAGGAGGCACCTGAGAGAACCAGCTTCAGTTCCCCCTTTATTACAAGCTGGCCATATTCCTGTAGGCAAATCCTTTAAATGAGACATTCTAAAAGTGTTTTATTACCAACAACTGGGGACAGACACTCAAAAGTGCTTCATAAATGGGAGGCTATAAACACATACACACAAAAATCCAGCCTAGAGGTCTTTTGCAACTTTGACTCTTCAAGCTCAGTTTTGCCGTCTTCCCTCTTGAAATCAGTTGAGGATAACTGGGCTTAATGCAAAATCACAGCCTGTCCCTTTGTTTTCAATATTTGTAAAATAAAGATAAGAAAATATATCCCCTTCAGCTCTATGCAAGGATGATATCATTAATGCTAGGAAAGCTGTTTAAGATTTGTGGACCAGAAGCACCTACAGCTACTCTCAATTCAGGTACATATCCCAAACCTGCTGACTCCCTAAGCCTCCCAGCTCACTAAATGTCTCAGGCTGCCTATTTGAAATCTGAGTGTTTTTCAAGGCCTTTGACATGGTTCCACAAAACATCCTTGTAGCTAAATTGGAAAGATATGGGTTTGATTGATGGATAAGAGATTGGCTGCAAACAGAGCAGTGGCAAATGATGTCCCTCAGAGGTGAGGGACTGACACCAGTACTGTTCAATATCCTTATTAATGCCATGGGCAGAGGGACTGAGTGCATCCTCAGCCAGTTTGTGGATGACACCAGGCTGAGCAGTGCAGCTGATTCCTGAGAGGGAGCTGGTGCCATCCAGAGGGATCTTGACAGGCTGAGAAGAAGAGAAGTGTGAACGTTGTGAAACTCAGCAAGGTCAAGTGCAAGGTCAGGTACCTGGGCTGAGACAATTACAAGTATTGATAGGGGGTGGGTGATGAATGGATTGAGGACAGTCCCATGGAGAAGGAATTGGGGATACTGGAAGATGAAAACTGGACATGAGCTGGCACTGTGCACTTGCAACCCAGAAATCCAGTTGTGCCATGAGCTGTATAAAAGAGAAGCATGGGCAGCAGGTCAACGGAGGTGTTTTCTTTAAGAAAATCTGGCTTCCTTTTCTAGAAAATTAATTCCAGATG
Organism: Pseudopipra pipra; assembly: GCF_036250125.1. Taxonomy (NCBI): domain Eukaryota; kingdom Metazoa; phylum Chordata; class Aves; order Passeriformes; family Pipridae; genus Pseudopipra; species Pseudopipra pipra. Next base: position 71,970,617 of record NC_087552.1, read on the forward strand.
TTTTGGTTTTGAAGATTAATTTTTATTAAATTCTTAGAGGAAGGAGGGATTTTCTAGATGAAGGAGGTACTGCTTGTTTCAAATGCCCAGGGAAGTGGTGGATCCTCCATCCGTGGAGGTTTTTAAGATGAGACTGGATGGGGCACTTAGTGCCATGGTCTAGAAACCATGACTGTAGTGGATCAAGAGTTGGACTTGATGATCTCAGAGACCCCTTCCAACCCAGCTGATTCTATGATTCTATGATTCAACTATCTCATATGTAGGGAATTTGAACAGTACCAGGAAAAATAATATTATGACTCTGTTCTCTAGTCATGTAATTTCCCTTATTTTTTACATACCATAATCATAAAGAAAAGAAAAATCTATCCTATAAAAATGAATCCCTGTATTTCAGTGTTTAGACCTGCTGATTTTTGTGGTAAGTTTCTCTAAAAGAGGAAATCCATAACTTATTTTTTACTCTTCTCTCCACCTTTATGCCATCATTTCTTGCACTATGACTGAAGCATAAACAAAACCACAGCAAATTCATGACTGTGAATATAGATCTTAAAGCCCAGCTGATATTTGAGGTGATTCACTAGACCTTTTCTAACTGCTGAGTAATCCTTTGGTTAAAGAGATCAGTAAATTCCAGTGTTACATCCACACTGTACAACCAGGTGCTTCTGATGGTCTCTATTACAACAACCAAAACATTTCCAAAGTGAAGCACTTTGCATTTTGCAATACATTTCTGCAAATCCTACAAGTCATTTTAGGTCATTCAACACACATAGCGGGTTTCTTATGAGAAAACTCTGAATTTATACACCCAAAAGACAGCTGGGCAAAGTTTAGAAGTTTTAATGTCTTTCCAACGATGCTAAACCAGTCAGGTTTAAAAAAAATTAGTTAGTTGTGGAACAATTGATTCTTTGATGTGAAAAATACTCTTAAAGTAGTTGTTTGTTGTAGAACCGAATTCCTGCAAATCAAAATATTCTGTTATTCACTGAACCCAAACATAAAGCATGGCAAGAAAAACACTCTGTGAGGCAAACTTTTTGATGCATACTCAAATGGGAAATTTCTCCTTCGTGCTTGCTGATCTTTAAACACAAGGAATTAGGACTTCTGTGTTGTCTGCTGCTGTGTCTGACACTCAGAAAAGGTGGATTTTTTTTGTTCCCAGATTTGCAGTTAAATCATTAAGAAAACCCATTATATTGTCCAAACCAGTACAGCACACTAATACTAGGCTTCATTTTATGAAAATTAATAAGAGAATATTAAATATAGTTTGGTAATTAAATAGAGTTTGATTGAGGGCCAGGAGGAGGCATTTACTTTACCTGTGATAATTTAAAGACAACCAGATGAATAAAAAGAACAAACAAGACATCCCAGCTTTAGTGATCTGAACAGGTTTATATTAAGAAAGATCAAAATTAATAAGCAATATATACTATTAATATAATGATAATAATGATAATGACAATGATGGTGATGATGATGATAATAACAAAACCAAATAAAAATATTATATACAATTATATAACATATAATGATATCTATTATATTAGATAATTAAATATTATTATTTGATAATATTATATAGTTATTATTATTATTATTTCCATTCATTAATCCATCCAATCAATGCCAACAAATATTACAAGTTTTTTCACCACCTGCAAAACGTAAAGGTTGGTTTGTTAATTAAAAGCACCAAAGGGCTTTTTATAGCTTTTTAATTTTACTTTCATTTCACTTTTTACTTTAATGGAGACAGTGGAGCTCTGCCCTGATCACAAAGCATTTTGTGTAGCAGTATGTCTCAATATTTCTATTTCTTCAGAGAGAATTCATTAAGACGCAGTGAATTTTTGTTGCTGGACCTCGTTTCACAGAAACACAGCAAACAGCAATAAACTGCATACTGGAAACCTGAGAGCAATGCACCCAAATATGGCCATTCAATCAAATCCTAACAAGATTTGTATGGTCCTTCAGAGAGTTTTAGAAAGAGCAATTCCAATATGAAAAGACTTTCGTTTGTTTGTTTGTTTCTCTGATTTAAAAAAAAACGGTGAAAGCCTTAGATGTGTGGCAGTGATAAAAATATCAGCCTTGTTGTGGGTGCTTTCTGATATTCCCTCTCTGTTTTCCTATTCTGCACCAATTTTGTTGATAAAAATGGATGTTATTGTTTTTCAGCAATTGTATCTAGTTCAACATATTTTCCCCTGCCCTAGGGAAGACACATTTCAATATACCACACATCCAGAAACAGCACTGATTGGTCTTATACAGCACTGTACACGAAATTTTCAGTTCCTTTCATCCAGCTGCAAAGAATTGTCCATTAAGACCCATGAAATTAAAGGGAAATGCATTTGGAAAAAAAATAATGGTGGAGCAAGGTCCCAAAAATATACTTGGGAAATGATTTATGCAACTAGTTTTAAAGTAAGTGTCCTTCATTTAGAACTAGACACTAATCTGGCTGTCAAGGTGGGATGCAGCCTTCTCTGTGCTACCACACTTTAGTAACCACTATGATGATAATTAAAACAAACTGAAGCAGTAAACTGTATAAATAAAAAGAAAACAACATCTAAGTTCATAATATTTCCTTATTTTATTGTGATTTTGACACAAATGAAGACAAGATATATTTTATTCATTTTCTATTTTCACTTCAGGCTTTGCTTTATGGCCCTTAGGGACACAGGAGTGTGCATGTAAAGAAGTCTATAAATTAAAACAAACTGTGTTTATGGTAATACTACCACATCTTTACAATGTGTTAACTTAATGTGAACAAACTACAGTTTTCATGGCAGTTCATTTGCATTTCCTTCCCTGCAGTTTCCCAGGTATCTTGAGATATCAGTAATTTGCTTCCCGAAACTGCTCTAGTGAAGGAATAATTAAAAAAAGGGAACAACAACATACTCTGTGTTCTTAGCCATTTCCCTCGAGTAATTTTCATAGAATCATGAAATCATTGAGGGGTTTGGGTTGAAAGGGACCTTAAAGATCACCTTGTTCCAACTCCCCTGCCACGGGCAGGGACACCTTCCACTGTTTTGTACTATTCTGATACAGTTCTTCCCTGCCAACGGGTGGAGATGGAGAGTTTGAATCTGTCTGAAACGTGCTGCTCATTGATTATCAAGACAGTTGGACTATGAGGCAAAGCCCTGGATTTGGGTGCTCATTCATAAAATTATAATATTTTGAACTTCCATTCTTAAAAGTTATAATTTTGCATCCTTAACGACCGTGTAGTGCTCAATCTTCAAAGAGCAAAACCATCTGGTAAGGAAAATTGGAAAAAATATACTTTTCCCCTTCTCTAGAACTATTCTTAGACTCTGTATCAAGGATGAGGACAGAAATATTTTCTTTTGGGGTTTTGATTTGTTTGTTTTAATGAGTGACTGGGACTAGCATTTCACACTTCAATATGCACCAACCTATCAGTCCAGGTCTTTATTCTTTTGCTTTATTCCTTTGCTCTCCTTGGCACCTGAGCAATTCTTTCCCAAAACGGGTAACTGCAGGGGACAAAAGTGTCACCAGAAGTTGTTCAATGAAAGATGCTAGAGATATTTCTTCACCCCTGAAAACGTATAGTTTCATCCAAATATCTTGGACGAAAAAAAAAGTTCTGAACATCATGAAATTAGTGTTTAAGTTATCACTGATGGTAAAGGGACAAGGGTATCATCCTGTACCTGCTGCTGATACAAGTCATGCTCACTTATCTAGTGGAGTATCCAAAAACATAATATATAGAATCATAAAACACCCTGACTTGGAAGGGACCCACAAAGATCATCCAGTTCAATTCCTGACCCTGCACAGGACTGTCCCCAAGAATCCCATCCTGTGCCTGAGAGCATTGTCCAAATGCTTCTTGACCTCTGTCAGGTTTAGGGCCATGATCACTGCCCTGGAGAGCCTGTTCCAGCACCCAGACACCCTCTGGGTGAAGAACCTTCCCCTAATATCCATCCTAAACCTCCTCTGACACAACTTCAGGCCATTCCCTTGGCTAACATCACTGGTAACAACAAAGACATCAGTGCCTGTCCCTCATGAGAAACCTACAGACCACAGTAAGGTTTCCTTTCTCCTTTTCCTGAAAAGGACTAAAAATGTGTCTGTCTGTACATGCACATGTACACTGTTCACACACACACACACACGTACACATGTGCATATGTGGTATGTCCTACACAAGAAAAACTGGAAAGAAAATGAACAAAGACACTAACACTCTACTATTTCTTTATTTGGTGCATTTCTCTTTCCTGAAATACTCTCAAATTTTCATAGACATATTTCCATGTCAGAAATATTGTTATTATGTCTCATTCCTACTATAGAGATGACAGGAAGAAAAGTAAATGTTTCATCTCCATATTATGCACAAATTAATTGAGTGTAAGAAAGTTCTATTGAATCTAGCTAAAAATACCCTGCTTTCAGTTGTCATCCTCAAGTCATATGCTTTTTAGGTTCTCATGCAAGTGCATGAGATTAGTATACACCCCATTTAATCTGATCATGATTGCCTGCTATTTTAATTAACCTTTATTGGCATATCTATATTGCCAAGAAAATATACTTTGAGAAGCCCCATTAATAACACTATTATTTGTTCAGGGTTTTTTTTTCAGCTTCACCCATCAAATTCTTTAGACAGATAATAAATCTGTGCAGCCTAGGGTTATTGGTAGGCTATTTTGTTATGGGTTTTTTTAACAACACATTTAAAATTTAATATTCTGAGAGAAGGATACTTAAGAAAATAATTCCTTCCCTACCTTACAGAGAGGAAAAACGAGGCAGAGGCTGTATGGCTTGTCCTCTGTACAGCAGGTCTAGTCAATGCTGACAGATAACCCAGATAATTCAAATGTTTAATACCAATAAACAGTGATCATACCCTCCCCACTTTACATCCTTCCTTGATTATGGGTCATACAGGCTGGGGGCAAGGAGATGGTTCAAATCTCTTTTGTGTTCACCCAGGAGCATGACACAATCTGGGGCAGTCATTGAAGAACCGTTTGGCAATGGAGAATTTACTTTCTATATTGACACCTCTACAACTAATCACCAGTGACCTGAAGACTTGTCACCAGGAAAGAGATAAGAACTGAACCTTGGCTGATCAGTCAATCCTTCCATCTATCCTAAAGCAGGCTTCCACCCTGAGCCTGCCCGCATTTTCTGACCCACAAAATGAGTTCCTGGAGGCTGTGTTTTGGTACATTTTCCAAGATCTTCCAGAAATCAGATGTTTTCTTTTTTTCTGCTATTTTCGTTCCGTGGCATTAGACTCTAACTCCATATGTTGCCTCCTTCTACTATAAAGTTATTAAAAAAATCTCAGCAGAACATCCCCCACTCTTAATTGGATCTCTTCCACTTTGGTTAGAAAGACAGAGCCCTTTAGATGATATGTGGCTGATTAGTTGTTCTCAAAGGAGAGAATGAGCCATCTTTACTATCACCTTGCTCTGCATAAGCACAGACATCTCAGCAAGAGCAATATTTGCTGCTCTGCATCCACCACAGATTGCACACTTTAAAGGATTACTCTGATTTCACTTCTTTATTTATTTATTTTTAATTGTTGATAGACTTAGCAAAATGCACGTGTTGAATTAAGATTTTCCATTTGCTGCCATTTGAATCACAAACACAACCCTCTGTGCAAGTGAAAATCACAACTCTGGCCTTATGGGCTACTCCTGAAACAGCCTTGTGAATGAGAAATCACAGCACATCATAAATCCTCTTCAGTATTGGAACTCATGCAGAGATAACAAGGCGAGAATGAGTCCTGTTTGTTCTCAGTTATGCTATCACATTTATGGCTGTTTACCCCCTGAAAACAGGCAAGATATTTTGTATTTCAACCATGATTTGCAAGCATTATCCTTCAGAGGGAATTAATTCAGAGGAGTATTGTTATGGGTCTTCTGTTCCTTAACTCTGAAGTTTCCCAAGTACAGCCCACCCCTACCAAAGAGGGATGTCAGGAAAATGCAATGGGACCTATGTGGTACACTCAATGTGCTATGATAAGCAAGTAACCATCTGATATGAAAGACTCCTGTCTTCTCCCTAGAAACTGTGCCTTTATGGTCATAAATTACTACTAGAAAGGATGCTAGGAGATAACTCAAGTGTATGTGGGTATTTCATGAATTCTGTAGCACCAAATAAAAGTAATTTGTGTTCTTTCAGAGCAGCTTTTGTGGAGCTTGTAGCATCATATTTCCCATTTTACAGACAGAGAAAATGGTTTACAGGCAGTGAATGATTCATGAAAGATAAAACAATGTATAAAAAGTTAAACCAGGAACAGAATCCAGGATGTTTCATTGCCATATCTGGGTAATACAGAATATGTATTTGGTATGTGTATATTTGAGTGAGAAGATTGTCAAGACCACAGAAGAAGTCAAAAGCTCACAAATTGGGTCAGATATCTAATTCTCTTCTTTGAAAGAGTGGCTCTGCAGTCTTCCAGTGTTAGAAGAGCCCCAGATTTTGTGTGACACTGGATCTAGAGCTCTTTAGCAGGGCACTGCATGAAACTCAGATAATTACCCACACTGCAGTGCTGAGTAAATAGCTTGTTGTTGAACTTCTTTCTACATCCTTAATTCCAGCAGAGAAAACATTTTTCATTAGACAAGGCCAGAAGGACCATTTTTTAACAGCAAGGACAGTTGAGGAGTTTCCTGGATGGACCATTACTCAATTAAAGGAGAGATGTTCACTTGCTCCATTCTCTCCACTTTCTCCTGCCAGTTATTTTTTAATTTTTTGCCAAAGACTGATTAATTTTTATGTGTCTGAGGAGTGATAGATGGTGATGTCAAGATAAAAACAGTTTCAGAAAAGCTTGCTCACAATGCACAGTGTCCTACTTCATGGATCATTATTGGCTCCATACCAGTAGGTTCACATATAGCAGCCTGAATTTCCCTTTTGTCTATTCTAGACATCTTAACAAAGATTTGCTGAAGGATTCTTTTATTTCTCTGCATGCATATCTCTAATTTATTGTTTAAGTAGACAAATAGAGAATAAGGCTGAACAACACATTTTTTTTAGCAATTATAAGTGGAAGAAAAGGGTATCTCAGTCTACAGGGAATCATTTCCCTTGTACTAAACAAACACACAAAATACTCATATTTAATAAACATTCAGTAATGTTCTACAAACTAGAAATCAGAAGAATCAGAAATTCAGGTTGATTTTCTTCAATATTTTATATATATATATAATTCCATATTCTATATTATATATTTTTATTAGACAAAATAGCATAGCAAGTGATACAAAGGAAAATCCCTAACAAAGGTCTTTTCTCAGAGAAAAAAAAATGTCTCTATATATACATACATATTTAAACACAGACATATATATATATATATATGTATGTATAAAACACAATACAAAGTATCCAGGAGTAATTCAAGCAGAGCTTAACTGAGATCTCAGCAGCTAAGCAGGACCAGCTCCCACAAACAATTGGACTGGGCACAAAAGTAAAGCTCTGTAGCCTTGGGCAAGGCATGATTGAAGCTTTCATTGAACTGACCACTGGAAACCTGTTGTTATGTTGATTTTCACAGCAGATGCTTGGCAGGAGCATTAAGATGGGATAAAACCATTCCACAGTTCTATTACTGTGTGTTACAGGAAAGAAGACACTGACACACTGAAACTGCAATTTCATTCCCAACAGTTGTCCTCTGTGGTTGAGGGATGGGGCTTTTGCCTGGCAGCAGGAGCCAAGCAGGTCTCCTTCCTTTCTGAGAGCCCCCACAGGGGTGGTGCTGAGAAGAAACTTGCCCACTGCCGTGTTCTGAGTCACTGCCCAGGCTGGGTTGGGAGCGTGGGGCTGATTTCACTCTAAAAGTCTGCATGAGACCTTTTGCTAATTCCACAGTGCAGCACTCAGTTCAGTTTAGGATTATTCAAAGAACTGATTTTAGTTCAAATGCCACCGAGACGGGCAGGAGTGGGACAGAAAGAAATTACTGTTTTTCATATTTTCCATGCATGCTCATAAATTATTTTAATTAAATCCAGATAGACTCCCAAACACAAGTGTTGTGCTTCAAAACCTTTTATTTCAGAAGTGGTGACATGAATCCCTTTGATTTCCTCATCTCCTCCCCTTCCTCTGCTACCAAGCTGAAACAATTAGATTAATTCACCATGGATTTGTGATTAGTTTTGCTAATTCTGAAACTACATTACTTTTTTTTTTTTTTGGCAAAAAAGCTTTTCAGCTCTTTACCACATTCTACTGCAGAGCTGTGGGATGGCAAACCACACCACATAGGTGCACAATTTATTACGAAATGTTGGATCAACAAGACAAGAAAAAACATAATGGACTAGAATATTGGCCTGGGTATGTGTGAAGTGTCAAAGCAGTACCTGCTCATTGAAACACTGCAAATATTTAAATATTCAGCTTGGCCATGGCTGATCTGGAAGTCTTGGGGCATCATGTTAAACTTGTCACAAGTGTCTTCAAGGTAACAAGTTCCCATAGGTATCATATTGTCTACACATCATAACAACGTGAAATGTTTTTTTGTGAGGAACTTATTGATCTTCTTGACACAACATAGAATATTGTATCTTTTAATTTGTCCTCAAGCTGATGCCAAACTCTAAAAAAATCTTCAGCTATACCAAAGTTATCATGGTTATCACATCAGGACATATGGCCCACAGAAAAATCATCCCTTCCTTAGACCACCACAGCCAGTGGCCTAATAAAATGCTTTCTGTGGTCTCCATTCTTCCAACCTCAAAAAAAAAAAACAGTGGAAAAAATCATGAGCTTTTCATGAAAAGCTCCCTTTTATCGATGTTCCACCATTATTTTATATGTGAAAGAAACCTCTGGAACTTCTGTATCCTGCAGCACCCATGGAGCTGCTGTGGACACGTGCAAGAGCAAGTTGGACTAGATGACCTTTAAAGGTCCCTTCCAACCCAAACTATTCTGGGATTCTATGGTGAGTCATCCTTGTGCTGGGGAGGAGCAGGGCAAGATGACAAACGGTGTTGTGGGATCACACAGGCATAGTTTATAACGAGAAAGAAGGAAAGAAGGAAAATCCACACCTTGGGGTCCACTGGTACAGATTTCTTTTTGCTTCTTAGTTGTTCTGATCTATAGCAGATTGGGGAGCAGCTGGGAAAATGGAGAGCTGGGCAGTGAGTGTTAATACTTCAGTGTGGGCAATCATGGCCTGAGTGTTCAAATTCCCCTTTTATTTAGCAATACTGAACACCCTTCAGTGGCTGAGAGTTATATGAATGGCCAAAAAACTCCTGATCATGGCAAGCAGGGCAAGTCAGTGAGTTTGGATAAGAGTATGGAATTCTGGACTAATATTGCACAAACAAAGACTGTTGTTATTGGAAAGCAAACCAAAATCATGTATTCTTTTATGGTTATCTCTTTCCCAGCAGGAAATTATTTCCCACCCAGTCCTAGGAAGTGATTTGTTTCCCATGTGTAAACTTGACCTTCTTGGACCCTGCAGCTCAGACAGCAAGGGGTCCTTGCCCTCTGCCTGCAGAAGTGAATGTAAAGTGGTAAAAACAACAGTAAGTTAATATGGAATCAGTTTTTTTCAAGTGCCAGGCACTTCTCTCAACTCCCAAAAAGGATGCAAGTTCAGAAAAGATTGTAGGAATGCAAAAATTTCCAATTACTTTTTCCCCCAAATATCCTAGAGGATTTATCTGGGGCCACAAAGAATTGCACAAGTGGAGCTTTTCAGCCCTGCTAATATTGATCCTTCATTGTGTTTGGAGCTGAAGAGGTTGGCTCCATTTCACCTGGCTATGAAATAACTTAGCACTCAATCCTAGTTGCTTTCTAGTAGTGCTGATTCTGAATCTGGTAGAGCACCAAGGTTTAAGGAAAGAATAAGGAAGCAAATGGTAACATGAAGGGACTTTAGACATAAAAAACTATTTTCTGTACAGTATGATATTGTTATTACTGTTAATATTTGTGGCCATCACAGTGCCTGGAAATCCTAGTCCTGGACTATGATCACAGCAAACTAAATAGCAGTTTCTACAATAAAAAAAGGTAAAGGATGACTAACTTCTCTATTTTATTCCATAGGGAGCATTTTCTTTCTGTCCATAAAGTCAACTAATAATGACAAACCACCAGCATCTTTATTTGAGATGGATGGACTACTGAATCTAGTTACTATTGTCAGGAACTCTGGGATATCCATTTTCATGTCAATGTAATGACACCCCAAGTCATAGGTGGTTTCTCTGTGCTCCTGCTGCCTCGGAGATTTCAGCTTTACAGATCAGGAAACTGAAATATAGAAAGGAATTACTTGTCCAAGGTTAGAGGGCAGGTTGTGGAAGAATCAGGAATAGAAACTGTGGCTGGCAAGGCACACCACCTTTTCTAACTAACAGACCAAAGTATCTTTTCATTCTCCAGCTTCCTCTAATGTGTCTAGCCAATTACAGGGCAAATTCAAGGTTCTTCGTTTTCTTTTTCTGAATTTAAAAGAAAAGAAAACTTTGCCTAGATGTCATTATTAGTTAAAGAAAATACTTTGAATTTAAGGAGGAATCAAAACAGTTCCATTTAATTACTGCTGTGATTTTGCTTGCGTAGTGAAGAAAAGCAGTTTATTAAGTTGACATGGAAGAGCTTTAGACACTTAATTGTTGTCCCTGGAATAAAAAAATATATCACTTAGAAATTAAACAGAAAGAAATGTTCTGAATTCTTAAAATTGTGCAGAAGCTTGATATATAATGGAAAATAATGAATTGTTTCTAGATCACAATAATGATGTTTCTGCTTTTCCATGCTAATGAATACTGAAAGAAGAGTATGTCATCAAAGTGTAATCAAATCCAGCTTGTTTTGTAAATGATTAACAAGGACAGAAGCAGAAGTTGGGTTTTTTCAATCTCACACTAATACTTCAATGAGACACTGAAGTGCTCTGCATTAACAAAGCTCAGAAATTATATAAATGCAAATGTAAAATACATCTCTCATTTCATTACACTAACAGAAGAAGCAATACATGGGCCCAAAAGTAAAAGAGCGTGTCATCTGAAGTGGACTGTCGCAAATTAACGCAGCAGGACAGGAAACACAAATTGCACGATGTATTTATGCCACCTGAACAATGTTTAACACGCCGTGGGCAGGGGACGATCGACTGAACGGCGGCGTAGGGAGTGCACCGGCTGATCAGAACCCTCATTAGCTGCAAACTGAAGAGCACTGGTGGTGGAAATCAATACCACCTCAGCATCAGGACAAAGGCAGAGAACCTTCATCTGCAAATCCTCATTCGTGGCAATTGAGGTCTCTCGTGCAGTTTGTCCCTGTTCAAGTAAAAGGGACTGACATCACGGTAAAGATTTATAGGGTGAGATCCACAATGAAGTTTTCTCTCTGGTTTTACCCAAAATGAAGAGTGTTGAGTCTCGAGTAATGATTAAAGCAAACTGAGCGGGTTGTATCATGAGGACAGTTCATTTTCCCTTATTAAATGGAAAGAACGAAATGTAAAAAGGACCATGAGATTTAAAGAAAAAACCTGGTCAATCAGTTGATGCAGTTTTGCCTGGGCAGGTCTAAATGAGAAGCATTAACAGGAAAAGATGAGCACATCTGCATGGAGGCATCTTGTTCTACTAATACATACAAATGGGATTTCTAAAGACTGACAACTGTAAAATTGTCAAGGACAAAACCACCCAAGTATTTCACAAAAGTGCTTCACACTGCTGACAGGGGACTCCAAAGTATAACTGATCTTTAAGAGCTTGAACTGTTATCTTTATGAGCTTGAACAGTGAATATCTGTAATGAAATAAATTATTTACTCTAGATCTTGGGGTAAGTGGAAGGGGAACTGTAGTCCTCCTGCTTCACTTTAAGGACTATATCTGTTGGAGTGTTATTTATCAAGATTTCATCACAATATTTTGGAATGTGATAATTCTAAAATAAAAGCAAGGCCCTTTTGAGAATGAGAGTAAAAATTCTTTTTTTTTTTGGTTAAAGCCTATGAAAAAAAAAGGAATTTCCCTCCTGTCTACTTCTCAAAGCTAGTATTTTATATAGGACTTTGCCTCTGTTTTTGCATTTAGGAGCAAGGCAAAACTAGCATCTTTATGTTTTCTACAAGTTGAAAATCCTTTATTAGTTAACTCAGAAACACATACCTGGAAAACAAACTGATCTGGGCTTATGGGATGATTTTAATTTTGATCCTTCAGAATAATAAAATATTCCAAAAAAGGATAACCTTATGTCACTTTCTTTTTTTTCTTCATCTGCTGCAGAAGTTTAGAATGAATGGGAGGGAATACTGCAAAGCAATATAGTGAATTTTGTGCTGCCACCTCCTTCACTTTCCATCTTCAAGAATCTGCTATAGACTAGAAAAAAAGACTCATGATAGAAATTAATTCCATCCCTCACACCCTGATGGCGCTGCTTTGAAACAGAGAGTTTATCACTATATTTTATATTAAATTCTGAACCTCTGTATGGAAAGATACAGAACAGTCACAATTTATTTTGGCTTATCACTGACCCATGGTGAATAAGAATTAGAATTACAGAATTAGAGGTAAAATGACTTACCATCTGTTTGAAATGCTTTATACTTCAGAGACCAATGCTTGCCCTGTATCATATTTTTACTCAGGATTAGAAGATTTGTTGGTTGTATTAGTCACTATTTCTTCTTGGTCACACTGTGTTTTTTAAATAGCAGACCACTGAGCAGCCAGTCCTCACAGGAAAACTAGACCATGGTATTAAAAAGCTTAATTCTTCCCTCATGATGCATAATTAAAAGATGACCCATAGATAGTAACCTCCATTTTATTTTAAATAACTTTTTTGTTAACTACCTTTGATTTCGAAGTTGGCTTGATTATAATCATTAGGATGGCTTAATATTAATGAAGTTATTTCTCCTAGTTTATTTTATTTCTCATAGGCCATTTCTAAAGGAAAAGGCAGATATGTCCTTAGAAGTTCTAATATATCTGACATCTCAGTTCAAAATCAATCACTTTTCAGTTCTATATTTTTTATTTCACTTAGAATATTCACAAGGTCATATTTCCAATATTTAGGGTAGATGCTATCTTTCTCCTACCTTACACTAAAAAGTTCTCATTTGGGAGGCATCCTAAATTTAAGTGTACCAAAAGACATGAGGTATTACAAGGTGTGAGAAATCAAGAGAGTCCATGACATATCAGACCAAAGGCACAAATCTATTATTATGCTGTTTGCAAATGGAGTGCAACAGTGGGTGTTTAGGGAGTGAGAATAAGAAACTGGGTACCCATAGTATGAATATTCAGTATAATAATACCTAAATTCTACTCCATGTAGAGGAATCAATGACAGATATCTCTCTTTTACAAGGAAAGGAAATGAAGAGACACCAGAAAACCTTTCTAAGGTAGCAAACAGGCAAGAAAAAGGTGATGAGAGGCATGACCTGGCACAAAGCAATATTTCATAGAATTATAGAATCATAGAGATGGCCTGGGTTGGAAGGGACCTCATTCCAACTCCCCTGCCATGGGCAGGGACATCTTTCACTAGACCAGGTTGTTCAGGACTCCATCCAATCTGGCCTTGAACACTTCCAGGGGTGGGGCAGCCACAGTTTCCCTGGGAAACCTGTGCCAGGGCCTCACCACCCTCACAGCAATAACTTTTTCCCTAATATCAAATCTAAATTTACTCTCTGCCGGTGTGAAGCTGCTCCCCATTGTTCTGTCACTACATGTTTTATTTGAGGCAGAACCTGATCTGCCATTTCCATTCACTGAGGATTCGAAACCCTGTCAGCTTTTCTGAGTGATGCCTGTCAAAATCCAAGCAGAGACATGGAAGTCTCTTTCATTTCCGAGGAATGGAAGAGGTTGGAAGAGACATCTGGAAGTCATCTTGTCTCAGTGCCAGAGAACATCTCCAATGTCCAGAGATGGCTCTGGGGTCATGAAGACAACATGAGAGAGTAGCTTCCCATTTTTTTTCACTGCATATTGAAGACTCAGAACTGCAGCTCCCACCTGTGGGAGAGAATTTCAGTCACCAGCTCAGAGGTGATTGGCACTGGAGGTGGAATAATCTTGTTTTAATAGCACAGGTACAATCCCTAGGCCAAAAAGGAGAAAAGAAAGAAGGATGAAGGAGAGAATCTAACTGTATGCAAATGTGATCCAGATTCTTAAACTCTACAATTGTAAAACTGCCTTTGGACAGGGGATTTCCATGTTGCAGTTCACAGTCCATTTAGTCCATAAGCTGTCTGTGCATTTAAGACATCCATTACCTACTCTAAGTACAAATCCTTATAAATTCCTGTATCCTCATCCTACATTAACCACTGAGCTGTGGAGACACATTACGGAGTGCCCTTTTTTCTCCTCTCCTTGTCAAGGATATACAAAGCCTATAGAAAAGAGGAAATACTCAACAGATTGAAAATGTTTAAGCTATTCCTCCTTTTACTTTGAATGGGAATAAAGCACCTAACTTGTGATATCTGAAGACACAGTGAAGTTCCTATTTATATATTGCTTAAATATATATATATTTATGCCTTAAGATACCTGACTTCCTCTGAGGATACAAATTTCCTGCTTTTTGCAAGATAGAGGCCTGTAGGAATGTCAAAAGATCAGGTGAAAAATCACATGCCTTGCTAAAATAAGTATTGTACTACATTATATTACACTATTCTAGTTCATCACGAACTGCCAAAAAAGTGACAGTTTCAGACTGCAGAAACAATATCTTTGTTCTCTAATTTTTAAAACTGAAGAACAGCTTGATATGTATCTGGAAGCTGGAAGAAAAAGTTTTAATGCAAATTCTGTGTTAGTTTTGCATGAGCTGGAAATGTTCTGGCCAAAAAAATAAAATGTTTGATATTCTAACACGATAAGAAGTTTCTCATTTTCAATACCTTTGGCAACACTTCTAATCTCTGATAAGAAAATATTTGTTAGAAATCCTAGCATCCCATCAGAATATTTGTCAGTTGAAGTTAAGAGTGTGAGTATTTTTAGCTGGATGATTTTTGTGTTATACAGAACTGTGAAAATGAAAAGATACACTCATGTTCCTTAGACATAAATAATTCGGGGGTTCCTCCTTTCACAGATGCTTTGCTAGAGGGGCAATAGAATTTTTACTTGTATGCTGAAGGGAATCACTCAAGAAAATTTACTTAAGAACCTCATGAAATCTACAATTTAGTGTTCATTTTCTTGATGGGAGGGGATGGATTCTTGCCCAAATAACACTGTTGCATTTTCAAAAAGTGATTGTTTTCCTTCAACTACCAAGATACTTTTATTGTAACATATCTGTTTGGCTTTGGACACTTATATCCTCTCAAGACCAATAAATGCATAAAATAAAAAAATTAAGAGAAATGTCTGATAAAGTTGGATGTAATTTTCTGGTCCAGGTTATAATGAGAATATTGGAGTTTTGATTAATTTAAACCTTATGAATTACTGATGAACTGCTTAATTAAAATCATCTTTTCATTTTCTTTGAGAAGTTGAATTCTGAGGTTTTAACCCAAGAGTGCCATTTCTCTATGTTCACATATTTTTGTCTCAGTTTTTATTTGAACACAAAGTATTAGATTTCTGTTAAAATGAATTCTTTCAAATAAGAAAATGTTTATTTAAAACTTAATACTCTACTTAAATAGCTTAATCTAAAATTAAAAAAAAACACATAAACTTTATCAGTCAGTTAAATTAACATTATAAAAATCTGTTACCAACACAGTTCCAACAGCTATTCAGTAAAAGTGGATTTTTAACTATCAGATTCTGAAAGATCAAGATTTTAGTTGCTTAATTTAGACATGTCACAATATGTAAAGATTAAATGATTTGACAGAAACTGTGCAAGGAAAGTGATTGTGACTTTAAGTAAAAAAAAAAAAAGTCTTAGATTTTCCTTTAATAGATATAATTTAAAGTGTCAAATTCAAAGGAGTATGTATGCATAATGCAAGTTCATTAAAACATGAACATGCTCAAGTTTGGTCCAAATGTTGGTAAAATTTATTCTCAAATTTTAGATTAGATTATATTTAGTCAAAGATTTCTTTAAATCCCTTTATTAATGTCATGGTTCCTTGGAATGGGTCGATTTCACAATTCAGTGTATGGGCACAAAATGCAGGGAAGGTCATTTTTTCTCTAATGACTTGTTTGTCACTAGGAAACTTGGTGTTTTCATCTATTTCTGTACTATACCTACTGATCCTGATCACTTTATCTGTGAGGAAGGTCTATACAAAGGTCTGTAATTTCAAGACCATTCACTGTGAAGAGGTTTCCCAGGAGATGTTACAGACTCAGCTGAGATCTGTAGGTCTCAACCACACTCTCCAGTGTGTTCTCAAACCCAGAAAGCTTTTTTGGTGCAGTGCTGACTACAGGAAGACTTATCCATCTTCAGCTCCTGTGCTAGGCTTCCTTCCATCCTAGAATGGATTAGGTGAAAGTACACTGGGTAGAGTCTAGGAGGGGGTCAGGGTGCTGGGCTTTGTGTGAGAGAGGAGATCCATCCCGTTCCTGACCATACAAATCTCTGTTTATGACCCACCTGGAGCCATTTTTGATGAAAACAATTCAAATTTACCTCCAGCATCAAACCAATAACACGGCAACAAAGACTTATGAAGACAAAGGTAAGAGATATGTGGGGAGGGGACAGAAGAAAAGTAAAAGAACTAAGGATGCTTAATCTAATTATCCTCAGATCAAATCCAAAAGATCTCTCTTTCCTTCTTTGTCTGAGGTACTGTTGACATTTGCTTTACTTCCCTGGCCAGTGACACGTTCCCTTGCCCATTGCCTGTGCTCAGGTTGCTATATCAGGAAGCAGGCTTTTCTTGGCAAAGCATTCTGGTTTTTATGTTCAATCCTTTTCTTAAATCTCCCCGGGGTTCCATTTAGATTAAAATCCTCCTTTCTCCCACCAAACACTATTGATCCTTAATTTATTTAGGAGGTAGTTTCAGCACTCCTTCTTCCAGATATTGACTGCCCTCACTGCCTTGGAAATGATAATAGCCCTTCAGAAAAATAGGTGCTATCTCTTGCACTTGAGTAGGCATTAGAAAAACACTAACAGCTCTCCCCCACTTGGGCAGACAATGACTAAACCTCTTTGGGAAGTTTTTTCTACACACTGAACCTTGTATTTCACATTAATGTGCAAAGTCCTAAAGATACATCAACAGAATTGATGCTTGTAGCTCATTAGTGGGTGTTGATTGAGACAGAAGTGAAAGCAAAATGATAAAAGAAGGTCTTAATAAAGTTGACTAAACAGTTTTCTTAAGGAAAATAAAACAAGACAGGTCTCTCAGCTCTTTACATCAGGATCTGTACAAAATCTGTACAATTACAATTACAATGTCAGCATTAGCTGTCTGAGGTATCTTCTCAGACTCTACTTCACAATGCATAAGTCTATTACCCTAAAAAAAGAGTTCATAAGAGAACTGTAACACCCGCAGGTTTGCATGTTCTGTCAGAGATCTTAATTACATCCTTCCACGGTTACGAAAGACTGTCTCTCATGTGTCATCTGGTAGAACACTATTCACCCATTTAACAGCACTTCTAAACCCACAAATACTCCTTAAAACAGCCTCAAAGAACAATCAGAAAACTTAAGTTGCATCACTAAGCAAGTGACTGTCCAATTGTATTAACATAGAAACATCTAAAGGAGAGGAACTGTCTGTTCTTTAACTGTTGGATAGAGGAAAAATGGCACTTGAAAAATAACAGCTCTGCACAATGGTCTCTCCACATTATTATGTTCTTGTCTGTGATCTCATTAATGAGTGTTAATGAACTAAATCTCACACAGCCTCAGTGATACAGGAAAGTGTCTACTTTCCCTGGCTTTATGGATGAAGAAATGATGGAGACAAAGAGAAGCCAGAAACATCACTACCCCATTGCACAGGGCAAGGATTTGGGTGTCTGAGCAATAACACAATGTACTGGTCACCTTTTCTCACCTCTCTGTATTTACTCACATGTCTGGGAGAACAGGCACCCTGACCTTTAAAAAATCCATCATGAAAATTTCCCTCGTGTTTTCACTTTGCCTTAAATGAAGGGCAACTACTCTCCGTGAAAAACTCTGCTAGATAATTACATTTGCCACAAAAAATGTTTGTTCTCGGCTATTGTTCTATGTGTTTATTAAAATAAATCAGGGCTAATGCAGTCACCTCTCACAGTGAATTCACCTCCTGGCAAAATATTTAGTTTCCAGTTTAGATTATAACTAAACAAAGATGTGGACTTCAATGCATAAAAGCAATATGTATAGAGTCTCTGACACGAAAAATCTTTATCAAGGTAATAGGTATCATGTCCCATTACTTTTAATGCATTTATTAGTTACAATTATTGCAGCCTTTGCATAATAATTTTAGAAAGTAATAAATGTGTTTATATTTGGCTTGCAAAAGTGAAGTGTTCATTTCTAATCTTTACTGTTTCCTGACCAAGTACTTGATGGAAACTGTCTTCCTTTAACCCACACAGCCTCTGACTGCCCCAGACTGCTCTCTAGAAAGAAGAACTATTTGTTATATGTATAGTGCCTCCTTCTCTACAAACATCTGAAAAAATGTTTTATCCTCCAGCAGAAAGAAAACTGGACCTAAACAAGAAAGATTGGTCCTTTTTTTCCCCTCCATGTCTTTATGAGTATTCACTACAGATACAGGTCAGAAGATCTCTTGCTGCTCATTTCAGACCACCCATGTTTGATTCAGTTGTCCCATTAAAATGGTTATGAGTGCTGACTCACCCATCTCAGTGACTGAGAAACTGAGGGCCTGAGAAACTGAGTTACATTCCAAATTTGCTAAGCCAAATATGAAAGCAGGAGACAGAAATTCCACACATCTGTACACGAAGAAAAAAACCTACCTGCCCTGCAGCTTCTGGTCCATCTGGCCCATCTTGGACTCGATGATCTCAAAGGTCTTTTCCGGCCTTCATGATTCTATCTTCCTAATTGACAACCAATCTTACAGACAGAGGAGAAAAACAACAACAAAGAAACCAAATTCCAATAGTCTGGTATTTTGCCAGCATGTAATAAAAGGTACCTGACCCAAGGAGCTTTTGGTCTTGTTCAGCACCATTTTGAAGTAAAGCAGGAAAAGGATCCAAACCTATGCAAAATAGGTGAGAAAGGGTATTGACAGGGGAGGTTTAGCCCTGGCAATAGAGCTTTTCAAATGAGATTGAGGTTTTCACCACTGGGATTTAACAGCTGATGGTTGTACCTTATTTGAGGGAATAAAGGCGCTGAGCTCATGCTCAGGCTGGAGAAGTGGCACAGTGCTCCCCACTCCAAACCCCAGCACTCAAACTGTCTGAGCTGGGAGATGTGCTGCCAACAGAGCTGTGATTCACCTGCCTCCCTGGATCATAAAATATCCTTGGACTTCCACTAAATCAAAGATGCTCTGGGAGCCAAGAGGATAGAAAAATAGCACTCTGTGAAACCCAAATGTGCTTTATTAGTTTAGACAGGAAAGATTCATCATCTTGAAAGAAAGGAGTGAGTGCAAGTAGAAGGAGCAACCTACGAGCTTCTGCCATGCTCAAACAGGAGCAGTCACCTGTGAATGTCCCAGCCATGGCATCAGAAATATGATAGACCAGCACCCAGGGCCTGCAGAATAACGTAGATATCTCACTATGGAATGATTAGTCACAGGTTGAGCCCCAGGACACATAAGTTTAAGATACAATGAGCTACAAGAAAGGGAAGCATCAAGCTGCTCAAGCTCCAGAGGTGATTGCACATGGGAGGAGAATGAGAGGGGGAGATGCTGCAGGGGCCTGGGCAAAATGATAGTACTGCAAAACAGCCTGTCCATGCCCTCTGTTCCCAGTTTCCTCACTCCTAACATGCAAAAGTATTTTAACAATAAGAGAGTGAGGACCCAAAACATGTGGAAAAATTTAGGAGTTTAATGATATAAATGATTTTAAGGTAAATTATATAAAAATTATTTGTTCTGCAGATGTACAGCTTTAGGACACTGACAAGGCAGAAAACTCAAAATAGGACTTGCTGGCTGTAGCCTTGACCTTATGGCTGCAGGCTGCTGTTTTGACCCTGAACATATAATTTAATCCCAGATATTAAAACTTAAACTGAAACGGGCTTTCCCACTGGAATTGGGTGCTTGTGTAACTTTGAAGGCCTCTTTTTTTTTAACCATAAATTGGAGGATAAAGGTGATGTCCTATTTCACATGAATTCTGAGGATAAAGATTACAAATAAAATCATGTAGTACAACCATGAATTCCAATCGAGAATGCTGAAAAAAATGTCTTTTTCAAACTCTCCATTGCATTTCCAGCAGAAGCAGACATTATTCTTCAGACTCCAGCTAAGATACTGAATTCCAAAAATGAAGAGACAATCTGCAGTCCCACACTGAGAAAAGACCCTGGACTGCAGGGTGCAGGAGGGACTTAAGAACACACAGTACAGTCGATGATAAAATGTTTGTTGTTACCTCCCTGGAAGTTGTAGAAAATCAATATACCCATCAGTGCCAGGTCCACTGGCTCTAACAGGCTCAGGATTTCTTATGTTCAGTCTGAAGTCTGAGCAGGGAAGGAAGTGTTTTGTGTGTGTGTGTGTGTGTGCGCATGTGAGTGACAGGGATGTGCAGTGAGCTGGAAACCAATTAAACTGTGGTGTTAGATAGGTGAGGAAAAGGGTTCTGTAAAAGCAGGATAGTGCCAGAAGCTGGAATTTATAAAGCACCTGGTATCCAGTGAATAATAATAACATTAAACGTGTTCTGAACTAATTTATTTGTAGAGAGAACTGGAGTAAGAAAAGAAAAGCTTAAACAAAATGTCAAGTTCAAGCAACAAACGTGGAGAAAAAGATGAAAGAATGTCAGGTCTGATGCTTAAAAATAGGCCCAATAGTACAAAAGAGCAGCTAATAATTAAAGGCTTGAGGACTACCAATACTGACAGCCATACCTCATCTCAAGTAACCCTAAAATGTTAAGTGATTGTGATAAGGACTCTTATTGAGGGGAAGGGAAGGAGGTGGGAGGAAAGTATGAGTCACTACAACCAATTTGCCAGATCTCTTACATTTATCATCTGTATATCCTCAAAGGACACTGATCCTCAAAAGATACTGATCCTCTGAGATACTGATTCTCAAAAGCCAGTGTGGCCTTTGGGCAGCTGCAGATGGAAATGTGGTACAGTTGGCACAGATATCCAACTGACCCCACCGTGCTCTTTGGGCTCTTGCATCTTTGTTTCACATCCCCTTATTCAGGCAGAGAACTGCAATTCCTGCTGCCTCCTAGCTGGTGATGTGGAAGGCAACAGAGACATGAGGAAAGAGTTCAGATGGAAATGGTCGTGGTCCACCTGCCTGAGGCAACAACTTAAACTGTCCAACCTGGGAGCCCAACCACCAATCTAGATGTCAATGGAGACACCAGTGAAGAGTCACCTCCAGAGGCCAAATGAGGTCATAGGAAAACCAATTCATCTTGCTTTTTATATTCTTTCTCTCTCCCTCCTTCATGCAGCTTCTGCTCTCTTAGTCTGCTCTAATCTTCATGTCCCCTTCCCCAGCTGCAGCCCAGCCCAACTTTGACACCAGGAGAGCTGCAGCGCCTGTCCCACAGAGCAACTTTGCCTCTCAAATTACTCAACCCATCAGCTGTGTAGCTGGGTCAGGTATGTCCACCACTTAATTTTCTAAGGAATAAATAAAACAAGACTCCTGATATTGCCTTACAGGATGAGGAGAAAGGAGGAAGAAAGTTTTCCTCAGCGTGCTCAATCCTCACCCACCGCTGTTGAAAACCCTCAGGATGTCCAAGGAAAATATTTAAAAGCAGCTTCCAGCCCTGACCTGCCTCTGACAAGAACCTGAATAAACTGAACATGCACAGTCTCCCTAAACACGTTTCAGGTCTTAAAAAAAAAAAAAAAAAAAAAAAGGCAAAAAGCTAAACATCCCCTAAAACACATGAACAGCCACATTTCCATGTGTGGGCAGAACATACAGAGCTGTGTACACAAGGGAGTCTCTGGGAATTACTAGAGTGAAGATTTTTGCCATTAGAACAATCATTTGGAAGCAAAGCCGCATTTGTGCACATGCACACACTAAAATCGAGGCAAGAAAGGGTTCTTTGTATAGGAAGTAAATGGAGCTGTAAACAAACCAGTTGGAGACTGTTGTTTTTATATAGCCAGACTAATTAGCACTGGTTTCAATGTTTGAATAAAGAAATAGTTAGGAAAAGATAAGTCAACATCCTTGATTAGCATTCTACATGGAGTAGCAAAGACAACTGCAGTAGGCTGACACTTTGTTGGTCATTTTGAAACACAGGGAGAGAATAAAAACTGCTTGCTCTGAACATCCAATTTTACCTGCTGCAATCTCATTATTTTCTACAGGATTGCACTGTCAAAAAAATAGAGTTAAACACTGAAAGAAGCTCAAAGATATTGACAAAATCAGGTGAAATTGTACACAGTATTGAAGCATTACCCTCTCCAGTTTCTTTCATAAATGCCAACAAATTTTTGAGGTTTTTTAGCAGCTTTCTTTCTTTTTTGATTTCTTGATTTCTTTCTTTCTTTTCCATTTTTTCTTTGTTTTTCTTTCTCTCTCTCTCTCTCTCTTTCTCTCTCTTTCTTTTGAGTGTGTTACAGCTTCTGTGTTGACAGACCTGACAGTATCAGTTCCTGATGCTGGTTTGAAACCAAAGCTCCGCTGATTTTTATTGGTTCTGCTCTAGTGCTGATATCTGTTACCTGCTCCACGAGGTAAATCACTGCCACTGAAATCAACCAGATAAAAACCTAAATCCCTCAAACACAAAGAAATTAAAGAGAGAAATGGCCTGTGCTGTTCTGGTATTAGTGAAATGAGAATCAGGTGTCCAAGTTTAAATTTGGAGCACTTGCAATCAATAAAGCAGCTTCAGATTTGTGCCCGCATGAGAGCAGCATTGCTTTATTGGATGCTCTGAGCACAGACTTAAAGGATTGCCATATTCATAGGTCTTGATGTGGTTTCACTGGATGAACTTCCACATAACACTGAGCAGGAGCAATTAAAAGTGGCAATGGCAGTTTATAACTGCAAAACACCTTTGGAAGTTCTTGTCTTTTCAGGATATCTTAGTAATAATGCTCCCATTGGGGTATCCATTTAGATATCCTTTATGGATTAGGGGCATAAACGATCCCATTCTGCTCCCACAGGTTTGCAAGCTGAATAGCTGACTCTCATATTCCTTTGAATGTCTCAGCCTTAATGTGCAAATATAGGAAGAGAAAAAAATATTTCTTTCCAGCTGTAACAGAGATCCAGTTGGTAGCTCACCATTCAGCAATAACGACCCCATTCTGCATCTCTCAGCAAGAAAGATGGGACACAATAGGATTTCACCAAATTTATTATAATGGTAGAATTATCGGAATAAGTCTACTAGAACACCTGAAGGGACTGATGGAGTATAAATACCATTTCCATTAAGAGGCAGGTGTGAGTCAAGCTCACCTGCCAGCCAAAAGGCTCCCACACCTGCCTAGGATTTAACTGTGCTGGGAACCTCCTGTTTAATTTTTCTTACAGTCAGTATCATTTCTCCTTGCATGACATACAGGCTTTCTTTTTCTTTTCTTTTCTTTTTTTTTTCTTTTCATAATTTGTAGCTTATTTTTTTTTAGGGTTGGTAAGGAATAATGCAGTCACCTCTCTGGAAAGAAAAGCATAATTCATGCAATTTTGCTGATCATTACTTCAATATGGTTCCTATAGATTGCTGTAAGATGCTGCCAAATTGCTGCTCCTTCATCAGCCCTATTTTGCATAAAGAGTAGCACAGGAAAATAATTCAGTGGGGCTTCTATTGAAAACTGTTCTCAAGCCAGTCTTCCTTTCCTCTCTCAGACACACAGAAATAACTAATTTAATAAAATACCACAAAGCACAACAGAGTAGAATGGGGGAGAACTAATTTTGAAAAGTTCCTTTTGAGAATTTATCAATGCTAAGACAATCTAAAGATCCAATGCACAAAAACTGTTTAAAATGCTGCCTGGAAAGTCAACCCCAAGGTCTCAAGAACTCATTGATGACTAAAATTTCTCCTAAGTACCAAAACAAAACAAAATCAAAACCAAAACAGAAAAGGAGCTCTGTTGCAGTCTGTTGTCAAAAAAATCATTGAATGAAAATTGAGAAGACTGCTTGAGACAACTCTTAAATCTTCTCTATTTTCCTGCATTACAGGAGACTCTCCAGTCCTGCAGGAAAAACTGAGTTCTCTATTACCAAATATATCACTGCGTCCAAAATATATCAGAATATATTCTTCTGAGTTGTGGCCATTTTCCAAGGCATCTCAGATCATGCCAACATTGTTTATATCCCAGCAATCTGTCTGTACTCATGATTTGACAAGACCTAGGTCGTTGGATATAGATCTGGAATCCATGAGAAACAATTCCTTAAATTATATCTCTCAATTAAGGACTTAATTTGAGATCTGTCTGTTATAAAGTTATTAATCCACCTAATGTTCTTTGTTCATTCTATGTACAGAAAGTTTCTTTTGTTCAAATGTCAGATAGTTATATGTCAAAAGTTTTGAGAAAACCAAAGTTTTCTTCTTTTTGGCTAGACCTGAAATTCTGTCAAATCAAATATGCTCTTGTTTTACATAAACTTCTTTGAAGCTATGCTCACACTAATCTCATGGTGTTTTGTTTTTTTTCTTCTAGTCCTTTGCTGATGGTGTCTGCTTCCATATTTTAATATTTATGTTACTTTTTCTAGAATAAGTCAGATTGATGTAATATATTTCCCCATTTAATTCATTTTAACTCTTTTCAATATTGAAATTAGTAATCTTCCAAACTCTGGAATCCAGACCTGGTTACTAACAAACATTCATGATTCAGAAGGTGCCTTCAATGCTTATGATATAAGTTAGCTTAGTTTGTTAATTTATTAGAATTTGCAAGTTTTGTTTCCATCTTCAAGACAAGGAAAGCTCCATCATCTTCTACATCACCAGTTGTCTCCTCTTTTATTTCTTCACAAGTAGTTCTCCCCTTTCTATGATCCCCAGACTTGGGAAAGGCAAATCTGGCTTTAAGTTGTCCTGTATCATAGTTTTTTAATGCTAATACCTGTTGTATCTCCCCACTCCCTTTGGTTTCATCTCAAGCATTCCCACATTTTACTGTTGGCCACAAATTCTTTGCACAAAACAAACCTGACAAGGCAAGAAGCATGGGTTAGCTGCAGGGTTGTTGTATTTTAAATTGGTGATTAAATTTTTACTGAGAATATAAAATTTCCCCTTGCTGCAGACTTCACTGTATTTCTGATGTTTTGAGAACTAAGTGGGTTTTGTTGCTCTGTCAAATTAATATTCCTCAGCTAAAATTGCTCAGTGTAACAGTTTTTGTAGTAGTTTAGGTCATTCTTTACAGAGATTAAGTGGTCTATAATAAATTCCTGCCTAGCAATTTCATTACATATAATTTTAATGAATTATTATTTAGAATCCTGTAACTCTCAGTGATCTCCAGTTATGAGCATCTAATATTGAACCTAGCAATTCTCCTGGCATTCTGATCTTTGAGAATCACCAGGTCCCTCAGATTTTCTTTCTGAGTATGGTGTTGGCAGCAATGCATATAGGCTTGTTCTTAACAGGTAGTTTGGGGGTTGACTATTTCACACATAAAGAATTTCCAGCTTAGATTTCCTGCCTGAGTATTCAGACATGACTGGTGTATTTTAGCCTTCTCTGTCTTGTTTGTTTAAATGTCTGCTGACTGTGACAAGATTTAAATGAAGGCCACCCCATTCATACAACCTACTCTCCCTGTACTTGACCTAATATTCCTTGGCCAAAATTGTCAGTCTGGTGTCATTATAACACTCCGTTTTTGGTATCTCCTGGCTCCTTTCCTCCCCGTACTGCAGGAGAGTGGGTTTTCTGGGAAATTCATGGATAGCCTGGATATTTTTAACTTTCATCTTTCCACCCAGAGCAGTCAAGCTTTCCAGACTGTGAGGAACAGTGCCAGATGCTGCGTCACTGAGTCCAATACAGATGGAGCCAAAGGTAGCCTCAGTTTTCAGTCCTACAATCCTGCCAATCCCTTCACTCCCAAAAGGGAAATTGGCTTGTTATCCTCCAAACTTTACATCAAGTCCTGTCCACTTCTCCAAGCATTCTCTCCTTTGTGGCCAGTTTTGGATGCTCTGTTAGTCATATCCTCACTTTATTCTGTGTTGAGTTGGACTGTCTTGCCCTTGTCAACCATTAAAGGTCTCTGTGCCAAAAGTGCTCCCTGCATTCCTTCAGCAACACAACTGTGCCTTCAGAGGGGGAAACAGGCTGTGACTCACTTCAGCATCTGCTGACACCATAAGGAGACGGGAATGGATGGGTGGGTGGATGGATGGATGGACAGAGCCAAACAGACAGCAGAGTCTTTCAGCTGCAGTGACAATTTCTGAACATGCCACCTCCCAGCTGAGCTGAGGACCTGACCCATCAATATGTTACATTCACACTGAAGTTTCAGAACAGAAGAAGAAGACTGATGTTTCTGGCAGTCATGATTCTTTTGCTTCTGACATCTTCCTGGAGCTGCTCAATGGGAAGTTACATGAAATTACATTCCTTGTTCTCAGACTTCCCCTTCCCTACCTCTCGTGTTAGTGTGAACCAGCGTGCAGGACACAAGGATAGTGGAACCTGGAGCAAAGAGAATAAATTTTTCCTATTATTAAAAGGCACTATTATATAATTATTAAAAGGGTTTATGAAGAAGGTGGTGGATGATGGTCACTTGAAAGATAATGTGTGGAATTCTTACAAGCACGAGAGGAGACCAACTGAGCTCTAATCAACACAGAGCATTTCTCAGTTTCAGAGCATTACTGAAAGCCAAACAAAGTCACTTCCAGTTTAAGAGACTGAAATAAAGACTGGACATTGGTAAGACTGGACATCCATAAGCCTACAAAATTGTGTAGAGCTGTAGCAGTTAATCTTGGTATGTTCTGAGAGGTCATTAAGCATTATACTTTAGTTTTAATGTAAGTTGGAACATTAGAGATTGGCAGAAGACATAATGTAAAGGACAGATTATTACACTTTTACCTAATGTGAAATTCTTGTACCTTTTTCTGGGATATCCAGTGCTATGTTCTGTAGGACACTGGGTTCTGTATTGGACACCTCAGGTTTGAACATATATTTCCTTAATAACTTCACAGCAAATCTTCCTAGCTGTGTAAGAAATAGCTTTAAAAGGGAATTTCTCTATAGTAGAAAAGGGAATTCCTTTAAAAGGCAGTTTCCCCGTAGTCTCTTCCTAGAAGATGCTGCCTTTAGGTAGGGGTTGAATCACTTTTTTTTTCTGTTTTCTTTTTTTTTCCCAGAAAACTACAAGATAACTGAAAAAGCTAACAGATGTAG
The DNA here is from genome assembly GCF_036250125.1 of Pseudopipra pipra. NCBI lineage: Eukaryota > Metazoa > Chordata > Aves > Passeriformes > Pipridae > Pseudopipra > Pseudopipra pipra. The sequence goes on from NC_087552.1 coordinate 71,998,306, forward strand.
AAATGGGAGGCAATAGAAAAGGCTACATGATGGGAAAATTTCTCTAAGATTAATAAATTTAACTTGTATAGACACACTTCTTGAAACCATTTACAAATATTGTTTAGACAACTGAGATGGTTGTATGACACTTAGCCCTGGGACTTTACCAGCAAGGGTTGTACAGGGTTCACCCTAATTCTTTGTGCTGTCTTGGGCTTTGTTCTTTCCTCCAAACATTTGGAGGGTAATTGGGTGATTGACATAACCATTTGCACCATGAAAGCCTTACATCTGTGTTGAAAGATCCAGTTTCTAGCTTTGCTAAACTGTACAGATAGGAAGGTGAAAACCATGGATAAACAAGCTCCATATCTTCCAACTGGATTTTTAATTATTTAGCAAGTTGCCTCTTTCATTAGTAAATTTGGACAAGCTTGTTAAAATGAATAAAATTGGATATTAACTTTAGCACAAAGAAGACAAACTGTTTTCAATTATGTACAAATTTGTCTTGTACATTCTTTGCATCTGCTGAAGTGTTGTATTTTTAATATAAAATAACTGCTTGGTCAGAGATGGATTTCATTTCCCTTGAGTACTGGCTGTAGGAAACCAGTCATGTGCTCTGTTTAAAGTATTTTACATTTCTTGCAGATTTTTTCCTTTTAAGGAACCCATAACATCCACAGAAAGGGAAAGAAATAGTGCTGGGCAAAAAACATTTTGAAACTTCTGCATTTTGAGCAGCAAAGAAAAATGTCTGTAACAGCTGATACAGTGGCTCATAATTCAAACTGTCCCTCATTACAGACCTAAATTTATCTTCCATCCCACACAGATTTCTACTCTATCACTTTTTTCCACTCAAAATTATTCATATCAGAAATGTAGGCTCATGAAATGCAGGGGAGCAAAAGTGTTATTTATGCTAAAGAAACCAATCCCACTTCTTATTTCAGCTTTCTGACTGTGGGTTTATTGTGTCCTCCCTCTCGGGGCTGAGTCCCATATGGTATCTCACATTTGCACCCGAGCACATTGAGAATATGGTGTCGTTGCCTCTGAGAGCTTGAATTAATCTACTAGGACTCAGTCAGAAAGTACTATAAAGAGCTGGAGGCTTTATTGACTTCAAGCTCTCTGGATGCATTTTTGTCATGTGAATTATTTAAAGTCCTTCACGAGCTTCCCTGGGGCCTTTTGAAAAGAAACTCACAATCACCTTCAAATGTGCTGTGGCCAGCCCCCTCCTAAAAAGCCTGCTTTCTCTAAACACTACAAATTCTGGCAGCATTTTCCCACCTCTGTGAGGGAAGTGGAGTCCAATAGTCAAAATTTTCATTTAGAAGTAATTATATTCTAAGTGATTGGCAATTTTTTTCCAGGACAATAGATTAAAAAAAAATCTAGTAATTATAATTGTTCTGGTGTCCTGTTTTATTTCCATACACAAGATTTATCCTCATAGGGAATATGACAAGCAATGTTATTTCAGAATTGCACATACATGACTGTATGCAGTCATAAAAGTTCAGGAATATTTGGTTTTAGTTAATTTTAGTTAAATCTAATGAAATCACCATTGTTCAGAAATTATTTCAGAATAATAATAAAATTTTAATTTCACAGTCTTTTTCAAGAACAGTTTCTCCATGAAAATCAACTCAAAATTATATGGGGCACAGGAATTCATTAAGAAAGAGTTCTGTTAATAGAGTCTGATGATTACTCCAAACAATGCTTCTGGGAAGCTCAGTTCCCAAAAGCTTTCAGCTGATGAATCCAAGAGTTCAGTCTGAATATTATCTGTAGGAAACACAGCAATAAAAAAGCTAAATCACCAGCAGCATGAAGATGAATTATGGCTCTAATTCTTTTCTCCATCAGACACCAGATGACAATTTTTTTTTTTTTTTCTGTTCCTGCAAACCTGAGCAACTCCTTTTTTGTTGCTGTTTATGACTGCAGCCACTTCAGGATACAGTGAAGAAGCATCACTACCCTGGTTTAGCATATTTGTTCCTTCTTTCCTCCTCCTCATCCCCTGTGATGTTCCCAGCCCCCATTCAGGCCCAGGTAGAGCTTCTTCACCTGTCCATATATGTTACCTAGACTCAATTTTATTGACTGTGCCTCCCCTCTCTTTCTCCATTTCCCTTTCTTATTTTCAATTTCTGGCTCAGGCAGGGTTTGTTTAATGAGTTCATCCAAGTCTTACCAGGGAAAACCTGTCTTGACTTATGTTTGTTATGCACCACTTGCAATGACAGTCTTAATAAATAATAAGTATTGATAATGGGAACACCACCATTACCTCAGCACTTTTCTTGAGCTGACAACTGTGACACAAGCCTGTTAACAACACAAGAAACCACTCTATTCACAAACAATCTTGACATTAAACTTCCCCAGCAGTAAATTACCTAAAATATTTCTAAAATTGTCAAGTAGCAACCGGCACTTTCTTTTGCAGTTTCCACTTACATGAGGAAATTTCCACTTGCATCCCAATTTAATATTTAAATTGAAGTGTCTTGGATGCTTGTAAGATACTACTCTTACACTGAAGAAAGATCCTTACCTGATGCAACTTAAGATTTCTTTCTCTTTTGAAGTTAATGCCAGATAACATTAGATGAGAATCCTGCCTACATTTTTTGTAGGGCTTAAAACCAGCAAAATGAGAAACCTACCTATTGTGTCAGAATCAACAGATGTCTTTCTTCCCTTCCAAGAATTCTCAGTACAGAATAGTACACTATGTCTAGTCACTGTAGATTAGGGAAATTTAGGCTCATAAAGAAGGTGGATTTTTGAGATTCCAAAATTTCACCCAATTCTATTCTAGGGCTAAAGTTAAATTACAAAGGTGGAATTAGAAATTCCAAAAGGAAGATCTCATTTCTTCTCAAATTGAGACAATCTGGTGCTGCTGTATCCAGAGAATGAATTAAATTATATCTATCATGGGGAATATATTTTCTACTACATGTTTATAGTAATTTACTCACTCCTCTCTTTAATTCAGGGTCTGACTCAGGAAGATAGATAAGCTTGATTCTTAGTTCAATGTTGGAATTTTTGTCACAATTGAAGACAAAGAATCCCTTTTATTTGGCAGGTCTCTATTTACTCCAAACAAATAACCTACAGATTTTCAGAATATTTCTAATAATATGCTGATTCTCAAAACAGCCTTTTCAGGCTTCTGAAAATCCTTTATAACTGTGAAGAAAAATCAATTTCTCCTTTACTCATTACAATCAATCAGTAGGCAGAAGATTTTTAAGTCTTCCAATATTATAGTTTCTTGGACCACTAAGATTGTCAGATACTGACCAAACAGGTATTAGTATGAAAAAAACCAGTGCAAAGATATTTCCAGCTCTAATATTTTTCTGGCTATTGAACTCTACATATGTCTGCAGGAATATGTGGATTATTCTTCCAGTAATATATATGTATCTGGGAAAACTGTCAGGGAAAATCTCTGTTTGAAAGTAAAAAAAAAAAATATATATTTTTTTTATTAAAAAAAAAAGTGCACTGGGAGGAGTGGTTCAAAGATCATAAAAATCACAACACCAAAGCTTTCCCGGGGATTCAGCCAAAGGAAAAAAAAAATTACCATGTCCTCAATATTTGCTTCTTTTCCTGAAAAAGTCCATCCTCAGATGAACACAAATAAACACATCATCATTTCCACTGGGAGAACAGGCCTTGTTATAAGATGGTTTCTACTTTTCTCTGTATCTCCTACTCCAAGGACCTGCCTAAGTAGGAAACCAGAAATCTTTTACAACCTTTTGTTTCCCAAAAATAACCAGAATGAGGTTTATCACTTATGCACAGAGGGGTATTACCTATCAAAAAATTATTTGGACTTAAGTTAGAAGGCAACTTTGGTACTCAATGGCAGTAAGGACATTATGTGTTTCAGAATTATAGGAAAGGAAAAGCAACATTACTTTTTGAGTTACATAAGGAAAAACTCTAAACAGAATTTTGCTTTGCTGCTGCATTCTCGCTATTTCTTGCCTAAACAAGACACAGGAATAATCTGACCCCTTCTTCTGCCTGAACAGTTATATCGTGTTCTGACAGAAGATACAGCAAATTCTGCAACTGCTTTGGATTGTGTTTGTTTGAATTAATGAAAAAAAGATCCAGATATTTTGATAAATAAGCATATAAGTTCAGTTGCTAAGTAAATAGTAAATCAGTTAATAAATTAAATTGCTTCAAACTTTCTTCATCATTGCACCTTATTGAAATAAGGAGAATAAAAATCCTTTAAAATTACAAAATTTTAATTTAATAAACAATACATTCTGTAATAACATGTTCTAGATACTCTTGGGATCTTTTACACATTGAGGTTTTGTCCCAGAACTGCCAGTGGTGGTGCCTCATTCCACTCCCTTTTATGGCATATAGAATCATAGTATTATAGAATCCCAGAATTGTTTGGGTTGGAAAAGGTCTCTAAGAGCATTGAGTCCAACCATCAATCCAGCATTGCCAAGTTCACCACTAATTCATGGCTCTAATCACCACATCTACATGTTTTTTGAACATTTCCAGGGACAGTATGTCATTTACCTGTTTAACTCTCAAATTAAACTTATACTTTGCAAACTGTCTTCATTCAGCTGTTCAATGAGCTTTTACTGGACCTACACAGCTTAATATTCTTATGAGTGATGCAGTAAGACTGAATCTGATGATAAATTCTCATATCAAACCGGGAATGCCACTTTTAGTTGGAAAGGACACAGAAAGAAGTGACAAGAAATTAAAAAAAACCCCATACTGAAAAAGCTAAGGCCTGGATCTCTCAGCAAGGATTTGCTAGCAAATCACACTGAAAATATCTATTGAACAGCATATAATCTCATTAACTAAAAGAGAAAATTACACCTAATTCTTATTCTCTGAAGGTATGAGTTACAATAAATCCTACTGACATACTAGTGCATGGGCCCAGGATCTGGGATCTATTATAATCTACTTACCCTCTGAGAACCTAGTTTCCACTTGAAATAATAATTAAAAAAACCCAACCTTAAATACATTGACCTCTAATACATTCAAAATGTTGGAATAAATCAAGTAGCAGAGTTAATAATTGACTCTTTACTAATGTGCTCCTATGAAAGAAAAAAATTCAATATGCTTAGTGCTACCCCTAATTTGAAGCTCTGTCTAATAGTCCATTCTTCATAATATTCTTCCTGCCAAGGCAAACCTTTTTAAGCATTTGCAAGAGCAACCAAAGGTGGAGTAAGAGTAGAGTTGTAGTTACAGAACAGTGGTCTGAAGTGCACATAAGTCATCACTTTATGCCATATTTCCCACAGCAGACAAACAATATTTGTCATTTACCTTGCAATAGAAACTAACACCAGAACTTCGCTGCAGCAAGTGTCACAATAAGGCATCACATTTTAAATAGGCAAGACATAAGAATGAAACCAAGCCACACCCTGCCTATTTTAGAGGATGAAGTATGGCATGCACAGAGAAAAAAGCAGTACAAAAGTCACACTAAAAACTTGAGACAAAGTAGAAAATGGAGGCAGTGTGTTCCAGTTGTTAATCGAGTGGTCGAACTAAAGCATCCTCCTTCCCTGATCAGTTTGGGGGCTGATTTTCTGCACACCAAATGTAAAATGTGCATACACACCACCCTTCCATTCCAGGGTTCCAAGAGGCTTTGACAAAAGATAATTAAGCTTATCTGTGAAGGAGGGAATTTTCAGCAGAAATAATAAACAGTCAGATACTTATTATTTGTAGCAAGGTGAATGGGACAGAATATTTTTTGGGGGAAACTCCCCTTTTATTAGACACAGCATCAGGATTTTTCCCAAGATATTTAAGAAGATATTTAAGAACTGATCAACATCAGTTCTTCAACTGAGTTAAATGTCAAAGTGTGTTGAGATGCAGTCCCTACAATACCCTTGTGAATGTAGCCCTGCAACAAGGCATTTGGGCTGCTAACTTTGACACGAGAAACATTTTTAACATGTAAATGTCAATAAAGGTTCCCATTGCTATATTTTTTAGCTGAATAGGAACACAGCATATGTAAAAATCAATATAGATACATTACAACATATCTATTTTTATATTCCAAGAAATGCAAAATGAGGAAGCATGAGATACTCAGAGATTCATAGAATTCTTTAGGTCAGAAAGGCCTTCTAAGATCACTGAGTCTAACCATTAATGCAGCATTGCCAAGGCTACCACTAACCCATGTCCCCAAGCACCACATCTACACAGTTTTTAAATCCCCCCAGGGATGGTGACTCCACCACTGCTGTGGGCAGCCTGTACCAGAGCCCAACCTTCCTTTCAGTGAAGAAATTTTTTTCCTAATATCCAACCTAAGCCCCCCCTTGCACAACTTGAGTCCATTTCCCCTTTCAAGAGCATCAACAGGCATCAGCACTCAAGCTCAGGTGCCAAACATGCAGATGTCAGATAAAATGATTAATCATGAAACAGAGACATACCCAGTCAGGACCTGACCTGGTGATATCACAGAGTATAACCTTCAGGATGGACAAGACAATCAGGTCTGTGAGTTTATGGGCTTCAAATTCATGGCTATTATGTCCTTCAATAGGTTAATGTGAAGGGTCAAAAGAGAGTGGGGAGTAAGGTGACAGTGTTTGTTTTCCTGTAAATGCTGTGTGATCTTGAAGGCACTTCTGCAGTGCATGGTAACCCTGTATGTGCAACAGCAGGAAATGGGAAGGGAGAAAGTCTCCATCCACACTTTGCTGCTCTGTTAAAGTGGACTTCTAGAAATATAACATGAAGGAGTAGGTAAGTGACTTCATGTTTTCAAAGCCTTTGGATTCCTGGAGCTTCTCTAAAATAGTTTCCCAAAACTCCTTTTTTCAGAAATGCACAGTCAGGGCATAACCTTCAGTTACTCATTCGTGGTTCATTGCTCCCAGACATTAATTTTCATTCCCTAACTGAGAAGGTCTATTCCTTATTAAATTAAATCTATCACCATATCTATGAGATAGATATATTTTTTTTTGCCTCTCTGCTGTCTTCAAGGACTGATAGATAAATGATTTTTATTTCATACATATCGCAACTTCCTAGAAGTTTAATTAAAATTCTTTTCTTTATTTTCTTTTTGTTTTAATATTATATAGGATTCCACTTCCATTGCTAAAGCCTGTGAGCGCCAAAATTACTGGGGTGAAAAGGGACATTCAAAAAGGCATTGATTTCAGGTGATTTCACAGCCATTTGCCTATTTCAACTTAAAAGATAGAGAAAATGAGTGCAAATTCAAGTTTGTTAGAACATTTAATACATTGCACATAGAGCTTTGTACGACACCTGCCTCTAGAAACACTGTTCATGTCTTAAATCTCTGTTGTGATTAAACCACAGCCAGCAACTAAGCACCACAAATGGACTCACTCACTCCTTGTCAGTGATGGGGGAGACAACTGGAAGGGTAAAGGGTCAGATACCCTTTTGATACAGTTAGAGTCAGTCAAAACAGTTACAACACACTGGCATCTTTCAAGGAAAAAATGAGGTTTGGAAATATAAACTCTCTGAAGTATAAATCCAGTAATCTAGAAACAGATTGCTAATTACTTGTACAGAGGAAACCAAGTCAGTCTCCATAAATCAGCAGCAACTGTGGCTGTGTAGGGAATAGAAATATCAGTTGTATGCTCTATTTAGAAGGACAACACAGAACTCTCTGTATGAAATGCTACCACAGGCCTACTGGTAAATACTTGCAAGTTATTTCATCTTGTACTTAGAGCCATAGCCACATTCATGTACTATTATTGTGTGCATGAGATGCTACAGCTACTGTTTCACAGTTATCCTTGTGGTACCACAGTAAACTTTTATCACTAGGCACGGCATTATTTTGTAAATCACATGCAGACTTGTATCCTGTTAATTTTTAGGAGTTTGTATAATGAAATCCATTTACTCTGCTTAGGTTGATATATATTTCAGCAGTCATATGTGCCATGAATTTTTCTACCAGAGTCATGCAGAAGGTCCCTACCAAAGTCAGATGAATCTAAACACGCTGAGCAAACTGAGCAGTCTGGAGCCAATTTTTTTTCTCCCTTTTGAACTGTTTATTCCTCTGATGAAATTCTTTCAAGTCAACAGGACTGGTCATGAAAGCAACAACTGGACCGATCAAGGTTTAGGGGACAGCACTTCTTCCTTCCTTCTTGAAAAGGCCTCTACAGTCATCTCCTTAACTGCTGGATTATCTGAATCCCTGCAAAGAGCAGAGAAGTACTATGATAAGGTTCTAATGTAAGGTACATTCAGGGCCTTGCAGAAAACAGAGTAGAATCTCTGCACTATGAGAGCTCTCCTAACAAAACTGCAGTAGATTTTCAAGATTTGGAAGCTGAAGCTGGAAGTTTATAGAACAGACAGGCAATGGAAGACAGAAGGTGCAAATGCGTGCCTTCTACACCTTGTATTTGTAAAAATTATCATAGATGACATTCCTCAAAAGCATTGCAGGCACTCTGTATAATCAGCAGGAGCTGCCAGGCAAGGACACAAGGAGAAGATTAATTTATAATAAACAATTAAGTAACTCATTGATAACCTAAGCTATATTGAAAGCTGTAGCAAGTGGACAAAACATAAAATGAGCTAATGCTCTGCAGAGGAGGTGATGAAACCTCCAGGTGAAATTAGCTCTTCTTGTTATTAATATAGTTGTTAAAAATGGCTGATGAGGTGATGAAAACTGATAGTTGCACAACAAGGGACAGCACTACAATGCAAGAACATGAGAACTAAGACTCCCTTACAAAAAAACAGGGCTCTTAAGACTCAACATGGCACTAGGGCACCACTGGGGATCATCAAAGTCCAAAATCCCAGAAAGCCTTCCTTAGATGAGAGCCACAATGATCAGCTCAAGAATTAAGTGAATCTTGTTTGCCTTTGTTCCCTGGTATTCGGCATAATTTATAAAGGAGCAAAACTTGGGACTTTTGTGGTGGACAACATGAAACAAGGAGCAATGCACTCTTTGCATGGACAAAAACTGTAAAGGAGTACTCTTCCTTCTGCTTGAGATGCTTTGTCTCAGTCAAACAATGCAAATCAGCTATAAGATTGATTTAACTGTTGTTGCTACTTCTTACCATCAGGGTAAAACAGCTGGAGTATATTGATGAATCAAGATTTCTGCACATATTTTACGACCATCATCTACTCCATCTGCTTTCATGGACAGAGTTTTTGTTGGTTTTTTTATACTGACCACTTTCTAGGCCTGTATTTGATTTTCAGACTCTTCACAGTCCAATAAATACCCAGGAGATGCATTTTTTTTCCTTCTCTGCATATATATTTCAATGTGTTTGCATTTGTCATTTGCTAAATGCATAATGACACACCATGGCTTTGGTTCCCTAAAGAATTCCTCACATGATACAGAGATTTGGAAAGCAGCTGATGAAGGCACTGGGCTTATTAAGTTCCTAGTAATAGCTAAATCCTTACGCTTCAGGAGGGTAACAGCAGATGTTAAAATGTGTTATTGCCACCAGATAAGTGGAGTTTGCAAAAAATAATTTCCAGTAACAGGCTTCCAGTTTTCATTTGCCAGCACATTTATTCTGGTTCTAAAATATATACATAGTGCTTTGTAGAAATACATTTGGTAAGTATGCTGCCATTCCAGAATGCTTTGATCACTGTGCTACCATCAGGATGAATTTCTGCTTAGTCCAGCTGCCAGACCCTCTGGACACTATCTGAGGAACAATGAGGCAAAGCTTCACCTTAAATGAATCTCGTTTAAAATGAGGAGAGACCAGAGGGAACAATTCTTCTCCATGACCCAATTGCACTTCCCCATTCATAACTCCTACAATTAAGCCTTTGCTACTGGCAATCAAATTCTGCCCTCATGTGACCCCAGGGTGTACCCAAAGCGACTCCAAAATTAGTGCACAACTACTGCAAAACCTTTCTGGTCATGGACAGTGAAATCTGAAAGGCAGACGAGGATTTATGTCCCAACATGCTCAATATGAGAACACCTAATTTTAGGGGACTTCACCTTCATTACCCACATGAGGATACTGCCTGGGCTGCCAACTGAGAGAACTCCTTTGATGTGTTCACCAAGGAGAGCTTAAACAAAAACAAACAGGGCATCTTCAGCCATGTGGGCAAATGCCAGCTCTGGCTCACTGTGAGACTCTGAAGCACAAATAAAGCCTCATGCCATTTCACCAGTATTTCATTATCAAAGACTACAGGATACAGTAACTTTATTTAGCGACTACTACAAATTAGTGGAGCTATAATTAAGTGAGATACTTCAAACGTTAGGCATCACCACAGGGAACTGTAGGTCCTTGTGTTCTTTCTTGATGTTATTAGGTCAGAACCTGTTTCCTTCTGTTTCCTTCTTCATTTTCTTTTCTAATTACTAATTTGTTATAGACTCCTAGTTGTAACTGTGGAAGAAAATTCTCTGCTGGAATAGAAACACTTCCAAATTCACCTTTGCCAACCTTTAGTTCTCACTTCTTGTGGTTTGGACTGTCATATCACCTACTCTTTTTTCTTGGATTGTTTTTAGTTTGTTTTGTTGTTTAGTTTTCTTCCCCCTCAGGTTCCAAAGAGCCTGGCTACATAAAATGAGTCAGACAATACAAGTTACACTTTATCAGAGTGCAAGTAAAAACTTGCAAAATTTTTTCTGTGTAGTTCTTTACTTGCCAAATCTATGATTGGGTTACTTTAGGTCCTGCTCTTGAAATTGGTTACCTTTTATATCTAACTACTCTCCAGGACTTTAGTATTCAAATAGAAGAATTTTATTTTTTTCTTTTTAATCGCTAGGCACCAACAACATAAACCATTTAATAAATGTAGGTCTTTGTGATCTTCCTTTCAATATCACAGCCCTTCCTTTAAAGAAAAAAATAGAGGGAAATGGTGAGAAAAATCTCATTTTAAAGAAAAGCTTAATGAGTGGCTTGCAACTGTTGTATAGGAAATGGGGAGACTTCTCACCCCTCTTATTGAAGCTATTCTGCCCCTCATGGAATAAGCAAGGTCTGAGTGAACAGCAGCTTCCCTCTTCAATCTGCTGAGATATTCACCTGTGGGGTTGAGATATTCACCCACTCTGCTCCAGAGAAACAAGACCTCTCACCCTTGGGTGATGAATGTGTAATTTTTTCTGTTGGACATTGACTCAGCAAACACCTGTGGAGACAGGAATGAACATCTAATTTGTGGTTCCTGATAAGGCTTAAATACTTCCTATAGAGTGAGATGCTCAACAAAAGCAAAGGGTGAGAAGGAAGATATTTTCAAGAAAAGAGAGTCCATGTCCACTGCAGCCAGTATTGAAACTGATTAATGACCATTAGCCCAATGTTTCTCTTTAAGCCACAATCAAGCACAAAAGGGAAAATTATGCCAGCAGTCATATTTTCTACAGGAGGACAGTATCCCAGAGATGGAATGTTCATATTTATATTGTTGGTGACATAAGAACTTTTAGAGTATGGTCATACCAAAAAGCAGAACTTCAGAGGCTGGGGAAAATAAGATTGAAAACTAGAATTTCAGAGCATCTGGGGTAAAGTGGCAGCTGTACTTCAGGATTGCAGTTTTGGTTTCAGATAGTCAAAACTGGAGGTGGGGTAGAGCTTATGAATGAGGGAAAGATAGCAGGAGGGAAAATAAATACATACTATTTATATATGCCTATGACATTTAATAATGGCAAGAAATATAGTAAGTGAATTCCATCCATCTGTCCCACAAACCACCACTAGTCAGGAGATTTTTTGTAAGTCTCATATCAGAAGAGGGTGTTGAGACTTTTTTTTCCCCTCTTTTTCCACTTTCCCTTATGCATCACAGTAATGAATCGTTATTTTTCAAACTATTCCCAATTCTTCTCTGAAGTGGCACTTCATACTTCTTAATTCCAATTTTGATTATCTCTTAAGTAAGACACTTCTCTATGTGTGATTTATTGTACACAGGAATTAAAAAATAGGCAAATTCCCATTACTTAATTCTTTTCTTCTTCCAGTTTTCCTGAATTACAAAATAGAAGGTGAAAACTGATAATAGTCTTCAAGTGCATAGAAATTTGGTGCCAGTCTCACAATTTCTTAATGTACAAATTGACTGTAGTTTTATGAAAAAATACTTTAAAATCATAAATTTTTGTAAATGCCAATAACTAAAGCAATAAATTATTAGTAATCAGTGTGCATGTACATATGCAAATAGCAAAAATTCTAAATTGTAGTAATATCTGCTATATATTACTATATTCTCACCTACTTTCGATCCAAAACTATTTCAAAGCCAGAAATATGTATAACTGACTATACATGCAATTCCAGGTCTGATAAGTGGGTAAGTTACTGCTTATCTTTTATTCTCAGTTGGCTTTAAACTGAAATACTAAATGGCTGTTCTACTGTTTAGATTTTTCCAAGCAAATACAAATTCTATGTAGAAGATGGAGCTTTTGATTAAAAAATAACTCAAAAAACCGTACTCAAGAAAACAAGGAAAGGATAACTGTTGGTAATAAGTAAAATCTTATCTAGTTCTTAAAAATCTAGTAAATGCATACTTCTGCCATGTGTTGATCCAGGCAAAGGAGAACAACTATTTGACAATAAAATTATCTTTTCTCACCCTTTTATCTGTAAATGATCACAGTTTAATCACTTCATTAACTTCATGTTTTGAATATTTTACTAGAAAATTTCTCCGAGCTATTACTACTTCAAAATTAAAAACTTGTACTTGACCTAGAATGTCTTGTAGGAAGTCATTAATTTTCAGTCCAAAAAGATAAATGATAGAGTTGTTGTAATGACTAATGATGCTAATTGTTAAACTTGTGCATTTTACATTTTCTATTATTTTATTTTTTTTCTTCTGATGGACTAAAAATGCCCTTTACTTTCAGAATTCGGCTCTCAATGAGGATAAATTTACATTGAACATCAGTAAGTCCCCTCTTAACCTTCATTTGCTAAGTTAAATGCTTGAATGTTTTATGTATTTATTCATCTATTACTGATTAAGCTGCTTTTCCAGAATAACTAGAGCTTTTTCTTTTTCTGGACCTTTTTAATTCATGAATGTTCATACTTTAATACTTTATCCATAAGTAATAATATATTTCTATTTCTAATCAGTGTTACCTTGATTTTGCACACAGCATTGTATTTGTTATTTTAATGATGACCTTATCCTCTAAACTTACTGCTTATCTCATACAAAGACAAGAAATGTTTTGTAAGATTATACATCTTTCCTTTATCCCACTTTTATCTGTGTCATATCACAATTTGAAATATGTTTTCTGAAGTTTCAAGGTTCCCTGATGCAGAGCAACGAAAAGATACACCTCAACACTGAACTAAGGAAACGAAGGGTGAGGTTTAGTTCACAGATCAACCTGCTCAAAACTCAGCTTTGCAGTGGGGTTGATGCAGGATCTGGAAAAGACTCACATCCCTTTGGAACAATAATTGGTTATCAGCCTGGACATTTTAGAATTTTTCTTAGGGAATGCATGTGTGGGCAACTGAATTATATTCATAGAATCACACAGAATATGCTGGGTTTGAAGGGACCCATCAGGATCATCGAGTCCAAGCCTTGGACCTGCACAGGACCATCCCCAAGAGTCACATCATGTGCCTGAGAGCATTTTCCAAACACTTCTTGAAATCCTCCAGGCTCAGTGCTGTGATCACTGCCCTGGGGAGCCTCTTCCAGTGCCCCACCACCCTCTGGGAGAAGACAATTTTCCTGCTATCCCACCTAAATCTCTGCTGACACAGTTTCATGCCATTCCCTCTGGTCCTGTCGTGGATCATCAGAGATCACTCAATGGAACATAAAAAGCTAAAAAGCTCACCAAATCTCTTGTGAGAAACCTGAATACCTGCACTGACTCTGTTGATTAGATCTCCTGCTACTACAATACAAGTTTAGACAGCCAGAACTGGAAGAGCTGCCCACACTGGCAACTAGTTTAGATGTCTAATCTTGAAGCTGGACTCTGTCTAAAAAGGCTAAATTACAAGCAATGAGGTAGAAAAAAGAGCCATTTCCCTGCTGCTTTGCAATGGAAAATAACTAAGAAAAATAGTATTTGAAGAACTGGACAATAATGCAGCAATTTTTTCCTGGTTTTTAGTGTATTCTATATTATATCTTAAGGACCATGCTGTTCTCATTTTTCCTTGGAAGCTATACAAAATTTCTTAGGTAGCACTGCCTTCTGCCTGTTACAGCCTCATGCCTGTTACAAGGAACTGCTGTTTCAGATTTGTGTGTAATCTACCAAGTACTTATTGTCCAAGCCAAAACTTGCAGGTGAAATTTCCTTTTTAACTTTACTTTCTACATTTGGTGCACACAACTAGAATGGAGTTCCATGTGAAGTGACACTGTTCTCTTTTAAACACTGGAGCTATTCTTATCAGAGTGAACTGAGAAAGGTTGAAACCATTTTTTATTTTTTAAATTATGTTTTATTGAAGAAAATGTTAAAATTATGGAAACCTGGAGGGGAAAAGAAAAAGATTGAATTTTACAATAGTTAAGCAACTAAGCTCAGATTGAAAACTGTTCTCTGTGTTATTTTTGTACCTGTTTGTCTATCTAGCAATAAGAAAATAACCTTCAAATGTTTTTTGTACATTATCACAAAATCCATGAGTCCAGGATCTAATAGATATTTTTTTCATTCAAACTCTGAGCATTAAGTGACCAGAAACGTGTAACCAGACATTCTGTGAGGTCCTTAATAGCTCATAGCAGGGCTACACTTGATGTTCAAACTTTCATGGAATAGCATAAACCTCAGTGAGCAAAACATTGATTTGGTGATAATCAGAGTAGGAATGGTAAAATGTGTCAGGGCACAGAGATCCTGACAGTTCATTTTTGAACCTTATGGTTTCAACAAGGTGTGTAATTACTCATAGACCACAAAACCAGTTTAAGACACCAGTATTAGCCACACTGTTCACCTCAATTTACTATCCCCACAGTTTGAAGTGCTGGAATCCTGAATGACATTTAGCACCAGGACAAAAGGAAAGCAGTGTTTTAACAAAATTGTGGAAAAGTAAAACTGTATAGGAAACATATGCAAGAGGTTTGTTCTGCAGAAACAGTGGAGTGTGATTCTGTGTGAAGGAGGGATGGTTTTGGCATTTTTCTCAGTCCTCCCACAAATCCAGAGGAAAAGGAGGATCGTAAAATATGCCTGAGGTTCTGCAAATCTGTGTCTTTGAAAACAATACCGACATCCAAGCTCTGCTGTGCTCCAGACACTTGGTAGGGTTCCATAAAAGAGTGAAATGTTGTGCAGATGAAAGATCATAAGACTCCCAGTGCTCACAAACCATCCAGAAGGAGTTCATATGCAAAAGGCCTACACTTCGTACCTGAAGATGGTTCATCAGTGGAATATGTAAAAACTAAGATACATTATATGTTGTAAAATCTTTAGTGAAGAATAAAAGTACTCTTTGCATCCTGGG
Organism: Pseudopipra pipra; assembly: GCF_036250125.1. NCBI lineage: Eukaryota > Metazoa > Chordata > Aves > Passeriformes > Pipridae > Pseudopipra > Pseudopipra pipra. The sequence goes on from NC_087552.1 coordinate 72,013,890, forward strand.
TTACATTGCATTGATGGTACAACTGTTACTTTGAAGTTTGGTACTGGGTTCAATAAAAAAATTATACAATATGGAAGCTTCTGTCATGGATTGAAAAACTTTCCAATAGACAAAATTTCTTATTGAAATTGGTTAAAATTATAAAAGTAGCAATTTAAGTCTTGAAGTGGTTCAAATCTGAGTAAAAACTTTGAAGAAGGTATGTTGATATGAACCTATTAAAATAGGACTGGCTTGGTTTATGAACACATTACATAATCTATTTGGTCTTCTTTTTATGCAGGAGTTCCAAGTAGACAGTCAATAATTAATAACTGACTAGTATAGGCTTAGGAGTATATCTAATTTTAACACCAACCTCAACAAGTTATAGTTGAATGATGGAATTTCTTTTAAGAAAATTTACTTGATCTTGATTCACAATGAACTGAGAGTATATGAATTGTTTCCTGGACTGTTCAAAAGTTGTGTTCTATCCCCTCTATGGCTTGTCCAGCTTCTGTCTTTGAGCTTCTGGGTATTAAGATGCTTCTACTGGTTCAAAGACCCCTCCAGTATGAGATACTTTCTCACTTGATCCATGTCTTACACAGCTAATTACACTGATATAAAACTCTCCAAGCTTTTGAGCAATTTCTGTATCTTCATGAAATCTTCAAACCTGTACTTATGTTTGTATATTACAAAATTTACAATTTCAGGTTATATTATCTTAAAATATATGGGTAGAACTGGATTTATGACTAGTCATTGGAGGACTGCAATGAACAGACCATCACTAAGGTGTGGTAATACATTAATTTCTTTAAAGTTACTTTGGAGGCCCTAACTTTTAACATGCCTTATGCCATGTGAAACTTAATTGTTCAAACTATGTGATCAACTTAAAAAGAAAAAAAAAAACAAATCAAAACGAGTATGTTAGTCTCTGAAAAAGAACTAAACAGCTATGTAAAATGAGAAAGCAATTGCAGAGTATTTTGTAGGCACGGAATCCCAATAAGACTGGTACCCTCCAAAAAATATCTCATGTAACACGGCTCATAACTCTTAAAATTTTAAGCCCTTGGAAGGAGAATATCAGGTTACAAATGTGAAGCACCTCCTTTGAGAGGGGACCAGCATTCTAATTATCAGTTCACAGTAGCACTTCAAACACAAATATCACTGGGCATGAGTCTTATTTTAAGTGCCAAGGGCAACCTATTATTTGCAATTTCACTTTTAGTGACAGAACCATTCTAACTGCATTTCTCAGGTCTGTTATTCACAGTGTTTAAAGATCACACTCTGAGCACTCAAGAATAAATTTATCTGGAGCTAAAGATAAATTATATTACAAAGATGGCATCAAGTTAAACTGTTCAGGCAGGGAAAAGAGGTTAAAAAAAAAATGTTCGAAGCAGAATACCCACAAATCTTCAGGTACAAGATACAAATGTTGGCACTACCTTCTGAGGTAGGTTCCTTATGCTCACAGGACTATAAATACCTATACAGAAAAATTGAGACAGTACAGCTGAACCCACTAGCCACTAAAAATTAAACTGATGTGAGCATTAATATAAATACCTGTATATATATAAAATTTGGATCTTGACTTGGGAAAAAAGGAAATATTTCAGATTAGCAGACAGTTTTTTCCTACTGCCCGGGTTGATTAATTAACACTTTCCTTCTATTGTTATGATGGAACCTGGAAAAACAGGTTTTCCTGTTTTGGAAACAGTGTTTTTCCATCTCAAAGCAGCATCCTAATGTACTCTGGAAGACCACTACTTCATCAGGGAAAACATCATTTAGGAGGAATATAAAGCTTGGACATCTAAATATAGAAACACTACAAACCAACCCACACAAACCAAACAAAAACACCCAAAAAAGCTCATGTCAATTTAATGTAAGAGGAATTGAAAGGCAAAATAATGAAGAATATTCCCAAGGATACACAGGTGAGACACTAGTAGATGTAGTAGAGCTACTCCAGGAAATGAGTCTTTTCATCTTTACTCAACGCCAGCGTTCAGTTCCCAACTCTTGTGATTGTTCCTCTTTTTCCTTAGTCATACACGGATTCTGCTCATAAACAAGAAAACATTATTTCTGTACACAAAGGGAAAGGGAAGCACAGAGACACTTGACACTCAAGTAAAGTGAGCATTTTGGTTATGGATTCCAGTAAACAAACCCAGCAGAATATTGGTAACCCAAGCTAAACAGAGCAGTCAAAAAACCAAACATCACCAATGAAACACACTTGAACTCTGCACATTTTTTTTTTTTTTGCTTTTTCACTTTATCTTACACTTCAGCCAAGGATCAGAAAACTCTTAAAAATATTTATGAAATCTTACAGAATTCCTGAGAAGTAAATTATCATGAGTTGCAACTTTAAAGACTGATACACTGAAATTAAAAGCCAACTCAGCACCACAGCTAGGAAAAGAATTTCACACATCTAACACCTTCCCTTCAGTTCTGAATAAAAATGTCCTAGGCTGTGTATAACAAGTACTCAGAGACACTCTGGCAGCTCTGAGAAGACACATTTCTATTGAATTCTATTAAATTACAGAAATAGATGTTTTGCATTAATTGATTTTCTTTCTTGCTATCCCTTTTCTATTCTTAACAGTGAAGTGTTGCAGTTCTCAGAACTGAGCAGGTTCCCCATCTCATCAAATGTCTCATCTTAAACAGGACTTTTCAGTGCAGATTCGCAGAAATAACGAGAGACCTTGTTGTGAAGTTAAATTCAGATAATCCTGAGAATCATTCTGAAGAGTAAGCATGCAGAACTACTTATGTCCCAATACATACTAATCTGAACTTGCAAATCCAATTGATTTCAACTCTTGTTTTGGTGCAGAGGTTACCATCAATGCATCATAGAATGGCTAATTTTGGAAAAGACCTTTAAGGTCACAAAGTCCAACCTTCAACTCATCACCGCCACCATATTCCCCACTAAACCATGTCCTCAAGTGCCATATGCACGTGTTTTTTGAACACTTCCAGGGATGGTGGCTCCACCACTGCCCTGGCCAGTCTGTACCAAAGCTTTACAACCCTTCCTGTGAAAACAAATTTTCCTAATATCCAATCTAAACCTCCCCTGGTGCAACGTGAGGCCACTTCCTCAGGTTTGCCGGGTTTTCAGTATTACAGGATGATATTTTGTCAAAGATGTTCACTAACAGAATGTGTAAATGAAATTATGGCATTCACTGAAATGTAATGAAGCTGGAATGACCTTCCACTATTTCCACTGATTTAGTTGAAGTCCCTTGGCATTGTCTCAGTGCAATGAAACAGCGTTTGGCCAACGACCTCGCACTGACTTAGAGGTGCTGAGAAGTGAACCCAAGAAGGAAGAATTCCACTGGGAGAGACAGAACATGCTGCACTGCAGACAACAGAAAGTTAAACACGGCTTTGTGGATGCTGCCTGCAAATATGGTGGAAACATAAGCAAATATTAGAGCTAATTTGTCCATCAGCTTCACCCTGTTTTATTTAATGGACAGTAGGAAAGGGACAGCCAACTCATGCAATTTGCAGACACATATCCCTGGTGCCCATGTCTACAGCCAAAACTAGCATTAGCAACAAGACACCCTCAATCATGGTTAAAATAGTGAAAATATTTTCAAGCATGAACTGTACATAGTCCCCAAGAGAGTTTTTCACTGATTGGCAGTGGTGGGGTTTTTGGGGGAGTTTGGTGGTTTTATTTTCCCTAAGCTGTTATTTGGACAGATAAATTATTTCAACAGAGAGTAGATATTCATGAATTGAACCAAGGTGAAGAAAAATGGGGATGTTTTGATCTAGAGCTTCTTGCTTCCTTGTGCTTATTACAGCCAGGGCTCACTGTAAGTTATAGAGTTGTCCTTTAATCAATTCCTCAGTTTCAAAAACTAGAGAGTGAAAACGAGGGATGGCTTTCTTGAGAAGTAAATACTTTTGGGAGGTTATTTGTTTTGTCTTTTTTTGTTTGTTTGTTTTCTTTTCTATATAAAATTCATAGGTTTTTACTGGGCACCAGAAATGCACACACTTTGTCATGCTTTAGCATGGATTGGAAACCAATGACGTGTAAAATGGCTGGACACAGATAATCCATTATGCAGCTTTCTGATTTAAGTTATAGAGAGATCTAAAGGTTAGAAAAGGTAGAATGTACTTTAATTTTTTTTTTTTCAGGATTTCTTTCCCTATATCTCACATTTAATACTTACAAGGAAATTCCTTCCCTATTGTGATAAATTTATCTCATGAACACAATTATGTATTCTGTCCTTGAGGCTTGAAGTGTTCTCAAAGAGTTCTTCCTATTACTAAAAGAGAAAAAAATCTGTAGAGAGTGCAACACTTCTTACAGTTTATCAATCCCAATCATCAGGCCTAACTGTCCATTGATTTACTGACAAGCCTTAATAAATTTTTAAGAAATGACTGCATGTCCTGGAAAAAAAAATTACTGTTCAGAATTTTTCAGTCCTGAAGGGCATAATTTTTAATACTTTAGACTCTGGTGTACTTCTCACAGCAGTAAGGCTCAGTTTTAAATCAGAACTGCAAACCTACAGATATTTTTCTCTTGTGTCAGTAAATGTGATTGTGAGGTAGCCATTTATTTTGCAGCTGTGCTACTAACCTGATTTCACTGAATTCATAAGCTAAACAATGTCAGTACCTATTAATATTTAGACAGAAGCTTATTAACACACACAGCTACAGAAGTTGCATACAATGTCGATGTTTAAATAACTATTTTTGTTCTGAGGAAAGGGATTCCTTTGTTAAAAGTTGTATATCCTCTTCTTAATTGTTCCTTATCATCCATTCTTCTCCTGCTCTCTCTCAGTCTGTGATAACAAGATCTGCATATCACATAGTTACTGCCAGTGGAACCTCACACCCTTCGAGAAGGGAACTCTTTTAGCAAAGAGATGAGGTGACCTGTCCTCCATTGCTTAGACAAATTGTAGACTGTACAAGTGACTTGAGAGCTCCTTAATCTGTCACAAAGCCAAAATCATCCACAGCTAAACCTCCTTCCACACACCTGCCAAATGCTTCTCCTCACATGTTGACCCATCCTGTTATGGATCTTTTCATTTCCACTCTTCCAGTCTTTTCCTTTTCTGTTCTGTCTCTAAATTCTTCCTCTGTGCCTACTTACCACATGTTGTATTCTTCCTGATCTTCCTATCAAACAGAAATCCAAACTCCCATGATCAGAACATATTCCTTGCTGTGTCAGCACAGACTACGGAATCACAGGACGATTTGAGTTGGGAGGGACCTTTATAGGTCATTTAGTCCAACACCCTGCCATGAGCAGGGACATCCTGAGAATGGCTTCAAACTGAAAGAGAGCAGGTTGAGATTTGATTTTAGGAAAAAATTCTTTATTGTGAGGGTGGTGAGGCTCTGGCACAGGTTGCCCAGAGAAGCTGTGGATGCCCCATCCCTGGAAGTGTTCAAGGCCAGGTTGGATGGAGCTCTGAGCAACCTGGGATAGTGGAAGGTGTCACTACCCATGGCAGAGGGGTTGGAACTGGATAATCTTTAAGTTCCCTTCCCACCCAGACCATTTTATGATTCTATGATTCTGCGATTCCCAAATAGATCAGATTGCTCTGAGCCCCATCCAACATAAGCTTGAATGTTTTCAGGGATGGGGCATCTACCACCTCTCTGGGCAGCCTGTGACAGCGTTTTACTACCCTCACTGTGGACAAGTTCTCTCTTGCATCTAATCACTGGTGGCCTACAGGATGTCAAAGAATAGCTGGACCATCAGTACACTGCCCAAATAAACGCCTGTCTAATGAACCTGCCCAGCAAAGGTGAAGTAGCTTTCTCAGTTGTGGACTCCTCTTGTTGAAATGGAAGAATCTGACACCATGATCGGACCTTCTTTGGCTTTCTCTGTTCTGCAGGATTATTGTCATTCCTATTATGGAGCACTGGCACTTCATATAGCATGGTTTCCATCAAAAAGTGGTAGAGAGACTGCTTCAGCCCTCTGAAATATGTGCCAGACCACCCACAGTGATCCATGGTACAGAGCTCACGACCATCTGTTGCATAGATCCAGATGCTTGTTACTTAAATTAAGGAGACATTTTTTAGCTGGAGCAATATTGAGCTGCAACACTCAAGGATGACATGACTAATGGACTATTTATAGGTGCAGCCATGCATCAGCCAGGCATAAATGGTAATCATGAAACATTCTGATAAGCCCCAAAAAGTGGTGGAGGAATCCATGTCATCACCAAATTGGAAGGAAATAAGAGAAAATTAGTATCTGGCACACTTTTTCTTTGCCCCTGTGAACCTTTACAAAGATGATGTTGTCATATTAATGAGAGGGAATTATTTAATTTATTGATTCATATTTAAAAATGATAGGTGATGTTGTGTACCTTGTCATGACATCTATTCTTAATTTGATGCATTAAGGAATGTTATACTGAGTGTCATTAAATGATCTCCCTTAATTCTGACAATGAGTAGCGATGGTCATTAAAGTAATGACATTTGTCACCATCAGCAGTGGCAAGGATAATGAATAATTAACAAGGCAAAATTTCCACAGGCTTTATAGTCTTATATTCCACTTAGAAGCAGGTTAGAAAAACACAGAAACAAATTAGTCCCCTGAGGACAAAAAAGTTTGAGGAAGACAAGAGAGAAGCTTGTTCTTTAAAATTCTAAGGCACACTAAGCAAGAAAGATATGGGTTAATGATGTTGCAAATAAAAAAAATAATTTAAAAAAACCCCAAAACTTAAAAATTTTGTAAGAAAATCCATCTTATTAGGTCTGCAATAATATCACCCTATATATTCTTTTTACAGAGAAGCATAAACCAGTTTTTAATGAGACTGGTCACACCTGGAGTGCTGTGTCCGGTTCTGGTTCCAACAACTCAAGAAAGATGTGGGCAGACTGCAGACAGTCTGAAGAAAGGCCACAGAGATGACCCAAGTGGTGGACCACTATGAGGAAAGACTGAAGAAGTTGGGGCTTTTGTCCCTGGAGAAAAGAAGTCTCCAGGGAAATCTCACCACAGTATTCCAGTACTTATAGACTGGCTACAAAGAGCGTGGAGGCTCTGTCTTCACAAGGAGCCACATGAAGGAGACAAGGGGCAACAGGCAGGAGTTGTACCAGAAGAGGATCCATCCTGATATAAGAAAAAAAATTTCACACTGAGAACAGCCAACCACTGAAAAAACCTCCCCAGGAATGTTGAGTCCCCATCACTGGTGGTTCTCAGTACATGACTTGGCAGGGTGTTAGATAATCTTATCTAGGCTCAAGAGTAGGACCAGGTGACCTTTCAAGCTCCTTTCCGGTCTGTCCTGTGGATTTTTCTGTGATTTCATGGTTTTACACTAAGTCCCAGAGGTTGTTTATATCCTGATCTTGAACAACAACAACAACAGCAACAAAAACTGATTTAAGACTGCAGGCATGTATATTGAGACTTAGAAGAATAATCCTTTAGGTCACCTGCAAAAGTAACTGACTCAATCCTAGAGTTAACCTCTCTCTGTGATGCTCCCTATTTTTGCTCCTGTATATAAGTACAATGCCTTCTAAATATAATATTTTCTTTCTAACATGAACATCCTGTGGTTATGCAGAAAGGTACTGCACATGTGTCTTGCAGTTACTCATTAAATTCCATGAAAATCAATGCAATGTGTGATAATGTGTATTTCTGCCAGAGGCACGAGGAAATGCCTGGGGCAAAAAGCAGCTCAGGTAGTCTTACAGTTCATACCATAAATACCACTAAAACTGGTGTTATGTTTGGTTTTTTTTCAGAAAGAAAAGGAGAAAAAGCACTTTATTATTGCTCATTCTCTTTGCACAGATTGTCTGTCCAGCTACAGGACCAAGCAGGGAGGATACTTAAACTGAACTAAAACGGTGATTCCATCTGAACTATCTTTATGCACAACCTCTTATATTACCTGCAGGAGCTATTGCCCACTTAAAAATTGGCAAGGAGAACATTTAAGGCTACTCTGACATGTGCTTTTTTAGGACATGACATAGCCCTGTTGATTTAGAATGAAAGTACATTTTATAATAAATGTCTTGCTAGCTTTTAATCAAATGATGCATTATTAGCAAAGATTAAAAGAAGTAATTATGTAGAGCATGGTTAAATGATGGCTGTGGGGAGAGAGAAGATAACTATCTCTGTGCATTTGAAAACTAAGCATTAAGAAAAGAAAGGATTTTTACTTTTTAGGGCAGCAGAGAAGGGACAGACTTCATTAATAAAACAAAACAAAGCAAAGCAAAAAAGAAAACCACAGCTGGAAATTCAGTAAAGGTAATTTTGGGCTCAATATCAAATGGCTGTCTGTCTGCAGACTGAAATCTTCGAAACGATTGTGAAATCTCTGTAAGTCTGACTACTAAAAACTCAAACAAGAAAAAGTATATGAAAAGAACCCTCAGAATTATTTCTTGAATATGGAAACCAGATTGACTGAATACATCTTAAACATAATGGACAGCTGTGCCAGGAGAAAGGTCAGACTCTGGGCAGTCAGAATGATAATTTCTTCTAGTACTGTCATATGGGTGTGATTTAGCTGTTATCATGTGGGGATCCACAGCCTACAAGGTGAAAAACATCACAGTAGAAGACCAGAATACCATTTTCCTGACATACAAATCTGTGAATGTCAGGCTTTGCCAAGCACAGTTTTGATGCAATTTTAAGTAAGTGGTTTAGAAATGAAAATATTTAAAGCTGAGTTTAAAAAGCAGTTGCTACCACCGAGTTATATCCTCTTTCTATTAACTGTGCTAGCAGGCTGGATTACTGTATTTGAGTGTAATAAAAATGCCTTTAAGAAAAATAAATGGTCTAAAAACTATGTTGACATGAAATTTAAAAGATAATGGATTTCAGCATGGAGAGAAAAGATTTGAATAATTTGGCATGGCATGGATAAAGAGTTTTATTAATTTCAGAATGACGTTTGCTAATTTTATGTTTGCCCATGAAAGAAGAGAGCTTGGTGCAACATCCCAGGAAATCTCTAGCTCCCCTACATCCCATGGGAATATCAAATGAAGAAAACCATTCATGAATGGAGCCTCAAACACAACGTAATTTCAAAACAATCAGTTAACTTTCCTCTTTGATGGAGCACATGTACTGTTAGACAACATGGAGAAGAGCTGGGATAGCATTTCAGTAAATGCCCCGGTCTCTTTATCAAGGGCAGGAAAGCCTTTTCCTACACTGTTTCTTTTTCCCATACTTAGACTGCTGTTATGAATTAATGCTGATATTTCCTCCTCCTCCCTACCTTCTCCCTCCATAAAGTAGAAGTAAGGGGGAAATACCTGATGCTGTTGCTCTCAAGGCAGGCTCAGCCCATCAGGAAATCAAAACCGAGTCTATGATTAATGTGATCAATTAAAAAAAAGAAAAGCTCCTTCAGTTTCAAGAAAACCTTTTTTTTTTTTTTTTCCCATTATGAATGTCTTATTCAGCTGAGGACAGTAAACAGTCTTATGTTCAGTGACAGATGTTACATTCAAACAGACTGGAAATGTGATGAACTATCCAGTTTTGTCCCACAAAGGCTGCAGGAAGTACTGGAGTGAAACTGCAAAAATGGCAACCAACCAGCCTGGATTTATGAGCAATGCAGAGGACAGAGAATATGGAACACGGTTGAGAACATAAAATACCTGAACTTCTTTAAAATATTGAACCTTTAGAACATTATGTTCACTAAATAAGACTTAGTTGACAAAAAAATGAACAGGTACGAACACTATGTGGATTAGCTTGGAAATGATTTAGAGCTAAGTGCACAGTCCAGAGTGTATTTTTTTTGCTCATTTGGCTTCTGTGCATAAGAACTAAAAAAAGAAGAAATAGGAAAATTAATTAGACTAGAATTACTACTTCACACCATATTAAAAAAATGTAGGACGCTCAGTAGAAGCTAAATCAGAAAGGACCTTAAAACAAACAAGTGGATTATGTTTGATGTGGAAAAGAAGAGATCATGGACATGTGTAAAAATGGGTTATAGGATCAGAGCAATGAAACACTCCTCATGGGAGCCTCTGAAGGAAATTGTAGAGGTAAGACAGACACTGTCCAGGGCATGAGAAGAGGAGAACGTGGTAATGAAGATTCCAGACAGTGAAGGTTTCAGACAGTGAAGGTTCCAGACTATCAAGTTTGTGAATAGTACCTGCAATTTTCAATCAACTCTAGCACAAATGTTGTGGTGTGCTTTTTTCTCTCCTACAGTTTGGCAACAGCATGCTTTTGACAGTTCAAATTCCTTTTAAACTTTAGCTCAGGCTGCACCAGACCTGTAGCTACAATATTTAAGAACAGTCTCATTACCACGCACTGCTTGTCAGAGCACCTCCATCCAACCACCTTGAACAGCTTGTCAGTAAACCCAGCTCCTTGGTCCTCTTCTTGTTCAAAAATATGATTCCTCCTCAAGGAACTTGTGGCCTCCTGGTTTGGAGAGGAAACTCAATGGGTTTCCATTGAGAGGTGGCTGCCCCATCCCTGGAAACGTTCAAGGCCAAGTTGGATGGGGCTCTGAGGAACATGGCCTAGTGGAAAGTTCCCTGCCCATGGCATGGGGGTTGGAACCACATGATTTTTAAGATCCCTTCCAACCCAAACCAGTCTGTGATTCCATATTTTTTTCTTTTGTATATATTGTAACTGGATTAGCAAGTAGGAGATAAGAGGTAATGTTCTTGGTTTCCTTACTGTGATGTCCCTGTTCCCAGCCAGAAAACTACAAACAAAACCAAATCTAACTTTTTTATGATTGATCTCTCAAGCTGAGAAACTACCACATCTGAAATCAGAACAATGGCAAGCAATTGTTTACTTTCCTGTCACGGTACTTCCAGAGTGGAGAAAAGAATCTCAGTTTAATCTGAGTTAGTATCATTCTAAATCCCTGTACCAGATACAGTCTCGCATTAGAATTTTTGTTACACATATCAAGAGTTCAATAATCTTTCAGGATATTCACGTAAAAACCAGAGGTTTGATTAAGAAGTTTAAGAGCAAAGGTCAATATTTAATACAACAGGGCGTATTTCATCAGGTGCCATTTGCCTGATTTTATGAGAGATTTACTGAAGCTGACTGTTACAGGGCAATCAGAGTTCATGTTGGAAGCATAAAAAACACCAAAAAAAACAAAATAAAATCATAAATGAAGAAATATAACCAAAACTGGCAAAGGGAAAAATTAATGATTGTTGTAAGTCCACAAAAGACAGAAATATTAATTAAGAGCAAGACAGCATATGTAGGAATCTTTTGTGCATTACACTCTGTGATGTGTTAGATTTCAGATAATTTCCTTTTTAATGATTAATGAAATCAGAATCATTAGCATGTATTTTTTCCTGCAAAGAATGAAGCAGATGGATCTGTCAGGGCTTTATAAAGTTCAAATTAAAGATGAGGATTTTCCTCTTCACTGTTTGCCTTCAATCTATGGGGGAGGAAGGCTGTGAGAAGGAAGAGTAACTGCTTTTTCTTTGATCAAATCAATTTAGGTTTCTGCATGGATTCTGAAAAAACCCCTAGGTGTTTTTCTTTTTCTTTTTTCTTTTTTTAAGCAGCTGGGTTTTCAAGTGGGTAAACTGTATTTTATTGCTTCTCAAGAAATTTATATTCTTATTTCTTAATAAGCCATTCCCAAAAGGCTTTCAAGAAGGTTGCACTGCAATGGGGCCTTATTGCTCTACAGTTGTATTGTCACTGGAATTCAGTCTCTGACTCAAAAAAAAGACCCATAGGCAAAACTAAATCAATTTAATCCTATTTAACATCCCTCCAGGGTCTTTCAGCCAAAGTATCTTTGCACGTACATTTGGGATCTTTTTAGCTTATGCAACTGTTCAATCTGAGCAAAGTACCCACACTGCTCCTGGGAGTACTAGGACAGAAACACTTGCCCAAGAACATCGTACTCAGCACATGTGTTTAATGTATATATCCAACCCTCTTCATTGCTGCACAGTGGCTTTTCTCTTCCCTATCATATTTACTAATCATGACAACTGAGGTTCAGAAGTTTCTTGATACACAGTTGTCCCACATTTTATACTATAGCCCTTGCCCTGTTAAGGCTATCAGACTTCCAAATATTTCAATTCAAGAAGGAGATCCTCACATCTGCTCTATTTTTTTTTTCTGAATGGAGATAAGAGCAGTGTAAAGGCCATTTGCATATCCAGACATGCAGATTACTTACTCAGACTAATACTGTTGCAGATGCTTTATCACATTCCCACTGTGTCCTAATTATAAAGTGATTTTTAATAACTTCCAGGTTTAGCAGAGAGACAGATATGAGAATCGATATGTATAAATTTGCCTGTCTCTAGGACTTGAGTGGCAGACTGGAGACGTATAATCTGGGTGATGTTCTCTAAAATGCTGTCCCACAATGACATCCAACTTTCCCCCCGTGGGAGTTGCTGCTTCCTGGAGTTTTGGGAGTTCAACATAGGAAAGGTGAGAGCTCACAGACCCAAACCTTCCTGTTAGTACAGAATCCAAATCACGGAATCCCACAGAATGTGCTGAGTTGGAAGGGACCCCCAGGGCCACTCGAGTCCAACCCTTGGCCCTGCACAGGACCATCCCCAAGAGTCACCCCATGTGCCTGAGACTATCATCCAAATAGTTCTGGAACTCTGCCAGCCTTGGTGCTGTGACAACTTCCCTGGGGAGTCTGGTTCAGTGCCCAACCACCCTCTGGGTGAAGAACCTTTTTCCAATATCCAACCGAAGCCTTCCCTGACACAACTTCAGGCCATTTCCTTATGTCCTGTCACTGATCACAACAGAGAAGAGATCAGTGCCTGCTCCTCCTCTTCCTCTCAGGTACAGGTAAACTACAGAATTGCCAAAAATGTCTAGGAGCCAGAGAGAAACACCTTTGGGGTAAATCACCTTACGGGAAGGCCAGTGATGACCTTTTCTATTAACACAGAGAAAATATTCCTAGAAGAGAGAGCTTGAAGTCACATTTCCCCCCTGTCTCAAGGTCAGGGTTTGACTCCTCCAAAGCACCTCAGAATCTCTTTTGCACAGTGACACTGCTCAGCTTTAGTTGGATCTGATGAATTTTTATCCTTTTCAGTGTTTTTAAGCTGAAGTGTGCTAAAGCTGCAATACAGGCTGGGTGTGCAGTGCTCAGTCCAGGCGTGTATTAAACAGGCTGGGAGGGACAAGACCTCACAGCAGACCTGGGCAGAAGGTAAATCACACATGAGCCACAGAGACACACATTTGGAAATCAGTTATAAGTTTCAAGGATCACAGTTGGACTCAGGCAGAAAAATGCACATCAAGCACTTTGGTGCTCTCATGGAATTTACCCCTTGCTCCTAATTCAAATACTTATCTCTGGTCTTTTGATTTGGAGATGTTGAGTCCCTTTCTGACACCAGTCTGGGACTGGTCATCATACAGTCACTCTGTCACAAACCTGGAATATGACATCAGAGACTGGAGTAAGCTAAAATTAAATTTATCTGAGATCAAGAAAATACTTTGGTGTAATCAAAATGCTTTCCTGGACACTCTCTGTTTAATCACACATCAGTCTGCCTGATTAGTTAATTGAATCCTCTTAATTAATTTTCCAATGTCCACCACTCCACATTATTCTGAAAAAAAAAATTAAAAATCTTCCCAGGAGATTGCAAACAAGAATTACATAAAATCTTTTCCAAAACCATTCTGATTGAAACCATCTTAATGAAGACAATACAAATTTTGAAGGAAAATATGAACATAAAGATAATGTGTGCATCTCCTGTTGAAATGATGTGCAGACTTCAATGTCATTGCAAGCAGTTACCTAAAGAGTTAAGAAAGACTTTGCAGATATATCTGTCTGCAGAGTCAGTCTGTGTATTACAAGAGAAAGAGAGCCTGCTGTAAGAATATAAACCTCTAATAAGATGAGAGACTTTTACTAAGCCACTGATGCTTGGAGTCTATTGAAAGATAATCTTTGGTACAGTACCTCCAGAAAAGCAGTGAACTGAAATCAATATTCAGTAAAAAACAGATTAAGAGACCAAGCTAAAGAAATCAGAAGTTGCTCAGCAGAACAGACATATATCTTGGAGATTATCATTCAGCATGAAAGCTTGGGGTCTTTTTAGCTCCTGGGAGAGAACAATTTCTAAGGACAGGCCCCTGTCTCCTCTCTTACTGAAGGTACAAACCCATGCAGTACAATAAATTTTGAATCTCCATATTTTAATTTAAAAATACAGTGGGCAAAAAAAAAAAAGAAGGTTCAGATATAAGCTGATCATGGGGAGAATACATAGTTCTGTACAAAAAGGAGCTTCTTTTCACTCACACATTTGAATATGTCTTTGTTTTTTCTCTCTGTGAAAAGAGACAATTTATTTTTGAGATGAACGATGATCTTGCAGCTGGGAAATGGGGCAAACACTCAGCAAAGGCGAGATTATTGCCAACTTCTTCAGAGACCTTTGGCCAATCTAATTACTCCATGATGCCATTTCCAACTGCAAAATGTCAATAGCAACAGCATGTATCTTTCCTACTCAAATGGCCAACAATTTGGACCTGCCATTAACTCTTTCCATAAAACTAAGACCATAATTTCCTATTATATTATATTATATTATATTGTATTATATTACATTATGTCATATGATATTATGTGTTATTATATATTATTATTTTATTCTAAATTATCTATATTGCGATGGCCTTCCCTTCCTTGTCCTTTGCTATATGTTAACAAATCAATTTCTATTTTGGTTTTTTAAAGCTAAGAATGCCCTTCTTTAACCTTTTAATTACTATAATAAAGGTAAGAAGACACAAGACCCAAAAGTTTAACAGTAGAGAAAGGCCAAGTATCTTAACAGGAATTACAGGTAGACTGATTTCATGTCTGAATGATTAATTTCAGCAAAGTAAACAAACCTATTTTAGTGAACAACACAGTTACTTATTTCCAATGTGACAAACTTCAAATCCTGGTCTACCCAGTACTAAATAATTTATATAGGGAAAATAATACCAGTAGGAATTAACATAATACTCTATTTTGCTCTTCATTGAAGTGTATTTAGCATTGAACATTGTTTAATATTTCCAACATACATCCATAACTTTGTGAGACTTTATTCAACAAGGAATATCTCACAACCTCAAGATAACAAATTCAAAATAAAGTCAAATACTCAGTCCAGCTCTGTGTGTTCACTGTTGTAAAGAGTAAACGGTCTTTTTAAAACATACACCACTAAATTTCCTTGTTTTTCTTGTCATCTTGATTACTTTTTTCTGATTTAAAGTTTTATTTCTAAAAACAAAATTTCACAGTCTTAAGTGTTTTTTTCCATTCTCCTTCCCTATTTTGTTTTACCTTAGAAGAAGTAAAAGTTAGCATATTTAAAAACATAAGAACTTCCCCCAGATTTGCCAACTTTGAAATCCTCTTTCTGCTACAAAAATAAGCTCCTTTCCTCTCCAGGACTGGGATTTAAGTTTGCTACACTAAGGTTAATCTTCTCCTCCCACCACACCATTCCTTCCATGTCCACTTACACACAGAACATTTCTTTTCTCTATGCTTTCAATGTCAAAACACGAATTAAAGGGTAACATAAACTGTCTTCCCCAAAACACAAAAAGTCTGAAAATGCACCAATTATGAGATATTTGATCCTTTCCTTCTCCTCAGCACTAGGGAGACTCATGGATACACTAAAGGGATTCCAGCAAAGGGTAACAATGATAGTTAAGAGATTGGAGCATCTGTCACACGAGAAAAAGCTGAGATCAGTTGTGTTGCTCAGCCTGGAGAACAGAAGGCTCAGGGGAATCTTTCAACATGGATAAACACCTGAGGGGTGCTAATGAAGAGAAGAGAGCCCTGTTCTCCATGGTGGTCAGTGCATGGACAAGAAGCAATGGGAACTAATGAAAAATCCAGAAAATTCCATTTAAACACGAGGAAAAACTGGTTTATTGTGAAGCTGATTGAATGCTGGAATGGGTTGTCCAGAGAGGTTTTAGGGTCTCCGTTGTTGGCCACTTTCAACCTCTATGGCTCTGTGATTCTATGTTTTATAGGTAAATGCTGACATGCTAAAAAAAAATAGTGATGTAAATACCTTATTTGTTTACTTGACCATATTTTAATAAGAGCTCATAAGCGTATTGCACTCCAAGCTTGCATCTAATATCTCTCACAAGTAACCCTAGATGTGCCATCCCATTTGCCAAAACCTTAGAGTTTTTAGTTTTTAAATAGTTTTCCTGTGAAATCTTCTCCAGTCGAAAAAAACAACAACAACAAAAAAAACAAAAACACAAACAAAAACAAAAAAACCACCCACAAACAAGCAAACAAAAAAAAAACACAGAAAAAGATTATACTATGTAAAAAACAAGGCCTATTTAGTGCCTGAGGGGTCTGCAGTCATTTTCTGACCCTCACTCCTCTCTCCAGCTGAGATTACTGATTTGTTTGGGGTTTTTTTCCCTTAACTGTGTTACTCCAGAGGCACTTCCACCATCACTGTTGGGCTTGGCCTTGGTCTGTCTTGGAGCTCACTGGCTTTGACTCTATGGATATGGGGGAAGCTTCTCACTGAAGCCCCTGTAGGCCCCCACCACCAAAACCTCGCCAAACAAACAAGTTGTTTCTCACAGTTCCTGCAGCCTGTAACAAAGGAGAGCTGCACCCTGTGATCTTTTGCCTGTGGGCTTTTCTTTTCTTCTCCCCCCCCTCCCCTCCGTTCCTCTGATGTTGAAGTAAAGCTGCATTTTCACCGCAGAGCTTCATGGAGCATTTCTTGTGTGTACCTTGAGTCTCACTCTCACTTGTTCATGGTCTTTCCCTTGATCAAGTACAGCCTTGAGCCTGTGTTTGTGCTTTCATACACTCATCCTGGCTAGAGGCTTGAATCTGGGATAGCTTGTTAGAGTTCAAAGCAATAGAACACCCACTCTGAAATGAGGGAAAATGATCTCCTCGCACTGACAGCTCTACAGTTGTTTACTTGTATTTTCTCCTTATGTTCTCATGACCAGGCCCATCGTCTCCTGATTCATCCCTTATTGAGGTGGCTCGGCCCAAGGAGTCACATAAAAAGATGTGCTGTCTTCAGTTAAACTTGCACAGCAGCTCTTCCCTCCCTTTTTGACCCACCAGACTGAAGATGGAGGCTCACACCACCATCCTTAGCACAAGGAAAAGGGCAGATTCCTCGTGTGGCGTCTTCAGAGTGCAGGTGCTGAGTGACAGGCCAGCTTCACCTTGCTGCTCAAATCTGGGTGGTGGTTACTGAAAGTGACTTTGCAAGGCAAACATATAAATATTAACATTAATTCAATATTAGAAAAAAAACATTACGAAGCTCTCGGACAAGACACACTAAGGAAATTGCACCCCATCCTTGTGTCTCTGTGTGTCCAAGCTTCTTATTTGCCAACTAACTCTTGATTAAAATAGTGCACGTATTTTCACTGGTGTCAGAAGGCAAAACATTTTGGAGCTTTTCAGCAAGGGAGGAGTCCAAAATGGTGTCTAAGAAAATGGAAAGCAGAGATATGTAAGACAGTTGCACCAAGGAAGAGTTCTGCATAATCACATTTTAAGTGTTTCTGCTTCAGTACACAGTCATAAATGTCAGCTGAAAGTGAACTTTGCTGTTTATTAAATGTGTGTTAATAACATCATTGAAAATCAAAGTGCTCAATTGATTGCAAATGTAAATTGGCAACGCTGTGGTCTCTGTCTGCCAGTCAATCACAGCAGTGTGAGTTAGGGAGGTAAAAACAAAATAAGGGAGCTGATTACAGAAGGCATTGAAGGAAGAGATAAATGCTAAAGAGTATTTTTGTATTTCTTATCATCAGACTCCCTACAACTCTTCATGTAGCAGCTGCCAAATATCCAATCCTCATGGCCCGTTTCTTTCAATTTAAAGCTCAGATGAGACACAAACATCTTCATTCCCCCACCACAACCTCCTTTAGGAAAAAGCAAGAAGCAATGCTGGGTTATAGGAGACATTCCCTCGGGGAGTACTATCCAGACTCCCAGCTGGCTGGATGGGATCAAGGACTCCAGGAACATCTCCCTGTTCTTCCCAGCTCTCCTTTTACTGACAGGAATGGCATAAAACTTTCAAAAGAGTGACCACATCCAGAGCAAATACCAGCAAGCAACTAGTTACGTCTCAAGAGAGTGACCAAAAATCTTCCTTTGGGAAGAGAGAAGACAGAAAGCCTTCTTGAAAAGATGGGCTTTTCTCTACAGGATCTAAAAAGATTTTGGCAAAATCCTTTTTAGTAAATGTCAACTCCTTAATATTTCTTGATTTTTGAAACTGATAAAAATTCATTTAGTATCAACAAAGACTTACTAAGTGCTACAGTCAACAAGCACTTAAAAGTTTATAACTTACCCCTCTCTGCCCTTAAATTCCCAGCCATCTAGCAGCATAACATTATTCTGTAAATCTTCTCTGAATGTCTTTCTATATTGTTTACAATAATAAGACTTCAAATTTATCTGAGCTCCTAATTACCAGCGTAGTCTGAGTAGTACTAAATCAGACCCATATTATTGTATTATTATGCAGAAAGGGTCATAAGTGCTATTTGATTGACGCTATTTGTTTCCTGTACACAAATGAGAGTTCCCCTCTGAGCACAACAGATACTGTCTTGAACAATATTGTTATGGAGATAAAGCACTGCAGAGACATCTTTTAGAGGAGAATTAAAGTAACTCATAAGCAGCTGAACTAAGGAATCCTGCTTTCCTGTGGATTGGAGTCCTATCTCCTGCTGCTTTCCCTCATCATCAATTCCCAAAAATTTTTTCCCCGTTGCAATAGTCAGTACAGGGAAAGGCACTGCGATGCTCCATCTGTCATGGATTTGGACTATATCCCTGGGGAGCTGTATCTGGCTTTAAGCTACCTATATGTCAATCTGTATGTGCTGCTAGATACACTGGCTGGCCAAAGAGAATAGGTCGAGCTTACATAGTTTCTCTTTGGAAGCACTAGTTTGGATTGTTTGCCTATTTAGACAGAACTTTCACAAAACATTTTGACCCTTATCTGTCTCCACTTGCCACTTCTGACAAATGGAGCAACAATGGCTAGCAGATTCCAAAAGTGTAAAGAGAAAATTAAGCATCAGATACACAAAGAACTCTATCTGATCAGCCTCACTTACACACAAAGTTGTTCTGTCCCTCTTTCTTCAAAACATTTCTTTAAAACATTTATTTCCAACTCAACCAAAACTGCTGAGATTTAGACAAATATGTAATAATCTGCTAATAAGTAGTTTATATAAATGCGTAATCTGCTAATTTCAGACAAATGGGTAAGGTAAAGCCACAGGAAATTTCTGAAACTCAAAATAAAACCAGACCAGAAACACTCAGCTAAAAAAAATGGTTTTGTTAGATACACAATAAGAACGACGTAAAAATACCTGAAGTCATAAAATGTCAAGTGATGAATTATTTTATAAATGACTATTTGAGTGAAGTAGTATCTGACTTGATTTTTTGAAGAAACTTTAATTGAAGTACTTTTAAATTTTTTGCTGCCTATATAAAATACAATAATTGCTTAATTAGCACATAATTACTTTCAGGAGTGACTAATTTTGGATTCTACTAAGTATGAATTAATTGCTGTGCTGGCAAATGCAAAACAAAAAGTCAGAAAGTGAAAACCTTCCCCTATCAAGGTCAGCATTTGCATTATAAGACAATCAAAATAGTGCTAAATCAATTAATAGTCCAATATCCAATGGCTGCAAGGCACTGGGCAGTGAAATGGAAGGACAACCATGGGATTCATAAGGCATTGCTGGCAGGATTCAAACTGACCTCAGACTCGAAGGTCTGTGTTGCAGCCCCATGAAAACAAATGTTTCCAATGACTTTACTGGTGCAGGATTAGGTCCACTGATGAGTTACCTATCGACTGATGTTCATTAGCTGTGCAGAGTCCACTTTGAAGCACCTTGTTCATCCTCTGTCATATATAATTACTCCTATTGTTCAGTCTGAGGAGATATTTATTCATGTGTCTTCCCTTGGTGACAAAGCAAGTGGGAGTAAATCTATTAATTTATTTTTTTTATAATCAAGTGCTCCATTTTTTATAATCAAGTGAATCACAATTTGTTAATTTTTGTATAGCTAAATTTTTTTTCAATTGAATATTTTGTTTCAAAGAAAAAAATACCAAACAACCCAGACATGAAACAACTTCATTTACATACCATTTTTGTCTCCTAGGACATCAGGAAAATGTAATGTATTCCTACAGCAAACTAAATGATAAGTACTGCATGCACTGCTGACAAGGCTTTCTTTAACATGAGGTCAAACCCCATTTGATCTTTGAAGCTCGTTCAAGTTTTTTGTGTTACAGCTTTGATAATAACACCTCTCATGATCCTGATTCACCCAAGATAGTTGAGGTACTGATAATATCAAACAACCTGGTTTAGTCATCTCTCATTACTATCTCAGAAGAAAAAGACCAAATTACTACCTTTTCTTTTCTTTTTTTTTTTTTTAATTGTTGCCATACAATGATTATCCTTTTGCATTTAAACCCATTTAAAATAAACCAATATGAATTTATCTGAAATATTAGAAGGTCTGATTGAAAATTTTCAGCATGGTCCTGCTCACATTAACACCAAACTTGCAGAGTGTTGCAGGCAGCTATTTTTACTGCTGTCATTTCTACATTTTCTGCTCTGCAGAAAATCTGTATTTCAAGGATTTCAAAGGGATAATTAGCTGTGTTGGTCAGTCTTACATATAGATGGACCACAAGTCATATAAAGGGCTGGGGAATAATCTAAGCATCTCAAAAATCCTAAAATCAGGTCACTGTTGAAGAAGTTCAATCTATCTTTGGACAGGAGCAATAGAAGGAAACAATGAGTGAAAGGCCTTTTTTGCAAGCCTTTCATAGAGAGTGACCTCCAATGTACCCAGACTGTATTAGAGAAGGCAGCCCCTGCCAAAGAGATTAATTTGTCAAAGTGAATGAATTTAAAACCTGGGTTTTAACTTTCTACCTATTTACATATCACTTGGAGTTTAATGATTAGCAAATTAGACACAAATCATGTGCAAATCAATGCAAATTACTGGTTTGCACACACATTGTAAACTTCATTTTTCATGTTGGGACGTAGCCAGTTAACAAGCATATGGATTTCAGATCTGGGGTAAATGAGCTACTCCGTCACAAGCCAAAGCTTCCCCCTTCCTCCTCCCTCTTCCCCTCTCATTCCTCCACTTGGCACAAACCCACCACACTTCTCATTCAATCCACATAATTCAGCCAATACTCGCCTCATGTCAGACTTCGTGTAGGCAGGTAATAACTTCTACAGCCATTAAATTAGGCTCTATGTTTTCTCTAATTTGTGCTCCTTGGTTAGAGTTTTGTGGTCACTTACACTTATTAGAAATGCTTGGCTTATTAACAGAAGATATGTGCTTTGGAAAGCTCCTGGAGATTATCAAGGTATTTATAGATCCCTGCAGCTTTTGTTTTCTTGGCTTTTGAACTATGTCACATGTAACTATTCTGAACTGAGCTGATAAAAGCCCTTTGAGCTTGTCCTCATAATTAAAAATCAGTGTATTCACTGGTTCTCTAATGTCACTTTTTATTTCAGAGGGGATTTCCCTTTCCCCAGGAGAGATCACATAAACCCAGAATCACAGAACTGGATAATAATTGTGTGTGGAAGCAACCTCTGGAGGTCTGTTCTGCAAACTCTTGCTCAGAGAGGAGCAACCTCAAAGACAAATCAGATTTCACAGAATCATAGGATCACAGAATGGTTTCAGTTGGAAGGAACCTTAAAGATCATCCAGTTCCAACCCCCTGCTGTGGTCAGGGACACCTTCCACTACACCAGGGTACTCAGAGTCCCATTCAACCTGGCCTCGAACATTTTCAGGGATGAGGCATCCACAAGTTTTCTGGGAAACTTTGTTTCAGTTCCTCACCACCCTCACAGTAAAGAATTCTTTCCTGGTGTCTAATCTAAACCTACTCTCTTTCAGTTTGAAGCCAATCTCCCTTGTCCTGCCACTATTTCTTCGACACGTGTAGAGTTCAGAAAATCTGCAGGGTCAGCTATTCTGGTCCCTCCCTGCTGAACTCCTGTTCCTGTGATGGGAAAAAGGATTTCCTAAAATCCAGTGGGAGTTTCCACTGCTGACACATGTGGCCTTTGCCTCTTGACCTTTCATTGTGCAACCCCAAGAGTCTTCTGCCATGTCCCCACAGACAGTGGAAGGATTGCTCTAATTCCCCTTCCAGCTTCTCCTATCCCACCCACAAGCATCCTGTGCTCCAGCCCCCAGCCCTCTCTGCTGCACTCACAACAGTTTCTCATTTTTAGGGGACTCTGCAAGATTTTACACAGACTCTTCAGCAACAGTTAAAATAAACTACTGTCCTTCGGTGTGCTGCTGCCAATTAGATGGGAAGTTTGAATATTAAACTTCTTATGAAATTACCAGCAATGGTTTTTAGCTCCTCTCAGAAAATCTGTGTAAGAGAGACCTTCCTTAAAGGCCAGGTGGAGAAAAGGGTACCTGGAAAACTGTTTCTCACTCTTAAACTGACTTTGAACTGTTTCAGACGAGGAAGATCAAAACAGACAAATCAAGGGAATGTGCCCTCTGGCAACATACAATCCTTAAAACTCCAGTGTGTCTCAGAAAATCCCACACAATACGTATGTATGGAAAAAGTTGAACTCAAACCATTGCTAAAGTCACAGCATCCATTTAAACTGCCTCAGGCTGGAATGTCTAACTGGGAATGAGTGATTTTAGTCCCTATCAGATGTGAAAAACATAAACAATCAAAGAAATATGTCTTCTCTGACATGACCCTTAATCACTGCAAAAAAAAAAAAAAAGAGACAGTGACCTTGATTAACATTGTGCTGCTGAATATGATATGAGAGATCCACTGATCATGGATTCAAACAACTGGGGACATACAGAGACTTTGTTTTTATGCCTTCATTTAGTACTTATAGAATTTAAGGTGCAGAGGAGAACATTACACAGACTGCATCTGTAATCTTCTGCTCCCTGCTGAATAAAAAGCTCTTACATTTTTTTGTATGAAGTAGGAAAGAAATACTCATATAACTCGTGCTCAAGAGAAAATGACAGTTAAGTTTCCATTTTAATGTGTGTGCAGGAGGACAGAGTTTAAATTCTGCAGGTAACTGCAGGAAACATTTTGTTGACCACTGCCTACGTAAATTCTACAAAAAAATAAATATAATATAAAAATATATAAAATATAAACCAATATAAAAATATAAATATAAAAATACAATATAAAAAATTACAATAAAAAATATAAACATAAATACACACTATAAAAGTAAATTTATTATTATTATTATTATATTTATTTATTTATTTATTTATTATTTATTTTAGAGGATTTGGGCCCTAAGAGTCAACTTCTGGTCCTAAAGGTGTTTTGATGTTCCGTAGCAGTACTGTCACTCTTACAACATATTGAAATGTATCAATTCTCTGCTTTTTTAATTTTAAAAGTAACACCTTTCCCAGAATACCTTTTTTTTTGAAACTTGCTTATTCATCGTTCATCCTTCTCCCATCCAGAGCAGCTCTTTCCTTTGCTCCTTGCCTTGCTGCCCAAAGAAATTAATTCTGTTATGCCAATGGTTTTGCATGTATAAAACATCAGATATCAGTGAACATTTTCTGACCTTCTGGATTTTTTCAGAATTCTGTTCATTATTCTGTGGCTTCAAACGACCAGGTACTATTCAGATCTCTTAGACTTCACCATCATCCATCTCATGTGTCAAATGTTTTAAGAGGCTTAGCAGACGAATGTACAGCAAGATTAAATGTGCAGAAAGCAGCCTTTGTCTGAATTCCAGTCAAAAAATATCTACAAATAATTACAGACTTCTCCCATGAGCCCCAGACATAGTCAAACAGACTGTTCTTATATGCTAAATTCAGTATTAGTGCTGACATTTACAGCCCCAGAAGTTAAGAGCATTGGGAAGGATGCCTGGCTGTAGCTGATTGCAAACTGTTGGGAATGACCCCAGCAATGTCCCAACCCCTAAGTCATGCTCTGAATTTGCTTCACAGAAAGCTAGTTAGCAAGTAAGGCCCAGGTTCAGGTCACCATAAAGATGTACCCTGTATTCTGGGTCCTGGGGGTAGAAAATGGGAGGGTACAGTGTTTAATGATTTTAACAATAGTTAGGAAACCTTTTATAGTGCTTTAGAAAGTGAACACAGAGTTCCTTGAAGCTTTGGGTACTTAAGTTGCCTTTTAAAACCTACCAATATCCACTTCTGAAAACACCTCAGTGCTTTGGGTTTGAGAATTAACCTACATGGGCACCACAGTGACAGTATTACTTCCTCAGCCAGGAGACTTCGTTTACAGCCCTGCACTTGAGATTTTTGCCCCTGTTGCATGTTGTCACAGAAACTCATTAAGTGAAGTGTCTGTGAGCCGCTTGCTTCGTATCTAAAAGTAAGTTCTGTGCCTTATTTCCACCATGGGATTAATCCAAGAGGGAGATGCTCTTCCTAAGAAATCCAAACGTACTGTCATGAACACTGCATATTTTTACTTCAGAAACCATGTGGATTCACAGAGAGAGTGAAAAGGTTGTGTGGGGTTTCTTTTCCTTCCCTTTAGCCAGGGGTTTTTTAAACTCCTATGTCTGGGCATTGTAAGCTAAACTGTAACCACACAGAGTGAAGAGCAGTACCAGGTCTGGCTTCAATGCTTCTATTGAATCAAAATAAGCTGACATAAGCTGGACAATAGGATGACTGGTTTCTTGTGCTGTCAGAGCTTTTAAACTGCTGTTGAGCTCAAGCTGTGATCAGACTGAAGTTTGACAAAATAAAGCGAAGAAACCCGCCTGAAACAACTCTCTCCAGCCCTGAATGAATGCTATTTTTCACTGGCAAACTTAAGCCTTTCTTCTATGTATTCACTCTGTGCACTTTATCTGCTTCCAGGATTGCTCCATTGTAAAGAAGAAGACAAGTATGATACTGCTCTGAGCCATAGCTCCCTTGAGAGGATCTATCAGGCAAAACCATTGCTTTCTCGGCTTTTTCAGAGATTTCATTTCAAATATATATATCTCATATAAAACACATTTGATTTTTTTTTTTTAAATACATCTCCCTCTCTCCAAATAAATGCAGCTTCTGTTGTAGCTCCGGTACAGTCTTGGATGTGAAGCAGGGATAACCATGATCAGACTTACCAGGAGTTGGTGACTTGAGTGAGGCTTCAATTCCAAATTTGTTGCTTTTCCTGCTCTGCTGTTCTTTGAATCTTTTCTACAGGCGTCACCTCCAGACAATTTTTCAGCCATGTAGTTATCTGGTTCCTTGTACAGGATATTTGAATTCTATCTTTCCTGTGGATGGTGCTCATTAGCAGTCTGACATCAATATGATATTTGAATGAAAAAACTGTTTCACTTGCACCCCAAGACTCTAACATGGGCCTTTCAATTGCCATTCCAGGTAAAACCATTTGATTCTTTTTCAGTTTTCCACCTTTCCAAGGAATGGAGGAGCAGGGGGGAAGTTTTATTTCATACTCCTGCTGAATGTGGAAACTCTCAGCAAGCATTGAGATGAAATAAAGGAATAATTATTAGAATCAGGGAATTATTTAGATTGAAAAGAATCTTTAAGATCATCAAGTTCAGCTGTTAACCTGACACTGCCAAGGCCACCCCTAACTGGTTAAGTGCCACTACAGAGTTCCAAAGGAGTGGTTTAAATCTTCTTCCTTGGAGATTTTTAACACTCAGCTGCACAAAGTCCTGAGCAACATGCTCTGACTTTGAGGTTAGTCCTTTTGTCGTGCAGGAGGTTGCATTACAGACCTCCTACATTCCCCCACAACCTAATTTTTGTATGATTGCAGTACATAGACTATCCAAAACTGTCAGCCAAAGGTGGGATTATGTGCAAATTAAATCCACAAACATATAGAACAGCTTCTTTAGACTTGTAGTTGACTCTGTAAATGGTTCTTGCTCGTTGGCTTCAACAGAGGTGGACTGAGATATAGGAGAGAGTCTGCAGGTGGTAGTGTTTGATTGTGCTGCTATTTAGCAAGAAGAAGTAGCTTATGGCATTGATTTAGGGTTTGTGATTTTAAATAACTGACAAGTCAGGCAGAGCCTGTGGATGGGTGTTTTCTATTGCAGTAAAATCAAAACAAATAATATAGTTAAGGCACCATGTAAACTGTTTTGGATATTGGCATATCATTACATGGCTTCTATTTCTGACAAACATTACTTACATTTCAAAGCACTTTTTTCCCCCCAGCTTTCCATATGTCAGCTGCTACCAAAATACACTATTTAGAGTTAAGTGGAAAGAAAATTAAAACTATTATTTTTTCTAGTCTCTGACCTTCAACTGCTCAAAGAAAATCCCAGACACTGCAATATGTGTTAAATGTCCAGCTCTATCCACAACACTAGGACCACTCTACTGCCTCCAACAAACCCATATATTTCCCAAGAATTGCTTCGGTCATTTAAAACTCATATGAAATAGATGGCTCAGGATTGGGATCAAGATTCTCCTATTTCATGTAAGTGTGAAGTATGTCTGTCTCTTTGGAGAGATAACAAGCTGTTCTTTAGTGTCAATATGCAGTGTTAAAAAGTTAAAAATAAGAAATCAAAAGGAACAATATATACTCTTACATGAAGTGGCAAAATTTGTGGGAAAATTTGTCAAAGTAGTAATCTTTGGGTGACTATTCAGGCCCTACATCTGAAATACCAGATTAAATTCTGATCAGTCATCCCGTGAAGGTACAACCATAAAATGGTTGGAAGGGACCTTAAAGACCACTTGGTTAGAACCTTCCTGCCATGGACAGGACCACAAGACCAGGTTGCTCCAAGCCCCATCCAACCTGGCCCCTTCCAGGGATGGGGCAGCTACAGATTCTCTGGGAAACCTTTGTCAGGTTCTCACCACCCTCACAGGGACTAATTTCTTCCTAATATCTGATCTAAACCTACTCTCCTTCAGTTTGAATCCATTCCCCCTTGCCCAATCACTACATGCCCTTGCAAATAGTCTCGTGCTGTCTTTACTGTTCCCTTCGGGTACTGGAAGGCCACAACTAGGTCACCTCAAAGCCTTCTCTTTTCCAGGCTGAAAAATCCCAGATCTCTCAATCTTTCCTTGCACAACTGGTGGTCTATCCCTCTGATCCTGTTGGTTCAAAGCAGAGGGGAAGAATCCCCTCACTCGTCCTCCTGCCCACACTCCTTTGGATGCAGCCCAGGACATGGTTTGGGCTTCCTGGGCTGTGAGTGCACACTTTGCCAGCTCATGTCCAACTTCTCATCCACCAGCACCTCCAAGTCCTTCTCGCCAGGGTTGCTCTCAGTCTGTTCATCCCCCAACCTGTATGGTATAAATGATTAGTCTGAGAAGTTACATGAGCACATAACCACGTACAGTCTTCAAGGTTTCACTAGAATGGGGAAGAATTGCTCCTAAATGGATGCTTAAAGCCGATTTCAGGTCATAAGTTAGTAGGCATCCATCCAATGCACTTCCATTTCATCTAAAACCAAGTGCCAGGGAGCATGGACAAACACTAAAAGGAGAAAGCATTGCAATATCAAAGAAAAAAAGATACTTTTTACATTAGTAGAAGGGATATTATTCTGGAGTTCTCTTGGTCTATTATGGAAAATGGTTTCTGCAAATTCAGGTGAGTGGTTACTACTCCAGTGGGCACAGTGCTAGGGCAGGGAAATGGCTCAGTGTAATTAGCAATATAAATGCAGATTTCAACAGGTGAGTGACAAGCAATTGCTGAAGTTGGATGTACTTTAAGTCTTAAATTGAGATAGTAATATGAAACTATGAGACAGCTATAGCATCTTAATGTAAAAAGCTACTTAAAAAGTTAAGATGAAGGTTAAAGCCTACTTTGAGCATGTACACTTCAGTTCCAAATTTATTAATGGATAGAAGAATAGTTTACTCATACAATAGTTTTACAGTTCCTGATTTCATGTGTAGGAAAAGCCATTAGTGCCAACCTCATGCTAATAGATTGCAGAGAAAAAAGAACAAAGCAAAAGATGATCTACGTTGCTGACTTAGGGTTTGATACCAGTGGGAAATTTATTTTAGACAGGTTTACACCACGCAGTCAATAAAAAGCACTGAGTTTGCAAGACTGTACATATGTGAGCTCACTGTGAAATTTTGGCCAACAAATCAGTTGTAACCTTGAGTTTGTCACCAGCCTCCCATCCATTACCCTTTTCTTTCCTCTCTGCAATAGCATTTATATTACATATTATGTCTCCTCCTTTCTACAAGAGGTAACCCAAATTCGTCCAGCTTTCTTCAGAGGCAACATTTCTTGATTTCTGATCACTCTTGCTGCTTTCTTCTTCAGTTGATCTGCATTAGAGTTGATTATTTCTACCTAAATATAGAGTTTTGAACTTAGGTATGTCTTTTTTTTCTCTTTCTTTCTCTTTTTGTTTTTTAGACTTTGAAGCAATTAAAAGCAGTTTTAAATTAATTGATTCAATCAGTATTAATGACGTATTTTTATTCACACAGGTAATTACCTAAGCCTCAACAAAAAATGCTTTTTGACCTTGTACTTTCAGTGGACTAATATTTCTGTCAAATACTACTTCTCACCTCCTAAAATATGACTTTGTCTGTGTAGGCTTTATATTTACCCTTATCCCATTACACTGGAGGCATCTAAGTGGCCTCACATCAGAAAAAAATCCAAGCAGAAGGTTGTTAATTCACTGGGTTTTTCTTAGATCTCCAGATTTTCAGATTACAGTTACAGCTGACCTTGAAACTTAGGATTTGTGGCCGAAGAGATAATGGCAGAAGTGCTGATAAACTAACTAGTGTTTTGGGATATGAATCTTTGTTGAGTTTACTCCCACTAGCAGTATATCATTCTGTATCTGAGGTATTACTTATCCTGCTACTCTTACCTCTGTCAGCACTATGGGTAGTTATCTCCCTCCATATCATTAAGGGAGAAAAATCCTGCAGAGTGGCAGGAAACAATTTACACTTTGGAACCAGAAAAAAAAAAAAAAAAAAAAAAAAAAGAAGAGAACACAATTTGAGTGCAAGCTATAAGCTGTGTGGCAGTGAGAAAGGACTGTAGTTTCAAAGACTGACTGAAAACAAGAGTGCTCTTACTTTACTATTACAAGAGACTAAAACAACTCTAAAATCCTCCAAGGGGGTGTATGTGTGTTTGTGAAATCCCACACAAAGGCACCCACATCCTCAGGGCGCCTTTTTTAAACATTTCCAAATACTTCAAGAAGAATATTGATAACCTTACACATTTTCTCAAAGACAGAAAGGGTAAAACTAATATATTCCTACTTAACTCTATAAAATGAGTTGCAGGTGATGTGTTCAATGTCTTTACCAAATGTATTACTTACCCTTTAAAATTCTGATAACAAAATTCTCATGAAAAAAAAGCACTGAAGTTTGGTTTAATTATTGGGACCAGAGCATCCAAAGAGCCACAGCAATTTTTGTGTCCCTATGTCATCACATCCACTGGCATATCATCAATTACTGAAAGAGAATAAAATCATGCATAACATCTTATTATAGCTTAGGAATCAATTGCTTGCAAGAGTGCATCAAGTAGCAATGCAAAATTTCCCCTGGGTTATGTTGGCAATTATTGAAAAAAAAATTGAGATAATTTATTAGAATATCCCAAAAGATCACATAGTATTTCTGAATGGTTGTAAGGTACTGAATCACGAGTTGGAGGGATCATTTCTGGACTGATGAAGTTCTTTTTTGTTCGTGGTTATCCACACCTTGACATCTCTGGTAGGAAAATGATATGCACTATTATTAGTTCTCATAGAAGTTCAAGGGAAGGGGGTGTCCATTAAAAAAAAATCTCATTGAGATCTCTGACACTCAGCACACAACAATGACAGAAGTAACAGCTCTGCTACACAGCATTAGAAATATCTTTGCTAAGGTGTCTTTCACAAAAATTCCAAGATCTGAATAACTGCCTGTATTGAATTCCAATAACTTGTGTTCCCTGGAAGTGAAGGAAGGTTTTATTCAAATCAAAGGATCCTCTAAGGAAAAGGACTGGTGATGCTTTGAGATCTGAACAGAGGCATAAAGCATCAAAATTCAGCCTGGAGCGAATTGCAATGACTCTGGTCATATTCTAAATTACTTCAGTTGTTCAATATTAATCTTTTCCGATATGTTATGTCCAATGCTTGCTTGAAGAAACAATATTGAAACATGAATTTGAAAAAAATGGACCAGAGCACTGGAAATAAATTGGAAGTTGGACATCAAGATTGCTAGCCAGACCAATTTTAAAGCAGCCAATTTCCACATGGCCCTAGGTGAGTCAAGAGAACATGCTTTTAATCAATAAACCTGTCTGACACACTGCCAAAGATATGTTTTGGACCTACAGAAGTTCTAAGAATGATTTATAAACATTTGCTACCAAGGTTTATTTTAAAACCTACGACATAATCTAAATAGGGGAGGGGAAAGAATCAGAAACCTTTAAATTACTTCTTAAAAGGAAGTGTGGGAAAAGAGTTGGTCTCAAATTCAGGGAAACAAATTGCCCAAGTATATCTTAATGTTCCCCTACTTGTGAGAGCCTGCCTTGGGCACCCATGAGTGGGGATCAAATCACCCACCCCAAATACACACACCGACAGAGAGGGAGGGAATGGAAGGGAACACAAAGCCTCACAGCGACTTCGGTTGTGGAAGAATCCTGAAAATAATTGTAGCAATGATGAACAAGTGAAATTAGTACAAAATTAAGTCTCTTATTAGAGCCAACAGTCTGGGGAGAGGGAAGGAGCTCAGGAGGATTGCAAAAGAATGGGTGCTGCTGGGTAGATGCTCAGCCCAGCGTAGCTATCAAAGGAACATGGAACTTTCCCCACCTTCATTTAGAGAAAGCCTTTTCCAACTGGCCCCTTGCCATCATTAGCATATTTAGTAACTTCTGGAAATTTCCTTTCTCTGCACATACTAAGAGTAACAATTCCCTGGGCAGTTGCATAGTACCTTGTATCAAAGTTATATGTAATGCTAGAATGAGGATGGAAAGAAAGGAATATGCCAGCCTTCTCTGACACACATGATGTTATTGTACTCATGATGCAATACTTTCTATAGTTCTTTTCCTGACTGAATCTGGGAAAACTCCATTCTACTCTATTCCTGCCCATTCATTCTGTTCCAGCAGTCAAATAAGGTTCCAAATATGTCAAAGCACAAATATTAACTGTATTGTAGCATAACTAATTGGATATCATCACTGGAGGTAGAATCATAGAATATCCTGGTTTGGAAGAGACACACAATGGATTATCAAAGTCCACATCCTGGCCCTGCATAGTTTCACCCCAAGAATCCCACCACTTGCACATAATATTCTACAAGCACAAAATAGCTGCTTTACCAGTGAACAGGCTTTTTAGTCAGGACCCTAAAGCCTCAAGTTTCACTTTTTGCTCTGCAGGGTGACCTTGGGCCATTATTTTCCTCTTGCCCCAACTTCCCTTTCCCACCCCTGCAAAGCAAAATGATCTGCTTCTAGCAAGTACTGCAAGAGATTAAGATATTTTTTAACCTCAGAAGTCACTTAACTGACCCTTACCTCCCAAAGAAAATATTCTTTTGCCACTAAGAAAAACAATAACCTAGAAAATGCAACAATGAGACCCTTCATTAATGTGGAATTAAGATTGCCTTTATGTTCTTCCAAGATTGTTGGAAGTAGTACTCTGCCAGCTAGGAAACACAAATTATAGGACAATAAAGTCTTGCCTACACTTTCTGAGAAGATCAAACACTTTGGGCTTGCAGATTATGCACTTTTTATGGAGAATCTTAGAACAGTTTGCGTTGGAAGGGGCTTTAAAAGTCATCTAGCCCAAATCACCTGCAAGGAGCAGGGAAAGAGGTGGGCTCTCCTAGAGAACAGGGCCGGGCCCACAACAATTATTGCTTCCTGTTTAAACCCCCTCTCCCTTGGAAAGGGAACAACTGAACCCTGCTGGAGAAGGCACCTGCCTTAATCTGAGTCCCCAGCTTTCTCCCAGGATAACCTTCCCATCCCTTGTGTGACTCATTCCCTAATATTCCATGCCATGCTCTCCTACCTAACACTGCAGCTACAGACTGCAAGAGGGCCATGTTTTACAGCTGAAGTGTTGATGGCAACACTCAGGAAATAAATTCTGAGCCATCTGATATCAACAGGCACCTTCAATCACTCAGAAAGAGCAGAGCATCACCAGCAGCTGCTGGCACAGCTCTCCTCACCTCATGCTCCCTCAACTTCCTTTCCATCTGCCTTGGACAAAGCAGGAGCAGTTTAATGACTGCAGGTGGCCACCAGAAATTATCACAATTTGGGAGGAGAAAGTCTGCATTGCAATACTACCTATGATTTGGCTATTTTCTCTTTTTAGAACCTGTGAGTTTCACTGCTGATGTTCCAAGAAGGCAGAAAGAGCAATCTGAACTCTGACTAATGAACTTGTGTTAATGAATAAAAGAACTGGTCTGTGGTGTGCTCTTTTAAATTTAAGTTTTTAATTTTTTTTTCCTGATAACAGCAATGGTGTTAAAACAGTCTCTTTGTGCTAAGAAAATGGAATTCATAGCTATAATCAGAATTTTATTTTTATTGGTGATGTAGAAAGAGAACAGTCTATAATATCATATTGTTGGTGTGCTTCCACATTCACTGCTTATTTATTTCCCAGGAGCCTAAGACATTTTTACTTTCATCAGTAAAAAAGTAGCAACTTCCCTTAATATCTTTCGGGTCATACAATGTCTATATTGAGGCTATCACGTGTTGTTTTTTTCATCTGTGGTGGTTTTGTTTCTTTTGGAGGAGTAGAAGGTGTGAAGAGGGAGAGGGAACAGCATTTGAGAAAGAATTGTATAACTGAGACTGCATCCTCGAGCTCTCAGTTAGAAACTCCCAGGCAACAAATTCTGCATCCAAGACACTCAATTTTAAATGAAGAGTTAGTTACTGGGTTTATTTTAAAAGGGGGAAATAAATAGAGCCAGGGATAAAAGAAAAAATTAAAAGCACAGTTTTTCCAACTTTCAGTAATTAAATATTGAACCATAGTATGATTTAATGTATCCTATTCCTGATTCACGTGCTCCTGAAGAGATTTATGTGAAAACTGGTACATAATCATTGGCAATTTATCTTCATCTGTCAAAAACCATTCAAGTCTCATCCCCGTCAGGAGTGATCTTTCTGTGGCTCTTTCTGTGCTTGCAGCTGGCAACTGTCACGTTCTGGAGGTTTAAGCAGCATAAAGGCTTCACTGGTGCTGTGTCTAATGGATTCATGCACCTCTGCATTCACATTAATATTTACTGCTAATTATTGTTGCCAATACAGAGCAAATAAATGAAGTGTGGGATTCACCTGGATTTCTGAGTGAGGCCAACTTTTGACAGCAGCATCTTAAAGCTGCAATACATCCCCAGGAAGTCTCATCAGAGTTGTATCATAGGGCACAATGGAAATAAATGCCAAAGGCATTAAAAATATAGGCCCGAGCTGTTCTCTGAAAAACTGGCTCTGTGATCACATCATAGCAGAGAATGTAACTCTGTGTTGCAAATATTTTTAGTTTCTGTCTGTGTGGTGAATGCATTGATAAGATTGTGAAAGAGAAATAAGATATTACTAAACAGCTTTCCTGTATGTGCAGCTATGCAAGTTGAAAAAAAAACCAAAATCAGCAGAAGGAGTAAAGTGGCCAAAAATCACACTTTAGGAAGGTTTTATGAGATTATTGCATTACCTCCAGTACAGAAAAGATAGAGATCTATTTTAAACATATTCCGAATCCATTTGGGCTTCAGAACACTTTGGAATGATCTGTTTTCCTCCACTTTATTCTGAGAGTTTGTCTTTAAACACATATCCTAAATAACAGGTTTTCAGGAAGGCATAAAATATCAAACACTCCACTGTCACTTCCCTGGGCCAAACCAGCCCAACGTCACTCAGGTTTGGTTAGAGCCACTTCTCAGGGAAAGCACGTGGTGGTGTAAGTTGGGCAGCATCCTCCAGTTAACCCCTGCAGCCCCTGGCAGTCAGGGACCACGTGGGGAACTGCACCACAGCACGTCCTGCCTCTGATAGACAGCTTTGGATCACGTCCATCTTGTTAGACACAGAGCCTGTTGTCTAACAGGAGATGCTGCGCTGTGGTAGAACAGGACTTGGATGTTTATAGGAGGTGATGGTGGTCAAAGATATAGCTGGTCATTTAAAGCAAGGAAAATTAAACAAGCCAAACCAATTTTAAAAAACAAACAAAACTCACAACGCAAGATAGGACAGAGGGAATGGCTTTAAACTGACAAAGGGTGGGTTTAGATCAGATATTAGGAAGAAATTCTTCTCTGTGAGGAGGGGGAGGCACTGGTACACGTTGCCTGGAGAAGCTGTGGATGCTTAATCCCTGGAAGTGTTTAAGGCCAATTTGGATGGGGCTTGGAGCAACCTGGTCTAGTAGAAGGTGTCTCTGCCCATGGCAGGGAGGTTGGAACTCGATCGCCCCTTCCAACCCAAACCGTTCTATCACTCTGTGATGTTATGATCTTAAAGCATCTTGAAGCGTCCATGTTATCCAGTATTTCCTGCCAAATTCAAAAAAGCTTCATTATTAGCTTTCATCCAATTAGCTTTTCCTTTCATCTCTCATTTTGCTTCACTTCAGTCCCCAAATCCTGAGCAGAGATCATCAAGTGGCTAACAGCTGACATACTTCCAGCCAGAGGAAGGGATGTCAAATATGTTATGGATCTTGGTACAGATTTCACCCACCAGCTCACCTTAAGAACATTTCAAGAGGAAATTTCACTTGCATTAAGTTTATGAGTGCAAGATTGGCTGCTGAATGTGTTACTGCAGTAGAAAAACAAATGATCACAACAGATTTTTCCTCTCTTCGTAAGAAACACTGCAGTCCTGCTAAAACCATTCCTGCTGAAGTACATCTTATCCTGAGAGGTTCACAAATAGCAGGTTTTATTCTCTATGCTCACAAGTGGCAAGGTGGTTAGTTTTTAGATTTCATCTTTCAAGCAAGGTCATTTTCCCTACTGATTCAGCACTTCAGCACCTCATTTTCTGTCTAAGAAGGGGGAAATAGTGCCTAGCAGGAGCACACAGACACACAAATTTTTGAAGACAAGATAGAGCAGAAAAGGGTCGGAGGATTTCCATTATGCCAAGGAAATGATTATACTGACTGGTTGCTTTATTTAGATGTAGTGCAGACAGCTTGCAGTTGGTCCATTAGAACTGTCTTGCTCTTAATTACATTGACTTTTAAAAGCTTTGATTAATTATGGTATAGAGCAAAGGTTTCAAGCAGAGAGATGACTATGTCAGACAACAGGTACTGATGCTGACCAGATTAGGTTGGTGTTTAAAGCATTTTTTGTCCCATGATAAACCAGACACAAAGCTATCAATAGCAGTATTATAGATGTTGAGAAATGTTTATACTGATCAAAGAGATCCACGATTGCAGAAGACTAGCAATTTATTTATTTATTTATTTATTTATTTAAATTGGTTGAACTGAATGCAAGAGACAAATAACAGATTTGGATTTTTTGGTTCATCACTGGCATGAAAATAAATCAGATTAAATACATGTATTTAGAGTAGAGATGGATTACTTTTTTCCCGTCTTTGAACTGAAAAAATGCTTAATTTTGTTTTCAATTTTGTAAAATTCGTTCACCATGTGTGTGCGGAACTCAAAGCACTTGAGACCCTGTGTAAACAGAGTCAGATGCTTTGCATCTCTCCACCTCATTCCCTTCAAAACCCTCAATGGCTTTCTGAGGGTTGATGCTCATCCTTTCTGATATCTATGGCACTATTATAAAAAATTATATGCTTTCCTGTGTTGCATAAGAAACAAATTTGCATTCAATTCCCCAGATAGCCATAGAAGGTTTACATGTCCTTGAAAGCACCCCTTAAAGTGGGATTCATTGAAAACTAACTGATAGTCGAGCTTCTCAATGGCTCTAGGAAGCCAGCAGAGGAAAATTGAATTGCCCTCTGCAAGTGCTGCTGTCTCATCAGGAACTCTGGATGGAAGCTGGATGACAAGGTTAGACAAGATGCATGAAGTTACAGGACCTGTGTCTCTCTGTCTCATTTTCTACACCTTTAATTTAGTAATGGCAGCAATTCCCAGGGCTGCTGTATCAGGGCATATTCATTAACATTTCGAGTCCTGCCACTAATGACAAGTATAGGTGAAAGATTTAAGAGAGTGAGACTCTTGTTACTTGACTGATTTTGCACTGCTGATATTTGTAGCTTCTTAAATCTCACTGTTGCAGCCATTCCCACCTTCTCTATGTATAAAGGGTTTTTCAAACCCCTGACAATTTCTGCCATTCTTTTTCTCCTTTACTTTTATATCCTTCTTTTTGATGTCACTACAGAGATTATTTTCTATTGAAATGCCTCTTAGGAATATATATCCTCATTTTTTTCCTGATAATCAAATATGGGTATTTTTTATTATATCTAGTTTTAGCATTACTGGTTGAGTTAGAACCTGCTGTAACTTGCAGCACTCGTTTCAAGACTGAAATGTAAGTCTTTTCAAATGTGCTTTATATGACATTTTTCTTTGTCACCTATGCTGTTACCCCATCAACCTTCAGACAAAAGCTTTGTGGGAATAGACTATACTACTGTTAACTCAGGCTTCTAAATCTCTCTGCTTGAATTTCAAGCTCTGATTAAATCTGAACTACTCCCCAACTTTTAAACTGCTGGTGGGAAGCAGGTCAACTGGGGAAGAAAACAGCATCTTAGGAGAGCATACATCAGCAGTTTTGGGGGTGAGGCAATATAACACAAGAGACACAGAGAAAATTCAAGAGTCAGTTCATGATGTATTGCTTTCCTTACTGCCTTCAAAATGGGGCTCTGTCACAAGCAGTACAGTGATATATTGATGCTACAGCTTCCTCATCCACCCCACCCACTCCCCTTTCCAGATCTGACATGACTCTTGATATAAAACAGATCCTATACCTTTTCTAAACTAATCTGTGGTCACTAGGATGTCCCTTCTGAATTTATTGTAAGATAAGTTTACCACTAAGAATGCAAGTTCAGAAATTCAGCTTATTGCCCTCGCTGGATTTTAGGGCCAAGCAGTCATGGGGCGTCAGAAAAATGAAGCATAAGTGGAGCCTTGATGGGAACACACCTTCAAGACCTTGTAGGCAGCTGCCTTTAGAGGAGGTATCCAACCAGCATATTTTCCACCTGTACTGGGGCAACAAAAATTAGGGGAGCACCATCAGCACATATGTGCACATTCTATGTGTTTTTCAAAGGCTGCACCTCAGACACTGAACACAGAGAAGTAAAGGACCCGTGGCAGTGTCAGTGTGGGCAATATGACTGAGAAGCACCAAGGAAGAAAAACCCCTCTAACAACCATCACTTGAAAAACCATATTCCCTACTTCAAGTCATGGTCACGCACACAGCATTGGCATTAAACAGAAACCTGATGTTATATATACTCTCTGCATGCAGAAACACATGTACAGAAAGTGAACCATGGGGGAACACACACAGCCATCGAGTTAGAAGTATAAACTGAACATGTGCAAGGACATCTAAGTGAAAGAAGAACTCAAACTTCTCTGCAATTAGACCTTCCCCTCACTGCACATGTTTTTATTTCTGGCAATAAAGCTGTAAGAGTCTTCTGAAAATTAAGAGATCTGACCTCTCATCTACACTCTTAATTATGGGAACAAATTTTACAGCCTTGCTACAAACATCAAATATCATTTCAATATCAAGTTCAATGAAAAAAAATATTAAATTACACATATTTGATTTAATAGTTGAATAACAAAATCTACCTCTCTCCTGTCTACCCTTTCTCTACCTATCACCTTACCTTCTCTTCCTCCTTCCTTTAACCATGGGACAGAATGGGTTCTTACAGCCCTGCCCATGCCAATTGCTCCAGTGTCTGTTTTCTCCTGGCTACCATGTGGTTGGTGCACACTGCAGTTATGTGCAATAGATTACACCTGTTGTAATAAACAAGCCAATTTTCCACCCTTTGGGCAAATTTATACAATTTCTTCTGCCTTCTCCCCACAGAGTAATAAGTTCATATCAGAGAACAAGAACCAAAGTAGTGAAGGAGTAACTGAGTCATAAATTCTCCAGTGATTGCAGAAGGGGCAGACAATGAGCTCCTCCTGATGGCAGTGATCATTACATTACTGCCTTAATAAACATTCCCAACCTGAATCCAGAAGTTCTTAATCGGAGATATGAGCATGTATTTCACAAATAGCTGTGCTTCAGTTGTAGCAGAAGAGTATCCTCACTGTTTCCTGTGTTGTGGGTAAATTCATTCCTTGTTTCCCCCTAATAGTTAGGGTTTGATTTGTTTACATATCTGTCCCCAAAAAAAGCAAAACTCCCCACACATTGGAGTGAGTCCAGAGGAGAACCATCAAGTTAATCAGAGGGATGGAGCACCTCTTCTGTGAGGAAAGGCTGAGAGAATTGGGATTGTTCAGCCTGGAGAAAGGAAGGCTTCAGGGTGACCTAATTGCAGCCTTTCAATGTCTGAAAGGAGCTGACAAGAAACATGGAGAGAGACTATTTACAAGGGCCTGGAGCAACAAGACAAGGGGGAATGGATTCAGAATGACAGAGGGCAGGGTTAGATGGGATATTGGATATTAGGAAGAAATTCTTCCCTGTGAGGGTGGGGAGGCCCTGGAACAGGTTGCCCAGAGAATCTGTGGCTGCCCCATCCCTGGGGTGTCAAAAACCAGGTTGGATGGGCCTTGGAGCAACTGGGAATAGTGGAAGGTGTCCCTGACTGTGGCAAGGGAGTTAGAACTAAATGGCCCTTAAGGTCCCTTCCCACCCCGGCCATTCTGTGATTCTATAATCCTTAACCCACTTCTCTCCATTTCGAGAGGAACACAAAAGTATCCATAACACTCTGGAAATCTTTTCCCTTTTCTATGAAGTTTCTGTAGTGACTCTTTGTCCTTGTCTCATCTGTCTTGAGCCTCTCTCTCTCTCTAACGCCTATGACAGTTCTTTAAAAAACTTATTATGTTCCCATCAATACCTACCTTCAGTGTGACACTTTGTAGCCACTGTAATAAAGACTGTACAAATGACCAGGTTCCAGAGAACAAATTCACACAAAATGTTACTTGCAGATTATTAGAAGAAGGACATAAATAAACCAAAAATAAAACAGAGACTTCCAGGCTGAGATAGTGAAAAACTGTCTTGAAATGCTTGTCCTCTGAGTCTCACTTTGAAATAGTGAGATTCAAACATTTGGTAGCATGGGTTTTGTTTTATTTTATATACTCCTGCATTTAAGAATCAAATTCAGCAAAAGGAACATCTTGTTTTGGATTCATGTGGGACTTAGCACAGTGAAGTCTGGAATTGCTCTCCCTCTGTGCTACAAATGCTGATTACAGTCTCTCTTCTCTACAGGTAATTTATTTATATTTTTCTAAATTATCATTAGTGAAACATTATTGAATTTATTTAAAAAAAAAAAAGGATGAAGGATAAATTGCATTCAGCTAATGAAGACATAGAGAGAGTTTCATATTTTTCTATTTTGTGTCTCACAGCCTCAATGGAATTTACCAGAAGAAGGTTTGATGTAACACGTCATGAAATGTTATTTACAGCCTCCATACCTGCATGCGTATCCATGCCATGTAATCTGAGAAAAGAGGGAAAATAAGAAGGATGTATTAAACAGGAGTGCAGCAGGAGAAGTAAAGGCTCTAACACAGTAGTTTAAGAACCTGGGTCACACTGGATCTTAGAACTACTTGAGGTTTTGAAGTGCTAATAAAAGCCCCCTGCTAAAAGTCATTCTTTTAACCTGGCAAGAGAGAATCTGATGATACTTTTCTAAAATTTTCTTCCTCGTGTTGTTTACAGCTACTTATAGATCTTTCAGATGGCTTTCAAATTTCAGAAAGAAGTGGGAGGGTAAACAAACATTTTTAAACTAGGTGTGATTTTCTCCTTTTTTCTTTGGTCAGCTTTGTTAAATATCCTCACTACATAATCTTGAAAGAAGAAAGAAAAAAAAAAACAAGAAAAAAAAAATCTTGTTGATACTGGTGAAATATGTTGAACTTGGAAGGGCTAAAAATAGCCAGAAGGACAAGAAAATACAAAAGATTGTTATAACATTTGTGAAATGATTAAATCCTAAATTTGCAAAGTTGTTTGTATTTTTAGCAGGTGTCACAGTGGAAAGGGATTTTTTTCCAAAGTTCTTTTAACGTAATTCCTGTCACGATCAGTGTCTTCACTTGTGCCATCTTTGAACTCAGGGAACATAAAGAATGGCAGCATAAGATCTCAGCTCCTATTTTACCAGTCACATTGCACACATTGCTTTGATCTCAACCAAATTTAGCTGACCTTTCCAACAAAACCAGGACAGAACCCATGCAACTGCATGAAAATTTTAGTCTTCTCAACCTAATTAAGGAAGAGGAAGAGAAAAGTCTCTTGAAGGACTATTTGGGTAAATAATGACACTAAAAGCTTCATAGACATTATTGGGCTGTAGCCATTCCTTTTCCTAGTAACATCCCCTCCTCAGCTAAATAAATTAAATCTTTGATTACATTTTTTTTTCTATATTCAGGGAAGTGTCACTAGTGAGTTTCTTTTATGGCACCATCTTCTTATCTATAATGTTTGTTTCTGTAATTGAACTTTCCTCAGAAGTTCATTACTTTCCAAATTTATTTCAGAAATACTCCTTAGCTCTTCCAGCTCTCCTGTCTATATATGAAAGAGCCTTTTTCTCCTGTTTTGTGGTTACTTTCTTACTTTCTGGGACTCCTTTCATAACTTGTCTGCAAAGATACAGGATAGAAAGAATTCAAAGCTAGTTTATTTCCCACAAAAAAAAAAAAAAATTACTCTAGTTTTTGGAACAACTTCTTAATGTCTCTGGTCTTTATCATTGGGAGATTTTGTGTCAGTGCTCCCATTCCCCTGTAAATTACCAGCTTTGGAGAACAGTGTGGGACCTTGACAGTGATCCTTCTCTCTCTTTGGTTGTCAGAAATGAGTTTTCCTTGGGGGAATGGCATTAGTGGGAAACCAGACAGTGGTCTGAACTCAACAAGGCACAATATTTGCTTTTAATGTGGTGGCAGTCCCATTGAAGTTAACCAGCCTTGAGTATATTTCAGAATAGTAATTTTTTTTGAGCATTAATATAAATTAATTAAATTGTATAAATTAAATATAAAGCTATTTAGCCTGAATACTTCTCCCCTAACCTAAGACAGAACCATAGGTTCATAATTTAAGAACCTATGATTTAGATACACAATATAGATCACCCCCAATAGCAGGTCTTTAATGGTTTATTCAGGAACTGTCCCCTTGATCCTCACTCTCCCCTTGTCTCACACACACACATATGTAAACAGGTCTCTCAGCTGACTCTCAGATCCCATAGCTCCTCCTGTATTTGGCCTTGATCTTTCTGATCCCTCTAATTGTCAGCTTGCAGACTCTTTTGTCCCCCCAGAATCTGTGCAAAAATATTAGTCTGAAGAAAATCTCGGTCTCCATTTGTTATTCCTGACGAGTTTTAAATTCCTCCAACCTTATCCCCACATTAACTGTCAATTATTATCAAACTGGATCCCCGTGGACAGGAGCTTCCATCCACTGGTTGGTTGGTCTGTCTTGTAAAACAGGACTCATGGTAAGTCCATACAATCTTCAAGTCACATGAAGAACTGCATTTTAAGCCTTCTCAGCTAAACACAGTAGACCAACTGCCTCATCTCCATAACTAGTAAGACTACAATAAATTGATAATAATTTACGTAGGTGTCCAAATAATAGGATATAATGAAGAGGAGATTAGAATGATGCAAAAACTGTTACATGCTATTTTGGCTAAATAGGTTCATGACAGATTGCCAAATTAAAAGAAAAATATTTTGATTGCATTCTACGTGATCAAGATTTTATCTGCTTTGGAAATGATGAGCAGTTAAACTATATCAGAGGAAGATAATTTGTAAAGGAGCTCTGAAATAATACACACACAAAAAAACCCCAAAAGCCTGCAAAAGAAGATGCAAGATTTTTCAGGTCTGTTTTTGAAGCAGGGAAAACAAGAATATATTTATACAGCTGCTAGAAAAAGGTGTGATGATTTAGAAGTTAAAGTCACATTTTTTTGTCACCTAAAGCCTTTTTGAATAGCAGGCATTTAAAAGCACAACTGAGTCTTTACCTTACTAGAGGTTATAATTTCCTTTAGGATCAGTGGGAGATGGGTTGGGCTTTGCATTACAACTTTTAAGACACGTTAAGTTCTCTGCACCTCGACAGACTTTCTCTGTGACTTTCAGTCCTTATGTCCTATGCCCTAATTCCTTATTTCTAAAATAGGGGTAATAGCGTTTTTCTGCCTCTGAGGATTTCTGGGAGGAT
This sequence comes from Pseudopipra pipra, assembly GCF_036250125.1. Lineage (NCBI taxonomy): Eukaryota > Metazoa > Chordata > Aves > Passeriformes > Pipridae > Pseudopipra > Pseudopipra pipra. Next base: position 72,056,735 of record NC_087552.1, read on the forward strand.
CAATACATTAAGGATGTGAGACAGATATTGAGGTGATGTGGGCTGTACATCTCCGAGATGGATGGCTGCTGAATGGAAGCCAAAATCAGAGTTTTCAGAACATCAGAGAGATTTATTATTCTAGTCCTTACACAGGGTAGAGCTGCATGAAGAAAATGTGACCTTGAGATTCTGCATCTCCTATTTTGATTGCCTCAGTGCCCAGAAAAAGACTGTAGATTAACCCAGACCCCCTCAATTTTCTGCTCCATTTGGGATCCCCATTAAGCGACCATTCAACTGCACTGACCATTACCCTCTTACACTGTTGGTTAGAAGGGAAGAAAAGGTATCATCCTCTTAATATAGTCATGTGCCTGGTCCTGATGTGATGGCCAAGATTGCAACATCAACTGCAATCTGGTCATACTCTGGGTCTATAAAAAATTTACAATCCCACACAGGCGATAACTTTGTCACCTACACTTTAAAGTGTCACTCCTCATACACACATGACTCCTATAACTTCACCTCTCAGTTCCTTTAGAGACACAAAAAAATATATATTTTGGAACAAATTCTTTCTTTTCTTCAATCCCATCTTCCTGATCCATCAAGGCATTCCAGCAAAGACTAAGGTAAATGCAGATAAATGGAAAAAACTTGTGAAAAAATGGAGACAGATATGGTCCTACTTGGTTTAACTTTTTTATTGCATTTCAAAACGTTAAAGCAAGTCTACCAACACAACCTTCCAAACTCGATACGTGTCTAATCCGAGATAAAATCGACAAAACACTCTCTTAGTTAGATAACTATTATAGCTGAGTAAGGATTCAGCTCAGGGTCAGAAAGCAGAATCAGATCAGTGTTTCCTAAACAGATAAAGTGGAGGTGGGGATGCAAAAATCCATACTTGGAAAGCCAGAAATATGGCAAGAAGCAGCAAGCAAGAACAATATCAGAGAGGGCAAGGCACTAGTAGTCCAAGTTTTATATTCCTCATTTTAACATGAAGAAGGATTAGGAAGTGTTATTGCTTCCCTTATGTTCATTCACAGAACACTGCTAAAACAAGAGAGAGAATTATTTTTTTTGCACTGAATGAACAGAAGCTATGGAAACTGAGAGGAAGCGGGCTACAGCATATATTTTGGTCTTAATTAAAAAATTTCTAGTTGCATACTAAGGACAAAGTTCACCTGCTTTCACAGAAACATACTGCCAAACAAAAGAGAAAGGGAATGACTCAAAGTGGCTGACATCTCAGATAATACAGATTCACATTCTTTATACAACAGCAAATGTATTCACTGTTTATTGATTCACTTGACCAGCAATTATGCTACACACATAACAAATAAGATGTCAGGGAAAGCAGTACATCCTTGTCTGCTATATATACATATGCACTCCAAGAATTCTCACAAACCATTAAGATAAGAATTATATAAGATAACTTAGGCACCAACATAATAAAGAAAATGTTGTATAGTCAGGACTAGCCAGCTTGACTACTCAGGCATTTATAAAACAAAACCACAGAAATTACACCAAAGAGTTACTGAGGTCACAGAATCAAACCCACAAAAATCAGACAATGACTCCAGTGTGCATCATGATATATTTTCTAATTATATCAGGTCCTGTTAATTCTCTTCTGTTGCTTTCCACAGAGTGGATAGTGCTCAATTTCCTCCTGAATTCTTCAGTGATGCTTATTACTATAGTAACCAAATGTTCCAAAAAACATTAATTATTTTTCATAACATCTTTCAAAACATGGAAAATTAAATCCACCTGGACAAATGTTTCTAGGTGGCCCTTCCTGAGCAGGGTGTTGGACCAGGCGATCTCCAGAGGTCCCTTCCAACCTCAACCATTCTGAGATTCTGTGGAAAATAAGACTGTCCTTATTTTTTTGAAAGGGAACAGAGGTAGAGGGTGATTAAGACTGCTTTTTTTGGATCTCCCTTTCAAAACACATTTGTATAGTATTTTAGGCATATTTGCATTTGCCTTTTCAGAGGACAGCTCTCTCCATCTTTAGTTTTGTATTTTTGCAGATGACATACAGAGATTTTCCTTGGCTACGAAAAAACTGACGGTCTCAGAACTGAACCAGCACTTTAAGATCAATCAGTTCCAGATCTTTTCTTTTTTTTTTGCTTGTTTTCTGGTTATCAGGATGCTCATCCTAATTTGCTGGTCTCCAAACCTCAGGCTATAATCCTATTGAGGTGCTTTCACATAATATTTCCCTCTAAATTAGCATATCTACATTTTGTATTTAATGTAGGGAGAAAAGGTGGAGACTTCTGTGGCTGTCCTTCCTTCTCCAAAACCCTTCCCAAAAAATTCAGCTCAGAGAGGTCAGCAAGAATATAAAGCTTCAGCTTTGAGCTTCAGTTCAAAACCTGACTGAATCTTGTAAAGCTATAAACAGTTGAACACACAGATTTACAACAAGGAGAGTCAGAAACCAATATTATTGAGCCCAATATAGAGAGAAGAAGTTTAATTCACAAGGCATTTAACTACAGCAGTTTCACAGTGATCTGTTCCCCAGCTTGGTTTAAATGAGTCTAAATTAGGATGAGATTTGGTACCAGCTGAGCTTTGAAGGTAAAAAGAAGCTTTGGGCTATGAGCTTTTGCCTAAAGTTTGGGTTCTCTAGGTGGAATTTTAGGGGCTAAGGAACTATGTCTTGCCTGACATCATGGCTGAAATGAAAACTGCTTGGTATCACAGCAAGTAATTCAGGGATTTTAACAGACTCTGTCTATGAAAGGCCTCCAGCCCAAGGTCAGAGTTACAAAGCCAGCAGCCCTTATGTAAAGAAAACTCCAGAGCTGTGCTGACTTTTTCCAGCTGGGCAAACCTTTGCAGGTAGCTGGATCTCAGTGCCATACAACTCCAGTCGTTTGGCAGGCAGCAAACTACCTCAAATTAGCCCCATGGAGTACAAATCATGAAACAACCCCCCGGAAGCAGCAAGAGATAAGCTATCACCAACTTCTAATTTTGTTATTTGTAGCAGCAACAATAGCCAAATAAACACGTTCCTGGGAATCTCTATCCTAGCAGGCACACTTTTTTTTCAAAATTATGCTGCTGTCAGACTGAAAATACAGTAAGAGCAAGGAGAAAAACTTATTTTTTTCCTACTTAAATTTTCCTGTTTTTCTTTCTAGACCTTTCCAGCAACTTCCTAGTTGTCGTTCAGCACCACTCCTTGGTACCACCATGTCAACTTCCAGCAGGTTTACCAACTTCACTGGGATATGAGGAGTAATTCCACACACCTTAACACTTCCCTTCACACACAGCACAGAGCTGGAGCAGGCAGGCAGTGTCTGTGCAAACAACCTGGTGGAATTTAGCAACTGGATCAGGAACAGCTGATGAGATCCTCAATATTGTCTCAAAGTGCTGATGTCAAGCTCAGGGTTTTGAGTAATAATGCCAGCAGATTAATTAAATCTGATGAGAGTCTGATAAGCAGGAACTTGTAAAATAGATGTCATTGCACTGGGAGGAAAAAAATACTGGGTAAAACCTTCTCCTGGGTTCTTCTCCCCCAAAATGTGTGAAACATGTGCCTTACTGGCAGTAGAGCCTCTGTGGCACCTTTTCTTTCTGCATTGTCACAGGTCAACAAAATATGAACAAGAGGAGTAAAAAGAGCTTGAACATGATAGAAAAATGAGCATAAAAGGAGGTAAATATTTGATTATTTACAGAGTGGTACCTACAGTGTTGGCTGAACTTTCCTTCCCCCACGCCCTCAGTACTTTTCCATCGAGGCCACCCTGTGCCTGTCCTACAGGATCCTGTTGAATCCAACTCAGTTCATGCTGTTTCTTTCTCCTTGAAGTTATTTCTCTGGCATAAATGCCAGTTTTTCACCTTAAGCCTTCACTCTTTACCATGCCCAGTCCTTTATTATTCACAGTGTTCATTCAAGTGCCAGGTTATCACACCCTCTGCCCATCTCATTTATTTAGCTGAAATGTTTCAGTGCAAGTTTTGTTGATGTCCCAGGGTTTGCACAAATTTTAGCACGAGTTGCCATCTTTTTAATGGCAGTTATAACACAACAAAATACACAAGTCATAAAGGGAGTACTTCAGGTTTGGAAATAGGAACAGTCCTGGAAGAAAAGCCTTCAGGCTTGTTCAGACTTGAAAAGAAATTAAGAATGGAGTTTTACACATTATTTAGGAAAGCAATAAATGTGTACAGTTTGGGTCTTATATTATTTTCACTTTTTTTGGACTAGCCATGATCATAAAAAAAATATTTCTTCTTTTATTGTGCAAAGTTAGAGTCTAGATAAACCCAGTCTAAGCCTGCTTGCTTTCTTGAAATTCCAAAGAAATATATGGTGATACCGCAAGAGCTGGAGGCTCAAAACTTCTCTGAAAAGCCAAAAAAATTCACAAATTACATGGAAACTGAGTGCAGTTTCCATTGATTAAAAATTGTAATGAATCAGGGGACTCAAGAGAATGTGTTTGAACCATCCTGATGTCATATATATATTCTATGATTGCATTTTAAAAAGCCCTTTGGAGACAGACAAACTTTATTACTCTCATTTTATAGAGGGGACTGAGACACAGAAAGAAGAACCCATCATCATACTTGAAACCTGCAGTAGGGTTAAAAATTGACATAACCCTACTGTTCAAACCACAAGACTATTCTTGCAGTACAAATTGCCAGACAATAACCATTTTCATAAAGTCCTAATTGATTATGCAGTACTGTGGGAAGTTGCTTTTAATGTGCTACAGATGTTTGGATACTTTACACACTAGATTTCAAATCTTTCATAAAATAGATGACCAGGTGTAGGGAACTTCATAAGAATATTTAATGTCTTAGCTATTATGAAGTTTTTTCCCATGCAGTTTCATATAGTGAATTTAAAGATAACAATATATTTAATTTTCTTTCTCCTCTACTGTGCCTTTATAAGTTATTTAATTGTGCAAACATATAAGCAGAAATATAATATATATGAATCTGAAAAAAAAGCTCTGTGGTATCATAGAATACTAATGTACTCTGCAGCTTTTTTATTACTTAGCTGTGAGCTGTACCTAGAGAGGCACTCAGATTACTGACGCAGAAAGAAGCATTTTCTCAAGGTAGGTCTATTTTTTTATAGTCCAGAATTATGCCTACCATTTTCGCCAAGTGGTGAGCATTCATGCCACCTGCAATGATGTTTTGTCCTTATAGAAAATGTGTTCAGAGCTCTGTTACAAATAACAAAACATTACTCCCATTTTGGGGTTTGTGTGGTGGCCACAGCAGTGTCCAAAGCACAGAACAGGGGGTTATTCAGGTTGCTCTGCTGAGACCTCCTAAGTGCCCTTTTAGTTTCTTCATATGTACTTAAAATTCCCAGATAGGTCTCTGTACAGTATCAGTTTTCCCACTACACTATTTTGGGGCAGGCAATTTCTTGAATAGTTGTGTGAGTTGAAACTGGGGAAGGCTGAGACAATCATCTCATCCTGTTGCTGTTGTGAAAAGTGACAGTGGGAGACATCAGAAGATTCATCAACCCATATGTGTCAGATCTGCTACAGTTTTATAATGGATTGGGCTTGGCAGAGAGCCTCTTCTGGGTTTGCACATGGAGAGGTGAAATATCACTTCTGATGTTTGGCAGAGAACAAGACCACTCATGGGTAAAGGAAAAGGAAGGAAATTTCCAAAACTGAAGGAGAGAAGACATATGTGTGTCATTTCTGTATTTTGCCCTGTTTAGATGCTGCACAGAAACATGGATGAAGCAGAAGGATTATCAAGAAAACCTTCCTCCTCCAGGCTAAGGACACGGGGAAGCATCTTCCTGGAAGTTTTCAGCTTAGCTGATATTCCACAGACTTTGCTACTGGAATGTCAGATGTAGGACCAACACAGCAATTAGGTATCTAAAGTCATAAGCAGATCAAAGTGCATTTAAGAAGAGAAAGCAAATATTTAAGTCTTTAAGAGCTTCGCTTAGTGAATAGATAAGTATTAGGGAATATATCTATAAATCCTCCACTTTTCCTAAGGAGCTTTCCTTGATGCCATGCGTAAAATGAGTGCCTACTGTTCAGTATTTTGCACTATCTGCCAGTAAATGAAACTTCAGTTGCAGACTGATGACAGTGCCTCTTTTCCAATGAGTAGTCTAATGGAAAGGTCTCTTCCATGAAGAGCAATTTAAATAATACCATTCTTGAATTTTAGCCACGGGTATTTAAGTACCCATATTTTGACATTGTGGGCTAAACCAGATGAAGACTGAACAGTAGTGTAGAACTCACACATGATTATAAGATAATCTTGTTTTTTGAAGGTTTGGAGAAAAATAGAAAGATCTAGTTAAATCTTAAGATGAAAAATTATTATTCCTTTCAAATAATCTAAACAGAAGGGTGCATTTTTAATTAGTAGAACAGGACGCAAACGTGACTAAATTGAAAAGTTGATTATTAACAAAATTATTGTGTGATTCTTCTACAAATAAAATAAGACAAAATGTATTTTGTGATTTGAAGATATAGGTAATACTAATGCAGACAGCATATTTACTGATGTGAATCTTATTCAATAGTCAAGTGAGTTCAATCAATTTTCTCACATAAGCTGCATGTACGAATTTTAACTGGCAAATTAGGTAGATGTCATCTGCTGGTTCTTTTGGGAAATAAGAAATCCCACTACAAGATCATCAAATTAGTTTTCACCAATTGTATGAAATTATATTAAGCAATACCTGGCTATGTTTTATTTATTTGAAAGCCTGCATCAGGAATTGATAAGTCAAGTCCAACAAAACAATCCCAAGAGTAATTTTTATGAAAATGTCTGTCTCAAACCACTGAGTGAATGTGACAATTTTTAATGGCTTGGGCACGTGTACCACTCACACACAACCCCTGTAACAGAACAGGAGACTGAGACAGGTTTGCAGTCCAGCTGAGCCACAAGGAACAGAGTGATCTGGATGCATAAACAGGCATAACCTGCTCCTTCCTCGATGGGAAGCACCAGATTGTGCCATTTGAAATCATCTGATGAGGGAGATCCCCACATACCAGCAAAAAATAACATAGGGATGAGAGAGCCTTACAGATCTTGCCAGTGAATTTTTGCACCACAAAGCACAAATTTGAAACCTCCTGAATACTTCACTAAAAGCAGGTCAAAAACTGGCATCTTCACAACCTCATGCTTGACTGTCTAAACTCAACAAAACCTTCCATGTCTCACATGCAAACCTTATATCATTTACAAAATTGCATTACTGTAGGATGTAGGGACACATTTGCTAAATCAAAGTGTATTTATTTAAAAAATTACATTAAAGGTAATTTCTGTGTAAAGATGGAGTGAAATTGGAGTTCTGAGAACTGTAGTTATCAGTTATGAGTGAGAAGGAAACTCCACAAATAAAGACACCAAATCTGGACTAGATAATTTTCAGTGGTATGACAAAACCACTAAATAAAACTGAATAGGGTTGGTTTGGTTTGTGGTCTTGCAACTAAAATTTATTTTATTTTCCCACTTTACATATGTTAAATTTCCTCTTAAAATTAACTGTTAATTATTGATATTAATTTATTTTAATGCCTATGCCAACCTAATAGCTGGAGATCCAGGCTTGCATAAATTTGGTTTATTTAAAAGTACTGAATTTCAGGCTGCACTCAAAATGACTTCAGTTTCTCAATGTCGAGTTGTAATACTCATTAAAACCAAACAAAACCAAATGAGCTAAATAACAAACAAACCACACGACCATATTGCTAACAAATTCTTGTGGATTTTCTAAAATAAATATCAGAATCATGAAACCTCCCTCTAGACCAGGTTGCTCATGCCTCCATCCAGCCTGGCCTTGAACACTTCCAGGGATGGGGCAGATATGCTGTGTTATTCCTCCATGCAGTCACTGGGAAGAGGCAGGTGCCTCCAAAGGACAAGTCACAGCACAAATTACAGCTGATATAGATAGTGCAGACCCTCTACAAGGATCAGATCAGCCTGAAGATGCTGTTACAGAATAACATCCGTCGAAAATGGAAAACAGGAGGAGGAATCCGTTTCTCTCATGTGCTCTTTTTTAAAACTCACTATGCACTGATGCAAGAACACACATTCAGGCTATTGTTTTCAAGGGTTTGAAATAGCATCTATCTATCCCCTCAGCAGCAGTGCTGATAGATCATTTCGGCATCTGACACCACTTACAATCTTCTAAGCCTTATGCAGTGCCAAAGAATAGCTCTGCTTTCTGCAGCATCCATAAAAAGACATTATTCCTTAAGGTTTTGTAGGTGAGGAATTCAAGCACGAAATTGTGTTTCTAAGGGACCCTGAGAACAGGAAATTGTCCACAGGACTGGGCTCAAAGGGACAGAGATGAGGGGAAGGTGAGGGAGAGAAAAGGCAGGAAGGTGAGAGAGAACCAACTGGTGTAGCAAGAGAAACACCCAGTGGACCCTGTGCATCTGCAGTTCACTTGTTCTACTTTTACTTTCTGCCATTCCCACACATAAAAATTATATTCACTGTGAACATAATGAATGCATATCAAGAGCTAAGTATAAGTAAACATATAAGGTTTTTTTCCTAAAGATACAGCAAAAATTACACAAAGAGTGCCATAACGGGGCAAACAAGAGCTATAAGAGAAAAATCTGAAATACAATTGATCCAAAAAAAATTTTGCTATTTTTTTGCAAAAATATTGGGTGTGCAGCACATAACCAGAGTTCATCAAATAGCTTCAAGGCTTTTCTCTGAGAATGTTCTAAAGGAGGAGAACTAATAAACCACCTTTAAAAGAGTATATTTCTGGGACAACAGATAATAAGTAGCAGCAAATACAATCTTCCTCTTACAAAATTCTATCACTTAAGCCTAAATTCTTCAAGGAGATGTGACTGCTGCAGCTACAATGGTTTGTTTTAAAATATCTGCTCTGTGTGTGTAGTTATTAATTCTTATACAGGAAATGAAAATTGTGTGCTGAATCATTTGTTCAATAATCTGTGATATACAATCCATCCATATACGGTTAAATAAATCACAAAACTTCCACTAACTTCAATGAAAATATATATACATATATGCATAAAATACCATGTATAGATAGACAGAGTATTGCTAAATAGAGGTTTGGTTCAGAGATAGATTTGATATTTTAGTCTTATCTTCCTGCCTAGGGCCTAGGAAGATAAATTTGATGCCATCTTCAGCTGGATTTAGAAAGACTCAAGGAATTGTTCTGGCATAACCCTTAAAGCTTAACTGTGTGTAATAACTTCATATTCTTCACTTTGGCAAAAGTTACTTCTGCTTGCATGGATTTAGTGACGCAGCAAAATGTCAATGAGTCTTCTGCTTGTATAAAGATCCAACATTTTAGAGAGAAAATTTGGCTGTGCTGGAGTCAGAAGGAATTTTGCAGTATTTAAGCTTTATTCCTTGCATTTGCAAATTAAGACTGAAGGCAAATGGCTGTGGCTGCTGACTAAGCCCTGGCCTCAGGCTAGGGAGAAAGAAGAGGCCCTGATAGCATTGGCAACTACTTCATAACATTATTGATTAGGCAGAGAAAGGACTGGATCCATTGGTAACAAGATTCACCTTCGTAGGAAACAGGTTTAAATCCATTTAAGTTCACTTCGATTTTTCTAATTATTTTAAATTATATATACTAAATAAATTTGGGGTTCAATGGTACAATCTCAAAAAAATTCTGATTATGTTCGACTCCAGGGGTTTGAAAAGCTACATCACATTTCTCAAACAATTTCAGTAGGGTAAAAATAAAGCACATTTCAGAAAGGCCAAAACATTTTGGTTTGACATACTCAAAGCAAACTTACTCTGTTTTGCACATTTAAATGATTTTCCTTTCCACTACACCCACAATCAGCACAACACGCTTCAAAAGAGCCTTCCTCACAACCAGATTTTTGGAGGGGGTCAGTTGGAACCAAACTGAAACATCTTGGGTTTTTTGCACAGCTCCAGGTATGGGTTGCATATTCAGCTGGCACTGAGCAGCAGGTTCAGCAGGAGAAAAAAATTAAAATGGAGAAAGAAATAATGACCTTTCTCATTGTGGTCCTTCTAGATCATTCCTGAAGTACACAGTAACTTTTACTGCCATCATCTGCACAGTATTTGCCTGCTTTGTCATTAAATGGGAGAATCAATCATCACTGGTCCTGAATTCACTGGAAAAATATTGGTTAGTGAAACTGTGCCAGCTCAGGAAAAAATGGCCCATTGACTTCCCCCTCTCAGTGATGAAGGAAAATGTTCTTTTAGTAACAGGCAGAATTGACGGCCTTTTCTTGTTGATTATAAAGGTCAAAAGTCTGAAGGAAAAACACAACAACTGCACAGAGAAAAACTATCTTGGCTAAAGAGCCCATGAACTATCACTGGCTTTGCTCTAGTTTGCATTGACATTCTCGGTGAGGTTCACTGACCCCCTCTCTGGCCTTATTTACCCAATAACTATAATGCTATATTAATGATGCTGACTCACCTCTTGCTACAAACACAATTGTAAATTTGAGAGCCTTAAACTGGTCCTTTGGATCAATAAAACATCCACAGCTCCTTTCCATGCATAAGGACAGAGGTGCAGCAGCAGGAAGCACAGTCTGAAGGACCACTGTGTGCATGTATCTTCCCAGATCCTTTCTCAGCAATTCTGAGGGCTGCTTGCACCAGATGAGGCACAGATTATCATCCCCTCCTTTTACAAGGGGTACTGACAAAATTCTGAGGACAGATCACAGGTTTTCCCAACCACGCTGCAGTAGGGAGAATGCTGAGCACACACTGAGGACCAGACTTCCTAAGGATCCTCAAAACTACAGAATTCCCATCATGTTTCCCACTACCTCAACCATCACAATACTTCCAGTCCAGATTCTGTAATTGACTCTTAATCCTTACAGTTTATGTCCTTCTCCTGCCTGGATTTGCCACCTGCACCTCCACACTTGCACTTCAGTCCTGGTGAGCCTCCTCTCCCAGTCCAACAAGATGGGACTTGCTGGTGTGGTGTATATAGGATCATAAAATGGTTTGGGTTGGAGGGGACCTTAAAGATCATCTCATTCCAACCTCCTGCCATGGGCAGGGACACCTTCCACTAGCCCAAGTTTCTCCAAACCCCATCCAACCTGACCTTGAACACTTCCACGAATGGGGCAGCCACAGCTTCTCTGGGCAACCTGTGCCAGGGCCTCACCACCCTCATAAGGAAGAATTTCTCCCTATTATCCAAGATAAATCTATCTTCCTTTAGCCTAAAGCATTTCTTCTTTGTCCTCTCAAGTACATGTGAATTGTACATTGTCCTCCTAATATTTTGAGACCATTTAACTGGGCCTCCTTATTCCATACTGGAGAAGGCAGTATAGCCTCACAGAGAATCAGTACATGCATTTCGGTGGAACACATAAGAGTGTATATTTCTAAAAATGTGTTGGGGAGCTTTTATCAGTTGTTTTTCTTCTTATACAACTGCTTGATCTCCTTTTCGTGCTAACCTTGTGTAAAAAGCACGGTTGCAACATGCACCATCCCAGCCAGGCTTCCTGGGAGCACAGAAACAAATCTTCTCAAGCAAATTGGTTTATGTGCAACTCCAAACACGTGCTAATTTGAGCTGATTTATTGGTGCCAGCATCCCACCCATGTGTGGCAGCAGCTGCCCCACTTTAAAGGATTCACAATCTGCCAATGGGGGTAAACACATCCTGACATCCCTTTCCTCTTCCCTGCTCCAGGCATTATCCTCTGTGCCAATCCCTGGGCTTCCTGATCTCGGGGAGCACAACTGTGTCTAGCCTGGGGTAGGGTCTCCAGGAGGAGCAGGGAAAGCCTGTTTCTCTCATCTCCCACCCTCACCCACACAGGATCAGGCACAATCAAGCCTGTTGTGTTTGAACAACTCTTCTATTCATTTTTCTCCCCTTCGGAGTTCACAGCTTGAGTAAGAGCTCATCTTTTATCTGGATGAAAAGAACTCCAGCTGAATTTAGCAGCTTTTCTTACATCCAGCTTGCACTAGGGGGTCTGATCCAAAACCTATGGCAGCTTTTCCAGGATTTTCAAAGTGATTTGGATTGTGCTTTTAGCAACAGGATTCTCTTCCGATGAACCTAATTATCCCACAGAGGCTGGTGAGGTGCATGCAGCCAAATTGTCCCAGGCTGTCACTGCCACCCACAAGTTAAGCTAGCATGGCCCTGTGGGTACATCTAAGAGATTGACAACTGTGATGCAACATTTTTCCAAGTGCTGTGATATCTGCAACAACCAGAAGGGTTATTTAATTTACCCCTGGTAAAAAAAAAACAGTCACTGATTCAGCGTGTTCTGATTCAGTGATTTCTTTCGACAACCTCTGGATTCCACAAGGCTGCAGAAACCAAGGATTCATTAAGCATGTGCCATTCAGCCTTATTCTAAAATCTACCAGTATTTATGAGTACTATCCTGGGGTTAAAGTGTCCCTGAAAGTTACTCCACATGGAACTCCACACTTTCTTGACTGAAAGGCAATTTTTAAGAGACACTTGCACATTCAAAAATTCCTTGGTTTACACCAACATACTTTAGGAAGATCAGATGGCTGCTGATTCCCTGGACATAGGTAGTAAAAGAAAGCAAAACATATTAAATTTCCTATACATGCGCAGGATGGCTTCCAGTCTTAACATCTGGATGCTTCAGCCCACAGGTTTGCATCATGGAATCAGTCATAGAATCATGAAATTATGGAATGGTTTGGGTTGGAAGGGACCTTAAACTCATGTAGTTTCAGCCTCCTGCCATGGGCAGGGACATCTTCCACTAGCCCAGGTTGCTCCAAGCCCCATCCAACCTGGCCTTGAACACTTCCAGGGATGGGGCAGCTGCAGTTTCTCTGGGCAACCTGTGCCAGGGCCTCACCACCCTCATAAGGAAGATTTTCTTCCTAATATTTAATCTAAATCTCTCCTCTTTCAGTTTAAACTGAAACCTTGTGTTACTGACTTCTGTACATAGGGAATCTAGTAAATATTATAGTATCCATTATAAAAAATGAAACCATATAAATATAACTTCTTTTTAAATAAGACATCTACTTTTTTCTTTAAAATTAATTCTTTTTATCTCTAAAAAAAAAAGAATTAAAACCCAAATAGAACTATAACTAAGTTATTCACCCACAAGATATAAAGGATCTACTTTATAAACCCTCAGTCTTTTTAAGAGACATGTATTCCCTTTGGTTTACTCTCTACTAAATTTCTTTCATACCTTAAACCTACTTTGAAGAGAACCGTGCACTGGAGAAAACTAGAAAATGTTCATGGGTCCTACCATGCTTTACTTGGGGAAAATATTAGTAAACAATGACACTAATTCCTTCAACAAGTTCATAAGGGGAATTTAAAGAGCAGCTGTGGTGTCTTCTTGGAGGAGAAAAGCTGAGTATCCTGAGGACATCTGAAAATCAATCCTGTCCTATCTTACTTCACAGAGGTCTTCATCAATTTATACTTCCCATTCCATAGGACCAGTATCATAAGATTCCTGGAATTCTTTATTTCCTTGCCTTTGAGGGTCATGAAGCTCATTGTGTTTATTTTTATCAGATTTATGAAAGTGTCTGTGCATCATACAGAGCTAAAGAGATTTTTCAGAAGTATTTGCATCTCCCTGTATGACTTGACAGAAGGACTAATCTTAGAGTATTGACAAACATGGGCATCTACCTGCTTTTTGTCATCTTGATACATCCCTATTTCCATCTTTGGGCACCCAAACATGTTGACAGTTCAGGCTCTTTGCTGTAGCAAATAGAAAACAACATAATAGGCAATACCACTGTATGTTGTAACTGTAAAGATACTACACACAGACCTAAATTCCATTCACCCTGATGTTCAGGTCAGCCAGATCAACCAGAGCATAAATTGCATGGCATAAACAGTGCTGTCCTGCTTATCCTGGGATGTAGAAATTACAATTTATATTGCTTTCTGGCTCCAAGAAAGATTAAAACAAACAAAAAACCACACACACACACAAAAACAAAAGCCAAAAAAAAACCCCAACAAAAACACAAATACAAATTATCTTTAAAGCAGAAGAAAACATAATCAATTTATAATTATATAATATTTCATGCAAAATGCAAGCAATGTTGACGACAAACTGCTTTGGCACAAATCATTCAAGAGCCATGGCCCTAAGAATCAGACTCAGGGATTTTCTTGCAAGTAAGAAAACGCTCAGATTTGTCGTGGTCATTTTCCAAACAAATAGCTGCGAAATTACTGCTTCCCCAAATAGATACCACTTGTATCTATGTTGGAAGTAGAAGGTTTTTTGGGTTTTTGGTTGTGTGTTTGTTTGTTTGTTTTTGGTTGTTTGTTTTTTTTTAAAAGTGGGTAATATAAAAATCACTTTTTGAAAAAAACTACCACGTCAAGCATTGGTTCCATCTTGCCAGTATGGAGCTACTCCAACCTGAACGAGCATGTAAGAATTAAGCCATGCCAAGCAGTAGCTGGCACAGTTTCCTATCCTTCAGAGAAAGGATTGAGCAAGTACCAAGTTTTTGAACTCCTGAAGTTCCCAAATTGATTGCAGCTCTGCTTGCTGGGCAGAAAATCTCTGCCTAAAAACCATTTCCATTAACAGCTCCCACAGTTTGACTAGTGGTATTTAAGGGCCTTTTCTACTTTTACAACCCAGTGGGCAATTCTACCTTGAAGAATATGTATTGTATTATTAAATTGGGATGAAAATTATACAAACCCACCAGATCTATTGCACATTCCCAATACTCTGTGAACTTACACTAGAAAAGACTAGAGACAACTCTGTGTGACAGGTTGGTAAATAATAGCTCTGAGAACTGAAACTCTTCAGTCTTAGGAAAGCTCAAGTCTGATCTTAAAAAGGAAAACCCTCACATTGCATCTATATTCAGAGAGGGGGACTGAAGTTTCCCTATACACCAAATACACCAAGTTTTGCACTAAAATGTTGAGCTCTCCAGAGAGAAATCAGAGTACTCGTGGAAGAGAGGGAAGAGTTAATTGCAGCTCAGTAAGTCTTATCATCCACAGCAAGAGGAGAGAAGGACCACACATCACCCAACACCAGCTCCTGATCTCAGAATGGCTCCATTTCAGCCAGAGCTGCTGGTGACGCAAATTAATCAGGAGATGAACAAGCTGGCAGATGTAAATGGGTTGGCTTGTTTGTCAGCATGAATGGCTTGTGACATTAACAGGTCTCATCTCTGCGAAAGGCGGGAACTTTATTATTATTAGTTACAGAAAGTGCATGAGATCCTTTTCATGTTCATATAATACCCCATTAATTCAAAATGAAGGATTCAGTTGACACATATTCCAGCTACTGATGTGCTGTTGAACATTATCTTTTCCTGTTGTTCATTTCTTCTTTTGTTGTGCAAAGAATAAATCCTGTATATCTGCCTAACCCTGCTCATCTTTCTAGTCTTCTTTTTTCCGTTTTTTTTTTATTCTATCACATATATTTATAGTGATTAGTGAAAAAAAAAAAATCTTACATTCCCCCCCCAAAGCTTTCATTTGCTCTCACATCACTCTGTTTCCTTTCTTGCATTAACATCAAACGGTTCGTCTGTGAAGACAGTCGCTCATCAAAATCACTTGGAGTAATTTCAATTTCACACTGATCACACAGATCTGAAACCTCTCCAAGCAGAGATTTTCATCACAAGCAAAAATTTAGTCTCCTGTTGGGGTTGTTGATATTTCAGCTCTGTCTCTTGTTAGCTCTTGGAATAGATGCGTCATGGGAGCTTACCTACAAAATTGAATTGATTGCAAAAGTGATTCAGGATTAAACGAAATTATTGCAATTCTTTCCTTTTCCAAGTAGCATTTGTACAGCGTTTTTTTTTTTTCTTTATACCTTTTTGATTTTTTTCCCCCTCCTCTCTTAGTTTTTATTTTGAAAACTGGCCTTTTTGGACAGTGTAAAATCAGTTTCTGATTTTGTCCTACCTTTTTACTGCTTCTTTTGCCCCTTATGTTGTTTTTCTGTTAATTCTCTTCCAGTTGCACCTGGAGTCTTCAATCAAGACAGAGAATCAGTGATGACAGGTACTGAACAGATTGGGAAGACTGTACCCACAGCTTTCCAATGCAAAAACAAAGGCACAGAAAATGGACCAGAAAGACAAAATGCATTTCTTATGATCTATAAATGTGTCTCAGCTCTTCTGAATTTTGTGGTCATACTCTGTTCAAGTTTTTGACTGTACTATTGGCCACACACAGATTTGAAAAGGGCTTCTGTAGCCTGTGAGATCATTGACAGTGATGAAACCTGGGTTTTGTATGTTTGGAGCTATTACAGGAATACAAATCATTAGGTATACCTAGAGCAAAATAAGGTGACTAAATTTTATCATAAGAAAATATTTACTCCTTTCAGCTAACTCCATTGTAAAGTCATTCTTCACAGATTAATTCTTCTAGCATAGAAGAGTATTAAACACTTCAGGTGTTTTGTACATATATTCAGTGTTTCTTTAGATTTTGCTAGAGTATTTTTGGTGAACCTAAAACATTTTGGACACGTGTTCAAAAAACAGACAAGTTAGATACTATGATAACATATGATCTGAAGAAGAAAGTGATGTTTTAAGTCTCCAGAAAGATGGATTTCTCAAGCAATCTCAACAATATTATTTTTTTTAAAAAGAGGATCCTGGATAACATGTATTATTAACATAATACATGTTAATATTAATAACATGAGTGTTAATGTCTCTTCAAAATTCATCAATAATGATTAAAGGTAAACAGCATATCAATTTACTCCACTTTTTATGACTTTAAATCTGGCACAGGTGAAGTTCAAAAGCTTGGACAAGAGCTGGTTCTGGTGAGTCCCTGTTTTACTCATTTGTGGTGTTTGTTTTGCTCTTTTTTTTTTTTTTTTTTTTTGTTTTGTTTTGTTTTGTTTTTTTTTGAGGGAAAGAGTTGTAAGGGTCTTCTCTGGACACAGATTTGCCCAAAAATAAAATTTCATTATGTACAAAACAATGTTTGCATTATGTTCAGCTCTCATTTGGAATTTTGAGAGTACTGCCTGGAAATAGAGGAAATACACTGCAGTGTCCAGATGGTGAACAATCCAGCAAGCCTTGTATTCTTGAATAAAGAATGTTCCTATGGGTAAGCACACTTTCATTACATGGCTTTTGCAGGTGATGAATGGCTGCTTATATATCTTCAGGCATGAATCCAATATTTCCTCATCAAACTTCTGGAAGACTTTGGGTGTTTGGAGAATAAATTAGGAAGATTATTCCTGATTTAGTTTCTAATCTTGTAAATTTGAAATTATCTCATGGATCAATACAAAATATATCCAAACATATGGACTGTGGGTGACAATCAGAAATTGCAGACGGGGGAATTCCAAGTAGAAGTCAGAGAAAACATTTACACCACGAGGATATGCAAACATTAAAACAAAGTGCACACAGAAGCTGTGGAGTCTCCATCCCTGAAGAAATACCAAGCTCAGGCCCTGACTAATGGGTCTAGGCTATAAGTTAGGTGCAACTTTGATGGCCTAAGCAGAACCTCAACTTTGATGGTTCTAAGCAGAAGGCAGGTCTCAATGACCTCCAGAGATCCCTTTCAAGCTCTGTGACTTGCAGTCTTTGATGCTGAGTTTATCCCACAGGTCTTACTCGTACCCAGAAAGGAAAATTATCACCATATTCTCTTTAGCTCAGAACTTAGTGCACTCAGCCAGGGTGCAGAATAAATGCCTGATTTATTCTTTCCCTGAGAGGATTCAAAACCTGATCTTTCTCCAGGAAAATAGACTACACCAGATTATAATTATTCCAGGGTGGGAAGGAGGTCCTTGCCCTCTTCCTCTTGTGCCTGTTTCATTTCATATAGTGCAATTAAAGATTAGGCTAGAGAGACAGAGTTTAAATCTCTAGCCTACTTGGTTGATGACTTCACCTGGGAAAATTCTGAGTTGTGTTTTCTGTTCCAAGGAATTTTACTGTAGTATAAACAGTTACTGTTTTACTGAGAATATATTGCTAGTCTTTGGTGTTTAGTACTGACAGGAAGAGGCCACTAAGTTATAAACAACAGTGCTACTACAGAATTTTCCCCTTACTTACACCCCCTGCCTTATCAGATGAATCCCTGTTCTCTGTTCAAAAATACTTTAACCTTACATTTAGGTCATAGAGGTATTAAGATAAAGGACAAAAGGAAGGTGAATCCTTTTCTTCCACAATGCCTTGAGCACTGAGCTCTGTGCAAGGGCTTCACTTTGTCTCATCTCATCCAGGGAAGGCAAAGGGTGGCTACTGGGACTTCATCAGACCTCAAGATATGAAATGAACTCATTGCAGGATGAACTGATCATGAAGACAAAGGAATTCCTCCTCATTTGTGAATTCTGGCAGGATTGGGCACTTCATTGTTTGTTTGTAGGCAGTAGGGTATGGATTGAGTCTTGGGAGTTGGACCTTGCTTAAGGCTACCCAAGAAATCTTCAGGAAACTTGATTCCCACTTTTTATAGACCCATATCAATACTACCACCAGTGAACTATCCGCCTACCACCTTCCTTCTGAAGAATGTGGGGTATGGAGGAAAGAATAAAAGAACAATGAAGGATGTATATACCAGGTTAAATCTTCAGACAATTCCTCACTTTTCTACTGCATTTTTTGTGAAATATGGCTAATTTCAGCCCCAGACATACTATAAAGCAGAGTCTTACACTTCCTGATATCCCTTATTTAGAATATCTGTCACATAATATTCAGTTACAGCATAATTTGTTAATGTATGCTCTTCCTCTCCTTCATATTACCTGAATAATTTTCCAGCAACAATATCCTTAAACAACCAACCAGTTTTCAAATGGCATCTCAGTGTTATCTGATTTCCCATTGAGAGGCTGTCAAAGTCCTACATAATGAGGTGAACAGGAATAATTTTATGTATTTGTCGCATATAACATGAAATATTTATCTTCCTAATCTTTGAAGATTAAAGAAGAATAGATACAATCAGAAAGAGGAAAGCTATATCAATATCAACTTAGACTGCAGACTGAGACATATTTGTCCTATAAAAACCACCAGAAAACACAGTAGGAACCATGCGTTGTTTCCATGGGTTGAAGTAAGCAGCTCTTCAAATGCTGGCACAGAGCTCTCTTCTTTTTAATTTTCACACTCCTCTCATCTTTTAGAAAACATTGCACTAGGAAATGCTGGACTTACTTAAAAAAATATTGCAGTGGTGCTAATCCTGGCCTCCTTAGCTGCGGAAAGGCTTGAAAAAGCAAAACTCTTCTCACAAGATGGAACATGCTTTACTCATCTGTTTGCTCATCAGGCTTAATTTATCCTTCAGGGGAAGGGTTGATACAAAGTTCATTTTCATCTCAAAACAACCTTGACAGTCAGAAAAAATCACAATAAAGTTTTTTTTGTTTTTTTTTTAAATTCTACTACTTCTAATTTAAGATAAAATAATTTGGTGTAGATGAGGGGAAGGCTGTTGATGTGGTCTAGCTGGACTTCAGCAAAGCCTTTGACACTGTCTCCCACAGCATACCCCTGAAAAAGCTGGCAGCTCGTGGCTGGGACAGGGGCACTCTCTGCTAGGTTAAGAACTGGCTGGAGAGTTGGGCTCAGAGAGTGATGGTGAACAGTGGGATTCAGTCACCAGTTGGGATTCAGTCACCAGTGGTGTCCCCCAAGGATCAGTGTTGGTTAATATCTTTACTGATGATTTATATGAGAGGATTGAGTCCACCACCAGAAAATTTGCAGATGACACCAAGTTGGGGGGGAGTCTTGATCTGCTGGAAGGCAGGAGGGCTCTGCAGAGGGACCTGGATAAGTTGGAGAGTTGAGCTGATTCCAATGGGATGAGGTTCAACAAGACCAAGTGCCGGGTCCTGCACTTTGGCCACAACAACACCCTCCAGTACTACAGGTTGGGGACAGAGGGGCTGGAGAGGAGCCAGGCAGAAAGGGACCTGTGAGTTTGGATTGACAAGAAGCTGAACATGAGCCAGAGTGTGCCCAGGTGGCCAAGAAGGCAAATGGATCCTGGCCTGGATCAGGAACAGTGTGGCACCAGGTCCAGGGAAGAGATTCTGCCCCTGTACTCAGCACTGGTGAGGCCACCCCTGGAGTGCTGTGTCCAGTTCTGGGACCCTCAGTTCAGGAAGGACATTGAGGTGCTGTAGCAGGTCCAGAGAAGAGCAACAAGGCTGGAGAAGGGATTCGATCACAAGTCCTATGAGGAGAGGCTGAGGGAGCTGGGGCTGTTCAGCCTGGAGGAGGCTCAGGGGAGACCTCATCACTCTCTACAACTCCCTGACAGGAGGTTGTCACAAGGTGGGGGTCAGTCTCTTCTCCCAGGCAGTCAGCAGCAGGATAAGAGGGCAGGATCTTAAGCTGCGCCAGGGGAAGTTTAAGCTGAATATTAGGAAGAAATTTCTTATGGAGAGAGTAATCAGGCATTGGAATGGGTTGCCCAGGGAAGTGATAGATTCTCCGTCCCTGGAGGTTTTTAAGATGAGGCTGGATGTGGCATCAGTGTCATGTTCTGGTAACCATGGCAAGGTTGGATCAAGGGTTGGACTTGATCTCGGAGGTCTTTTCCAACCCAGTAGATTCTGTGATTCTATGATGTTTTTATCATCACATTTTGTCTCCTTATTTTTATTAAATTACCTGCTGTTGCACTTTTATTTGCTCTCTCTCCTACTACATGTAGACTAGGATTCACATCTCCTAACTTTATTCACATCTCCTAACTTCACACCTGAGCAAGTCACCTTAGGGTCCTTTTTATTTCTTTTTTGTCAGAAAGTGTTATATGAGTATGATCTGCTTGCCCAAAGGTAGATGTCTGCTTTAGGATGCAACTTACAGCGCCCTACAGTCACTTGTTTGTTATGTTTTACTAGAAGAGGAATCTTCTGTGCCTCACTGTAATAATTTAAATATCTGCACTGTAGAGTCTGACTGCTCAGGCAAATCTCACCCCTGACATCAGACTCATACAATGCATTTTTAGGCAGTCAAACACTCAGCATTTAATCTTCTCTTTCAGGCTTTTTCGGGGGACATCAAGATGTAATATATAGGAACACATCAGCCAGCTCTATAGTGTGCAGTCTGTGCAATGCCTGTTGCACATGAATCCTGATATTTACAATCACTTTGCATTAAATGCCCAGGTAATACAAAAAATTCGGAGAATATCTGAATCTATCAGTACCTTCCTTTTCCAAAAATACTGTGGGGTTTATTTTTGAGGAGGACGAAATCTCTGCGGAATCAATCCCTGTGGTTCCAACACTTCTTCACCTTCCCAAGGAACGTGAGACTAAAGCAGCTACTGCATTCCCACAGTGCACAAGAATAGCCAAAACTTTTCACAAGAGGACAAATCAATACCATATTCACAGTGCTGTCATAAGCATAGTGAGGGTATTCTTGTTAGAGCCTCTTATTTTTCCCAATGTTATTTATTACTCCTCATTTTAATGCAGCTTCATTGCAGGACGCAGTTCCCTCAAATTTTTAACCACAGACATATTTCCACCTATTTCCACTTCTTTCCACAAAAACAACCCCTCATGTGGCAACTAAAGACAGGGTTTAGTGGTGGACTTGTAGCTGCTAGATTCATGCGTGGCCTTGATTACCTTAGAGGGCTTTTCCAACCTAAATGATTCTAGGATTCAATGTGACTCATGTTTAAAACCCTTTCTGCAAGAATATGGGGGTTTCCTTTAAGTTTTTTTCCCCCTCTGTACTCCTGCCTCCAACAAAAAGCTGAGCAGTCCATTGCCCTCAAGGCTGAATCCTGTTCCATTGGCTATTGACAAGTGCAAGATTTTCATTATTATGTAGGAGAACAGAAAAGATCTTTCTGTGGTCAAAAGTATGAGCTACAAATTGCAAGAGAATGCAAAGAGCGACTGTTTAATGGAAACTTAAAATTGTAACAGTAGGTCATAAAACTTCTTTCAGAATAATCATAATTTTGCTGTCACACAAAATTGCACAAACAATTATGACACCATCAAGGCAACTCATTGTCAGAGTGGGATTGGAAATTTAGTGGTTTTTACTTTTCCGTTCATGTCACTCATTGATTTTTTTCCTTTTATCAGCTTCCCTCTAGTGACCTATTTATTAGATAAACAAGATTCCTACCCACTAACTATTTTTTTCTTTTAATTGCCTATGATTATTAGACAACCACTCAATTTCAGTCACCATTTGAGCACTCTCTCAGCTAAAGATTTTGATTAACTAACTCACTTTTATATTACAGTAATTTTACGTGTGTCAGAAACATCAATAAAACAAAACCAGGCAGCAATACGCTTCTGTCTCTTTTGTCACATGCTGTATCCATGCACTGTAAAAAGGTATTCTTCCCTGTAGGGACTGGAAACTGCTAAGTTACTGAGATTTAAAGAGGAGGTTCTGTGGTCTGGGAGCAATGTACTTTCAAATTAGAAATGTTGGTAAATGAGACCTCTGAAGATATGCAAGGGGTTTCTTAAGTGTTCACAGATTATCAGTCACCATTAGAAAAAGATTTGAATCCATCTAAAAGTATCTAAATTCACCAGAGAATTCCATCAGAATCCCATTTAAAAGATCCATTCTTTCTTTGAGCCAGCAAAGATATTACTAAACTTCCAAGCCCAAACTAAAGTCCTGTCTCAGGTGATTTAAACATCTTTATAAGCACCATTCCTAAAAATTAAATATCTAATAGTTTGGATGGTCAAACGACTTGCAAAAGTCAGAGGCAGAGCTGTGAGATGAAGAAGATATATTGGAAGAGTATGAAAGGCTAAGGAAGGTTAAGAGGGTTTGGGGCTATTGGAATAAAGGGGCACATTGCGGGGCGGGAGAGGTTTGACCATTGTGTCCTGCTTTGCACATTACCTGCCCACATGTGTAGCTGCAACAGTGTTGGATCAGGGATTTTTTACTGTTTATCCTCATGAAAACACCAACTGCATCTCAGAGAGGTCCTTTATGCCCTCTGCAGTCCTTGACATGGGTGATCAGTTATGTCTGTCGTGGATGTGGAAGCCTTGGTGAAGTCATCGTAAGTTCTCCTCGGATACCAAACACATCCAGATCTTGGCCATAAACACCAATAATTTAAACTGGCACAACCCAGGAAATATAACAACAGCTATTATTGTTGCTGTTGCTGTTGTTGTTATTCTGCATGGGGAGGATTTCACCTGTGAGCACACTGATGTCTCCCAGTCGTCCTCCTTCAGTGTCTCTGGGCTGTGACATTTTACTCCCATGGCCACAAATAAATTAAGAACCAGCACTGCACACAGGAAATTAAAAGCAACTCTACTGAGAAGGGATTCCTCTGTGAAATTGTCCTACCAACATACAGCTGCAACCTGAACACTGATAGCACTGGTAGACAGCAATACCATGGCCTGGGTAGATAAACTGAGATTAAATGGAATCCACTGAGTTGAAGCTAATGGGAGCTGGAATCCCTATTTAACTGGTAGAGGCCTTCAGCAGTTGGAAGATTCAACTGCAGAACTGATATCGATTCCTTAAAATGAGTACCAGTAATAAAAAATAAAATATATTAAAAAAAAAAGTGTACAAGCAATGAGACAGGATAGGAAGCGGGGGTGGAGCAGATGGGGGATATGGTGGAAAGAGACCATCTTGAGCAAGAACAAGCAGTTCTGGGGAAGGGGAATGCTAAATTATACATCTCCAGCTAGTCTGTGATGTCTGATAGATGTTTCCTGGGAGTTATGTAACACAGTAATTGCTGTTATTTTTTTTGTACCACGCTGATTTTTATTAAACCATTCAGCAAATGCTAATTTCAGAGTCGTTTTTCCAATTAGTCACAACACTTCATGGGTATCTCTGCTAGTGAGAAGACTCTTCAACCTTTGCTCCTCCTGAGCAATGTTTTTGCTCCCCTCAAATAATACCTTGTGCTTCTCTGGTCAAAGCTGGCAGAATCTGCCCTCGAAATTTTACCTTATACAAGTCATTTACTTGGTCTTAGGGTCAATGTGAAAAAAGATGGCTCTTCTAGGTGATACATATCATAAAAAATAGGAAAATTATCTGTCAATCTAAATGCTGATAGATGAAATAAACATTTTTGTTATAACCAGGACTTAAAAAAACACAACGTTTTCAGGGAAAGGGATATAAGAAATTAGTACTTTTCTACTTCAATTAATTTAGATGTGGTTGTTACCAACATGCAGATTTCTTCCTAAAAGCTGAAAAAGAAACCTTGGTGATTCTCACTATCAAAAAACCCAATCCCCAACCCTCTTTTTGTCAGATTGCTGAAAGCAAAACTTATTTTTTAAAAAAAGAATTGCTCAATAGAACATTTTCAAACAGCATTATTAAGTCTAATAACAGCATACTATTCAAATTTTTTTTTGCAGGTAGATATTGCACAGAAGAATGATGACTAAATTGGCACAAGAAGAATGTCTGAGCTTTTGTATATTTTAATAAGTCCTAGTTTATTTAATTGAGCAATGAATATTAATTTTTTATTCTACCTTTATGATGCATGATACTTTAGAAATGGCATTTTATGATAATTCAATTTCTGTTGTCTACAAAGTTTGTAACGCAACTGACCTCAATTTCTCTGTCTGTAAAACAGAGGGAATGTTTATGTTTATTTTTTCTTTTTTTTTTTTTTTTAAATAATGATCCACTGATGATTGTTATATAGTAATCACTGTTCTTAATCCTGAAGAACTTTCTGTACAGTTGCATTTTAAATAAAAAATATCATAATTATCTCTTGCAAGTATTCCAGGACAGGATTATTTTCACAAGCACGTTGAATAATGAGATGTCAGGGATTTGAAGTACATCCTCCTTCATAAAATCCCCTAATAGAAGCTCCAGTAGTTTATTATAGGATAAACTTTATGCCTCCATTACTGACTGACCCAGCCTTGTTCCTTGTGACATCACAAGGATGTGGAAATAGATGGTTCTTAAGGTCCCTTCCACCCAAACTATTCTGTGATTCTGTGGCGACCCTGGAAGAATGACCTGACACAGAAACTTGTGTTTCTTAGGGACACAAAATCAAGTATGTCCTGCTCAGCTTTACACAGATATTAATACATAAAGTATGTGTCTGCATTATTGATGCATTCCTTTGAGATTTCACGGAAGCCTGCACATCAAAACAGACAAATATTTGGAGTTTGGTCATCGCCTCCTTCTAATATTCAAAAAGTTGCAAACGCCTTTTCTTAAATCAAATGCTTTGTTCAATTTTTTCCCCCTTTTTCCAGTTGAAATTCTGAATAATTTTCAAAGTATTTTAATAAGAAAAAATAATTTATTTTCACAGGGTAGCAAAATGTTTTATACCAAGCTTTAATGATAAAATTCCATTAAAAAGTGGTCCAATTTTACACTTATCTGATTTTTTGATGCTCAGGACAGACAGAAAGTTTGTGTTTCACAACTCAGTCATGGAGCAGGAAGGACAACACTCAATCAGCTGCCTCTCAACACTCTCATCTTTTAGTTAATTGGCCCTTCCCTTACTTACTCTGCCCTAGTCAACTCTAGCTCAAAAAAATCCCATTTATTAATTTCTTCCTGAACCTTCTAGTGTGAAGATACTATAGAAAACAAGTATTTAACAAACATTAATTACATTACCCTTGCTGGGAGGCAACAATATCTCTTTTCTACCAATGTGCAGCTGAAGCACAAATTGATTAAAATCAAGTGCATACACTAACATGTCCAGCCTGAAACACCTGGAATGGTATTTTTTCAGGGTATTTATCCCTGTACTCTGTGTTTTTTTCAAGCACAGAATCAGTGACTTTGACTGCTACTGCAGGAGCTCAGACTCCTATCAGTCATTAGTTGGGATCTCAAGATGAGAGACATGGAAGAGAGGGATGCTCAGCTAAAGACCATTTGTGCAAAGTGCAGTTTAAGTGACTTTCTGGGCATCACACAAGTGGAAGGCAGAGGTTGAAATCTAATTAAGTCCCTAGAGCTGCATGGAGCTGCCTCTCCATGAGGCTGTGTCCCCTTCCTGCAGTCCTTTGGCTCGTTCAGTACAGCTGCTGACAGAAAGTGAGGGTGAAGTCTGACAGACAGCCTGCTCTAGATACAGCCATGATATATCCCCAGAATTCCATCACACATGTGGAATAAGGCAGGATCTCATGCAAAAAAAAAAAAAATAATTGTCTGTGCTTAAGTAATTAAAGATTTTCTCCCAGTTTAGACCAAACAGGGAACACATAGTCAGGTGCAGGCAGCACATAGTCAGACACCTTAACTGTGAGTGACAGGTTGGTAAATAATAGGCCTGAGAACTGAAGATCTTCAGTCTTAGGAAAGCTCAAGTCTGAGTTTTGCCTAATTCTGCCGTGTTAGAGATGTGCTGTTAGCAATGTTTTGTATGCTTGCATCACTGTGTTGTGATTTCCTCCTTGGCAGTCACTCATCATACTCCACTACCCTTGGAAATATTGCTGAGCTGACAGGCTTTGGTATCCTTCCATGATCCCATTTACTTTCTTTGAACAATATTTAATTTGAGAAGTTGTCAGAGTGCGGACACCTATGAGCAAATCATCCTAAACTGCCTTCATCACCAACAGTGAGAAAATAGGCATTTCTGAGGGCTCAGTTTATCTCCCATATTTCATGATTATATGTTAGGATGTAATGAACTGGAGCTCAGCTGTCCCCAGCAGTGTCATCTGTGACTGCAAGATTTACACATCCCCATTAGTCCAGATGAATGTGTGTTATTTCCAATCTTTGAAAAAATAAATCTGAAAACACAGCACTCCCGTGTGCCCTGCATCCACATCCTTGAAATGAGGAGTGTGTGGTATTTAAATAAACCAAGTAACTACAGACACATCAGCCTGAGGCTGGTTCTGAGGAAAATAATGGTTGACACAGGATATAGCAGATTAAGACCTAAAGGAAGATGCTATAATTCACATTTCCTTTTGAAAGTGATCCTATCAAGCTAATTTGATGTGTTCTTTCATGAAATTGCACATTATTAAAGTGCATGGTGTCAGTTTTGTTTACCAAGATTGCTACAAGGCATTTTTTTTGACATCATACACTGTTCAGGTTAAAAAAAAAAATCAGAATAATCTCTAGCTCATAGGAATACTATTTAACATGTTGAAAAACAGCTAGTCAGGAGTCACCAAATCAAGAGAAAACCCAGTCTCCAGGGAGATCAACACTTCTTGCTTACCCAGAGCAAAGTAATAAATTCTTTTTCTGCCCTCATTGAGTGTCCAGAGAAAGGCAACAGAACTGGGGAAGAGTCTGGAGCACCAGGAGCAGCTGGGGGAGCTGGGGGGGGATCAACCTGGAGAAAAGGAGGCTCAGGGGAGACCTTCTTGCTCTCTGCAACTCCCTGACAGGAGGGAGGAGCCGGGTGGGGTTGGGCTCTGCTCCCAGGGGACAAGGGGCAGGAGTAGGACGAGAGGAAACCACCTCAGGTTGTGCCAGGGAAGGTTTAGGTTGGATATGGGGAAAAATTCTTCACAGAAAGTGCTGTCATTGGAACAGGCTGCCCAGGGCAGTGCTGCAGTCCCCATCCCTGGAGGGATGGAGTAGCTGTGTGGACGTGACACTTGGGGACATGGTTTAGTGGTGGGCTTGCCACTGCTAACGGTTGGACTCAATGATTGTAGAGGCCTTTCCCGAGATTCTGTGATTCATATGGGACAGAATAAGTCCAGGTTATTTTTTTTTCATTTGGTTCATAAACATACAGCATAGAAAATGTCAGTCTTAAAGGATATACTTGAGCAAAATGGCCAGTGTTCCAAAATTGGGTCTTTTAAACCTGTACTGGGTAAGTGTTCCAGCATGCAGAGCCTGGTGAATCCTGCCTATAACACTGCAAGTGAAGAATGCAGTAAATTAAACCATCATTTTGTTAAAATCCTACCATGTAATAACTTAGAAGATCTTAAAAGATTGACTTCTGATGACAGTGTGACTATCCTGGCTTAACTCAGATGACAAGTCCTTTGTGGAAAACTCTCTGATTCTCTTCAAAAGAGACCTAGTTGGGATTATATTTTGTTAAATTTCTTTTCCACAGAAAAAAAAAGTTCCTTTTTTTTTTTTTTCAAAGAAAGCTTTGTTTGATTTAAATTTTGACAGCAGGAAGATCAGTTGCTCACTAATCCTTCAATGCCTCAATATAGATTTTTCTTACTGTGAGTGGAAATAGATTTGGCATTTTGGGAAACTATAGTTATTGGATTTTTTCCCCTAAATGAAATGCCTAGAAAATACTTATGAAATAATGTAATAAATATTTTTTCCCCCCAAAGTAAATACTGACAATTTCCTATCCAAGTCTGCTTGAAAAGGATGCAATTCAAAGCAGGTAATATTTTTAAAATGTTTGTCTTTTCTTATATTTATTTTAAGGTGGAACTTACAGGAGAGAGGGAGGATTTGCTTAAGGATACAATATCAAAAGAAAGAAGTTTGCTCTCAGTTATAGGAAGATATAGTAGGAAGACATGGAGCACAGAAATCTTTCCAGCCTTGCATATGTTCTATAATATATCCAGTATATAACTGGCTCTTAGAATGTTATTGCACAATTACTCTTCATTTCTATGGCAAAGGTGTTCATGTGGTGCATCATTTGAATAATATCTTGCCCTCTTTGAGAAAAATTAATATCCAGGGTCTGGCCAGTTTGGGACCAGAGGTTCTTACACAGAGACCAGAAATGCCCAAGGCTGTTTCATGCTTGCAGCCAAATCATCCTTAACTGTGCTGGAAACACAGAATGGCAAAAGGCACCTCAGTTTGCCCTGAAATGTTATAAAATACAGAAACCTGACTTCATTTTCTCTACCTATCTGCATTTTCCTCCTACTTGGCATTTAACAGTGTTGATGTCAAGGTGCTCTGTGTTTCAGGAGTTATTCTCAAGTATTCCAACTTTAACACAGACACGTTGGTAACACAGTTCTCTGATTTCCTTCTTAGTTTTATTCTCAGAGGTAACTCTGTGCCTTGTACTTGTGGCATACTTGTGAGATTAGGTTTAAATGCCTGCAGCAAGGCCTTTTAGAATAAAATCAGAAATCTTGGTGAAGTCACAGTGTAATAATAAAAAGATACATGCATGAGAACAGCTGTAGTCAGTATTAAACCCCCAGCCATCAAGTATTGATAAAATATGCTCCTGTGCATGCATAAGAATGTTTTTTAGGATTTTATTATTCACAGTTCTTTGTAAGACTTCATCAAATAAATACAGTTTCCTGCAGTTTGATACCTTAGAAGCTCACAAAATGCTTTGGTTTGATTGATGTTTGGGTATTTTTTTGGCTTATCTGAACTCAGTGACTCAAATAAACTGCTGCTAAAACCAAAGCTGCCTAAACATGGGACCATATTAAAGGAATCATCAAATCATAGAATGGTTTGATTTGGAAGGGACCTTAAAGACCACCCAGTTCCAAACCCCTGCCATGGGCAGGGACACCTTCCACCAGACCAGGTTGCTCCAACTGGTCTTGAACACTTCCAGGGATGGGGCATCCACAGCTTCTCTGATCTGGGAAACCTATGTCTCTCCACCCTAACAGTCAAGACTTTCTACCTGATGTCTAATATAAATGTACCCTGTTTCAGCTGAAGGCCATTCCCCCTTGCCCTGTCACTCCAGGTTCTTATCCAAAGTCCCTCTCCAGCTCTCTTGGAGCCAGTTTAGGTACAGAAAGGGGCCAAAAGGTCTCCCCAGAGCCTTCTTTTCTCCATTCTGCTCCTACTTACACAAAACTGTACAGATCAATCTGAGCCAAAGCTGCATTAGTCCAATTAAGTATCGGTTTTCTCTGGAGAATGAGCACAACAACAGGCCTAAGTCATTTCTCAAGTGGTTTTACACCTGGACAATTCCAAAGGCATAAGGTTCATGGAGCTTCATTGAATGTCTTGCCAGTAAAAAAGGCAGAGCAAGCATTTTGAACATGCTCTGTGTGCCAGGGATCCCTGCCATGGTGCAAAACAGTCCTTCAGCTACTCCCACCCAGCAGCTTCCCATCCCCTTATTCCAGTGCTTCGTTGGCTTCTTGCATAATGTGTATTAGTCACCAGGTTACTTAAACTTGTAGCACAGCCAAGTTCCAGTGGCCAAGTATTCCCAGAGCTGCCTGTGAAGGATGCTAAAGGAAAATCTGGGCTAGCATTTTAAATTTTATACCCAAAAAAAAAAAAAAATCCATTAAAACTCCAATAGGATTCCAAAAAGGAATTGATTGATGTTAAATTGGTTGAAGTAAAGAAAGAAACATTCCTTGCTTTATAACAAAGCAAAACAAACAAAAACCCCCACAAAAAACAGTGTAGAAAGGACGTCATTGCTAATGCAAATTTAAATCGTGGCCAAATCACTACTGTCAGAGAAAATAGATGTATAAGAATAAGATCTTTATTCAGTATCAGCATACTGTAAGCTAAGCTAACTTATGAGTGAAGAGTCATTTTGGCAAAATGATTATAATCAATTTATGGCGAGGAGAGGGTATTTTGAATTTTCCTCTGTTTAATTTGTGTACATAAGTGATATAGAGTCACTTTAATGCTACTGCACAGGACAAGGATCCACAGTTGTGAAGCATTTGTATTACAAAATGATTCACGGTTTCTTAACAGAACCTCAGGCAAATATAATTAGAATAAAGGATGTTTGTGACAATTTCAAATAAGATTATATTAATCTCCTGATAAAATTCTTCACAAGGGGCTGTGGCATTGGTGATATGACTCATTGCTTCAGGATTACCCATATTTTACTGGTGTCCAATCTGCCAATATATGGATTTAATATAGAATTAATTGTGGATAGAAGATTTTACAGACATATTTCTGAAGTTCCTATTCACTGAAATATATTTACGACTTCAGAAGTGAGGCTTTTGCAATTTCTTGACCACTTATTGTCAAATTTAAATTGGTTTCTGAAGCTTCCTCAGGGAGAGAGCTTGTGTGCTCAAGTGGCCTCATACAGGCACAGTGTCAGATCATGCAGGTTAATGAGACAGGGAGACAGAAATGAGAATAAAAGCAGAGCAAACAGGTTAACAAACCTTCACTGAGTTTCCTGGTATTACACACGGGCTGCTCCTGGTCCCCAGACTGCTCAGCCAGCCCTAAAGCTCTGCAGTCACTGATTTATTCTGAACACAGACCAGGCATCAGGAAAAACTTCCACACCACACTCGACCACAAAAATCAACCCCAAACACCTCCATTAAGCATAGAAATTCTGAGTATTTTGAAGAGATCAGATAAACTCAGTTCTCACCCTTACTTTTCAAAGATGGTCTGGTTTTCTTTGCCACCTCCACCATCAGATCCCACGTCTGCCAGACTTCTGTTTATTTTTTAAGCAATCTGACATTTCAGGAAAGATTAGTTGTACCTCCAAATGCAACCTAACCCAAATAATTATGCTAAATGTCCAAATACTGTCTTTCATGCCCTACTTTCAGCAAGCAACCCAACAGTTTAATGTTATCCAGCAGACATGCTTCTGTACCGTGGACTGCAAGCAAGTTTTGAGTCTTACAAAGGCACCAGCCTAAAAATGGAAGCAATCAAGTGACTGTAACAAACATACCAGCACTTCAGGGTCTGTCTGTGCCTGTGAGAGATTTCAAGCCTAGAAAAAGAGATTTCCAAGCAAAGGAAGCTCTTGCTAAGAGGGCAAATGCTGAGTAGTTGCTTCTCACGGTAACAGCTGAACCACACAAGGCACAGTTCCAGTTCAGAGGACACGCACGTCCCTGTCACATAAAACACGGAAACTAATCTGTCTCATCAAAGTCAGCTCAGAGATGTTACACCTTAACAAGAGAGTAACCATGTGGGGAAAAAAAAAAATAAATTCCAGCTCCCAAATAACCCAACAGAGGCAAAGTTAGGGAAACAGTCCAGTCTCAAATTTGAAGTAGCTGGGTAGAGAAGAGGGTCTCAAAAGTGTAAGAAATTGCTGAAGAGAAATAGTAGACTCCTTTCTTCCTACTTTATGTTGCTGGCACACAGTGTGGAGACCCTTATGCATGTTCCTGGGGCATCCCAGCCAAGTTACTCTCAGCACCTGGTCAGCAAACTGGACAAGGTGGTTTAGCAAAGAGGGTCTTGGGTCACTGCTGAGTGCATCCTAACAGGGTAATACAGAGACAGCTCAAGGTAATCACCACAGTGTGTGTAATCCAGAGGGAATATTTTTCTTCTGACAAATAGTGCTTTTGGAGGTGGCCTGGGATGGCTCTGCTTTGGATAATCCTAATTCACACACCTGCAACACAGAGCAGAAGCTCACCCTTCCACACCTGGGGAAGAGACTCTCCAGCCAGTTTTGGGTCGGCAGAGAAATCCTGGGAAAAGTGGTGGGGAGAAGTAGATGTTCCTTGGAGAAAAGGGAAATCAGGCTCCAGAACAGGGTCAGAAGAAAGAGGGCAGACAAGGGAGGGAGCACACAGTTCAGAGAAGGGCATCTCTGTGGTGCAGGTTGCAGATGTGCAGTCCAGGCACTGAAGCAGACACGAAGGGAGTTTCTTTGAGGATGATTTACAGTGAGAAAACCAATTATTGAGGGAAACTAAGCCTGAATTCAAGGAACCTGCTGCAACAGTGCAGTGGGCAAAGGTAGTTGTTTATATTGCTTTTTTTTATGACTACCCTGTTTACTCAAGACATTTTTGCATTTTACTTAAGAAATACTATGGCATATGTTCTAATGAATCTTGACTTTTATAGTTATTTTAATCTCCTAGTAAATGATTACTGTAAAGGAAAGTCATAACTTTTCTATGTTGAAACCCCGAATATCTTGGGCTTTTTTTCAGCCATTGCAAAATACTGGTTATCAGGGTTTTACTTGCATAGAATATGGCTGTGGTGCAGTTATACTACTTCTGGTTTCAGATGCAGTTCTGGCACAGCCAGTTTGGTTATCTCCAAGTCATGTTCTGTGGCACAAAATAGATACCATCTTGGAAAAAACCCAAACAACACAGAGAAATCAGGCCTGGACCCATATGAATAGTGTAAGATGAAGATCCAAGAGAATTTTGAAACCATTGAAATTTTTGTGCTATAGATGCACTTGGTCCAAGCTTTCTCTTGCAGAAATGTGGGATAAAGGATAAAGCTGTTTGACAACATTTCCTCCATCCCAGGCTGCTGAAAAAGCTTTCTAATGCTTTTGCAGTGGGGAATTGTAAGATGCCCACCCAATTAGGTTAATGTAAATAATGATGCTCCCTCCTGAGAAGGGAGGAGGAAAAAAAAGTCATGTGGCTATAATTGAGATACAGCTAGAGAGTTTTAAACCCAAAAAATCATCAGTAATCAAGTATTTCTTTCAGCAAGAACAGAGCCTTCAATAGCTTTAATGCAAACCTAAAATCCCACGGCTTCAGGAGGAGTGAGAAGAATCTGAAAGCAAAACATTAAAAGCAAGGTGTTCTATATGATTGAATTAGCAATGTAGAAAAGAATCCCTCAGTAAGAAACCCCAATCCTGAAAGGAAAAATAAAACTTCTCTGCAATCCAAAATACTTCATCAATAATAAATGCAATGTGCTTTTCAGTGAGTTCTGGTATCTCATTTTTTTCCTGTAGAAGTGCTGTGAATGCAGGTTACCCACCACAGGTAGCACAAGGGATATATTCTGCTTCTCAGCTCTGTCTGACAGTCTCACGACGAGCCTCTGGAGCCCCACCATCACTTTTGAGCCCCCAAACCAAATGGTTTAGTGGGAATCTCTCCCTCACCAGTGTGACCACATCTTCTCAGAGAGGAACCACTTAACATTCAGCCAAACAGTTTTTGCCAGGAGAGTCTCAGGGGAAGCAATTAAATTTAATGGGAGGCGTAACTCCTAAATAAATGCATCTCTTAGCCAAGGCATGGGGAAGCAAAGGTCAGCTTGCCCTCTGCAGCATGCAGGATACTCTGACATTCCCACATCAACTCCAGCATCTCCATTTCTCTTTTCAAGTTTAATTTATCTCCTCATTTCCTAATGAGCTGCACTAAAGCAATAAGCCTTGATGAGAAGGGCATTATCAGGAGACAACTTAGTCTGCCCAGCACATGATGCTCCACGGGTCAATTATAAGGTCAATTAACAAACCATATTCTCAGTCAGACTTTTTCTGGGAGTAAAACCAGTCTTTGTAGTTGCCCTAGTAATTTTTTTCCCCCTTTTTTCCTAAGTCTGAAAAGCATTTGAGAAGGAGATTAAGAAAAATAAAAACGGAAGAATTTAATTTTTCTTCACATTTCTTCACATCTCCATTAAATCAAGGCAGTGGTTTCTGAAATGGAGACAAATGTTAGTCTTTTAAAGTTATATTTGAACCTAAAAGCAGCTTTCTGCTTTATCTTTCTGGGTCTGGGGGAAAAAACTTAAAAGTTCCTTGTGACTATTTTTGCACAACTAGATAATGTGGGGACACGAGTCAGGGTAACTTGTCTCAATCTAATTTATTTATTCACCTAGATTCAGTCTGGCCAATACAATCCCTAAAGCAGCAATCTTTATCCATACAGTCAGTTTACCACCTAATTTCAGACTTAGACTTGAAAATTTCCCATAATCCATAAAATTTGTATCTGGAAAATATAACATAGTTTCATTGTGAAAAATGGTGACCACAGAGTGTAGCCCTTTAAGGAGGTGAGTTACAGTTGTATATTTGGTTTATGGTATAATATTGGTAGATTTGATATCTGGAAGAATCCAGAGAAAACTAAATATTGATCAGGGTGGTTTTTTGGTTTTATTTTGTTTTTTTCCTATTTTAATCTTTTTGAGTGGTTTCAATTGACTTGTACTTTAAAGGAAAAAAAAACAGATTTTTTTCTTTTTAAAGATTGTTAGGAATCACACAAAATAAATAAAAGTTAGCTGAGGAAATTGATGGTGACAAAGTTGGACGCAGTAACAATTTATGTCTGAAAATCCAACCCACAACAGTACAAAAAATATTTTTACTGATGAAATATGTTTAACAAATTAACATAGATTACTGGTTTACATGTGAGAATCTGTGTGGGTATAGACTTAGACTAACTCAGTTTTGTTTTTCTTACCATCAACCTGGTTATGGGTGTTCAGTGAGTCTCCATTCTCATTCAGGGGACACAGCAGCCAAAGGTTTAAGTCTCTTCTAGTATGAAAATTTCTATAAAACCTTTGCAGACTTTTTTCCTTTTTTTTCCCTTTTTTTTTTCTTCTTTAATAGACAGAGTATATTTACACAAACTAGGATGGGGAACACTGCATCAGCCTGGGGAAGCACAATGTGCTCATATGACTGTAATATCACCATGAAAACTCCTTAGGATGATGAAAGGGGGTGGAGAGAGTCACCGAAGGTTGATTAAAACCTCGTCTTTCCTACATTCTTCTAGGCTCTATTAAAATTTAAATGATAAAAGCTCCATACACCTTGACATCTCTTTAAAATTTAACATCAAATAATCTGCATTCAAATAAATTCTTCTCTAAAGTTTATTTTAACTTACTTCTTCACTTATTTCCAAGGAATTAGGTATAGATCTTCAAGATTACTATACTGACCATGTCCTATTTTATTTCAGGATTTGTTTTTTAGGCTTCATTCCAGAGTGTCTTTTCAGAGACGCCACTGCAAAATGCTTTTTCTCCTCCTCCTCCCAAAGATACTAATTTGAAAATGTTCGAGGTACAAAGTGTAATGGCTTTCACACAAATGCTGTCAGAGAGATATGGACTGCAAACCCCATTTTCAGGACTCTTTTAAAAGTAAAGAATTTTTTAATAAGGATTGATTTGTGCAAAAATCAAATACCAGCCCTAGAATTCTGACAGATGAAACGGTCATTCAGGTCCCATTCAGTCATGAGACTCTCCACTGATCATGCTGTTCCTAGCTTTTTCATGTTGAAGTGATTAAAGTTTACCCATAAGAAAGAAAGAATAGGTATAAATGGAGCAGTCAAAGCAGGGACGAAAATTATAAAGAAATAAAGAAAGAGAAAAGCAACCTGCAAAATCTTATCCAATACAGATTTTATGACTCCAGAAAATAATTACGATTTATGAACTTATATCACTCCTTCCCCTTCCCATAGATATTTCTTTCATATTGTGCCCATGCAAAATATGAGCTGAGATGCAAATTGTTTTTTTTCTTAATCATTTGATAAGTTACTGTTATAGGTAAAGGAAAAACAAAGATTATTTCTTTGAGCAATAGAAGCACTTGAAGGTGCACACAGTGAGAAAAGCTAAAATCTCTTCCTGTGGAATGGTGACTAATGTTCAATGTACAATACAGCTGATGTGTAAGATACCTGCAGCACACCCTACCACCTCAGGCAGGGAATGTTTCCACTAATCCACACAAAAATAAACTTTTAAACTGCTCCCAGCGACAGGGATCTCCCACAGTGTGAGATCCACCTACTGTGATTTTTGAGATATCATTGCCAGTGAAGAGAGATCATAAATGTCCCCCCATGTCCCCAAATATGCACACTTGTGTGAGAACCCAAATCAGCTGAGATCAGGGCACCAGGGAAAGCTGGAGGAGCTTTCCTTCACAGGGCAAATAAATGACTCACTGAAATACCACAGAGATTTTTCTGAGCCCTTATCTGTGCACGCTGCAGATTTACAGCCCTGTCTTAAGGAACAAATGAACCCGAGGTGCACGCAGGCTTCACACACCTCTGTGACAAAGTCTGGTGATCTTAATTTATTCCACAATTATGGACCAAATAATGGATCTTCCTTATGGTCTCAGTTGTAGACCAGGGCCTAATTAATAATGAAAATTGTACATGACACCAAGCAAGGTCTCTGCGAGCTCCTGCAGGTCCCAGACATGGGGCTGTGTAACACTGAGTGATGCTGGGCAGCAACGCTGCTGGCAAGGTAATGAAAATAAGGAGCCTGTGGTTTTAACTGAGCCAGGCTGGACTTCCACCCAGACAAAGAAAACTCAAACAGAAACCAACCAAAAAAAAAACAACCACAAAAAACCCCAACCAAACCCCTAGATATATATCTGGATTCATATATATATGTATATATAATCATAGAAATATTTAGGTTGGAAAAGCCCTCTAAGATCATCGAGTCCAACCAATAACCCCACACTGCCAAGGCCATGTCCCCAGTGGCCGCATCTACACGTTTTTTGAACACTTGCAGTGATGGTGAATCCACCACTGCCCTGGACAGCCTATTCCAAAGCCTGACAACACTTTCTGTGAAGAAATTTTCCCAATATCCAATTTAAACCTCACCTGGTGCAACCTGAGGCTGTTTCGTCTCATCCTGTCCCTGGAGCAGAGCCCAACCCCCACCTGGCTCCCCCCTCCTGTCAGGGAGTTGCAGAGCCAGAAGGTCCCCCCCAAGCCTCCTTTTCTCCAGGTTGAGCCCCTCCCCAACTCCCTCAGCTGCTCCTGGTGCTCCAGACCCTTTCCCACCTCCATTCCCTTCCCTGGACTCACTCCAGCCCCTCAGTGTCTTTCTTGTGAATTGTGAGCCCCTCTTGATGGGCCCCACATATATGTGCATATAACCATCAATATGCATATTTATATATTTGAAAATTCAGGCACTGGGATCTTCAGAGATCTGAAAAAACTCAGGACAGCACATTCAGAAGGTCTTGTGACATCCCTGTGATATTCCATCTAAATAAAGGCAACACCTGCTTCCTGGGGAGTAGATTGGTGCATGGTAGATTTTTGGCCATCTCTGTGTCTCCTGGAAATTTTTTTTGTGTGCATGCAGGCACACATGAAGCACACATAATTACCCATGGACACACTTAAAGAAAAATAATCAAATAGTTTATGAGAAATTAGGATTCAAAAATGGATTTTTGTTTCCATTTATCCTCCTGTTAGCAGCCAAACCTATGGTTCAGTGAGGAGATAGAGCCATTAAGATTAAACTTAATGTGACCTCTCGGAAATGCAAGCCAAAGAACCTTTTTTTAATAATTTCTGCATGAAATATTTCAGGAAAATAATGAATCAAACACATCCTTCTAGCAAAGTCGTTACCCCTGAATAGTCTAAGAGGCTTTGGAAACGTTATTTCTCTTTCTTCCTTGTGTTTAATTTTTAGTGAGCTGGGATAAAGCAGGTAAGTATAAACATTTCACATTCTGCAATGATTCAGCGCTTTTCAAGGCCATTATTATGCAGGAGTTACCAAACAACACTGGAACTTTGAAATTTTACCCAAAGGGAGAGGATAATATTGGGTAAGAGCTACTCACCTATGACATCTCACCTTGCAATATCAAAAGGAGGAAACATTTCTCAAGCAATTAAATATTTATTCCTTTAAAGGTATAACTAGAGCACGAAAATACATTTCTACCTCCCACAGCTTTTATCAAGCTGTCAAGTTCTCCATAACTTGGTGTTAACTGAGTCATAAAGGGAAAAATATCTAAAGCAGGAGAAATGTGTGAACCCTTGCCTGAGGATGCACTTGGTCATTCAGTGAGAAAACAGAAAAATTCTTGATATTCCTGCTCTCTGCAGGTGCAACTCAGCAGCAAACTGGGTGTGTGCTTAACTTCCAAATAGATGCTTGAGTTCTGTGGTAAGAAGACATGGGATAATGGGCCTGCCTTTGGATACAGCTTCAGACATGACCTTTCACTTCTGGACAAGCTACTCATAAGGTTCCAATCATGAAAAATATCCTTTTTATCTATTCCAGCTTCTTTTTTTCCTCCACACATGTATTCATTGTCTTACAAAATAACTGAACCACCAAATCTGGTCTAAAAGGTTGTTTGGCAGCATGTTTATACAAAGAGTGAAAGGAGATACATTGCCTTATTTCCATTGTAAGCCTTTAATTTAGATTCATACCAATGGGTTCATTTAAAAAAACAAACCTACTACTCAGTTTTTGCTTGAAAATCCCATTGAAATCTACATTTTTATATGCAGACATGTCATTTTGAAGCCTATAAATGTACATCCTCTGCATTTAACTCGAGTTTCCCAGAGACACTGGAAACCTGCTTTGCCCAGCTTTCATGCGGATTTACAAAACAAAGTGTTAGATATAAAAATATTCCCCCAGTATTTTTATTTTTATGAGATTGTTTCCCACCTTGGTTCACCTCTTTTTAAAACAAGAACTGAGCTATTGATTGGTATTTTACACGCTGAGGGCACTGTAGCAGGAAAATACTGTACAACTCTGTAGAGTTGTATCCCCTGCTTCCGTATTATCAAAGCATTTGTTCAACTTTAAACATTTGAAAACTATCATTTATTTGGAGCCGGGCATTTAAACTCATGTATAAGTTTAATGATGTAATTGAGATCACTGGGGATTGAGGATAAAAAATCGCTATATCTGAGAAATATATTGTTATTTTATTACACTCAGGTTTCATTTCTTTGCCTCATCCAAAACCTCTGTTCCTCTGTAGTAATATGTCTTGTTCAGTAGTTCCTTGACTACTGGCTTGTTGACCAAAAATACATATTCAGCTGTTTCAACTCTTCAGTTTCAGATTCTTAATTTAATAAATAAACCAACAAGGAAAAAAAAAAATCTTCGGAAAAATTATTTTGAAAGCTACCTAAAGCTATCAGGCTTTCTGTTTTCCTTGACTTCTTATTTCAGGAAGCAGCTCCTGTTCTTGCTGAAGAACGGTATTATAAACTGGAATATTTTCATAGCCATTTTCCCATATTTTATTAAGATGGGAAGTAAGCCAAACCCTTTTCTCTAGCCTTCCCCTTATGGCCACAGGTCAAATGATATAGGCATTTCTGGAACTTCAGTAACTTGGGCATCTAATTTCTCACAGAAAAGAAAGAATTCCTGGCATTTGTATAAAAAGAAGAGTGACTACAGCATTTAAAACCACACTAGAAACCGTCCCTAGTTCAGGGAGGCCTCTCTGACCTTCATGTCGGTCTTCAAAACAGTCATTTGCTGCATATTTATTTGCTGGAAGCACCTAATTATTTAAAAATAAATAAATTCTGTCATCAAGAAGCATGTGCACATGTAACTTCTTCTCTTGCATTGTAGGTACAACTTGAAGAGAACATTTTCAAGGCTGCAGGTACACAGCAATATATATGATACCCATAGATTTTGGTTGTGAACTAAACTGACAGTCACAAGAAAAGTGCAGCTTTCTGAGTGAGGGTGCTGGAGGTCCAGCTGATGATCAGAGCTCCCTGACTCCAATGAAGGACTGGCTGTAGAGAGCATTTCCAATACCCACACAACGTTGTTTATGCCTACACTTCATATTGCACTTAAATGTCTTCTAGATTCTAAAAGATCTGCAAGATTTCAGGACTGAAAGTCTGTTGGATGAATTCCTGGTGGGTGTAGTTAATGGAATTATCATTGTGGTGACCATGACATTGTGAAAATGAATTCCACAATTTACTTATTTTAAGAAGAAAAATATTTTTTTTTAATATTGGACTTGCTGTTTGATAGTTCACTGTGTCAACCTGAATTTTTGAGTTATAAGGACCAGTGATTACTTTTTGCTTATTTGGTAATTTCATAGAACCACGGAATGGTTTGGGCAGGAAGGGACCTTAAAGATCATCTAGTTCAAAACTGAATACACTTACCTCATTTAGTCTCTCCTGAAAGCAAATCCAGACTTTATGTTTCCATGTACTTTTCCATCCTACACCATCACTTGTTTCAAGTGAGTTGATAAAAACTTCATGAACTACTCAAACACAGTATGACCCAATATTTTCCTCTCTCTCTCTATCAAACCTCATCACTCTTAACATTTTGTTGGCTTTACTGCACGAGCCAAGCACTGAACTGGTATGTTCTCGTTGGTTTTTTTGTTCTTGTTTTCATGTGCATTATTTTTCACATACTAGCACTAAATTTTATGTTACCACCCTTTCAAAAAGCAAATAATCCTTCCCTAAAGCAGGACTCTAATTCACGCAAACTAAGTTGTTCTGGATTTTGCCTTCATGGACTATTTTTCCTCAGCATTTTGCAGACAGTCTTTTGACTGAGTGACTGATAAAAGATTCCTTCAGTTATAGACTTTCTCAGCCTTAATCAGTGGAAACTCTACATGTTCATAGGTGGCATTTGTCTATGTGCTTTCCTCTAAACATTTCTGAGGTTGAGATGCCTTTTATAGCAACAATATCATTTTAAAGCAACCATTCAGTTTATCCATCACAAATATTAGAGCAAAACCCTTATGAAGAAGTGTTATTAGTTTTACTTGCAGTAAATTTCCTATTTTCTTTTTTTCATGCAGCACATTGGGATGTCTTTGTCTGTAATTTACTATTTTTTTTTCTTTAAAATCTGTCTTTCATCTCTGTCATTTCATTTGTAGAGATCCCAGTTGCTTCTAGGGAGTTTATTGGTACCTTAAGTAATGTCAGTCTATGTCAAACTACAGGGCAATATAAGGAAAGCTCTTCAAGGACTTCCCCACATCTTCTAACATATTTGGGTCATGTCTACACTCTCCAGTTCTGATTGGGGAACTGCTTTTATCCCACAGTGCAACTAAACAAAGCAAAAATAGTAAT
Organism: Pseudopipra pipra; assembly: GCF_036250125.1. Lineage (NCBI taxonomy): Eukaryota > Metazoa > Chordata > Aves > Passeriformes > Pipridae > Pseudopipra > Pseudopipra pipra. The sequence goes on from NC_087552.1 coordinate 72,098,531, forward strand.
TTCCTAAAATGCCCCAGAGAGTGTGTTTCTTTACATAGACTGTGTGGGAGGGCAATGGAACAAAATTTGGTACTTTGCTATTCTGGGAAATAATCAGTGTATCTGAGACAAGCACCCAAAAAATCCCTAAAAAACTCCGCAAGGGTTACTCATGGTTTATCACAGTGTTTCAAACCCCTCGTGAGGTCATGAATGTTCCCTTAAGTTGTTACTATTTTATTATAAGAAAAATAATTAGATGCTCATGGTTTTACTTTTATATATACAAAGATTTTTTTTTTTAAAAAACAATAATACAATCTCTGTATTTAACCAACTGTTGGTGTTAAAAAGGGAATAAAATTAGATCTTTGCACAATGGACTTTATACAGGTCTATAAACTGTGGCACAGTAGATGATTTCCAAGGGTCTAGAGTGCCAACCTTACAAGCTTAATAAACTGAACTATCTTTATGCTGGTTCTGAGGTGTTCTATTAAAACAAATAATTTCATCCCACATCACACATCTGTCTCATATGTATCAAGGCTTGAATTTGTCTCTGATTTAAACTTAGGTTTTGACCCACTGACTATGGCTGGTTGTAAAAAAATGAGAACATTCACAAACAAAAAAATAAAAAAAAAGAGAAAAAAAAAAAAGGAAGCACTAGGCAAATTAATCACTGCAGCCATCAAATGTGCTGCAGGAGACATCTGTGCATTAAAGGAGACGAGCCACATTGAGGATTCCAAGGTTAAATGAGTTTATTGAGTTAGTGGTTACAATGGTATGTCAGATACCTGTAATCCAAGCTACACCTACATATTTGCCTCTAAATTCTCACACTGTCAGTTTCCGTGTCTCTAAACATTCCACCACCAGGTCTTCTATTACTAATATTATAATAATCAGAATAATAATCATGATATAAAAGGCAATGTCAATCACCATATTGTGCTTCATACTCCACCATAAGGAATTCAATTGGCAAAAGTAAACCTCTGGTCATATTAATGGGATTAATCGAAATGTGAGCAATCATAACACTACTAGAATATAAAGAACAAAATCCGGTTTAAAAGAAGCATTTTTAAGATGAATTAGTTTGAATCTGTTTTAAAAATTCACATACTATAATGAAGATGACTTAAAAGTTATATCATTTAATTATTGGGCCACACATTGAAGCATATTGGCTAGTACATTTTTGCACTGCAACAGAAGCAATACAAGCTTTATGGTCTACCATTACAATTCCATTTTTTTTTTTTCACTTAATATACCTGCCAACCTAATGTTTCTTGCATGCATTAAAGATTTCGGGGTTTAGACTTGAATTTTTTATTTAACCCACATGTACCCCCGTGATGCAAATTCTTTGGCCAATTCAATGCTATAGTTTACTTTAAAAAGGAAGCTTGGAGTAAGTCCATTTAACATCAGAGGGCAACGCCCTAAATTTTGGCATTGCAGAAGGTTAGTAACTTTATGAATAGAGTCTCAGGTCGCATGCAAATTGTCCCTGCTTCCCCCCACCCCATGCCAGACGCACACAAGTCGGCAGGTATGCATACAAAAAGAATATAAAACCCTCCTGGTAAAGCTTAGTGGTTTAGAATGAATCCATAGCTTTAAATTCACTTAAGGCCTGTACAGGGGAAATATGTTTCTTCTGGGACCCTCTTCTCACTCTTGTCTGATACTCTTCTGGTTTTTCTCTCTTTACTAGAGGTTTCTTCTCAGGGGCCTTCATCTTCCAAGATACAACTGGTGAGTTCACTGCAGCAGTACCATAGACCTTCTGATATTTAGTAGAAGCCACATAAGATGCTTTCACTGTAAGGACCACAGCGTTCATCAGATTTTTAGCTGCCTGGATGAGGGAAGTGGCACTGTCCAGCTACAAACAGAAAAGAAAATGAAATATGGCAAGGTTACTCCAAAGTGAAATACAGCAAGGTTATGCCACAACTGGATCGCTGGACCATTTCCTGACTGAAGTCTGGATCCTCCCAGGTCTTATTAGAGATGAAACAAATACTCTCCCTCAGGATTAGCTTTTTGTACCCAACACAACATGCACTGAATAGTAAAGGTAAGACTATGGTACCTCACATTACATTTTTTTGATAATTCAAAGGAAAAAACTTGCATTGTTTTTTTTCTTGTTGTTGATTCTTTTTCTGTGGTTGAAGGAGTTGCCTTTTTTTTCACAAAAAAATTTTACTTCTCACTTAAAACCCTTAAAAATTTACTGTTACATGTCAGAAACCTCAAAACAGGTCCACAGGGATTTTTCCCAAGTGTTCTAGTTTGCTCTAATTATTCCTATTAAGCCCAGGATAACCCTCCCAGTGATGTCTATGGGAATAGTGCGAAGACAGTGCTGAGCTTGTTAGAGAATCCCATCTGAAAAGATGAAAGGAGGTTCTGAAACCCCTACAGAAACAAAAAGATGAAACAGTTAACCACAGGTTTTTGCAGCTCCTGTAACATGTGAGTTACTTCTGGTGACAAGGAATGTCATTTTATGATTACCAGGCTCTTTGTACTTATACCTTTGTGCTCCTCCCATGCACGAGTCTGCCTGTGGTTCCCGGGTCCTCGGGATGTAAGAGCCCTTAAGAACTTTGTTGAACTTCAAAACACTGGGACTTCCAGTCAGGCAGCTTCCACCATACACTGAAATGAAGTACATACCCCTGGCCAACATTTGCAAGAGGATTTTAAGCACTTAATGGGACTTCCAAGGCAACATCTCAACGTCCCACAACGTGAATTAGGTACTTGCCAAATCCAAGCGGATGTCCTCAAAGTAGTAGGTCCTAAAAATATGCTCTGTATATTACTGTAGCAACCCAGGTTACTACTTATGATGTTCAATTTTGCCTTTCCTAAAATACTGAAAGAGTAGGATACACTTTTTTGTGGTAAAGCCTTTCAGTTATATACCATAGCATACCAGTTATAGACCTTTCAGTTATACCATGGAAACTGCTTTGATTATTTATAAGTCTTTCCCAGACTGTAGGAATTATTTCACATGTAATATTATTTTAGCTCTTTAATTCCACCCCACACGTTCAGTAAGTTTTTAGCTATTTTTAGTAAGTGTAAATGGCCTGTGTCTCTGCAAACTTTTCGTGGTCCCTCTTTGGGAGCATATGATTCTGTAACATAGATGTCAAGCAAGGTAAGCAGGATAAACAGTCATAAGGAAACAACAAAAAACATACTGTACTTCACCTCAAATATTTTGAATCATTAACAGAAGAATTCAGGAGAAATCCCCTTCTGAAGTGTTAGTGACTGATGTGAACAGGAACAGACCCTACAGAAAGCCTGTGTCTGGAACCACATTATTCTATACTTACCTGTTCTTTTTTATTTCCTCATTATGATTCATTAAATACATAAATAGCTACATACAGTGAGGTGAAAAATGAAAAAAGCATTTTAATGATATTCACATCCTCGGTGCCATTTCCTGAAAGGCACAGTTAATTGCCTGCCCCTAGTAAATATTTTTCCTCAGGACTAATCTGTATTTCTGTTAGTAAAAGAAACCAAGTTAAAAGATGGAAAACTACATTACATGGCAGAAACATGACTGTTCAAGAGGGAGTAATGAAATAAAATCCAGTACAGTGTTATTTACTGTATGATTTATAAGGCAATCTGTATGTTTGTTGGCAAATAAAAGATCATACTTTATTAAATTAGGATATTCTAATTTACTGCAGAGATCTACAATCAAGCATTATTCATTGTTAAATGATTCTTTCTGAAACACTGGTGAATTGATATTGAATATAAAGTGATACCATCAAATAGTATTTACTTCATCATCAGTGTGAATAAACCGCCTGGACTGAGCCCATATTGCACATTCCTGAATGAATTTTAGTTGCTGAAGGTTTCCAGTAGCTTCACATTTTCCATCATGAAAAGCATTGTGGTGGCTGTTTCACATGCATTAGGGAACAGAATGATTAAAGGAAGCATTTTAAAATGAGGGGCCACACAAATTAGATGCTGAAACCTATACATAGGGTTCAATCAACATCTTTGAGCACATTAGCAATTTTATGAACTATATTGATAAGAGTGAGCAGAAGCTTGTACTTCTTCGAGATCAGATGCAGACTGCAATGGCACCTTTTAGGAAACCACATTATTTTGATACCATTTTAATCACCTTTAGTTTCAATCTGCTGTTATAGTAGATAAAAGCTCCCTGTTTTCACCATTATTAATCACATTTTAAGATACAGATACTTAGTCTTTGACCTTAATATCCATTTATATTGTAAAATGCTTTCAAGTCTTGGAATCAGAAAAGAGACATAAAACCCTCATCATAGAAATAGGCCATGATTGTTCTCCAAAATCTTCTGTTAGCCATCCCATGCATCCAATTTGGCCACCTAAGCACTTCTAGTGATTTTCTCATGCCTCCAGCTCCTTGCTTGTCTCATGGCTCAGTAAAGAAGAATTAAACTGAATGAACATCATTCCAATTAACATTTAGATCTTACTCCACCACTCCAGTGTTTCTCCAGCTTTAAGCTGTGCTTTGCTATCAGCAGAGCTACACTGGCATAAAGCTGGAATGAGGTAGCAGTGAATCAAGCCCTTAGTGCATTAATTCCTTACAAAATCTGGGCAAATAAATATAGGCACTTTTCCAAAAGGATAATGTTAATAATAAAAAACATAAGAAGGAAAATTAACATTTCGAATAAAAGTACCACTAGGAAATTATTGCACTGCACAGAAGGCAACCTTCACTCCCTAGCAGTGCCCAGAGAATTATGGATATAATCATCGTTATATCCATAATTATGTTAGCTGTTGGTCCTAACAGCTAACAGAGCCTTTGACTTGATACACAAAATAATAGTGTTCTGCAACTTAGACCCCTTTACAAATATGTTTGCCCCCTTATAGGAAAAAAAGCCCTCTTCAACATAAGAGATACATTAAGGTTAATGGACCATAAAACTCTAAGAACAGTGAATGCTGAGGAAAATTCAAAATTCATAAAGAACTTAAGAATCACTGCACTGGAGATGGGCACTTAGTATCACAGAATCACTGGGGTTGGAAAAGACCTCCAAGATCATCAAGTCTAAAAAATTTACCCAGGTTAAAACTGCAATGGAATCGTAGAATCATGCAATGGCTTGGTAGAAGGGACCTTAAAGATCATCTTGTTCCATCCCCCCCTTCCATGGGCAGGGACACCTTCCACTAGCCCAGGTTGCTCCAAGGCCTGTCCAACCTGGCCTTGGACACTTCCAGGGATCCAGGGGCAGCCACAGCTTCCCTGGGCAACCTGTGCCAGGGCCTCCCCACCCTCACAGGGAAGAATTTCTTCCTAATATCTAACCCAAACCTGCTCATTTTCAGTTTGAAGCCATTCCCCCTTGTCCTGTCACTCCAGGCCCCTGTAAGAAGTTTCTCTCCATCTCTCCTGTAGGCTCCCTTCAGGGTCCATTACCCTGGGAAGGTGCAAATCATTCAGTAAAAAACAATTTAAAAAAAAAGGCTTTTGCTACAAGCTAAATTTGCTATTAGGGAACGCAAGGGTAGAACTCTGGAACAGCAAAGGATCATATCTGCCAAGAAGATAATTCCAGATTTTTTTCCCACTCCAAAAAAATCCTTAAGATTTAGAGGAGTTTTTGAGCTGCTGATAAGCTCTGCAGCAATTTTCCTGGACTATTTGAAGAATTATCCAGAATCTTGTGACAATCAAGATTTTTTGCCTCTTTTACATGTACACATAATCTGAGTAAAATAACCAGTAATTACAATACCAAAATAGCTGAAGAATTGAGAGAGGATAAAGCTGAAAATTTTTCTTTTTAAGAGTACAGCAATGAAAAGAGATTTTCTCCCTGCATTGTCCCACCACTGTAATGGGGAAGAATTATACCTCAGTTTTGAGAAAGGAGTAAATCTAACTTCCAGAGATATCTTCATATTTATAATCCCAAATATCCACAAAAAGTAAGGGAAATAGAGGAAGAAAATGTATTTCCAGTGAGCAATGTTATAATACAGGTAGTTTTAAAAGAGCTGGTTGTTTAAGAATTTTCTATATCATTATTGCTGATTTTAATAAACCTTAAAAAGTGGGAGAAGACATCAAAAGAATTGTAGATACTTCCTAGTCATGAAATATTTGAGCAGAGCAAAAAAAAATGACCTGTGAAATTATAGGCCAGTTCAGCTGACAGAAGTCCCAAATAAGATAATTCAATGTCTGTGACAGACTCCATAAATAACGAGAGGAAAGAAATAAATGGCAACCAAAGGGTTGTGTGGGTTAAAATATTTTCAAAGTAACCTACATCACACTTTGATATGATTAAACTTTGAATTGCTTAAAATAATGCTGTGGATATAATTGGACCTTTGAAAGGCGTTTTGCTTAGTCCTACATGACAGTCTGATTAAAAACTCAGTTGATACAAAACTAACAAGGCACAATACAGAATGATCCCAAATTCTCTAACAGCTGCTTCCAAAAGAACATACACACACACAAAAAAAAAAAATCAGTGCTCAACAGTGACTTTTTCAGTGGGCTCTTGGAGAAACCATTTGGCAGCTTCACAGTATTGCTATTTCTGTTGAAAGATTGGGAAAAAGGTCACTTATTTGATGAAATTTTCAGATAACAATTAGGAAAGTGGCAAGTCATACAGAAGGCAAGCGACTGATATCTAATTAGCTGCTAAAAGTCACAATGTAGATTTTATTTTGGCCAACTTCATAACAGATGATATCTACTTATACAATAAGGAACTTTATTCCATGTAAGATCCCAGGTAATCACTCCTTGAGTATACAAAAATGAAGGAGTTGAGGAAATTGGTTCAATTATCATATTCAGTTATGGAACAGTGAGTCCTCTTCCCAGTGCAAGAACAATGTTGAGGAACTGGAAAGAATTTACATAAACTCAAGAACTAAAAACGTATTTTATGGGAAATACTCAGTCAGCTCTGTTTTTTCCAATCATAAAGAGAATGACTAAAAAATGAATTTATCAAAATCAGCAAGTACATGGTAACAGGAAGCTGATTATATTTCAACTTCCATAGATTGGACAAAGATAAAACAAAACATAATGGCTGAAAGGTGAAGCAGGTCATATTAGTTATTAATTAGCTGATTTTTTTATGTAGCAGTGATAATAATTAATCACAGGAACTCATGAAAGATTGATTCTATTTCTTGAAATTGTGAAATCAATATTGGATGGTTTTGCTTAATATGTATTAACTACTGGACGTTTTTAATGCACATCAATTCAGGGAGCCTGTGCATCAGTTATGCAGGAAGACAGCTTAGATGATAAAAACAGCCCAGGTTGACCTTGAAATGTATGAATGCAAAAACTTAGTATTGGGAATCACTGATAAATGCAGTTTAGTCTGGTTAACTCTGTACAGATTACGAGGATCAATTGCCATTTATTTAAGCGTGTTGAAAAAGAACCCGTAAGTGCTCAAATACTCTTGGCTAAGACTTGATTTGCGTGCCTTTAGAAGGTAACTGAGGCATTGCCAAGTCCTCAAGGCTACCTGTGAGTTCTTGGTGAATTCCTTGCTTCTCCTGCTTTCCAAGGGAAGTTCACACTTCCACGGTCAGGTGCAGTTGCTGTTACCACAAAGCAGAAGTCAGTTAACAGTCTCCAGACCAAATAAATTTGCATGAAGCAATTAGGAATCAGGAATATAATTTTCTCAGACTGTATTCTCATGCAACAGAACATTTTCCTCTCAGCTGTGCTTGATAGTAAATCCATTCCTATGTACATAAGATGTACGTAAGAAAAAGATCTTATTCATAATACTTATGTCTTACATTCCTGTGGCACATTCCATGCATAAAACATGACAGTATTAGTGACAGCCAATGCAAGAATGGCCTGTTTGCTATTCAGATGCTCTCATCCCTCTGGTAGGAGACATCTGCTATTTATCAGCACTACTGTGCAATGGCTGAGGGTCTATTTTAGTCAGTCACTTGAAAATGCACATAAGGTTTTTGCTAGGTACAGCCCATTGTGAGAAAACTAGCCTATATATTTCAAAATCTCTATTTAAAAAAAAAAAAAGTCACTATTTGGAATGTAATGTGGTCACAATGATGTTAAGAATGGATCATAGCTACCCAGAGAAAATAGTATTATCCTCACTTAGCTATTTATTTTCACATTTGACTGCAATTAACTTAGTCCTTTATAGATGATGAATATTTAATTCATTCTGGGCATAGTTGTGTTTTACAGGTGGCTGATCCATTGAATAACCATCATCATCTGCATTTTTTCAATTACAGGTAAGGAACCCAAGGGATTCCCAAGCCCATTTGGTTGTATTTTACAAAGGCTGTCACCCCCTAGGACAACAGAAAGCATGGGAGTACAGCAAGAACTACAGGTATCTTCTGTCTTCTATGGACTATTGTCATTTTAAAACACATTAGCAACTGCTTTATGCCAAATTTGTAAAAACAGAAGCATATAAAAATACTCCCAATATTGGCATTCTCAATAAAACATAACCAGACACAATAGAGAAGCATTTCTACAGTTGTTTTACTTATTCCAGGCTATTTTAAAACAAAAAGTAAAAAAGACAAAATTATATCCCAATACATTTGCTTTGAGAAGAATATTCAATATGGAAGTTCCTATTTTAACAACTGAAACGGTGGGGAAAAAAAAAAACAATTAGAAACACCTAAAAGTTAATGTTACACAATTCTTTTTGTGAATTGTAATTATTACTGATTTGTCTCCAGCCTGGTTGGTCCCAAAGGTGAAAAACATATTTTCAATTTTTTGATAGATACTGGTTTTTTTCTACTCATTAAATGTTTTTTCAATTGATAAATTACTTCTCCAATATTGCTGCTACAAAGGAAAAAAGTATAATTTTTCTTGTAGTTACCAAATATAATTTTTTTTCCTCAGTATTTAATATTTAATAAATATCTTGTTGCATTCGTTTCAGAATGTAATGGGGAAAAATATTTTGACCCATGATAAAAAGTCTGTCAGAACCAGTTATTTTTCTTTTTATGCTCATTATCTGCCATTTCACAGGAGCAAAAAAAGGCCAAACCAGTACAACTCATATCATACCCCAGAAACACTGTAAGGACAAGCAATCATATATAGCATTGAATTTTTAAAATTCAATTGTTTTATCAGTATTTTTCATGATACAACACTGTCTCAAAGCTTCCAGTTACTAAATTAGGATATTTGATATTAGTTTGAATGCCAAAACATCTTCAGCAATTCTACAGGACAAGGAAGAAATCCTCAGTCAATGAAGTCAAAGGAGTTTTGTAGATGGAAACAGATTTCACCCCACAGATTTGCCAGAACTCCTATGGTTGTTTATACCACACATTTCACTTTCTACCTCCACCTACAACTGAGAAACATGGGAATGAGTTTTCTGCCATGATGGCTCCAGGGGTTTTTCTTCCAAATCTGCCTCATTCTGCATAGAACTGGTGTCTGGAGGATGTTGCTTATTATGGAACATCACAGACAGAAAATAAAGACTGTTTAAGGGCCATCACAGTTCCAATACGAACTGAAGCAAAATTAGTACAACCACATTTACAACTCACAACTTTCAAACCATTCTGCCCCATGGAATGGCTTGATCTGAATTCCTGGATGTTAACAGGAAACAGAATTTGGTATGACTGTTTTAAAGAGAGGCTCCCACCTAATATTCAAGAAGATAAATGTCTACGACAAAGAAAAAGTCCAAACTCTATTTGACAGAGAGGAAAACCCAAACTAGAGCTAAAATTTTTTGATATTGCCAGGAGGTTTGCTGAAGAAAATTAGAGTGGGAAGTCTGTCAAAGCTCCGTATCCAATAAAAAAGCAATTTACACAAATTTACACAGGGATTCACACGCCAGAAGTCTACACAAGATACAACATTGCCTCACCCTGAGGTCACAGAAAGAAAAGCACAGATAGGACTGTCAAAAGCATCTCACTACAAAGATCCATTTTCATATTCAATTTCAGTTAAATTTAAAGAAAAAGGAAATATAGGATATCTAGCTAGCCTGTGCTACTGATCTCCCTCCTCCTGACTTGAGGTCTGATTTGGTTGTAATTTGAGAACAGGAATAAATTTTAAAAGCCCAAAATAATCTAGTCCTCTTTCAAACAGAGTTTTAGAAGCAAATCTTTTGTTCCTTATCTAGGGAACAGGTATAATAACAAGAAAAAAAACATGTCTTTCTTACAGTCTTACCTGAAAAGCGTCCAAATCATGTCTACTTGGATGGAAATTGTACTCAGTGATAAAATGTAGGAGACTTTGGATACAAAAAAATCAATAAAGCACAGAAACACTACATGCTTTACACAAGAATGTGTTATCTCCTGCTATTCCTCACAATTTTGTCACAAAGAAAACACAAAGAAAAGCAGCATAATGCAGGATTTCAGATTGCAATGCTGAGAACTGTGCTATTTGCCCAAATTCTTTTAAAATTTGTACAGGTGTCTGTATGTGGTTTATCTCCCCATCTTCAGCTGTGAGGATCTGCCACTTTTTAAGGCAAATCTGCTCCTCCAGGTACCTTCTTATCTCTAAAGTGATGCTTGCCCAGGTCAGCACAGAGACACATTTTGAGGATGGCTGCTCTACAGGCTTTTCTCAGGAAAGGGCTTGGAAACAACGCATCAAACAGATCAGAATGAATAAAACAATATCCTCCTGTAGAATGGAAGACAGTCCCAGGACAACTGTTCCTTGCTTCCTAATGTTTGCCCACTGTTGTCCATGTATATTTTATCTCTTGTAGAAGCAGATAAAGGGTTTGATTATTCAAGATACTGAACACTTCTAAGGCGATAAAAGGCTTTCGCTTTGTTGGAGTTGAGGGTCCTTCCAGTATTGCTCAACTCAATCAGTAAAAACATTCCTTTCTCTGTTTGATTCCCTGAGCACTTTCCAGGACTTTAAAACAGTATGAAATGAAATAAAAAATCCAAAATCTAATCTCCACAATAGTCTTCAAGGGAGAGCCCCATTTCAGCTTTTCATAAAAGTCCCAGCACTGACAGAGTTAGCTTAATCATATACAGCAAATAATTTGTAATGGAAATTCTATCATTTTATACCAAATAAATTATTCACAATAAACTATTCTACTTGTTTAACCAACTCAATTAATGGTTAAACAAATAACATTCATCCTTACTAATACAAATTTTTTCCCTGGTCAATTATGGAATATACAATCTGTAAGTGCATTTGTTCATTACATTTTTAACTTTAGCTAACATTAAATGCCACTGAAAACCATCAAACTGGGTAAGATTTAATGGAATTACTGCAAGTAAATGAAGCCAGAATAAAACAGAAACATTTGTAAAGGCTGTTGCATCTTGAGGAAAGAACAAGCAAAGATGACAGCAAATTGAGAACAAATTGGAATGAGTAAAATCTTGCTCTGAATTCCAAAGGCTCATTTTTATTACTCATGTTTTATAATGCAAATTTTCATTTAGGATGTAAAGAACCTTTTGAGGTCATCTAGTTCAATGCCCTGTTCAAAACTTGAATTAGATGAGGTTGTTCCAGATTTTGTTCAAATTCAAAGCATGTCCAAGGATATGTTTTTCCCACATCTCTGGACTAGACACCTCAACCCTGAACATGAATTTCACTACCCTTGAGTTAAAACTCTTTTATCTTATACCTAATTGGTATTTCCCATGTTAAAACTTGTTTCTTGTCCCTTTTCCTGTCCCTATGACTGTGCACCTCCGACAAGTCTGGATCTGGTTCTTCAAGATCCTCCTCTTTGATAGATGTAAACAACATCTCCCCTGAGCCTTCTCTTTTAAATACATGCAAAGGTATCTAAGAGAGCTGTGAGATGATGTTTGGGATCTCATTTTCACTACAAGACCACGTGTCTTATCCAAAGGGAAAAAACTGAGTAACTGTAGAAAGGAAGGAAAAAATATCACCAATTATTGACAATTTTTTAGTAGCTCACTCAAGTTGGTTAAGTCCTGTAGTACTCTCTTCAGAAAATACTTGTGTTAGGGATTCCTAATTTACCTGGACTCTTTCTCAACTCCTTTGCAATTCAGTACTTTAGATAGCATTTTCCTTGAGCAACAAACACAGAAGTACTTGTAGCCTCAGTGCTTCAAATAATACAAATGGTTTCTGTGCTTTTCACCTCAGGACAATCATCCCCACACAAAAACAAATTAATTCAATCACATCTCCAAATCTTCCCTCTAATCCAGAATTTATGTAAAGGAGATGAAGGTATAAATTTGGTCATTATTTAGAAGAATGCTGAAATGAAAAAGCATTTTCAGGGGCTCTTTTCATATAAAGTTCTTACTTAAATGTTGTCCATTAATCCTGATTGTCTATAGACTTGACTGCACTTAGTTGTCATTGCAAAAATTCAAACTGAATGTCTTTAAATGATTGTCTTTTAATGATCTAAGAACTGTTCATGGCAGGTGTCATTGGATCCCCAGAAGAATTTTTTCAGATGTCTCCAGCTGAACAATTTCTCTAGGAATGAAGGCAGGAAAAATAGGGCTGTTCATAAAAGCCATTGATTTGATGTGTTCGGTGACCTAGGCAAGGTTTTTAGTTTCCACTTCTATAAATGAAGTCTTACCCTGCACTCATCCTACCTAATTCCAGGTGCTGGACCAAAAGATTCCACACTCCTTTCATGCTCGGAGAAGAAGACCAGGAACCATGGAGTACTTGAGGTTTTTCACAGGTTCATTTTCTATTGAGATGGCCAGAGCAACTCACCTTTTAAATGATTTTTATAGATCCTACCTTGCATTAGAATCCTAAAGACAGTACAGTGAATCTGGGAAGAGATGCTCAACATCTGCAAAAAAACTGTCCTTGGATTTGATCCAGTAGTCCAAGAATTCAAACAAATCTAATGAATATTTTTTAGATTGTTTGCCCTAATCTTCTCTTTTGGTCCTCAAATAGGGGAAAAACACACACTACAAAACATATCGATCTCTCCAACATAAAGAAACTAATAAGATTGGAGTCCCAAGACAGTTACTTTATTTAGATAAATGCTCCTTAGAAAACAATTTAAATATTTCTGTCCAGAAAAAATTAGTTTCCTTTCTCTAGGAGTTCACAGAAAGCTGACATCACTTATCTATCAATATATGCCCTCAAAAGAACCCCAGAGCTAAACTCCCTGATTCTCCCTGCCTGAACACATGGTTTAATTCACCTACCCATGTCTCTGTATTTTTTTGAAGATACTACTATCCTAACCAGCTGTCAGTGTCTACCTGAAACAAGAATATCTGCTCCCTAGAAATGGCCCTTGAGTTCCACATGAAGGAAGCTTGGAGTGAACTTCTCAGATGCAGATGTTTACACTTCACTAGATGAATCACTCTCCCACAGCAATGGAGATGAGAGCAAAAACTTCTTCATAATTCAATTAAAAACTTTCTGAATAATAAAATAATTAGTTTTCATTACACCATAGATCTACTCTCATCTTTTTGCACAGCTTGAGTGTGGTAGCCTCCCACTGTTACTGCAAGATTTCTTTTTCCATCTTTTTCAAACCACACTTAACTAGGGTGAAGTCTTTCTCCTGGTTTGTTTGTGGTTTTTTTGTTTGGTTGGTTGTTTTTTGTTTTTTTTGTTGGGGTTGTTTGTTTGTTTTTGTTTTAATTTTTACTTTTAGTTGGCCATCCAGAGTAGAAACTGGAATATAGAATAGAAGACAGAGAAATGCTGGTATTGAAAATTAGGTGTCTTAAGGGAGGATGTAGTGACTGAAACTCATCATTATTCCATAATCTTTTCTGTCTTGAGCTCAGTATTGTTTGCAGAGAGGAAATAATGACAATATTTCCTTCTGTTTTCAGTTCTACGAGGGTACACCATGTGTTTGCTTTGAAACACTGTGGTGGGACTGATAAAAATCCAAAGGATTGTGACTGAACAGAATCACATTTCATGTCTTTGAGGTGCAACTGTACCAGGATCAGAACAGGGTGTGAAGGCAGTCCTGGTTTCCTCCATCCACTGTACACAGTTCGAGTGTGATTGAGCATTTTTGTTGACAATTCAAATGAGTTGAGGTCAGAGTTTAAAAGGATTGCAATTTAAATCAACACGAAGAGTCCTCTAGAATGCTGGGCACTATCACTGTGACTTCTTTGGCTGAAACAAGATGAAATCCACAGTAATTCACTTTGAGTCAATGGTGTTAAACCAGCCTAAAATTGCAGTAAGAGAGGGCAGGGTGATAAGCATCTCTCTGCCAGCTGACATGGTTTAGAAACAGATGGAGCATTTCACAGCTCTCCCTCACTTCTCATATAGAAAAAGAAGGTAAGAACCAACCCACAAAGTTTTAATTCAACTTGTAAGAGAAATCACCCTGGGAAATAAAGAAAATTTGGGAATTTTACATAGACACCTTAATCATACTGAAAAACTGTTTGATCCCTTTAGATGATTTTACATCATTAAACTATTGTTCCCCCTTTGCCAGTATGACCGAGGAACAAATTTGTAATTTAAGCACTGATTTCCTTAAATATACAGGTATAAATATGCTAGTTACTGGTTTTGTTTCAAGACAGTTATAAACAATGTGTTTGTAAATTCAAAACAATTTTTTTAAGAATACCATATCGGAAAGTAATTTTCATTTTGCTAACGACTTATTTATAAAGATTTAATTCATTTAAATTAGCATATATTGGAAAAAGTTGCTCAGATATTTGCTCTAAAAGTTTTCATATGAAATACTAAATAAAATCAGCTGAAATATAGGCCTTATAGTATTTTAATTTATGTACATGGAAATAATATTAAAAAAAATCGTAATTGACTAAATACATATTTAAGCATAAGCTGTAAAATGTAGGAATCTGTGCACTTCAGACATTTTAATATTTTTTTCAATCATAGCTGTCAGAAAAATAATTAAACAGGGGAATTAGCTCAGTAAATGTAAAATTAGGCTATTTATCCTCCCGGTGTTAAGTTACTCAGGCAAACTCACATCCTGGGGTTGCATGAACAAAAATTTGTTATTAGAATTGGTACAGACAGATTCCAGGTTAATTATTGCAACAGTTTAGGTAATTTTGAATATCATTCCCTCTACAAACTCCCTGCTATACAGCTCTAATTTGCTCATCTTAACAGATAAATTTAGAGTGCAAATATCTCTGGATTTAAAGTAATCCACTGACATCTCTGTTCCACAATATCCCCTAAGTTTTGATCACTATGTCTAGTTCATCATAATTATTGAACAACATCAATTTTGATTTCCTCTTCCCAATCCTAATACCACTTTTAAAAAGAGTTTCCCTCTCTATGCCACCAAAATGGTTTTGTATCACTGAAGTGAGATGAGGCATTGTGCAGTTGGTCCTTATCTTTTATCAATTCCGTGCAAAAATTAAAGTCTCCTGCATTATGCAAGAGTAATTACTTGCTGAGACAATTTGACAAAACTCATCAGCAAAGGATGTGCTTAAGCTCTAAATTAAATTTTACCTCCAAGCATTTGCTTCTGAAAAGAACGAACTTCAAATCATCTTTAAGAGTAGCAATTCCCATAAAGTTTTCCCAGTGAAACGTTAGAGACTGACTAACCTGCTTTTCCTTTCCTACTGAAAGGATTAAAGTTTGAAGGGGAAGCTAAATTTGCTTAACAAGCTCGTGGCTTGGCAAAGGAAGATTTGGAGATTTCACTACAGGAATAAACAGTAGTAAAACTCCTTGTGCACATTATTCAAAGCCAGAAAAGTTACCACCTGTCAGGGAGACATTTTTATATTCTTTGTCCTTATTTTTCTCTCTGCAGGAAGGGAAACAATCATTAGTGAAAGTTTTGGTATCTGGCTTTGTAAACAAGACTCTTATCCTCCCAGAATTTCATTCAGATCTCTTATGCATTGATACAAAGAGAATCCCTGAGTCATCAGGGAGGAATATCTATCCATCACCACAGACCAATCCCCAATATGTGCCACTGACCAGAAGATGGAATGGTCTGCATCCTTAACCAATTGCTCAAAGCCACCTAGTCATCTGGAAACAGAAGTACTTCATCAATCAAACTATGGACCACCTCTGCAGAAAAGGCTGTGATTGCACTCTCCTCGTCTTTGATTTATGGAGAATCTGCTGCTGCCTTTTAGTGCCTCTCCCTGAGATATGACAAGACCCCACACAAAGCTGGTAAAGAGCTTTAAATGAACAAGAACAGCAAGATTTGCAGGATCCCCAGGGGCCAAAATCTTCGTATGATCCTTCTTCTGCCCTTTAGTATGAGAGCTCTGACATCTCGACAGCTTTAATAGAGACCCAAGAGGCAGAACAAGAAAGGAAAATCTTCGTAGTCCGTCTTGTCTTTTTTAAAATGCTGAGGGATATTAAAACAGTGAAGCAGTAATACTTGAGGCCAAGGGACATAGGTAACAAGACAATGCTTTAAAGGAAAATAGTAATGTTTAGGTAGCGACAAAAGAAAAACACCGAGAAATTCAGTTAGCAGTATCCCTGCCCATCTCAAGTTCTTATCACACAAAAAAATAATCAAATGCTTTGATTTATAATTTCAAAAGTTAATCTCAGTTACATCTCCTGGTGTTTCCCGCTTAATTTTAAGTCTATCGCAATTTATCTTTGAGTCTTATTTCATCTATAAAATAATTGGCCTATTGTCAATACACAGCTTCATTAAATATTCTGGGTAAAGAAAACAAAAACAGTAACAGAGAATACAGGAAAAAAAAATTCTGTCCCACATAAACAGCTATTATCCACAGTTAGTAATGTTAAATATATAAATAACACCACCTGTCTTTCATCATAAAGAACTTAAGAAAAAGTATGGCCCAGCACTGTAATTAAATACTGTAATTAAGTTAATGGAAGTTTAGCAATTGAGTTCAAGGGGACCAGGGCCTGCCTTTTAGCAAGGCAAGTTAAACACTGAAGGATCAGTTTAACCATCAGTAAATGGATTGTCTCTGCAGAGAAACGTGACCATTGCTTTGCAGATGATGGAAACTCTGGGACTTCAGGACAGGAAGGAAATGCTTTTTCTCAGGTGACTAAGACAACACATGCAATTAATTCTGTGAGTCCTACGGCTAATTAAAAAAAAAAAAAAAAAAAGCTGTCAAAAAAAATCCCCCCTTGGTATGTCTCTTCCCTCCACCCCCAGATCTATAAAGACATAGATGAGACAGGAGGTTACTCACCGTTGAGGAGTCACCGCTTCCAGTCTCAAGCGTAGCTCCCTCAGCACAGGTGGGTGGGTGGGTGGAAAGTTGACTAGCCCTGCCCCCATCTATGACATCACACTCTACCTCATAAAAGGTAGTGAAAGTGCTCTGAACTCCAGTCTGATTTCCGAGAGATACAGAAAAGAGATAGTGAGAGAGAGAGCAAGAGAAATATTGTGCCATAGCGTAGAGGTGAGGAGAGAGGGAAACGTGTGCTGAAGGAGCTATGCTTGGCCAAGGAGACAGGGACTCCTCCACGGTGAGTGACCCCGCTGGCTGGTGGTTCCTCTCACTTGTTCCCATAGCACAGGTTAAGCCTGCAAAGCCCTAAAGGGTTTGCTGATTCAGAAAGTGGGTAATTTTTGGCATCTTTTGATGAAAAAGAGAGGACAAAAAGCTCTGTCCCTGTTAAACACTAATTGACATCAAATCGGGCACGAATTTGGTTCATAGACATCCAAATGACACTGTTTAATGTGTGGTTTTGTACAGCCAAGCTGCACAAAAACATACCAGTGCAAGCAGGTAAAATTCCAGTGACTACAACTGGAATTATGCTTGTGTCCCCCCATGCTGAATAAACATCCAATCCACACCTCTGGAATGACCCTTGAGAAGAGTAAACCAGAGGGCTGGCCTTCTATATACCCTCTATACACCACTACATGAAGGTGGTCAGCAAAGAATTATGGTTTTCTTGCACTGCAAATGAGAACCGGCAAACTGTGCTGAGAGAACAAGTGAGGGAAGTATAAAAATTCTGGGCATACATTTATTTACAGAGCACACTTTCAAAGTTCCAGAAAATATCAACAAAATTGCAAAGAGGTGATGTTTTTAAATACGTGCATTTTTAGACAGTGACAACCTTACAGGCTGATGCACGTTTTTTTTCAAACAACATCCTGAGGACTGAAATGGGGGGGTTAAAATGGGATATTCATTGTAATTTATTGTAAATGGAATTTTTATCATCCAAATTATGGAAAACCAGGTTCAAGAGTAAACATGATTGCTTAAATTATTCACTGGGATTTTCTTGATAACCTATCTGTATACTAAAAGTGAAAAAAAAAAACCAGTATGTGCTGCTAAACTTAACTCCATTTAATAAAACTGCTTAGAGAATGAGGGACTATTCAGTGCCAGTACAGAGTGCTAACATAAGAGCCTGCCTTTTGGAAGAGGAAAAATGAATGCTCCTTAAATCTCTTTTAAGACTATGGATTATGAGCACACTGAGCTAATATTGATGTTTTCCCTTAGGCTTTTTGATGCCACAAGGATCATGTGAATTGTAATCTAATCATGATTAGTTTTTCTGTCTTAATAATGATTAATGTGCATTCCCTGCTCTGTGTGATCTTTGTTTTTCTCTCCTTCGCTTCTATTGAAAAGAGAAAGTGTGTGACTCATGTCTAGTACCAATCCCTTCACCTAACAGCAAAAGTCAAGTATTTTTCTTCTTACCCTTCAAAACTTTTATCATAATGTTAATCCTGCAGTGTCTGCAGATGGTACTTTAAACCAGTATATTTGTGGGTTTAAAAACTTAACAAATGGGTGCCCAGTTGGCAAAATGAAGAGTTACTGTGACTTAGAGATGATATGGAACTCCAGGAACACAATGCAAAACTAGGCTGCAGCTGAGCAATGCTAAGTGATGATAGTGCTGTTCACAATTGAATTAAACACACATCTGTCTGATTTCTCTGTGCATCTTCTTGACTACAAGCTATTTGCATGTCTGAAGATAGAGAGGAGGAAAACCACCTCTGGTACCCTGTATTACATCGAGTCCTTATTAATATTTATGTCTAATGGCCTGCTAAAACTAAAGAAAAATCATAATTTTTAAAGGCTTTTATGGTAAAAAGTACCAAGCAGAATTCAGTTAATTTATAACTTAGGTAACCTATGCCTTGACTACTGCACCACAGTTGTTTTTGCCAAATAAAGTAGGAATATATTTGAACTCCTGTGACCACCAGACCTTATGAAGGCTGAGCAATGTTGCTGATTCTGTTAAAGAGAAGAATGTTCAGAGGATATATCTTTAAATATGAGAAATATTACACCTCTAATACTGGTTCTAAGATCTCCTACAGAGATCCTCCTTAAGAGTGAGCAAGAGTTAAATTGTCTTTTATTGGAATAGAAACATATGGAAGTAGCACAATTAAATCCCAGAAGACTGAGTATGAACAAGGATATTCTCCAGTAACAATACAAGACAAGGAATATGGAGAAATATGGAAGATTTCATCATGATAATGTGATATAAACAGTTCAACAGATTAGACAGTAGAGAATGCCCCATCTGAAATCTTGCTTTGACCTTCTCAGCATGACGTCTGTGGTTTATAAAGAGAAAATTAAGGGAAGAGCAAAGTTAAGACTGAAGAGTAAAGTTAAGACTGAGTTGTGAACATACACTAGAACACATTACTCACCTACTAAAACACACTATTGAATAAAAGCAGGGAAAGAATATATCTCATGAAAACATTTAAAAAATGTTTATACATTCCAGGAAAGTCAGAAATATTCTAAATGTTTCAGAGAATTCAACTAAGAATAATTAAATGAATGCAGGGAAATGCAAAGCGTCAGAAAATGAAGACTTTATTCTCAAATATTTTCTTAAGGGATGTAAGTTAAGCCTAACAGCATAAGAACACTGTGAATGCAGGTTGAATAATTGATTTAATAATTTGCACCCAGGCACTAGAAATCAACTTAAAACAAGGGTCCATGTTCAGTCTGACCTCAAAGATCTGCTGGAAAAAAATCCTCGTGTGCTTTCTTTCTTGCTTAAAGAGATGAACAAATGATGGAAAGGGCAGGCACCACCCAGGTACCACTGGCTCCTCTCTATAAAGCCTGAGTAACAGCAAGATTGTGAAAAGCTGAGGAGCACCAACAACACAGGAGCATTATACAGACTGGTATTATCCAGAAGGGAAAAATGGATATATATTTTAAGAAATTGAAACAAGAGCTTGAAAAGGCCATGTGAAAATGCCAAGGTGACACAGATCATTAAAGTCTGAGAGTTTAACACAGACACACCTCTGACCCAAATATGTCCAGTTTCTCTAGTGGATCAACCTGATGGATAAGTGGAAAAATCCTTCTTGTACATTATCTGTCATAGTTAAGGAATGGTGAAATATGTAACCTCCTACCTGACACTGAGTAAAGCTGTAACTTCTCTAAGTTTTTGACAATGGAAATGCTGAATTTAGTTACAGGTATAAAAAAGGATGAAAACACTTCTGCAGTCTTTTGGTTCAGATATTGATGCTCTAATCCAGTTTTACAGAGTTCTAATTTGGCCTTTGGTGAAATTTAGGACACGTTACTTGTAGACTTCATTCTCAGTTTCTAGAGATACTATTACCTACCTGGTAACTTATTTCACAAGGTATTTTGGTGATGTATTAGTCAGAATCTGAAAGAACTCATGTTAAAAGAGAGCATTTGAGAATATCTAACAGTAAGAGGTTAGGACTGATTTTTCTGACACTGGTTATTTTTTTACTTTGAGATTTTACTTTTTGTGGATGCAGCTGTTTATCAGTTATGTAAGATTAATGATGTGATAACAGATATATTCTTCCTTTGCTTCTATGAGGTACATAAATAATAATTGTAATAAAAATATTTCCCAGCTGTGGAAGAAAATATTTTACAGGTTAAAGATAAAAGGTAACTTTTAACCTTTCTCCCTGTTCGTTCTCTTCCCAAAGGCTCTTATGACCTCCTGCATTTAATGGAAACACATCCCTATTGTGAGTTCTATTAAATACTTTGTTGTAAGTTGTTCTGTTCAGTATTTGCAGTTGATTTTGCTCAGGCTGAGAAAACTTGTTGATGTTTTCCCTTCAGGGTATGTCTTCTTGTCTGTGAGTGTTTCTATGTGTGTGTTACTCATCTGGAACTCATGTTGTCAAGAACAATAATTAAAGTTAAAGGAATTGATGAGTTTGAACTGAAGTTGTTATTCTTTTAATATCTGCAAAAGCACCACCTGACAGTATTTCTAGAAGTGAGATTTAGTCTCACCACTATCCAACTCAGGGAATTAAAAAATGGCAAGAGCTACAAGATGTACTTTGTATAAGAAACAAAATCCAAAATCTCCTATTGTGTGCTAAATCTGTCATTATGTAAATTCAGTTCTCCATAATGCCATGAGAAAGAAAAAAAACCCCCTAACTTTTATTTAAAGCCTCGGGATGTACCTATTAGCAAATCTCTGCTTTGCATTAGGGAGGCCAATTGAGAGTGCCCCAGTGGAAAGGAATTCTTATTTAATACAAAATGGTGACACTTGGTCCCAAACCATCTCTTTTAAAGGCAGTAATACAAGAAAAGAAGGAAATGTGAGAAAGCACTATATTCCCCTCTTTCTTTATAGTAATTTTTACAGGAATAATCTTTTAGGACCATATCTTAGGGTATGTTAGAATGGTCTTTGCTAATTATTGCAGGGCTGGTGCAATCTGTGTATCAGAAAGCCATAATATTCCCATTGTCTTCTCAACTCATTCAGTGTGGCCTGGAATAGGAAAACAAGCTGAACTGAAGCCATAACTACTGTAGCAGAGGAGCTTTGAATTTTTGAGTGGTTACTGTTTTTAAAGCAAATGCAGTATGTAATGAAGCTCATACAGTAGTATTTCCTTCAATTCTCTAATCTTTTTCTATGATCATATTTGTTTCAAGCTTTAGTCTTCAATCTGTAACACTTTGCTTTGTTCTTATGGAATTAAGTGGATTATTTGGTATCAGAAATGCTTTCCTTTGCAGAAAACTCTTCTAATGAGAAATTTCAATAAATGTAATCTTCAGAAATTCATGAATATTTGTCACCTGATAAAGCACAAGAGCATGTTCCCTCTAGCCAAAACGCTTCTTAATAAGGAGAAAATCTGACCTGTCTAAATTTGAATTTATTGAATGTAGACATACAGATGGTGCTTCTTGTCTCCAGGAATATATTCTAATGAAGACAAGTGCAGTGTGATTCTGCTTTGCAAATTAAATTATAGATAACATCTCTCCATTTATGCAGGATATATTGTTTCATATTTATGTGTATGTGTGTTTACATAAGCATTTATATATGAGAAGTTTTCTTAGACCTGAAAATAACCTTACATCAAGAAATTGGAGCTCCAAAAGAACTGAGATTATTGTACAGAAAATATTTTCTTTGTGAATTTTTCAGTTCTATCTTAAGCTTCATTCATCCACTTTTCCTTACACGGAGTAAACTTTGTCTTCCCTCAGCTGCTTTGAGGAAATAGCCATATACTAATAAAAATAAATTAACCTTTCCAAAGGTTTCTACAAATTCTTGTACAACTTTTGACTGGAAATGAGTTGATTATCAACATTGGATCTGCTCAGCACTGTCTACCTGGGGCTTGAATCCCTCCAATGATGCCAATTGCATAAACTCTCTGGGCTCCTGGTCCACACTACCTTTACTGGGAAGCAATAGATAAGTTATATATGAGGAATTAAATCTTTATTATTGTCAAATATTTGGGAGAGGTATTGCAAATGGCTTTAGAGCCACTAGAGATACATCTATTTATGTCTTTTTTTTTCCCTATTCATCTTTGGGATGTGTCATAGGATAACTAGGAATTCCTCAGTGTTTTAACTTTCAGAAAGCCCTAAGACAGTGCTACCATAAAATACATTAAATATAATGAATATATGACCATGAGGGATTTTATCAGCACTCATTTTGATTAACCTGCATAATTCACTGGTGCCTTTATCCTCTAGGAGTAGTAAATTGACTCAGTGTCAGGATGATAAATTTTTTATGTTACCATATCATTGGGTAGTCCCTTTCTTGGACAGTGTATTGAGGGACATCCTGTGCCAGCAGGAGCTGGAGACTCCTGTATCAGTCACAAATAGAAAAGCTCAAATTTTTTCCAGATAAAGGTTTATCAAAACCTGTGTAAATATCACGTGCCTCATACAGCCATATATTTTGGAACAAAGTACATTTACTATGGCTTTATTTCACCCTCTTGAGTATCAATATATCTGCATACATTCAAACACTTATGCAGAGGTTACTTAAATATCTCTCCATCCCAAACTGCCCAGCTGAAACATCTCCCTGTATTTTTCATTTCTTTAATTTCTTCCAAAGCAGGTGACATGAGCTACTTGAATATACAGAATATATCAAGGTCTCTCTTGATACTTGCTGGGGGTGCACTCAATCCCATGGTCCATATTGCTGACCCAATATTGACCCCTGAGGGACACCACTCATCATTCTTCTCCACCTGGACATTGAGCCGTTGACCACAACTCTTTCAGGGAGACCATCCAGCCAATTCCTTATTTTTTTGATCCATCTGTCAAATCCACATCCCTACAGTTTAGAGACAAGGGTATGTGGGCCAGTTGTTCCATTTCTATTATAAATTAATAGTAAAACTGATTTTCTTGCTAGCTAAGTAACAGCAATAACCTTTTTGTACTCTTGAGAATCTTGAAGAAAAAGGACCCCAACAGTTTTGTTAATTTACCAACTCTCTCTTCAGGAAACTTTCTTTTACATAATGCTAAATTCTTGCCTGATTCAGGAGGAATAAAATCACTCTATTTGCCAAGCTCCAAAACAACACTTTGTCCATATTCTTAAGCATTTTACATGCAAAAGTTCTCTTTGACTGCCAACTTTAAAGCAAAGGAAAGCACTCCAGAAAGGCTTTATTTTTCAGGAAAATGAAATAACCCATCAGTGGCTCTTAAGTAAATGTTTAGGTACATGCTCTTAATCCAAATTCAATGAAAGACAGCCTTACTCACTTCTAATAACAGTTGAACCTCAAATTACCTGATTTTTCTTTGAGTCTCTAGAATTAATAAGTAGAAACTTGATACTTCACTGCCCACACACATACCAACTTGCTTTTACAGCACGAGGTAGTTTACAGTGATTCAGCCTTAAATGAAAGAAAAGTAGGACCTTTAAACTATCTTCTTTTATTCCATGTAAGATCCATAGGCAGAACTGATAAGGACACTGCCAGTTCACCTGAAATAACTGCTAGATGCTCCCTGTTACTCTGTGATAAATAATGAGGTTCATTCATTTTTGATGAGGACCAGCTCTTTCTGGTTACTTTACTCTTATCACTGATCAAGAATAAACACACATTTATTTTGCCCTATGTCCTGTATCTGTTAATATTTTTATGTATCCACCCTCCCAGTCAAGGTGGTATGGCAATTTTTGTAATGTCCTACTCAAAATTAATGGGGTGGCTCCAGCCCTTTTACCTTCCTTTTCCCACCAAAGCCCTCACTGAAATTCCCCAAGCAGGAGCTCCCCAGTAAACTCGCAACCTTAACTAAACTGCCTTGTATCTTCAACAGATTATAAGAATCCTTCTCTGAGTATTGCAGTTGAACCTATTCTGTTAAGATAAATGGGATTTGGAAAACAATTGGGAACTGGACCCAGCTAAAGTATATGTTTGGAGAGCGCTTTGGCTGTTGATTCCATATTTTTGGACAGTGTTCAAAGGCACATGGTACAACACTGCATATCTATCTGGCTCAGAAGTTTCAGACTTTCTGGGCAAGTTTTCTGATAATACAGCTGATTAGATCTGTAGAGCTCCAAATCAAACCTGAACACGATAAGAGGCTGCCTTGGATAAGGGATTTTCTTAGATTCTGCTCAATCTAATCCTACATGAAAATCTGTGGCAAATCTACTAACAAAAACAAGAATTTTAAAAAATGCAAGCTCATAGCCTAAATGGGTAGTAGGTAAATGAGCTGATCAGCTTCTGAGCAGCAGTAAACAGAACAAGTGGATATTTATTCTAAAGTAAGAAATGAATATATATATTTGTTTTATTGTAATGCTCTCGCTAACAAGAGGCAGGAAGGAATACTAGAAAAATAAAGCAGCCCTACAGTCACAAGTCTGAATTTGTATCCAAATGAGAAACATCATCATTAAAAGCAACTCTATTGAACAAAAGTAGCTCCCACAAACAGGCAAGGCTATCAGCAAGAGCTAAGCATATGCAAATGGGATTTACTGAGAGTAGTGTATGCTCAGCACCTCAGAGGATTCATTCCAATACAATAGTGCAACTGATTATGAAGCAAATATGTACTACTTTAAATAAACTAAGGCAAGAGACAAAGCAAATTATTTTGAAATGCTTTTACTCTGTAATTTCATTAAAGGACGTTGTTTATTCTTAGAGGGGAACTACAAATTGAATATTCAAATTTAAAACTACAGAAATATATATCTGTTTATGGACTAAGGTCAAAGAGACTTTTATTGGGAACAAGGATATCATCTACACAGATCAGAAATATTTGCAAAATCTTTTGCAATTTTTTATATTAATTTGTGTTTGCTGTTATCTAACCTCCTCACCATTTTTACTTACTTTCTTCCCTATAATCTTCTTCCAGTTTACAAGGCTCCTCACTAAAGGACAGGTAGAATACAGATTTTTTCTTATTTTACTTTCCAAAACTCAACTGGAATCAGAAATTAGAAGTCTCATCTTGCAACATAAAGGACCAAGGCAACAGACAAATTGGCCTTTCTCCACTGATATAATGAGGTATTACTGACGTATCCTAACTCCCAGTTGCCAGGTCTTACTTATCTAGTAAAAATAGTTTTGCTATCTGCATGGAGGGAGTTTGATGGGAAAGATCAAAGGAGAAAAAAGAGCTTGGAGGGAAAAGCAATGGGAGAAAGGAAAGGGAAAAAACAGTGGGTTCTTTACTGAAATAATTTACACTTCAGGACTGTGACATTTTCTTACTTTTTGATCTGTTTTCCTATTTGCAGCAAAGTCACTGATGCCAAAAAGGACCCCTTCATATGCTATGCTAGTACCATATCAATCTATAGAGGAAAAAGCAAACAAGATCAGCTTTAGGCTTATTTTCAGAGATAAACCATACTGAAATACTGAATCTTGTAGGGGGGGGAAAATAGAAGTTTCATCAAAATATATATAGCACATTATGTGTTATGTAGACAATATTTTTGAAGTTGTTGCAACATATTTTTCTCTAACCAAGCTATAGGAACTGTGGGGTGGCTTTCATCTGTCTTTTAGGTTTTAATTGGTTTTATGTCTCTTTCCTTTTTATATAAATATGGAGACACCCACACGCAGATTCAAACATACATATGCATACATTCATTTCATTTATAAATATTGATTAATATTCTTAATAATGAAAGAATTCAAGCAGAGATTCTACTCTCTATAAGAATTCTGAATCATAAGTCATCTTTTGGATCGATCTGAATGATATTGTAGTTCTCTGAAAACACAGTAGTAAATCACAATATTGTAATAATCATCCTGGTTCTTGATATTTACATCAAAACACTTAAATATAGTGCAAACATAAAGTTAATTCCATAGTCACAGGTTGGGAAGCTGGAATTCTGGATTTCTATAGTACTTCTAACATTGTACTGTATGCAAGTTGCCAAATAATGGTATTTCATTTTGACACAAATAAAATACTGTTTATTTGTAATTGGCTATCCAAGAGAAAATGAAGAAGAAGATGGAAGCAGAAGCAGCAAGTAGACAAGCAGATGTAGATGTGCACTTGGATACCAGACCTCTGGATAGCAAAGGAGCATACAGTACCCAGCACCTTGAAGATAAACAGCTCAGAAAACACTCTCAGGAAAGCACTGCACTGTGTTATATCAGATCACAAGATAATGCTCTCACAAAGGGATGCACAGGAGTTCAACTCTGTGTCACCTCCTGTTCAGGCACCAGCAGAAGAAGCGAGCTGGGCAACCTTCAAATTTTCCGTACATCAGTACTACTGAGTCTTGGGAACAGAACCAAATCATTTCTGCATTTGAGGCTAGTTTTGTCTTTGCAACTGACTGTAAAACCCCAACCAAACAGAAACACAATGGTGATGAAGCCTGGTAAGCAGCGGGTGCCAACAATGCCAGACTGGGAATGATGAAGTCAAGCGGTTCGGCCACTTATAGTTTCACAACGGATGGGGATGTTCCAGGAACGAATAGATGCTCGAGGTTCACAATGACTTATTCAGCATTCACATACACTGAATAAAGAGACTCGAAAAAAGAAACACACACAACCACAAAAGCCAAGCTGGTTGAAGCACTGATTTGGGGTAATTGTTGTCGAGAGATGAATATGACGACTCGATGGGTATGAAAAGCTGGACCCAGATGGCAGTAGGTAAGAAAAGATCGTAGCAATCAACTCTGCAGCATAGCTGTCAGCAATACAAGGACAGATCATTCCGTTAATATCAGGAGAATGGAAGAGGATCTTTTCGTTGCTGTGGGAAGATCAAGGTATTAAAATTACATACGTACATACGTCAAGAAGTGAAGACCAATTGCAGGACAGATACAGGAACCTTTAAGCAGCTCCTTTTAGGATTGTATGTATGACTTCAGAATGTTTGATCCAAGAAAGCCTGGCAAATGTTTAAGACCTTCTATAGTGCTTTGCAAAAAAAAAAAAAAATAAAAATGTTATGTGGTTGAGAACATTTTCTCTGACTTCTGACATGCTTGAGGAAGGCCAGTGATATCACTGGGGAATCTTATGGATGGAATGAAGGGCACAAGTTAGTTGTCCTAATAATCTTCGTACTTGATTGGGCTTAAACAATGAAAGGGTGCTTTTTCAAAACCACATTTGAAAACAATTTTTTTGAAGCATCTCGGGTCTCACAAATCACCACTGTTTTGAAAACACACTCAGGAGAGTGAAAATATTGCACATTTACATACGTGTGGTCTGTATTTGAGTTAGAGGATAACAAATGTGTCACAGGGCTAATACTAGGGTGAAAGAACAAAAAAAGGAAATTGTGAAGAGCAGCAATTGTTGCTGCTTGGTTCTAGTATTCTCCCAGAGGCACAGAAGCCAACATTAGGAGAAGGAAAGAAAAAATACTTTAAAAATACAGAAAACTCTTTGTTTATCGTATTACTGCTGCTGCATATTCCTGTCTTTATTTCTAAAAAAGATTGTGTGTAAGAAGTTTGCAGAGTTCATTGAAAATAACTGAAATAACTGGATGGGCACTAGAGCATATAATCATTGTGCTTGCCAATAGTATTTGAAAACAGCACATGCATCAAAATTTAAAATATTTTGCTGGCCTTCCAGATTTTTTTGCTAAACCTAGTGTGCATTGGAACCTGAGTGAATGAATCCCATTAGTCATCACCATCTTAACAATATGCACTTCATACAGAGCTGGCTTCTGCACAGAGGAAGGAAATTACCAGTACTAACAAAGGAAAGAAGATTTATAATGAGCAAATATACAAAAGCTCCAAATAATTATAATATTCACAGCTTGGCAGTGACTTTCTAGGCTATAAAATTACTTCTCTTTTGGAAGAATGAAGATTTTACAAGGTTAATATAAACAAAGGGTAATTGGAAAATCAAATTGCTCTACACAAGCTATTGTAAGGCCTGGAATAATGGTGATAACATTTTTAAAAAGCTTGCTTATGAATCAGTGGATTTTTGTTTTGTGTATTACTGCAATCAAAAATGCTCCCTTTCAAGTGCTACGTGGGAAACATAAATGGCTAAATACAAATCCCAGCTTACCCCTGATACGATAAGTTCTCCTCCCAGGTTCTGAACTTCTGCCTTCACTTTGCTGCAGATATTGAGCTGGTGGCAGTACAGGGCAATGCGCTGCAGGTAGGCCAGCAGGTCCTGTTTGCAGGCTGAGTCTGGGCACTGCAGGCAAAAGAAATATTTCATTAGATTGTAGCTGAGTTTATGTGATTAGAGACAGGTCACCAGATAGAGGCAATGTGTGTGTATTAGGTGGATCTATTCCACTTTGTCTTTACATGAGGTACTTGATGAAATGTGAAAACTCAAACCCTGCCTCTAATTTAACTCAATATTTATGAATTGTAGCCTGGAGATGCACTATACCTTTCTGGAGAGAGATGAAACCTCTCTGTCAGTCACTAATGGAAGGCAATGACAATAATATGATCACTGTGAGTGTTTACTTATGACATCAGATTGTACTGAACAGAAGAATCTACTGAGCAGCCAAAAGACCAGGTTTGACTTGAAACTCCACAACGTGGACCAGTCAAAGTCCAGACGAACCCAGTTCTGCCTGATTACAACCACTCTAATGCCAACTCTTGCCTGTGTTGCCACCTTCCCTGGCATTTGTGCAGACCTTCAGAGGACACAGCTCTGCCTCAGGCTTGGCAGAAGCTAGATCTCTCACTGACACCTGAAGGACTTGGGAGGCAGAGGTGAGGCTGCTTGGGTTTGGTAATGACAGATTTGGCAAGGTTATTTTTGATGCTAAAATACCTTAATCTGTGCCAGAGAGAAATTATTTACTGAAGTGTGAGCGACATATTGCAGAGTATCTCAGCAAATGACATCAGTATTGCAGCCCTTCTCAAGAACACAGTGAGTTAAGCTGATCCCTCTGCATGTCTAAGGGATACTTCTCCATCCTAGAGAGAATGCTGTCTACATTCCTGTACCATTTCAGATACTGTGAATCAATCCCAAATGTGTGTTGATACAGATTAGATTAGGTCAAATGTGCTAGACACTGTGAGGGTTTTATAATCAATGTAACTAGAAAAGGCCCAAGTACAATTTATTCATAGTCCCTGGGACTCTTAATAGAAACTGCATCTTCCCCCACAATATCAAGAGCATAATAAACAACAGTCTTGTAGTTAATATTCAAAGTCTTGCCTCAAGAGAACAGACCTCTGTAATTCACTCTGATGAAACACTGCTAAAAGGGTTCATTGCTAACAGCATGTCTCCAATAAATGCCCTTTGAATACCCTTTGAGTGCATAGCTTGGGGAACAAAGATTCCAAATATGCCTTCTTAGCATCTTACAAAGTCTGTGCTCAAATTTTTAAAAAATATTATCAGAGCATTTCAAGAAAATCTGATAGAATTAAACACACATGAGCCAACAGTATCACAGCCTTTGACTTGAGATTGCTGCTCTAACCCAACAGATAATGCTGCCCAGCAATGAGTTCATGATGAACCACTTGTATATATTGTTGTCTATAACCCTGAAAGCAGTAACTGCTTTTTTCTCTCCCTTTAAAACTAACAAGAAACAAAGCTGGAGGTCCATTGTGGCTGTCAGGTTAAATGTGCCCTACACTCATGGCAATAAGGCTATAAAGCCTCTTTTCCTCAGACAAATGCCGCATCTTTCAGGCATGAATCCCTAAGAACCCTTTTCTCCCTACCAGTGTCAATTTAATACAAAAATATTTACCCTATTCTTCAAGTCTATGAACTGAAAGAAATGAATTTTAAAGCAATAATTCTAGAGAGCTGTCAAGGTTTTATATATAAGCACCTTGGAGTGAAAAAACGTAAGAGCTCTCTCATTGGAACAATAATTAAAAATGCAACTGTCCATAAAAAGTTTATATTACATGAGGGTCTCCAAAGTTTTGTGAAATATCATTAAAGTGCAAGCATTAAAACAAATAATTCATTCTCAAAGTGCTTTCACTGTTTATTATTAAAGTGTTACAGTCCTCTGAAATTTAAAATGTGACTCAAGCCAATGCACTCTAAGCATAACAAGTCTCTTTGTGTTTCTTTCTTTAAAATATTCCACCTCTGCAAATACTTCAGACCAGGAATTTCATCAGCTGACAGATGGATTTCTTCTCTTTTGTGCTGAAATGAACAGATGCTCCTTTTGAAGGATTGGAATGGGTTAACTATAGGAGAAAATGCTTGCTGATAACGAAGAAACTCTAAACCCAAAATTTCCAAGGTTGTAGAAAAATGGGCAGCTTCAGGTTTCTTGCCATTTTAGCTCCTATTCCATGGCTGGGTATGTTACACACTATTACATTCTTTCTTGGAGAAGAAAAAGACATACTTATTGTGAAGAGAAAGATTAGAAGCAAGGAAGTTATCGGTTCCCACTTCCAGTGGATTTTCTCCTGATGATAACGAAAGGAACTATTGGAAGTTTACAAGTGAAAAAAACAGTCAAATTTAATTTGCCCGAATCTAAAATTAACTACCTAGGACCTGGATTTGAAATTTGGCTCTTGACTTTTAGT
This sequence comes from Pseudopipra pipra, assembly GCF_036250125.1. Taxonomy (NCBI): domain Eukaryota; kingdom Metazoa; phylum Chordata; class Aves; order Passeriformes; family Pipridae; genus Pseudopipra; species Pseudopipra pipra. The sequence continues at coordinate 72,130,041 of NC_087552.1, forward strand.
ATGCTGCTTCCTCTCGCTCTCCAGATGGATCCAGATGGAATCCAATATGAAAAATTATATATCTAGTGAGTTCATCTTTCCAGTTGTGATATGAGTTTGGTACTGGGAGTGAGGACACAGAACAGGGACCAGGGGCCTGTTAAGGTGAAAGACCCACAATAGCCTGATGCAAAGCAGGAAACTGGGAGTCAAGGAACATTGAAGAAGAAATGTGCCATATCAAGGGAAGTTGCTGAAAGACTGAGCTGAAAAGAAGGTGAGGATTCCAAGACATATGGCAAAGGTAACGGAGCATCTGAGTCTCTACTGCTTCCATAACAGCAAATAAATTTTGGACTTGATGATCTTAGAGGTCTTTTCCAACCTAAATGAGTCTCTATCAGTCTAATTCTAACACAACATCTGGGCCCAGGAAAGAGGTGGAACAAGTCAAGCATTTCTGAGCTTTAGAGAGACTTGTTTGTGACTTTCCTTTACTGCAAAAACCAACTGATAGGTACAGGAAAACTTCTGTTCGATGGGTAGATCAGAGTCCAGGTGGTGACTTCCAGCAGGTGATTCTCTGCCAAGTAAAGAGAACCTCTTCCTGCAAAAGGCAACTCATCTATGAGCATTTCTGCTCATTTTTGTGGTTACCTGATCAGCTACTGCCCGTGCCAATTTGTCCATCCTCGATCCTGCCTCTGCAATCTTCTTGGCTGCATTAATGACATCTGACGTGTTCTTCAGGGGGCCTTTGCCTCTGTGAAATACAAGACAATTACGCACAACCTAAATAAATCATGAGAGGCAACAGTTTTAGTGACCCTGCTTAGTGCTTGATTTTAAAATAGCAACACGAATGACTTCTTAATTTATTAGAATCTCACCTTTTAACTACTTTATAGTACAGCTTGATTAAGAAATCGGTTTGCTGCATTTCCTCTCCCTTACAAAATGCCTCACCAGCAATTTAGTGTGATGGTGCCTTCAAGCACATGAGCTGTACTTAAAAGTATATGCATTTTTAAGTGCTCATTAAGCCAGTGCTCTTTCTGGAATACACAACTATTCAAAAATTATGCAATTCCCAAGCCAGTGCTAAATGTGAAGCCCATCATGTCTAGGGCAAGAATGTCACATTTTAGAAAACTTTTTTTTGGTAGTTTTTTTTAATTGGAAAATAAAGACATGTGAAGCATAAACCTTATATTACATTTAAATATTACACTTAAAACATGTATAATTAGCTTTAAGACTGATCTTTCACTATATTTTTAAGATGATGTACAAAACTCTCATTTTAGTCTATAAAGTAACCAAAGTGCATTAAGACAAAAATTAAAAAGTCACCACAGACTTTTCTGAGTTTGTTTCACACTCAAAACTTCAATCTTGTTTGTACTAATCAAATTACTGCTGCTCCTGAGAATGGCTCTGTTGGAAGTGAGCTTATTTTCTTTTTTTTTTAAATTTGGAAAATCATACTATGATCAGGTAATTTTTTTAAAAAATTGAAGTAGAAGGAATTTTTTTCTAAGCATAACATTTTATTATTTTTCCTTTTTTCACAATCTATAATGCCAAGAATAACATACTAAAACATATTTCCACTTTAATCTTCTTTCCATACTTCCATTTCCACCTTAAACAGATAATGAAATAAAAGTATCCCACTTCTGGTGAACTTAAACTGCAGCAAAAGTCCTTCTTGGTGACCTCTTATGTTTCTGCATTAATTACATGAGCAGATCTTGCTGTCACAAACTCCATGCATTTGAAAAATTATTCTATTTTAACACTGCTGAGGTTACAGTCAACCAGAAAGGTGTGATAGGCTTTGTTCTGTTTTAATGGAATATATTAAACAAGCTGTTACTGAATCTGATGCTGACAGAGGTGCACTTTGATTTTTTTTTTATTTACTTCAAATGTGACAGTAGGTTTCTCTCATTCTCATATTAGTTCTGTTCTTTTGATGCTGGGAAATGTAATTACAAAATTTTCAATTCCATGATCTGTGTATCAAAGGTTGTCCAGGAGGTTGCATGAAATGTTCATATTCTGGGCTGTGTCTTTAGAACATCATTTCTTCCTTCCATGAAACACTGTTTGGGCAGTTTTTCATACTGGTTTTTTTTTTGGTCAGAAGGATCAGAGTCCCAAGGCAATACAAGTACATAAGTAATTCAGAATCCTGTAAAATATCACCCTTCACAGGAGGTTCTACCCTGACATTTGGTATCCAGGGGTGGTGAATCTACTGCAAAAAGAACAGTTGTAAAAGCACAAACTGAGAGGAAAACAAGTAAGTGGAGAGAATGACAGTTTGGAGCAAGTATAGTAGTAATCTATTAAAGCAAGCAAACTTTCTATAGGCATAATTAAATTTAAAATGGATAAAAATGTTTGCTGTTGCCTATTATCAATTAACTACCTATGCAAATAGTCAAGTTATTTGAAAATTAATGTTATTTATACACATGCCTTCCCTCTCTCTCTCTATCTATCTATCAGGTATGTGTGAACTCCAGGTTGTAAATGCAGAGACTGGCTCCTCTGACATGGTTTGAAGATTTCAGACACAAGGCATGTGATCATCTGGAGATTAAGAAATCATAGAATCACAGAAAGATATGGGTTGGAAGGAACCTTAAAGATCATCCTGTTCCAACCCCCTGCCATGGGCAGGGACATCTTCCACTAGACCAGGTTGCTCCAAGACCCATCCAACTTGGTCTGGAACACTTCCAGCTTCTCTGTGGAACACAGTGAGATGAATAAATGGATGTTTTATTTTAATTCTAAAGGAAAACACGAAGAATTTTGTCCAGTTTTGGGCAATCACATTTTGGCAGATACCATTGAAACGTCTGAACTCCCATTAAAAATAAACACCGAACAAAATTTAATTTATTATGATGATTTGTAACTCAAACAATCTTGTAAAATGTTGTCCCTAGTGTGTTTAACACTATGACTACAGTTTAACAAAATAATTCTGTTTACATTATGCCATTAATGAATGGTCTTTTGATGCTTTCCAATTAGAGAAGAACAAGATATCAATAGAAAAATAAAATGAAAGCAAAAAAAGAAAAAATCATTACTGACAAACTTCCACGACATATTAGATCAAAACAGCTTCGTTTCATTTGGAATTTTTTTTTGAAAGAAGTTCAGTGATCAAAATTATATAAATAGTTTTGCCATTAGTTTTGATTGACACAAATTGCAGTGAAATGTTGAAAGTTCAGAGGGGCGCATGCATTTAGATGGGTACTAAACGAAATGTCAGTGGAGTGTCTGTAAGGTCACAGACTAACTTTGCTGCTGAAATTCAAGATGATCTGCAAATAAAAGAGATTCACAAACAGGACAAAAAACTTCATGTGATTAATCCTGTTTGGAGAAATATCCAGAGCTGTTGTGCGTAGAGAACTAAACAACACATCCCACTGTATATGATGTGTGTTACTTGGCTTTGCATCTCCAAAAACGCAGCAAATCATCTCAACAGGCTACAAACTGAACAAAAAAAGAAAGATGTGGCATATCTGGACTCCTCAGTGCAGGTTATTTTGTCCTTACCTAGTGAAGTCTGTCATTTCCATCATGATCATGCACATCTGCTTTGCCAGCACAATGATGTCATTACCACTGTCATCCCACTTTGCCACCTCTGCATCCAGTTTGCTCTTCTCTTGGTGGAATATCTCTACCTGCTCAGCAATCTTAGCCTTCTCCTCCTGGGGAAGCTGAGCCATGATAGCCTGGAGAAAAAACAGAAGTTGGGCATGAAAAAAGGAAGCCAGAAACTTGACATTTCCAGTGGTCCAAATGGCAAGCACAGCTTCAGTTGCTTTTCATGGGAGTTGAAGATGCCAAGCAAAATCCAGCAAGCATTTGATTTCTTTTAGGACAGGCAAAGCCAAATCCACAGCATGTTTATAACTCTTCTTGCACCTTCAAGATGGTAAAAATTATATGACATACAGATTATTCACCAGTTGATACAGGAGGATTAAATTCCTATTAAATCTTAACTTCCAGGAAGAATAAAATGAAGGACATTTATGGGAAAAGGCAGGCTGAATTGTCAGTGTCTCCCCTAGTCTCACTCTCTGTCAGAAATCCAAGTTTCTGATTAACCCAACACTAAAGTAAGCTATGACATGCAAGATAATACATTTACAGTGAATTGTAAAAAACATGTCTTTTAATGATATTTAGTGTTCTGTCTCTTGGGTGATATGCAAAAAGGCACTACACAGGTTAGCCATGACTACACAGGTTGGTACTAATCTGCCTCAACATCAAGAAAGCAGAAAGTTCCTTGCCCTCTCAAAAAAAAACCAAAAACAAAAAAACCCTAAAAAACTATAATAATTACTTTTGAAGATCAAGTGGACACTTCCAATAATGATTTCCAAGCTGACTCACTATTTGGCTTTAGGGGTTCTGAAGACCACATTATGCATTTAATGGGGTGTGACACATATTTAAGTGTCATTACATTTTTTTTCTTGTTTATGTCACTTTCAATCAGCTGAAGTCTTTTTGCTACATATTCTTAAAATGCTCTTGGCTTTCGAAAGTTCATAATTGACCTTTTCCAAAACTGAAATGAAAAAGGGTTATAAACAGTAGATCAGAAAATGAGAAATTTGCAAGTTAATCAAATTAAAATTCAACACGAGTTTTAATTAGGCCTTATCAATGTAACTCAGCAGTTTCAAATGCTAGAATAAAAGTACTTCCACAGAAAAATGCTGTGTAAGTCAAGCCAATAAATAAATAGATAAAATACACATAAAACCCTAGAACTGATGAACTAACTGAAGAGAACATGATAGGAGTGGTAAAATTTGGGAAGTGGATCTGAATGTCTTGCCTGCAGTTTCTTTTGGTGGCAGCTTCACCTGCACACGCTTTAAACTGGTATTCAGTGTTTTAATATTTCTGTTCCAGCTGGTGAGGTGCTTTCAAAGCAGCCATATCCTACAGCAAATGCAACTCATTCATTCCAGTTTTATTTCCACTGAAGGCCAACACAAGCCTTTCTACTGAAATACTAACAGCTTTATGGAGTAAGCATATTAAACAAATCCATTACATTCCACAAATAAAAATGTTTTGAATATTTTCTGCAGAAACGGTTCAAATAAGATACTATTCCACTTAGCAGAATCATTTCAATGAGTCACTGCAGAGTGTGGAATGGGCAGCTTCTGCTTAGCATGTTTTCCTTTTAGGTTTTTGTCATTTGTTGCTTCCTCTGACATATTGCAATCTATGTTATTCAGGAACTGTCCTTATAATGTATTATGTTTATACAGTGTTTGCAGCTGATCAAAGCAGAAGGTTTTAAGTGCAGCAATAATAATAACTGTAATAAATATAGTAGAATTTAAGACTCCTAAGTCCCTGGGTGAACTCAATTCTTAGTAAAAAAATTACTGCAGTCTTTACTTGGTTTTCAGATCAAGAAAGGATGATATGCTACTAGTCCTAGATGTAACCAAAAAAATGGAGAAGACTATGAAATTTGATAGAATACTCTGTACTGTACCTCAATTCTGCTGTACCTGAAACTTACTTTAGTAGTCAAGTCTTTGCATATAACAGAAAGCACTTTATGCTCTTTAAAATATAAAAATCACAAAAGATAGTCATCTCCCTCCAGAACACAGTTCTATCATCCTTCTCACAGTGAGGTATCCAGGTATCATTTTGAAATTCTTGGTACTGCATGGTTTTCACTGTCAGTTCCTGGTCACCCAGCTCTCTGGGATAGGACCTACAATCCATCTCTCTTCTTGTAGATCAAAATGAATATATGTATTATGTCCTTGTGATTTAGTGAGAGAAATCCAGCTTTTCTGATACATGGTATGATTTATTTACCATCTGTGTTCAATATTCATGGAAATTAATTTAAGACAAAAAGAAATATCTGCCCATTACACTGGCTCCATGTCTCACATTTCTCCCATACTTTTAAGTAAGCTTCTTTTAGATTTGTGTAACTCTTCTGTTTCTTTTCAGGGTGTAAAATCTTTATATTAAGTTCCAACATACTCTGAGTCCTAGAGCAGCTAAAAACTCCTCTGTCCTGCTGCTCTGAATTGATTTTTCAAAGCATCATTGCCTTTTGATCTTTAGGTTCTCAGCCCTACAAATCCTCTTGCAGAATCCAAGGTAAGAAATCCCCATTCCAGCTACGAGCTTTTGCTAGTGTTTGTTTAAGTGTGTGAGGACACATCAGAAGAAACCACAGACTTGTGTGAAACAGCCATAAAAACCATTCAGGTAACTCCCAGTTCCCCACTGGTTCTCTGCTGGAAAATGTTTAAGGCTTATTTTTTAAACTCTCTTTCCAGTCAAATATATTTTCACGATGTCATTTTCCCCTCCAATTATATTCTGATGGGTTTTTTAATAATGTGATATGAGCAGCCTATTCAGTATGAAGTAAACATTCATCAGAGGGTGGCATAATCCCGAGTGTTAACAGGAATATTCCTGAGTGTTAACAAACTTCACTTCCCAAGCACCTGTGACCCCTGAAGCACTCATCAGCTTCATTTGCAATCCCCGTGCACAAGCTGAGGTCGCAAATCACAATGACTGGAGTTTATCATGATGTAATTACCCTGGCAAAATTACATTGACTCAGTAGCAAATGTCTTCAATTACAATTAAATTACAGGGACTACTCGGTAGCTTAAACAGATCTTCTTGACAGGTTTGCACACTGGGAAACATGACTAATGTAAGATTTCTCTGGATACGGCACATGGTGCCCTGATGGGATTTTTTTATTTTTTTTTTAATTTGCTGACTACTCCCACGGCCTTCAGCACATTCCAAACCTGCAAAGCCTCCTCTTACAGCAGTAGCTGGAGCAAACAGCTGATACAAGGCATCATGAAAGCCTCAGGAAGATCATTCAACGAAGTCAGTGCTACTCCAATAGGTGCCACACGAACTTTCAACACTTGGGTCAGGTTGGTTCTGTCCTTTCTTAAATGACCCTGAAGATTGGAAATCACTGGCTTTGCTTTCTGAGGCACAGCTTTTTATTGGTGGCTATACAGACATCAATGTTTTATGTGGGGTTTACACTCACCCTGGCACTCTGGCCAGCAATAAGCTGGTCATCCTCAGTCTGTACACTTGTTCGGCTGCGAACGTCATAATCTTCCTGCTCGAAGTCTGAATCATCCTCCAGCTCTTCAGGGGTCTAGAGAGAGAGAGAGACAGGGAGAGAAGGCCAAAGAAAGGAGATGACAAGCTTAGAAAGAATACAGACAAAGTCCTATGCACAGTAAGCTCTTATTTCATCGATCCCTTGCCCAGGAAATGCTGTTCTGTTTCCCTTTTAAATGAACTTGTCTGCCCAAGCAGTCAGGAACTGAAATTGAATTGTCTTAAAAATTAAGTTGTTTCACCTCTAGTTTTCTTTACAAATAACATTTGTCATTACCTTGCCACAACTTTTCTTACTGCAATTTCTCTTAACTCTGTTAACATGATGAATGCAGTTCCAGGAACAAATATCCTTTGGAAACACTAACAACCAGAATGCTGTATTTCAAAATAATGTTATTTCTTATATAAATGGACACTAATACTATTATATTACTGGAAGCTACATGTAATCTTCAAAAGAGAAAGTAAATATCTGGGAAAAAGCAACTGACATCCTGGAAGAAAAATTTATCAAAACAAATAAGAGATTTCCCATTAAAAGAAATTGTAAATTATGTCAACTGGTTTTCAAATAAATATAAAGTTTATAACCTGTGTTATCTTGTTAACTCACATGGTTCTTTTCAAATACAGGGCTTTGGAATTTGACTCATCCACTGACTGAAATCATGTTATATCCATTGCTGGTGCTACAAATGGTGTGAGGGTCTCTAAGCAGATTGGTTAAACCTAGTTACATATATGCAGGCTTCAGCTTTTTTAAAATTTCAGAGGGAGGGAGGAAAAAATATAACTGATGGATATGTTTATTTGGGCTTTTTCATCTTCTAGCAAAAAATTAGGAGAAAAGAATTTCCTTATGTATATACAGAGAGACAGTATAAATAAAATCACTATTTAGTACTATATTTATTATAGATGATGCAAAAAAAGAGTCTTTAGAAAGAAGATTATACTCCATTTTGTGACTGAATAGCCTCTAGGACAACAGTCTGGCCATGAGTAACTTCTGTAGGTACAATACATGATAATGGTGATAGAAGAAGATCACAGTAACTGTATCACCTTACTGGATACCCCCGTGTGCCCCCAGTGTCAATCTCGAAGGCCATTACAGAAGAAATCATCCATGCTGGCATTCCATGCTTGGAGGCAACGTCAAGCTTTTTAGCAGAGGTGCTAATCATTGCCAGTTGTCATTACAGCTCTGTCTTGAAGATGCTCAGTCACTAGGAACCGCTCCAAACCCTCTAACATAACGTGGAGAAGTCTTTTGGCGGTGTTTATATTCCAGCCTGGCTTCCAACGTGAAGTGCACATCACTGTTTGGAGCTGCATGGTGAAGTGCACATGATGGGGAGAGTAAAACACAGCCATCATCATTTGGCTTGAAGAGTATGAATTAAATATGTGTTCTGATGCTGAGTGCTGGAGGAAGAAGTAACCAAGTGTGACAGTGTGGTAATGGAACTCAGGCTGCGTCTCTGAAGAGAGACATGAACAAACAGTGTGTGTAACAGGACAGACAGCACGAGAAGTTTAGATGAGAAATGAATTTACCTTTTCTCTACTGTCACAGGAAAAACAGAAAGATTGGTACCCATCATTAAAACGACCAATGGTCTTGTTTTCCAATCACCTTTAATCACTTTATTTTCTCTGCTCAGCTGCCTGAGGGCAGGGTGTGACCTTAAAATCTGTCACAAACAAACAAGCTACAAAGAGAATCATACAACTCCCTGAGCAAAGAGAGTATTTTCTGTCATAGGGCTCTGCCTGCACTTTCCTGGGAAGAAAAGGAATAGGGTGGAGAGCTTCAACCCCTTCTTCATAAATCAGCTGGCACTGATCCATCCTCCAAGTCCATTCAACTACCCAGTTTCACTGGCTATTGTAACACCTGTATCCTTTCACCCCCAAATATCCTCCTCTTAGTTTCTTCTATCTCCACTTTTATAGATAAGAATATAAAAATAAAGTGCAGTCCTCCCCCAGGCTTTCATAGTCAGACTTCAGTAAAGTAAGGGTGTAACATTCAAAATACACATCTCAACACTGTAACCAGTAAGAACATCCATGAGGATGTCCCTTAAAAAAGCAAAAATATTCTGAAAATTCTATTCAAGGATTTACTCTTAAAGAAAGATTCAGAAAAAAACATATTGCTGTTGTTGTTTGACACTCCTAACATTAACATTTGTGGTCTTTCAAAGACTGAAATTTAATGGGTATAGGTGTTGAACTTGGAGAAAATGTAGTACAAAGCAAAAGGACCAGTAATGCAACTAACACACTCCAAGCACATTACATCTCCATATTTCTCCTCTGTACATATGAGATCTAATTCAAAATGATCTTTCAGATTCATTTCATTCTCTTAGGTTTTTAAGTGTGGTGAATTTAACATCCTTGTTTTCTTCCCCAGATAGCTACATTTTTCATTGAGGGGAAGGACTGGAGTCTGTCTGATGCCATTTCAAACATCTTCATGCTTTTCAGCCTTGCACCATTCCTTTCTTTTAGCTGATCTCTTGGACATGCAGCCCACATAGAATAGAATCTCCCTTTTGTTTAGACAGAAAGGTATAAAAAGAAATATTGAAGTTCCTTGACTTAAAGACTTCTACTCTTAGCAGGGCCTTCTAAAAATACCATAACAACTCTAATTTTTGTGTACAACTCACAGGACCCTGGTATTTAAAACCTAGTTTCTGTGACAGAAGAGTCTGAAACTCAATTTATCTGATTTGGAAGATGGAAGGACTGGATCCGTCTTGCAGACACATCGACTTATGGTCACATAAATGTAGGAAATACGGATTTGAGACTTGTTTCCAAACAAAACTGACAACTGCCAGTGGCAGGAGAAGCTACAGTAATTTTCAAAACTAATAGATTTTATGAGCTGACTGATTTCAGCAGAAAACTGGGCCATTTTCATCATTTTTAGTCTGTCTGGTTTGTAGCACAGGCCATAAGACTTCCCAGGACAACTTCTTTTTCAAATAGAGTATCTCTACTACACAAAGAGCATATTCTTCATTCATCTAACTCAGATGAATTCTTCTAGTGAAGAATATTCTTTCACAATCCCAGATAAATCACCCAGTAAATACATACTTTCTCTTTTAAGATGCATGTTTTATTTCTAATATGAATATGGTGACTTTCAACTTCCAGGCACTGGAATATTTTGTTTAAATATCTCTCTGACTGTGAGAGTAAAGTGCTTCCTGTAAACAAAATACCTTCCATCACTATTTTTTTTTTTTATCTTTTGTGACTGCTGTATAAAAATGTGAATTATACAAGTATAAGTCATAAAATGGCATATATATGCAGATAAGTGCTATTTGTTTCATATTTCACCAACTCAAATATACTTGATGAAGATAGAAACCCCACTATGCTACACTGCCGTATGCACTTAGAAATTGTAAGATGCAATTTTAAGAATTTCAACACTGTGAACACCAAGTCAAGCTAACCTTGTAATGAGAGGAAAGACTGGAAAGATGAAAAGATACTCCCCCATTTTTTACCACAAAAATGCCCTTTAATTCTAAAAGATAAGGAGAAAAAAAAAAAAGTAGACCTTATAATATGCTTTTCTATCCAACTCCACACTCTTCTGTACATTTGTTTTGGTACAATTGAAGCCTGAGTGATTCAGGTGCAAGCAGTACCTGAGTGCCTAAGTCAGAGAACCTCTCTCACTGCAGGTCTTCGGTTGTTTAATGATTTACAGTAAAACCTAGCACTTCAAATTCAGTCTGAGAAGTAGCAGGCAGTCAATGCAGACAGTGGACCCCATAACACCCTTTGGAGATAGGCTGTTTCAAAAGATGATGGGATTCTGCATCAGATCTAGTTTTCCAGAGGACCTGAAAAGTTGCAGCACTTTGGGTTTCTCCACAGTGGCTGCCCCACAGGTGATGATGGCTAAACCTGTACTGACAAGTGTGGAAGAGTGGAAGGGCATTAATGCACCCAAACAGTCTGGAGTTAAGGACCCCACACTGCCCTCATTTCATTTTTATTCAGACTCATTGCAGTCTGCTCTCATGGACTGAAAGTCCCTTAAAGATAGAACAGAAATGCAGTTAATCATAGAATTGTAAAATAGAACATCCTGAGTTGGATCCACAAGGATCATCGAGTTCAACTCCTGGCTCTGCACAACACAGGCCCCAAAAAAATCCCATCATGTGCCTGAGAGCATTTTCCAAATGCTTCCTGAACTCTGTCAGCCTTGGGGCCATGGCCACATCCCTGGGGAGCCTGTTCAGGGCCTGACCACCCTCTGGGTGAAGAATCTTTTCCTGATATCCAACCTAAACCTCTCCTGACACAACTGCAGGCCATTCCCTTGGGTCCTAGGGGGCTCACAGAGCACATCCTCCCAAAAAATCAAGTTTCTGTGCTCTAAGACTACTCTGTAAAATGAACAAAAACACAGCAAGAAGGAGCACCTGGAGATTGGCTCCAAAAATGCCCTCCTGACCCAAACAGATGTAACACTGAGGTTAATGTAGATGCCACTAAAGGCAAGGTTTCTAATAGCAAAGGCCATGTGTGCAAAGAGCAAACTGGCCTCAGAGAGACATAAGAATGAGAAAAGGTGCCATTGTGATTCCTCCTAACTGCAGAGAGGGTTTCTAGCTAATAACTGAGGGAATTTCATAAACAGCTGTGAAAAAACAGAGTGTAGTTTAATCCCTGCACAGTAATAGAAAAGATGTCGCAATGGAATGAAATTATTATTTTCTATTTTATTTTTTGGTTCTATAATTATACTCTTAAATTCATTTATACTACTTCTTAAGTTGTGGAAGGGATTTTTTCCTCTGTGTAGTTCATAATAATAGTCCTCAATGAAAAAATGAGCCTCCTTTCTCCTCCAGAGGGAAAATAAATTCTCCCCTTGTGAAAGAAAAAGAGAAGAACAGAGATTATCCCACTTTCCTTCAGCTTACCAAAAGTAATAATACCAACCAAAATTAATTTTAAAAGTGGCTTTATTTACTCTATGAAATGAGAGAATCATCTCAGATAAATTCAATCTTTCACGGCTTGCACACAAACAATCACTGCCTGAAAATAATTGTGTCAGATGCTCTAAAAAGTTTGCAAGGTCGGGTTTTTGTTGGTTTTTTTTTTTTTTAATAATTCTTTGAGAAGTTTTATAGCCTGAATTAAAGGGGTGCATGAGATTTGATAGATTATTAGATAAAAATATTCTAAAAACTTTCTTCTATAGCTTAATGCCTCACTCTTTAATTATACATTCCATTTCAGGGTGACATGTTCAGATGGGAATGAGTATCTCAAAGTGAAACTAATTTTGTTTTCTACAGAGAATAAGGTTCTGATTCAGCAAACTCTGGTCTGTGTAAGCTTATATATGTGGATTTTTCCAGTTAACTCACAAGGATAATGAGTCCATTTATGTGCTTTAGTTCTCTGCCTGGGTAAGGAGTACTACATTTAGCTCCATAAATACATTAATTGTCTGAATGCAAAAATAAATCTTCCTAATCTGGGTAAGCAGAATTCATTAACTCATATCATACAACGAGTGGAAAGTAGTAGTGATACAATTGCAAAAGTAACTTGGGAGGACTGCAGAGCCTGCATGCTGATCAGCTTTCCAAGTAAACAGAACAGTGAGGCAGAAATGAAATAAGTGAATGTGCCTCCAGAATATAAAATGGTGCTTTGTGCTTAGCAGAAACATCTCACCAGGACAGTCTCATGGCAACCTCTCAGGGACAACTCTGATGTACAGGAGGGTGCTGGAAGACAGAACTCTGTGTAGGGGATGGGAAAGTGTGTTTCTATAGGAGATCCCACCTGATGGTTGTGCCTCATGAAGCAATTTCAAATGACTAGAGAAGACTAAAATGTCCTAAGAGAAGTTTGGAAACTGCTTCTACAGACTAAGGAACTGGATAATCAGGGAGGGAAAATGGAGATTCTTTGCTATGCAGATCTTTCATTTCATAGAACCATAGAATCATAGAATGGTTTGGGTTGGAAGGGACCTTAAAGACCATCCAGTCCCACCCCCTGGCATGGGCAGGGACACCTTCCACTAGCTCAGGTTGCTCCAAGCCCTGTCCAACCTGGCCTTGGACACTTCCAGGGATCCAGGGGCAGCCACAGCTTCTCTGAGCAACCTGTGCCAGGGCCTCACCACCCTCACAGGGAAGTAATTTAAGTAAAGATTTCCATCCTAGCCCAGAAGAGTTGCCAATACTCTGATGCTGCAGACCCAGAAACAGGATGGGTTTGCCCCTGTCATCAGTCATGACTGTAATTCAGGCTACCTGAGATGAGCACTGGGAATGAGAATGGAATTTATGTTTCACAGTTATAAAATTAAGCCTGTCAAAAGCTTTTTCTGTAAATGTTAATACATAGTGAGAGATGACTAAAATGGAGCTATTTTGGAGTGCTCCAACTGCCTGAAGTCTTACATTAGAGCCATAATACACTCCCAACCACAAGTGTATGTTACCTGTTTGCTCAAAGGGATGAGTTGGTGTTTTAGCCCTGTTATTTGCTTCATAAGAAATAAAAATCCTCTATGATTTTCTCTCCAGCTTTATGTGTATGTGGCTCTCATTAGAGCAGATTCAAGGTAATTTGGGTTTCAAATAACAGTTTCAGTTGCTGAAGAGATGTCCAAACTAGGTTTGGTTTGCCGTTTTTATGTTTTAAATCTTTGACTGCAGACTACAGTGAAAAGCAACACACACCTACTCTCATAATAATGATGTTGTTCTGTGGTTTCTTTTATTTATTTGTTTGTTTTATTAAAAGATGTCTAAGCAAATTGAATCAACTGGTTAGTCAACACTGAAATGACACATTTATACCTCAATAAACATTCAAAACCATCCCTGCAGAGGCTCACTGGAGCAGCAAGATAATTTATTTATTCATTTAGATTTTAACCAGACCTACCTCACATCATAGGCAGCACACATATATTAGAAAAAGAACCCAAATAAACAAAACAACAAAAATCTACACAAACTTTGAAGACCTTGGGAAATTAATTCTATTACTATGGAAACAGTAATGAAGTTTGCATCTATTGGCAGTTGCAATCAAATCTTCTCCGAGGTGATTAACATATTAATTGTGGTTCATCTACGAAAACAACCTCATCTCTTTATCTACTAATTCTTTTTTGTTGTATATACTTTTGTTTCGCGCTTGTTTCAATATCAACCTTTTCTGGCTTATTACAACACAAGGTCGATTCCAAGAAGCTTTTGTGTTTCTCTCATCCAACATGATACTTCCCTGTCAGTCCCAAATTTTACTCCCTGGGGTGCTTCACATACCCTTATCATCAGAACAGCTTTCCTGATGTCACGAACTCCGTCGTAAACCAGGCGGGAGGCGTCGATGAACTCGTTCTCCTCAAACGGCTGGGGGACGTTGGCGCTCAGAGCTTCAATGGCAACCTCCACTTGCTCAGCAAAACGTGGCATAACTGGGTTAAACACAACAAAAGGAAGATTAGACACCTTCTTTCACGACCATTCTCCCCCCGCTCTCGGGCAGAGACACTTTCCAACAGATGCGGGACACGCTGTTCTTACAATTCCACGACACAGGAAGGCTCGTGGCATGGGTTTCTACTGATGCTGCACATGCAGGGCTCTGGTACATTTTCTGGCAGCAGAAAAATAATGTTTTTCGCATTCTCTCCCCCAGTTGCACAACAAAGAATGGAAAGCTTCCTTTAACAAGTGTGATTTACGAACTTTTAAAAGACTGCAAGATATCTGAGCAACCAGTTAACTACATTTAAAAGCTTTACAACTTAGAACGAACAGAGTACATATTTATATCAAGTAATCAAAGCAAACTGTAGCCATTATGCCCATTCATTTAGAGAACTAACTGCAGTCTAGCTCATACTGAATAATAATAATTATATAAAGGACAAAATGCAAAATCAAGCATATTACATCTGAGAAGGCACTTAAATGAAACTTTTGTTTCTTCGCTATCATCATGTATATAATACAAAAAAAAGTCATAGATATTAGCTAACAGTATTATAAACTGTGGTATGAACTTTTTAATACATAGCTTAAAGCAATTATTACTTCTGTAAATAGTTTCAGGGCATTCCTTGAAGCAGCAAGAGGTTTTTCTCCAAATTTTGTACAGGATTCCTTTGAAGGTATAATCACTTTCTGCACATCATGTTTGCAAAAACCTTCCCCAAATCAGTCCTCTAACAACTTACAGCCAAATCCTACAACAGGAACATGAATGTCAGGTCCCACTGATTATAATGCACCTACACTCCTGTACTTATTAACTCGTCTGCAAAACTTTAAACTTAATATTGGAGGAAACCTGGATTCACTAGAAACCTGGATACAAAATCCAGTGGGATTAATTTTCAAGAATTCAAGGAACTTGGGTCAAGCTTGATTTATAGATAGACATCTTTACATTATATTCATGTCATTTTTAATCTAGCATTTAGATATCCAAATCATGTACCACTGGCTTTACTATTTTGGCAGTATAATTGGAAGAACAGGGAAAGATGATTCCTAAATCATTCAGTTGCCTTTTTTTGTTGTTAAAATATTACCTTTCCAGACTATCTTTTCCCTATACCCTATTTTTAATGCATTTATTGGTAACTTGAATCCAACTGATGAATACAAAGGGGAATTTCCAGTGTTATTTTCACCCAGAGAAGTGACAATCTTTCCTAGGAAGGAAACTTTCACTGTGACATGAAACCACGTTTTCTTCTTGATTGAATATCCTTAAATTTATTTTAATCATAATGAAAACTACATTTTATGCATCTTACTATCAGGTTTGAAGTAAAATCACAAAAAACATGATTCAAGAATAGTTTACATTTTGAAGAACAAGTGGTAGCAACCATGAACTCAAACTTGCTGTTTCTGGCACTTAAGTATTACTCACTGGATATTAATGGGGAACCCTTTAATTTCAAGATATAGTGATTCAAATCTTATTTATATGTATATACACACACACACATACATATATATATGCACACATATATATATTTGTTCATGAACACAGGTGAAAGAACAAAATTGTATCTTCCATGAAGATAATATTCAGTAAGTGCTTGGGATATATTGAAGAAACCAGAAAAAAGTGGCAGCAACAATAGACTTTAAAAAAGTAAACATTAGCAAAACATTGCCAGGCAGAGGGGAAACATTCTAATTAGAAAAGAAGCATGAGAGAGCTGGAAGTTTTGGGAAAAATATTAATAAATGCATATATCAAATTATCTTAATTAATAGAACACTTGAAAGTGTAGTAGGAGACTAATACGAGTGCATAAGGAAGTCTTTAGACTGATTATCAAAAAGCAATCATTCAAAATACAATGAAAAGAAGTAAACCTAAAGAATAAATCAGAAATTATTTAGGGTCATAGGGATAAAACAAGTGAAACTAGAGATGCAAAAATGACAACAAAAAGTAGGTAAACGCCCTAATATTAAGGGTTAAATTAAATTTAACCTTAAATTTCTGTCTAGAATTTCCTAACTAGCAGAGGTGGTCAGGTATTTGATATAATTAATAGCAGATGCTACAGACCTGAATTAGGAATGGGCAGTTTGGAGAACATTTACATTAACACAAGGAAATTTATCTTTTACATGTCTTCAAGTTACCAGAGCATGGTAAAATTTACCCTGTAGTTCTTAAGAAAAAATAAAAACAATTTATGAACCATCTTTTAGAACTCAAGGAATACAATAACAGTGAAAATTCCAGGGATTTAGAAAAAGAAAAAAGGAAGCGTATACCTATTATTATAAAGCTAGAGAAAAAAGGAGGGGAGATTTATAGAATATTCAACATAATTTTAGTACCCAGAAAGAAAATGAAACATGACGTAGAGCAATTAATTTTTAATTATCTTGTAAATAATGAGCAGATGTTGGACAGGCAATGGATTTGTCAAAATAGGTTGCACCAAGCTTTTTACAATATTTTCCTTGATAGGGCAGGTATCAGTGGTGGTGGGGAAGCAGATATGATACAGCTTGACTTTGGTAAAATCTTTGCAATGGCCACCTGGGGTGTTCTTAGAAACAAAACAAGGGAAATGCAAATTAAATCACTGTAAGGTGGAAAGTTAGATTTTATTAATTTTCCTGAATTAACTTGACCACATGTGTTACCACAATGACTTCCACTGGGTGTGGAAGCCTCTTCCACCCATTCTGACTTTGCAGAGCTGGCTATAATTTAGTCCTTAATTTACATTGCTACACGTGACCATTATCTGCTCTTTCAAAATGGAAATAGATATTAAACTACTTTATGAATTGCTTGCTTGTCAACTGCATTTTTACATCAGTGCTCACTTTTGATTAGACAAGCAAGAAAAAACATCTTAAACTAATAAGATGCTATTACTTACAGCTTCTCCATGTATATGTGGCCATTTAATGCAGTAAAGTTTTTGAAAATTGAATTGAAAACTGTATTATTCTCCAGTTAAGGTTATTGAGCTCCATGACAAAAAACCTCCAGTCCTTCTTATCTATCATTTCCTGTACAATGAAGGATATTCTTATCCCAATAGCGAAAGAATTACAAGTAAAATTCAGGCAAAGGCATGGACCTGTATCTGGAGTTAAAGCTTGCAAATGCATCAGATAGAGAATGATTCATTTATTATGCACAGAGACATTGGCTATGAATTTTAGATTCAGAAGCAAATCAATACTTCTGGGGGAAAATTAAACATTGGTTTCATACTTTGAGCCGTGGCCTTGAAAACAGTTATGCATACGCTTAGACTGAAAAATGTGAGCCATTAACATCTCTGGGCCTAACTACATGAATTAATTAGGCACCTGCATAAATGTTGACAGAATCAGGTCCCAAGTTAATAGCAACACTTCTAATTTACTGACTTTGTCATTCCAACAAATAAAGATTTTAAAGCTTTTCTGTGGATGAGTTTTCGATGGCAGAGAAAGTAAGATCACTGCCAACAAAATGTAGGTTGAATGGCTGCTGGAGAAAAACTGGGAATCAGCAAAGTTAAAATTACTTCCATTTTATCAATTGATTAATTCTTTTAAATTATATAATTTTTGCTATCAGCATAATACAAAACTAGCACAACAATTCATGCCTTGATAAAACTTGTATTTTTCGGTGAACCAATGTGTTCCACAAAGAAAATATTTTCTCTAAAGCTCTTCTTGTTTTTCTCCCACTCATCCATATCTCCTACATATTAAAATTATCAAGTAATTATCTGTTTTCTAAAAATATATTCCCTATTGCCCTTTTCTTGTATGGCAATCAGTTTGTACTGCAATTTTTGTACTTAAAAACATGGTTGCAAATTTTGTTTAGTGTTATGGGAACAATAAGATCACTGACAGGGAAATGTTAGGTTATGTAATAAAATTATTGAGATAAAAAATTAAAAATGTTTGGGTGTTACTGTTCACAGCATTAGAACAAAAAAGTTTCATTAATATGCAAGATTAAATGATTGCCTCGCTAATTTACTGCACTTTTACAGCCTTATTATTTAGGAACTTGAATTCTTGAGAATCTTAAGTAGATGTGAATGTTCAGAAATATAGAAAGGGATAATTAAGACACAAAAAAAAGCAATAAAGGTCAAGGACCCTCCAGGTGCATGAGTTTCTAATTCTTAGCAGCATCGATGGGAGTCAGGAAACTTGGCCTGCTTTTGTCCTACTTCATACACCTGAAAGTTATAAATCTGTTTCCCTTTACCAAGCAGAAAGGAAGAGATGTTTCCATGAGACAATTAATCACACCCACTTTAAGAAAGCAGTTAAAGCTCAAGTGGATCAAATTCTGGCATTCCTCTGCCCACCGAGTAGAGAGGGAGGTCAGGTGTTTGGCTTAGAGCAGATGTCTGCTTTGCACAACCAAGTTTAGGCATAAATAATCCCATTCATGCACCAAATCCTAGAACAGTTTTGGCTCTTAATCAGGAGGGTTCTGGCTGAGCAAGACATTGCTCCTTTCCATCCAAATCTCACTGGAACTGAAGGGTTCTCAGAGGTCTCATCTTTGGGGTATTTTTCTGGCCAAAAGAATATTTCTGAATGGCATCAGCAGAGCTGTTTCTTAGAGCTTCATTTTAAAGAGACAAGCAGCTGCTCCACTCTCTCTAGTACCCAGGAATTTGGATCCAAAGACTGGGGGTTGTTCCCTAGAGCCAGACTGTCCCCAGACAAATCAGAGAAGTGCCTGATCTCCTACACCCTGCTGTGTCCATCTCTGTCCTCTGGCTAACTCCTGTTAGCTCTGTATTCATTTAAGCATTTGTAGCTGTCCTTCACAAACTTGATTTTCCCCTACTCCATGTTCATAAGGTGCCAATCACCCGATCAAAGCAGCCCTTAAATGGCTGTAAAAATCTGGTCTGATTTGGGTAAGATTATTCAAGAAGGACATGGCAGTCTAAAGGTTTGGACCACCACACTGCTAAAAGCTGAAGGAAGGATCCCTGAAAAATGTCTGTGCTTCTCCTAAACATCACAGTTTGTGTCACATAAATCAAGAAAATTATCTAGAATGACTGGCAGGAGTCAAAGCCAAGGGTTATCAGGGGAGACTAATAAAGAAAAAAATCCATGAATGATCCATGAATACACTAAAAAAAAAGATGCTCTGTTAGGAAAAAAGCTCAGCCATTATCCCTATTTAATAGGTTTTAGTACGAGAAATTCACAAAGTTATAGCTTAAAAATTTCAGTGTTCTGGATGAAATTTCTCCTATTTTTTTTTTTATTAATCCATTAATTTAACTAGCTGAGTAAAGAATGTGGTCTACCAGGAAGTTTAAGATTTTAAACAGGCATTTAAAAGATAATTCCTATGGGAAATCTGACATACTCTGTCAAAGACAGCACAGTTTCTCAGATTCATTTGAAGGATGAATAAGGAATGAAACATGATACCTTATTTAGCTTGAAGTGTTTGTCAAAGTCTGTTTTCAGAAGAACTGAACATTCCCTATCAGAAGATTCTAAATATTTCATGAAATGTTTTTAAGTCCTGGTCTCATATAATATAATTTACATTTCAGTCATGATTATTATATTGCTAATTAAAAAGAAAAAGCTTTATAGAATTCTACTGAAATATTATACAATATTTCACAGAATCACAGTATTGTTTCTGTTGGAAAAGACCTCTCAGATCATGGAGTCCAACCATTCCTCCAGCACTGCCAAGGCCACCACTAAACCATGTCCCCAAGTGCCACATCCACATGTCTTTTAAATCCCTCCAGGAATGATGACTCCACCACTTCCCTGGAAATCCTGTTCCAGCGCTTGACAACCCTTTCTGTTGAGAAATCTTTCCTAATATCCAGTCTAAACCACCCCTGGCACAACTTGAGGCTGTTTCTTCTTGTCCTGTTGATTTTTATTTGGGACAAGACATGGACCCCCACCTGGCTGCACTCCAGGGAGTTGCAGAGAGCAAGAAGGTCCTCCCTGAACCTTCTTTTCTCCAGGCTGAGCTCCCCCAGCTCCCTCAGCTGCTCCTCATCAGTCTTGTGCTCCAGACCCTTCCCCAGTTCCATTACCTAATAGGACAGTATTAATCCAACTGGTTTTCCAAGAAGCAGATCTGATTTAAATATTTTGTTGCTTGGGCTGATGTATGTTTTGTAACACACACTGTGCATGAATATATCTTGCCTGCAGATACATATATTAATTTGCTCTCATAGATAAAGAAATTACCATATATAACCATGTCTGTGTTTCATGTCACTGGATTGGGTTTTCAGACCGGTTACCCTTCTGTTCTCAGAAAAGTGGTCACTGATTTCTGTTACAGTTAAAACTCCTAAGTAGAAATGTGACTTCTCTTTAGTTCTGGATATCAAACCCTGTGTGCCTGTCATTGGTGAATCTTGAAGGAGTAAAAGCAAGATTAGGGCAGAGTGCTATAGCATAGAAAAGGATGAAATGCCACTGTCCAATGCACAAGATTATCTTGTCCCTTCTTGCCATTTGCTATTCAGGTTTCTGCCAATGAAATCGTTAAAAGACAGATGTAAAATAATGAATACCCACACCCTACAGCATTTTACAGTAAACACAAGACTTTCAGGAAGAATAAGCCTTCACTGCCAATACACTGCACCACTGATTGACCCACAGACCATAAAACCAATGTTCTCAAGCTTTCCTGAATTTATGGACAAGTCCTGACCCTTTGGCCCATATGTGTTAAGTCTTCTCTTCTGGCACTTCACAGAAGGCTCCAACTTAATCTGTGGGTTTATGCAACTAAGCAGGATGACGTGGGAATGGAAGAACTGGATTTGTTCATGTGCAGTACAGGTGAGCTGTACCTCATAGAACTTACGGGGATGTCTGGAGTTACATTACCAAGTGTTGGGAGGCAGGGACACACACATAGGAAGGAAAAACAAACCTTCAAACTTTTTTCGGGCTGAACTGTCGTTTGCAGAAAGATAAATATCAAGGGAGAAGCGAGGTAAGTGTTGTTTGCCTCATGGCCAGGTACATCACATAGGTACAAGGAAAGGTACATCACAAAGTGTTCAGAGAAGGATAATAAATGGCAGCTGCAGGGACAGATGTGCCCCACCAATTTCAGATGTCTCATTCTCCTGTCTACCTGTGCAAGACTACAGGCAGTGAGCACCCCCAAAATATTATTCCTACTAAACAGAACTCCCCTCAGGTTATAATTTCAAATAAAAGCTAACTCTTCAAAAAATCCCCTCAAGAAAACAGTCCCATGCTGTTGGACACAAAATGGGTTATATAACACAAGCAAACCACCCTTTCTGGCTTAGTTATAGGTTTGTGTATATCTGTATGTAGGTGTGTGTAGGCAAGGGGATGCAAGGAATACCAGTGTTTTTATTTTAAAAGATTATTGTACAATTCTCACTTGTGTTCACAAACATTCTGTTGGAGCTAGTGTATATTCACTGCATTTTTCTGCCTTTATTTTCTAGACTTGGTAAATTTCTCTCCACTTCCACTACCATCCTTCTTATTTTAAAAAATGGTTTTTAACAACACAAGATTTTTTGAGAACAGATTTGAACAGCAACTAAGTAATAACAGTTTATGAAAATGGGCATTTCTATTATATTAACCTACTGTTCATTATATAAGGTGTCTAGCACATCCAAAATAGATAATCCTGGTATTTTTAAACTCTCACTGAATTAAATTGCATCTAAATCTTGAATTTTCTTTAATTATGTAATCCTTATCTTGACCTTCTTCCATTCTGGAAGACCTTCAGGTTGTGGAGATCAAAGTGGAAACAACTAGTTGGTGTGTTCAGTGAGCATCTTCCTATAATTACAGCCTAACATCTTCAACACTGCTGTGAGGGCTGTTAAGCATGGAAAAAGTATCTTTGCTCAGCTGCCCCTAATGATTCCATATTTTTTCTTAGAGGATGAATTAGCTCAGAACCTTCCTGTCTCTGTAGATAATACAGTTTTAATTGTTCCATTTACCTAGAGAAATTAAATAAAAATATCTTTTAGCTTTGTCTTTCTGACAAGGAAACTCTCTCATTCCTACCAGGTAAACCAGCATTTTCCTTGTGGCAAATTTTTCTTCTGCCTATTCACCTGTTAATTAATACACTGTACACCAACCACAGCACTGACCCCTGAAGCATCACGGGATTTATCTTTCTGCCTGCTGAGAAATGGACATTTATGCTTTGCTTATGCCTTGTAACCAGCTCTTAATCCATCAAAAGCCTTAACACTTACTCCATGGTTAACCATTTTCCAAACAGCTGTGTGTGCAGGACTTTATGAAAAGCCTTAGAAAATCTAAATCAATTATGTTGTGTTTTCCTTTAGTACAGTATTCTATTTTTAAACTCTAAAAATGCAGAGAAAAAGAAATAGTGTTTCAGCTTTCAGCCACAGTGGAGATCCATTCATCTCTTATGTGTCTCATTTAATTGTTTTATAATGCATTTGCTGTGATTCCTTACTGTATTCCTCTGTATCTTGATCACAGTCTCTCTGGTTAAAAATCTTTGGATCAAACCAAGCACAAGTGGAGCACAATCTTGGGTATTCTCTGCTCCTTTTGTAAAATACCTTTCTTTAATAATGCATCAATTTCTTTTTGTTGGTAATACCTTGACCTTTACATTTCAGTTTAGCAAAACTTTAAAGAAAATGCTAGAGTACTTTGCAGAATAAAAGTCATAATTTCATCAAAATTCCAGGATAAATGATCTCATGTTCTCAGGATGATGGTACCCATAAGTTGTACTATAACTATCCGAGCTCCCATAAAACATGAATTTAACATCATTTATTTTTTAAATAGGCTCCATTTTGCAATTTTCAGCTCTCTCTCAGATTCAATACATGGGGTTTTTTTGATGGCAGCTATGCTTAAATTCATCTTCTTGCTTCTACATTTTGTTTCCCTTCATATCACTGCTGAAAAATCCATCTTTCCTACGTTTTAATATTAGCTTTGATAACACCATTGAGCTGCCTTTTCCTAGTGATAAATATCTTTAAAGTTTGTCCTACTCACACTGATAAAACTCTCACAGGGTTATTGCTGAATTGCCAGTAGTGCTGATTTTCAACTTTAGTCCGTTCCGATAAAGACAAAATAAAAAATTTGTGTCAAAACACAAGTCAGAGTGACCTACTTAAAAACAGCCAGTTACAAAGTTACTGGGATATTTTTATAACATGCTAAAAACTGAAACTCAAAATTTCTGGTGTGAATCAGACGATTTCATATTTCCAGTGTCCTTCACAGGAGTAACCCAAGTACTACGGCACTTGCTGTTCCAGGATGGTTTCCAGACATCCCAGTGTAAACTGAAGAAAACCAAAAATTGTTGGAAACTTTTCACAGCCCTTTCCAGGCATTTCTGGTCTTAACTTGTTCTGCTCTTTTCTCCTTCATTTCCCATTTACTTCCTTTCATTACAACCCTGCAAAGTCTACTCCAGTTTTCCCAATTTAAGTTCAACCCTCTGACCTTTAAAGAATGTCACAGCTTTTTCTCCTTCCTGAACCTCAGGAATCTTGAAAAATAACATTTAGCCTCATTGTCTGCTATTTGATTTCTTTCTAGGGTCAATTCTTCTTACTTATTTAGAAACTTAGGCTTCTTCCCTTCAGTTTTTACAGCTTCTCAAATAATTGCTGAGTAGACTTCAATCTCCTCTTTCTTAAAGGCAATTGGACAGTCTCAGCTGGACTTGGTCACTCAACAAAAGGGTGCTGAGCAATAGAAGAGATATCAATATTCAAACAGAAATTGTGCTCTGTTTTCTCTTACTCCTTTCCCTTTCTTTTTGCCTTTATCCTTGATCTTAACCTTTTCTTTTTAATCCTTTTTCCTTTCCACTCTTCTTTCCTTTTTTTTTTTCTTCAGCATGGACCACCTGTAACAGTATAATTTCACAGTTCTCTACAAATCTGAATGCCAATATAACATTCAACAGAGGGCATCAGGGCTGTATCTGACCCTGGTTTCCCTTCTTCAGCCTGATCCTGACTCCCATCCACAGCCTGACATCCCAGCCTGGCCTCAGGCCACCCCATACTCATTCAGGTGCCAGATGCCCTGAGGGAGCCCCTGGGTCATGTTATTTAGGAAACCAAGCTACAGATATTAGTAAAACTTCACAGTGCCCCAAAAAGCCAGCAAACAAACAAACAATGAGAGCCTGAAGCTCTGGTTTACTCCTGCACACAATTAACACCCACTAAAATCTATGAGTTTTGTGCTTGTTCCCAGCGAGCCCTGTAGACTCTGTGGTTTTATAGGTTTCATCCTGGATTTATAAGGAAGTCATCATGAGAGAATTAAGCTTTTATTTTGTTTTTTAAAGGAAAACGAAAGTACCCAATTTTAAAAAGACATTAACCAATCCCTCACTCCCTAATACTGCTGTCAGAGATAAGAGTCTAACCTCTACCAAGTACTTGGCTTTAAAGGCAGTTCTTAGTCAAGGGCAGGCCAGAAAGCACTAAAACACTAAAAAACCCACACCCTATATTTTCCAAAGCCTGTAAATTAACACAACAAACAAATAAAACTTGGAGCTGTGACTGGTTTTTAAAGTAACCTTTGCGGTTTCAATTTCTAAGAACCCACCAGTATAATTTTCATTAAAGATTAACTTTCCTCTAAAAAAACCATTATCAAGGTGTTTCTCTTTCCAAAATTGTGTATCCATATTTCTCCACTGTGGATCCAACCCAATACTCATATAACAAATTGAAATCCCCGTTAAAAGAGGCTTAACAGAGGCTTTCCTTTCCTGAGCTGACAGCTAAAATAATAAGAAAAAGGTAATGTGCTTATTTCCCTTCCATTGTCATTTAACTAAATTTTTCCCCAGCTTCCAAAACCATTTCATTTAAAAATGAATAAAGGTAAATTGAAAAAAACAAAACAAACAAAAAAGGAACAAAGATAGAACTGGTGAGGTGTTCATGATTGTGCTTGTCACAGAGAGTTCGATACATACATCTGTGGGTGGAACCTGAATCCAAATAAATCACTCGTATCATTCTTGAGTGCTTGATAAAATCTGTGCAGGATTCCGAGGTGATGAATAGAAAGAATGTAGAAATAGATGTATATATTCATAGGTACCCATATCATAGAACTGTTGAGGTTGGAAAATATCTCTATCATCAAGTCCAACTGTTCCCCCAGCACTGCCAATGCCAGCACTAAACCGTGTCCCCAGGTGCCACATCCACACATTTTTCGAACACTTCCAGGGATGGTGAATGCCCTGAGCAGCCTGTTCCAATCATTAACAACTATTTCTATGAAAAAAATGTCCCTACTATCTAATCTAAATCTCCCCCGGTGCAACTTGAGGCTGCTTCCTCTCATCCTTTGTTCCCTGGGAGCAGAGCCCAACTCCCCCTGGCTCCCCCCTCCTGTCTGGGAATTGGAGAGAGTGAGAAGGCACCTCAGGGCCTCCTTTTCTCCAGGCTGAGCCCCCCCAGCTCCCTCAGCCCCTCCTGCTGCTTCAGCCCCTTCCCCAGCTCCATTCCCTTCCCTGGACACACTTCAGCCCCTCAAGGTCTCAATATCCTCTACTCCAGTGCATATGCATATGTTCTCTGGGAGAGGGTATATGGGGCACAGAATGGCACAGGGGCATCTAAATACCATTTGTATTTGCATTTTAGGGCAACGAATTGAGTCAGTAAATTCTACCTTTTTAATCACAGAGGAATAATAATCAATGCCTTTGTAAATGGCCTGAAAAGCTGCAGATAGAAATTGTGCTGTAATATTAATGATCCACATTCATGCCTGGCATAAATTGTTTAAGCTTCATCAGCTCCATTGAATTTGGGCCCATTTTGTCTCCTGAACTTCTGCTGCACAATTTGTACATGATTTAAAGTTCTCAGCATTGAAAACACAATTTTTTTAAATTTTTTTTTTTAATACCCTCAGTTTTACTTTGATTTGACAAAATACAAAATAAATAATAAAATTGAGGAACAGGGACTTGTTCTTAAGTATTGAATCTCAGCATTAACAAGTTGATGTCATCAATATGTACTTAGTCCATAGTTTATAGCACTTAGTTATAATTCAAATTATAATAAAAAGTACAATAAATTTGGAATATAAGTATTTATTGTGCCTATTATTGATCTGTATAATGGCACTTTATACCTGCCAGTTACTCTGTTGAAAAATTTGTAACAAAAAATTTTATGGAACATTAGGTCAGAAATTTTAGCTGAGTAAAAAGCCTTAACAGACATTTTGTTTTGCTTAATGAAGAAGTCTTAGTGATAGGAAGAATTCTGCAAAATCCTTCCTTGATCAAAAGACAACTTTAACACAAGAGTGCAACAAACTATTTTACCATGTCAGACTGAAAAGATTATTTTTCTCCTGTGAATTCATAACAATCTCAAGAATCTACACTTCAGCTACAATTTCTAATAAATCCTACTGGAAGGCCAGAAAAAGAAGAAATTCTTGATTTTGGTCATTGGGATTTATCTGTTCAAATAAGAATTGGGGTCTCTATTAGGGCTAAAAGATATTACACTGGGCAGAACAATAACACAATAATATTAAATAATCCCAACATATATTTTCAGCTTATTTTGTTGATTCCTGTTCTCAAAGTGAAAACAAAGACTGCCAGAGGCACAAAAGTTTTTGCTTTTCCATCTCCTAGGGAAATGACTGTTTTTTCTGTCCAAAAGCTACATTTGCTGCATCCTGAACAGATGCAATTTTCATTTGTTCCCTCTAAAATGATCTTGGTGATTTTAAATCCCAGATGAGCAAGTGCAATCGGGTGGGGGAGGATCAGCTCAGACATTTTCAGACATCCATAATATGTGAATCTGTGTCATACCTGGTCACCTGGTCAGTGAGTGGAGACCTAGTCTGTGAAGGCAATAAAATCTAAAGCATGATTCATGAGAAAAAATATAGACCACTGCTTCAAGATAAGAGCACTTGACTGCACTGAATTATTGAGATGCACATAGCAACAGACAGTATTGAGTATAAAGGGGTTTAAAATGACCAGCTTAGATGCAATAACCTACATTTAGATGAATCCAATCCCTGCTCTGTCAAGGTAAAAACAGGTTGGGAAAAAGAAAAAAAAAAAAAGAAAGAGGATTTTTTTTTTTCCCAGTCTATCAATCCAGCAAACTTTTATATTTTATATATAATCTACATATTTTATATAATCTAGCAGAGTTTTATATTTTTTCAATCAGATAATACATTTTCAGTTGCTCATATGTATTTTTCAGTGAAAAATTGTTCTGTTTAGAAACATAATTTCAGTCATCAACAAGTACATTCACCTGCACAGACCACAGAGTAATGTTTGTAATGATTTTCCAGAGACACATAATACATAATCAACTGACTCAGAAGAAAAGACTGTGCATTATTTATTCAAATCTAGAAACTTTGATGAAGCAGCCCAGTCTTGATGGGTTACAGAATCTCTTCTCAGTATGACTTCTGTAACAGAATTGAGCAGAGAATAAAAAAACCATCCGTGGTCATGAATTTATTTGTTTATATCTTGTTTTTAAGCACAGATTTCCCTCTGAGTTACAGATCTCAGAGAATTAACTGAAATTTTTATGTGACCAAATAATGAATATTTCAATAAATCAATAATTCTAATAAACTTACCTGTCTCAGAGAGCAGTTTGGTAGCTTCCAGCACCTTCTCAGTATAAACTCCAGTTTCATAGTTTTCCATCTCTGCATTAATGATGTGAATAACTCTGGCTGCACGGCCTCGGATGGCACCTGCGGTCCTGTCCAGTGTATCCACATCCCCCTCTTGGAGAGCAATCACACACTTATTCACATCTTCCAGAATATGGTTTTCTGGAACGGAGGGAAAAAAAATACAGCTCATTTAATTTCCTTCTTCCTCGTAGCAAAGCTTACAGATTTGGGCAGACAGCAAATGTCAGTGTGTTAAAAAATTGATATCTGTCTTTATCCAGGTCTGCAAAGCAAATTCTCTTCTGTGATATTATGCCACATAATAGTAAAATTCCCAAGTGTGATATTTATCTTGAACAGGGACTGGAATACATAGGTATAGGTATATCTTACCTATAGCATGAGTCCCAACCTGCAATTCTTTTCAAACCAGTCACATTAATTTCAACCATCACACTGAATTTTGGTGTAATAAAAATCAGTGCAAAAAGGAAAGTGGTCAAACATTATGCAGATTCTCTATTAAACAGTCTGAAGATGAATTTACACACTCCCATGAAATTTAATATGTTTGGTTCATTTGTGCCTAAATAAGTCAGAAAAGAAAACAAATAATTTTGACAACACAACAGCAAATGGTCTTTGTAGATAGCAGGGAGCCTGGGCACAAGCAGTTCGTCTCCTGCCCTCCATCTATGCCAAAAATAAGCTCTGAACTTTACATGACACACACTATAATTATATGTGACTGTGCATATTCTGAAATAAGAGTTAACAACAGTGAGTCTGCTCAGATGAGGTAATATTGACCAGCTTTATTGGATTCTTGGGAGCTGCACTATTTTTTTTGGCTCAGAATCATGTGCTGCAGTATCATAATTTATGTAGTATTCCCATATAAATAATGTGAAAGGATGAAGCAGATTTTGATTAGGTCAGGCACTATTTGCCAGCAGCCAGGAGAGTCAAAGTAATTTCAATAAGACTATGACTGAATTTCATATTTGACCAAACTCAGTCTGAGACACTGAGCAACTCTAAAAAACAACTTGCTTTTCTGTTACAGACACCTCTAAACTGAAAATGAAATGTTGTTCCTTGTAGTAGTAGTAAAACAGAATTAATCAGTTCACCAACTGCTTTTTGTTAATTATCCTTGGCCACTAAAAAGAATGACTCACTAATCTTCAGTGTTAAAAATCCCAAGGTTGGATCATTTGAGAGTTTCAGAAATGTATTACATGATGTTGAATTTTACACTTTAACAACTATGGATGGAAACTGAAAGTCCCCTGAGATGTGAATCTGAGTAACTTGCAAGGCAAAATCCTTTGTTTAAAAAACTCCCTATATAGAATTAAAAAGCATTGCTTTGTTGAAATTTTTCTCCACTATTTTGTTCTCACAAACATCATCAATTGCTTTTATGGTGGCATAACCAAATTTTGCCCAACAAGAAGTGCTACATGCATTTGAACAGATACTGCATTTGGAATATAAAATAACATTAAAACCATGGTCAGCTTTGTTTTGGTAGCCTATTATTAAAACATGCCATCAAACGTGACACTCAGTATGAAGAGGAGGAGGTGTCATTTCAGGAGTTACATTTAATCAGACAGTAGCATTTAGAATGGTTCATTGGTTTAACATCTAAAAATAAAACTACCCTGTGTAAACTGAGGCTTCCAAGCCTAGAGTAAGCAAGCAACAGGATTTCTGGATACATGTCGTGTTTATTTATGGACAGCATTAGGAAAAAAAAACCCACCAAAAACTCAATTGAAATTATACTTCCCAGTCACCTTGGAAAGTTTGGATCTAAGTCAAGACGAAGTTAGAAGGAAAAAATGATTTGAGAAAAAGAAATGAAAACCCCCATCATCCATTCAACTGACTTCTGGTTTATGGATACAAGCACTTGGAGTAAACAAAGTTCTCAAGCAAATCAGAAAATGGCTATTTGAGAAAGTTTGCTAGCTCTTTGGCTTGTGGACTGGGTCAGCAGTTTACAGTCTGGTTTGCCCTTTCACTGTAGAACCAGGTCCGCTGAAAAGTGTTTGTCGGTCTCAAATCTCTAATAAAAATCAATGTGCTCCCAGATTCTGAAGTACCCTTTTATTCTGACAGTTTATTTTCATTTCCTCGTCATGGCTTGCAGTAAGCACTCTAACAGGGCTGTTGAACAGTGGAATGTAATTAACTAAGTCAAACCATTTTCCTGTTAATAATAGTAGTAGGATACAGCCAAACAAAATAAAGGTCAGGTCAAAAAGGAAAACTAGGGATTTTTTAAAAGAATAAATATTTTTTTCCTTCAAATCTCACAAAATTCTATTAGAAAATTTAGGTAACATCAAGGAAAGTAATGTAGATTGAAACATAACATTTTGGCCAGACTGTCTCATGAAGTTTGCCTCTTCTGAGACATTCAGGTAAGCCAAGCACTCTTGGCACACTCTGTGTCCTTATGCACAACAATGAAATTCACCTTTCAAACTGAAATAGGAAAATGAGTTTTCTGCAGCAGACAATTACCCTAGGACACGGAGCAATCTGCAATTACCGTGTTCGTTGTGTATGACTGCATCATAACAATCCACTCTGCCACAAGTTGTAGCACTTTACAAGGAGGATGGAGAAAAGACTGTGACCCAAAGAGTCAATGTCCTTCTCTTCTCCATCCCTTCTTTATGTGAGGACTAGGATACTTTGCCTTTTTCCACAGCAGAGCTTGCTTTGCATTGAAAGCCTCCCCAGTGAGGTCTGAGAAGTGTAAAGATTTGCGTTTTCCTGTACTACTTTACTACTTCTCTCTGGTTTTATTGTTACACCAATAACTCTGAGACCCAGAAGTGCCTCCCAGCTCTCTCAGACACTGGCCATGTCTGACAACATACCCAGACAAGAATCATAGAATCATGAAGTCATTAAGGCTGGAAAAGGTCTCTAAGATCATTGAGTCCAACAACTAACACTGTCAGGTCGACCACTAACACGTGCAGCCTCTGCCTATTTCCCTTCTTCCTATCCCTCTTCAGGGCCTGGTAACCTGGTACAGATGGTCAGGGGGCAAGGACTCTATGGTACATCTGCCCCACTGTACAGACACACTGAGCAAAGCTACAGAATAAAGCAAGGAAAGTGTCAAGGCCAGGTTGGACGGGGCTTGGAGAAACCTGGTCTAGGGAAAGATGTCCCTGTCTATGGCAGGGCATTGGAACTAGATGATCTTTAAGGTCTCTTCCAACCCAAACCATCCTGTGAATCTGTGATTCTATAAAGTTCATCTTTCCTCCTCTTGCCTGCAACTGCACAACGATTCTAACAATTCCTACAAATACTGTCAGCCTGTCACAGGTCTGGAACACATTTTTAAAAGGTGGCTAAAATCCCCTTTGTAACTGAGTTGAAACAAAACTTCTCTAGAAATAGAAGTGAAAATAGGATGCTATTTTCTGGGAGGTGAAAAGCCAACCATTGCTACCAGGGATTAATTGACATGGTGTGGCTGCTCTCACTGAGTGCAGAAGATCAGCATTCCCATAGACACAGACTAATGGATTAATGATGCTTTAGTAATTATAGCTTTTATCCACTCTGACCCATTACTTCAATTTAGGAGTATATTTTTAGAAGAGTGCCTTGATCCCAGTACCTGAAACAGAGAGGAAATCATCCACCGAAGTGATGTCATCAACAGCTTCAGTGAGGACTCGCACCTGCTTCTCCCACTGATCTTTAAACACATCCATGTTGTCCTGGGCTACTTTGCTCTGGGGTCTGGCAGCCAACGTGAGTGCAGCATTTATAACCTGTTATTCAAACCCAGTTGTTAGGAGAAGTGAAAGTTTTTTCACAACAATAAGAACAAATAGATTATGGGCTGTGTTACAAACGCAGCATCACACCCCACTTGATATGTGGGTCTCAAGGTATGAATGAATTTTTCATAGGTCATGGAAATCAGGCAACAATGTCATGACAAAGACAAGGTTATAATCTTCACCCAGGCTGTTTTCCCTGTCTCAGCTAACTGATGCTTTTAAACACTAAAAGAGTTCTCAGGTACATTTCAGTAGGAATCTTACTTACCTGTGGGCACAGACTATCAATCTGTGTGGCTGCCATACGGACTAACTTCACACCTTCTTCATTATTTGAGATTGAACAGGCCAGATTTGCAACCTGCAATGAAATCAGCAGATGAGAATCAAGTTTTAGGCAAGTAAGCCATTAGAGTCATAACTTTCTCTGTTCCTATTGAGCCCTGCCTGGAACAAAAGAATTGTATACAAGAAGAATAATGCATCATCTTCTGTGCTGGTGAACAGAAACACGTGTAGATTATTTCCTTACTGGCAAACTGAACTACCCACCTTCTTTAGATTTTTCTCAGAATCTGTCCTCACTGTCAAGTGTTTCACATCCTCCTCTATAGCTTGAAAATTATCTCCTGAGAAGTCATGTAGAGAATGCAGAGCACCCAGACAATTGTCTATACATTTCCTTTTCCCACAGTTTCTTTTTTTTTCTTATTAACCAGGTCCAAATGAATACAGGTAATCAGGTTCATCCATATACTTTGAGCTTTGCAAAATGCAGAATCTTTAATGCCCTAACACATGGAATTGTACTTTTCCATCCATAAACAAAACTCTGGGAAGCTACATACCACTCGAATATTTTCATTGTTTTCAGATCCTGATGGTTTTATGAGGGTTTTATTTCAGTTCTCAGGTGGACCTCTTTATTTCTATGTGATTGCCTGCCCTCCAGTAAGATAGATATCCACCATAACAGTGATGTGAAATGTCTCTGGTGAAAGCCTCATTCTGTAACATATGCCTGAAGATCTCATTCAAAGATCTTTGGATCTACATTTGCTCACTCTGGCACAGCTCTGGGCAGTCTGAACCTCATAAGACTGAAGGCTATTTGGATAAGATGAAGACAGAGAAGACTTAGAGAGGCATCTGAATGAAATCTAGCAATTAGACCATGTCTCCAGAGCTGCATCTCTGTGGCTTGGATTCAAGTGGAAGAGCATGTTCTCCCAGCTCATACAGTTCTTCCAAGAAATGCATTCCCAAAAGCTTTGGCCAAGTCCATGAATCTGCCATGGTTTTCCAAACAGCAATTCATGGCACAGTGCACATAATTAAGCTCATCGGTGATATTTAAATCACAAAGGTACATTTTGGGATGGGGGAATACAGGATATTTTTTTAATCACCCAAAAGTACGACTTTTAATTCTAATCTACATTAAAACAAACTTATAAATTTTAAATACGCTTCCTTGATATTATTCACTGTGCCTGAAGGCACAACTATCAGTTGGAAATGATTCATGAATTAGTTCAAATACCCCCATCCTTCCAATTTTCCTCCAGTCTCCCCTTGTGGTATTAAACTGTTCTCATCTCCAGTGCACATCCCCGCATTAGCCCTGATCCATCTGTTCTGCATGGAACCTATTTCCCTTCACAGTTCTGGGGAACGTGGTTTGCATATAACACAGTGCCAAAGCTCAGGAAAGGAAAGAACCCAAGGCTTCAAAGAGTCTTGCAGGCATTTCCTAGTCAAGATTTTACCATAGTGTTGTGATTTTTATTTTCATTTCATGATGAGACAAATTAGTGAGTCTGTTTGTTAACAGCCTTACAGCCCTCGTGTCAAAAACATTCTTCTGAGCTGACATCTTCCAATTAAGTCACCATTTTCTGTAGTCACTTCTTTGCACACATCAAACAGACCACTTTAATCTTCACCAGAAACAAAAGCTAAGCAGGATGATAATTAGAATGCATTAACATGAGTGGAAATTACAGACCTTAAAGACTAGTAAATAATATTAAGTTCAGCAAGTGCCATCTTCCTGTATTTGAAATAAGTGGCTTTTCAGATTGCCCTTTCATTTTGTGATTATCATGATGGGAATTTGTCCTAAGGCTTCAGATGCAACATACATCTTCTTTTTTCACAGATAGCACTGAAGGAGGCTGGATGTCATGAAATGGCAATCAAACTGTGAAGCAGGTCTTTGAGTTCTTCTGGAAAAGATTTTGGCAGATATAATCAACAAAAATAAAACTTATTTTGTCTCTGTTAATTACTCTTTCAATAAAATTTGATGAGATAATAATTGGATGTTGTAAAGTGCCCTGTTTTCTGAGGAGGGATTCAGACATAACCAGAGAAAACTTTTTCTCCTTTATTTGTAAAACAGAGTTCAGCACATTGGTTTGGGTGCTAATATCAATACAGGAGTACAAATGTAATCTATTGCTACATTAAATATGCATCAAAAGAGCATTACAGTTATCTGTTTAAAAGAAATAGTGGTATATATCATGTACAATCCCTACATGATGAGCCTAATAGTTTCTGTGGTATATTTCAAGTCTTGCATAAATACAGCACTGTATCATCAGCAGTCAGAAAGCAATACTGTGTCACAATTCAGCAGGGAGAGTGCCAGCCTGTACCATGGGAAGATATGATTATGTCAAATAAGTACAGAGATAAGCAAATTCCACAAAGGTAGATGCAATTTGGATAAAATTGAATTTAGCACTGCAAATCAGAAATACTATGACTTTACCTAAAACTGATTTTTAAAACATGGCAAGAAATAGCCATTACTTGCTTAAGCCTGCATTTTAGTGCCACTGCATAAGTGTGGATCTGTGAAACAATACAAGTTCTAAGTGCACTCAATCACTAGATACTACACTATTTAATTATTTTGATTGACTTTGCTATCAAATACAGAGTCAGGTCACTATCAATTAGTATTCCTGGCACAGCAAAGTCCACATTCATGCTCTTAGTTGATAGAAACCATGAGGTAATTCACCATGCTTTTAGCCTACTATAAATTCAGCAACTTCAGATATTTTTCCTATTTAAAACTATGACAAGAAAAACTTAGACCCAATTCCACCCCACTTAGCTGAGACACTTTGACTATCCTTCAGACAATGGAAAAAAAGAGCAAGGCCCTTCCAGAGGCTGTTTTAGGTCTCTGGTTGACTCTCTGATCCTCTAGATGTGTCTAGTTTATTATTTAAACTTAGCTGGCCCTGATGATTGTTGAAAAAGGTATTACTGAAATGAAAGAGGCTGTAATGATGTATTATAACTTGTTTTGCATGGGCATAGTTAATACAACAAACTCTTCAAGGCTGGGAATTCGTTAAATGTGCCATTCCTGAGCCGGATGGAGCAGACAGCTTGAAAAGGAAAATAAAAGGGCTGTATATTACCATAGCTGCCAATTACCAAACCTTTGATTTGACAGCCTTTACCTTTATGCTTCAAGTGCTCTGTCTCCACCAAAGCATTGAAAAGAAGGTTTCATGAAAGGCTGTGGAAGCAACCAGGTAATTAATTTTTTTCTTTTTTTTTCCTGTTTATTAAGTTCCTTGAGCACCCTGACTTCACTGAGTGCCATAAAGAACTTAAGATTGTATTAAGATCAATGTGAACTGTCTGAAGAGCATTTATATGAATGAATACATTTTAAATACCAAAATCAATGAACTGTGAATCATCCTCGAACTGCGCGGAGAACGTAATAACAGTGAAACTGCTGTGCAGATAAACATTATTGTCCAGAATTTCAGGTCTGCTAAGCTACTCTTATACCATCAAAACAATTGTTAAACACCTTAAACCTGTCCTGTAAGAGCACGGAAAGGTAATGAGCAAGAAAATAAACACTCCAGGTGCAGCAACGTTGTATTTTTCTGTAATCACTGAACCCACTGAACCAGCCCTAGAACTGGGGATGTGAAGAAGCAGGTACAAACTGCTTCATATTCATTTCCATCACTGGCACTGATAGCACAAGATGCAATTCTGCACCTTGCCAGGTATCTCTCTTTAATCATGCAAAGAGTTCCAGTAGTTTCAGTTATTTAAAATACATACAGAACCAGTCACAATAAAATACATCTGCATGTATTTGGTTGTATTTCAGCTTCAGTTTCTTGCTGGATAGCAGATTGGGCTGGGGAGGGACTTGGTTTCTAATGCAAATTTTTATTATTCTTTGTGGTGTCTTGACCCTGTTTGGACCTCAGGTGCTCTGTCACTCCCCTCCTCAGCTGGACAGGAGAGAAAATGCAATGAAAGGCTTGTGGGTCGAGTTCAGGGCAGGCAGAGATCACTCACCAGTTACCATCATGGGCAAAACAGTTAACTGTGGGAAACCAGCTTAATTTATTACCAATCAAATCAGAGTAGCATAATGAGAAATAAACCAAATCTTGAAAACACCTTTCCCCCCTCCCTTTCCTTCTTCCTGCACTCAACTTCACTCCCAAATTCTCTCCCTCCTCCCTCTCAGTGGCACAGGGGATGGGAAATGGGGGCTGTGGTCAGTCCAACATGCTGTCTGTGCTGCTACTTCCTCCTCAGGAGTTGGACTCCTCACGCTCTTCCCCTGCTCCTGCCTGGGGTCCCACCCATGGGAGACAGTTCTTCATGAACTGCTCCAGCCCAGGTCCCTTCCCATAGAGTGCAGTCCTTCAGGAACAGGCAGCTCCATCATGAGGTCACAAATCCTGCCCAGCAAACCTGCTCCGGTGTGGGCTCCTCTCTCCATGGAGCCACAGATCCTGCCAGGATCCTGCTCCAGCACGAGCTTCCCACGGGGTCACAGCCTCCTTTGGGCATCTCCCTGCTCCGGTGTGGGGCCCTCCATGGGCTGTAGGTGGATCTCTGTTCCCCCTGGACCTCGCTGGGTTCAGGGGCACAGCTGCCTCACCATGGGCTGCCCC
The DNA here is from genome assembly GCF_036250125.1 of Pseudopipra pipra. Classification (NCBI taxonomy): domain Eukaryota; kingdom Metazoa; phylum Chordata; class Aves; order Passeriformes; family Pipridae; genus Pseudopipra; species Pseudopipra pipra. The sequence continues at coordinate 72,167,325 of NC_087552.1, forward strand.
TCGGGCTGCAGGGGAACCTCAGCTCCCATTCCTGGAGCACCTCCTGCCCCTCCTGCTGCTCCACCCTGGAGTCTGCAGGGCTGCTCCTCTCACACATTCTCACTCTCTGTCAGGCTGCTGCCCAGCAGTTTTTTCCCACTTCTTACACACGTTATCCCAGCGGTGCCACCACCATCTCTGATGGGCTTGGCCTTATCCAGTGGTGGGTCCATCCTGGAGACGTCTGGAATTGGCTCCATGGACATGGGGGAAGGTTCCAGAAGCTTCTCACAGAAGCCACCCCTGTAGCCCCCCTTGCTACCAAAACCTTGCCATGCAAACCCAATACTCCATTGTTGAAAGGCCATGCCAAGGACAGGATTTACCTAAGGACACATGGATATGGCAGCTGGGAGTGCAGGCCCTGCTTGGATGGGCAATGCCTACACTGGTTTTTCACTAGGAAGCAACTAAAGAGTGGATCAGCATTTGTTCATTACATTTGTCATCCATACTATTTAGGACAGGAAAGCTTTATTTCTGCCATAAAATTGCCCTCCAAGTTACCAAAGTAATCGAGGATCTTTCACATTAATTTACTTTATTTTTACACTGATTAAAATCAGGTGTAGTTACCTTTCATTTTATTTTTAAACTACACTGTTTCCATTTTTGACTTTAGCCCTTCGTATTATTAAAGGTAACTATGACTATCAAGATGTATTGTCCTCTTATGACTATCGAATTGTATTATCCTCTGGTTCAAAATTGAATTAAAAAATTTAACATGGCCACTCTGAATTCAAATAAGAGAAAAGGTCCAAAAAAAAGAAATCCATTGCTTGGAGTAAAAATGAGAGCATTATGTGCTACAGCAAAGGAGCAACAGCAACACAAAGGCTGCAGAATATCAATTTTTTAACTTTTTCTTTTATTCCTTTTTCACCATAAATTGCTTGAAGAAATGATACCAAAAAAGCTCTGTTCGGCTTTCCCAACCATTTAACCATTCAAAGGTAAGAATGCAATCTATTTCTATCTTACTTACTTAGTTTTCCATATTGCTGATGTGTGACTTTCTTTTTCTTTTGTTATTCATGCCTTTTCTATTTTGTCTGCACCATACATTTGAGAAGCTGAAACTTTCTGAGTTACTCAGATTGAGTTGAAGGTGGTTTAAGTCAGAGACTTCTTTAATATTCACAGTGGACTAAACCCAAGCAAATAATCAGTTATGATGTTCCAGCTGATGGGATGTAACTTGCTGAACTGTGGTATCTTAACTATTTGTAATTATTTATCCATTCACTTAGTAATTTATCCAGATATTGCTTCAATCTCTGAATCCTTCAAAATTTTGACATATATTAATGTTGGTACTGCTGTAGGCAGCCCAGTGATATTCATGGAGCCACAAATAAGATTTTTTTTTCTAAAGGAGAGCAGAGTTGAAGCCAAGTTAGCCAAGATCTTCAACTTATTTATCCTCGCTCTATTCATTCAAGCATTATATTATGAGCAAAACTCTATTTATCACTAGACAGGATGTTTTTGCACATACACAAACAAGAGCCAAAAATCAAAATGTCACTGAGAGTACATATTGCAGCAGATTCCTCTTCCTCGTCATGCACTGCAGTGCCAATTTGTACTACCAGGAAAATATTAGACTGTGGCCTCTTTCTCAGTACCTTTTCCATATGGCATGGGGGAATCACATACTGGAAATAGGGACAATTTTCCCTCATTTATATCATCTAGAATAAGAGATGTATTTTTCAGTTGTTTACCTGTACATATATTTCTGTGTATTAAAAATCTAATTGCATGTACAGCAGTAAAAAAGGGCATTTCTTTTATAAGTTAATAATGATCTGATTTACTGAGTCTGATGTTTGCTTAAAAAATTTTCAGTACCAAACCCTGAACATATTTAATATAAACTGCTCAGGCATTTACAATATATATCTAGGGAGATTGGTAAGAACAGGACTTTAGAAAGCTACAGAACATTTTAAGCACAACAGCTGAATGTTTTATTTTATGTCTTATATGCTGCCCACTGAACCTGTGAAAACTCTTTTCACTCTCAAAAGGTCAGCAGCATATTCTCTCACACTTACTGCAGGAATAAGCCTTTTCCACTCACTCAAACTCCCTTCAGACTTGCTCTGTATCAGATTTAGTTGAAAGAGTTTTAGGAGATTTCTGCTTTTGGTAATGTCCAAAGTAACTTGAATAAATTCAGTGGGTTTTGGTCTGAGATTTTTGAAAGAAACCTAATAGTGTTGGAAGCCTCATGTGTACAGAAAACTTAATTCTAAGTGAAAAGATCCTCATTTGGAACAATTTCAATGAAGTGTTGTTAATACAATCTGAATCTCCTTGACTTTCTAGGACCATTCTGTTACATGCAGTGATTATAGCTTATAGAATGGAGTAAACGTGAGATCAAAAATGAAACACCTTGGAAAAAACCCTTCCACTTTACTGTTTTCATAACTGAAAAAAGGCAGTATTGGTTCATGTTCAATTATAGAGCTGCTAGTAAAGGGCAGAAGAAAAAGGTATTGTATTATATTTGATCCTTTACTTTTAATATTGAACAATAATAATGATTTCAGATATGAATAAAGAAGATACTCACTAGAAGTAAATACTGACTCTTCTTTCCTTTCTTTTCTCTCCAAATAAATGGAATTGGCCATAAAACTCTGTCTTCCTGAAACAAGTCAAGTTTCTACACCACACTGATGAGCCCCAACCATGATAAATGTGCCTGACTGCAAGCACAAGAAACCCCTGGTGTGGTCTAAAAGAAGAGGGAGAAAATCCTATTGTGCATCTGGGATTTTAGACCAACTTTCCAGGTCTTACTGATTTTTCAGCAGGATCATCCCAAGAATTCTCTGTGGCAAACAGGGAAAAGGTAACTGCTTAGAGAAAAGGCAGGTGAATGTCTCAGAGCATTTTTCCAATTTACACCTGAGAAATATTATACTGGAAACTTCTTCAGTTTTATTTGTAAAATTATTCAAGCAATGCTGTTGGAAACTTGGAGCAAAACAGTGCCCAGAACTATCAACCTGCATCCTCATCTAGAACAAATGGGCTCAGAGGTGCCCCAGTTACTACATGAAGATCCAATCTCATAATTAAAAATTAGGGATTCTCCATTTCACTGTATCTCTAAATAGCTCAGAATTCAAAGACTTTAGAAAAGTGGGTGTGGATGCTAATTCCCAGAGATGATATCAATTGAACTATTTTGTATTTTGACAGAAAACTCCCTTGGGAATTACAGATGATCCTCCCTTGTTTTCTTAAGAGTCGGTTTCTAAGGCATTCTAAGGCATTCAATAGAATTAAATGATAGTACTAATGGGGATCCTGTATGGCTCCCAGCTGGCCAGCTGGGAGATGAGGACTTCACTCAGAAGCAGAAAAGGGCTTCACTCCTGAAGTTCCCTACTCCAAGAGTTGGGACTTTCCAGGTACAGTGGGACATTCAGCTTAGATATGTGGGATTTCTCCCTCCAATGATTTGCTCACTGCATTGATGCAACTTCTGAATTTTCTCTCTATACATCTCTATCCTCTGATGAAGAAATAAACGCAAACAGCTGCAGTTAAGCCAAGAAGAAGAAGAAGAGCAGGATGTAGTCTCAAGAGCATAGTTAAGACAGAATTTGTACTTTGGTTTTAGCTTGTCTGGAGCAATACAGCATTGCACTGATGAAATGCAGAGAGTATTTGTCATACAAAAAAGCAGCCTATAAAGCCATAGGGAATCTGTTCCCTATTGTCCATCTATTCAGGAGGGCCATGGAGTAGATATCCTGTTCTAAACCACACCACTAACATGATGACTGAGTCTAGAGAGTATAGCTAAAAGCGACTAATTTGATTTACTGATTTTCTGAGGTACATGTATAACTGCATTTTACATTGCAAGGGTACATGTTTTTTACTTCTTGTCACAAAAAACAAAGGTAAAATACCCAACTACAAGAATTCCTTCTGCATAGGTCAGAGACCAGCAACCCATCTCAGTGCTCTTTTACCTCTGTTAGCAGGATTGGGTTACTTTCCTACTTAATTTGACAAGAGGTAAAGGATTTTTGACACCATTCTTCCACAGTTAGTCTACTCACACTGAAGAACCAGTGAACAAAGAATGCAGAGGAACACAACAAAAACTACAGCAGTATCTCTGAAATGTCAGACAACAGAACATTTAACCAACAACAACTGTTATGTTCCAAAGTGTGTGAAGTGGCCAAAAAAAAGGTCTTGGTTTGTTATATCAACAATTGAGGAAGCAACTCGGGAAGTTTGTGACCTTTCTGGTCAATCTGCAATCAAGGCCACTGCTATTAAACTTCATCATGAATTATGAGCAATGTATAGTGAAATAGTCAAGGAGCAAGAGGGCAGTTGGTGTCCTATGGAAACAAGATTTACAACACTGCAATGTGTATGAGTCGATCCCATAAAGCACTTTTGACAACATACCCCTGGCAGTGCTATAATTAATAGATATTAATAGCAAGTAGTTACCAAAGCAATCCATCTATCTAATAACAGTCCACTATTTTGGCAAACTGCTCAGTGACCCTGGGACACTGATGCATGCCTGACTAGGCTGTGATAATTAAATGTTAGTTATATTATCAGGAAGCTGTATTTTGACAGCTGTTGAAGAAAAAGAGGGGACTGTGGTAGGAACTCAGAAAAGTTCAAGACATTAACAGAAGCTTTGAAGGCATTAACAACGTGATAACAGACACCCCAGGGTATAAACAAAGCACAAATTACAATCACTGATCCCTAAAGAAACATAACTTGCAAGTTAGATAGAACCAATTTTATTTAGCTGACCAATGTGGATGGAGCTGAACTTGGCAGGGGATGCAAAGAATAATAAGGACTTCCACGGGTATGTCAGCCAGAAAAGGAAGGTCAAAGAAAGTGCATCCCCCTGATAAGCAAGACTGGCAAACTGGCAACAACAGATGAAAAGGTTGAGGTACTCAATAACTTTTTTGCTTCAGTCTCCAATGGAAACCTCTCTTCCCACATCTCTAGAGGATGGACTGCAAGGCAGGGACTGGGGGAGCAAAGTCTCTCCCACTGACAGAGAAGATGAAGTCTGTGACCAGCTGAGGAAGCTGAACATACATAAGTCTGTGGGACCTGATGAGATGCATCCCAGGGCCCTGAGGGAATTGGCTGATGTAGTTGCCAAGCACTCTCCACGGTATTTGAAAAATCGTGGCAGTCAGGTGAAGTCCCTGGCGACTGGAAAAAGGAAAACTTTGCACCCATCTTAAAAAAGTGTAGAAAGGAGGAGCCTGGGAACTACCATCCTGTCAACCTCACGTCTGTGCCTGGGAAGGTCATGGGACAGATCCTCCTGGAAGCTCTGCTGAGGCACATGGAGGACAGGGATATGATTTGAGACAGCCAGCACGGCTTCACCAGAGGCCAGCAGGCTGAGGGAGGGGATTCTGCCCCCCTACTTCACCTCGGTAAAACCTCACCTGGAATCCTGGGTCCGACCCTGGACCCTCATCACAGAAAAGACATGGATCTGTTGAACTAGATCCAGAGGAGAGCCACAGAAATTATCAGAGGGCTGACTTCCTTTATAGGGGTGAGCAAAGAAATTTTTATTTGGGGCAATAATTTAACAAAGTCCCATTCAGAGACTGAATTTACATGTATCCAATTTTTGTTCAAGGATAATCTATAAAATGTTTTTACAATAATGGTTCAACAGTAATGCAAAACTATAACATGTGCCCAGAAACAGAATGTGTAGACAAGGCAACAGAACTGGATGTTCCCTTTTCTATTCCTCCTGTCAATATGTTTTAACCCTGGCATGGAGAGAGCTCATATTGTCTCCAAACATCATTTAGTTTACTCATCTGCCTAGCAGCCCTTTTTCCTGCTAATACATCACCTTTTCTCTTCGAAAAACATGTATTTATGACAATTATTTTTACAATGTGAGTGTCTGACACCAATAAAGATCCAGAGTATTTAGCAGAAAAACTACATGTTGATATGAGGTATTTTCCCATTTCTGTATTATAAAAAACTAGTCAGTCCATTACTCCTCACTTTTTGTCCTATCACTCTCTGTCCATCCTTTTTCTAGGATCATAAACAGGGGTATCTTACATTCAGTTGTTTAACAGCATTTATACCAGTAAGGTGACCACAGCCAAGACACAGACCTGAGCACTTGCACACACTCATCCACATTTTTCAACTGCAAACATAATGCTCAGCAGAGTTTTAGCCAAAAATACCTATTATTAGAGTAACTTTTCCCCCAGTGTTTATTAGGAAGCTATCCTTCATCACACTACAGGTCATCATTCAGTTTTCCACCATCTGTCTTTAAATTAAATGATTTCTGAGATATCATCCTGGAACAGGAAAAAAACTGAAAAACACAGAAAATGTAAGGTCATATACAATAAAATGGAGCATTACTAAGTCTTCTCTCAGGCCCATTCCATGTTGCTTTGAGAATTGATAATTGCATTCAAGAATACATCCAGAAAAGGTGATGGGTTCTACCTGTACTTATTTTTTTTTTTTTTTAACCCATAGATTGCCTCTCTGTGAAGCAGGTGGGGAATAAATAACACCTTCCTTTGGAGTAGGCGAATGAAGTTTATTTTAATGTTAGGAACATTGTGGCTAAGTTGGATTAGTTTTGACAGGAGAGCTGATACCACAGCAACATCCATGTCATCACACCGATGTTAATATAATATTACTACAAGTCGTGGAAATTGGAGCCGAAAGGAAACTTGACAGACGATGCTCCTGTCTGAGGGCAGGATCAGCTGTGCCCAAACCACTCCTGGCAGGTGTTTGTTTCACTTAGTCTCACAAGTCTGCATTGATACACATCGTATGGATTTCTATTCCTGTACGCGAAACATTTAATTAGGGAAAACAAATAGCAGCAGTGTGTGACGAGGTCAGGCTTCCTGGATCAACTGCAGGCAGCGTGCACTAATCAGGGCCCATTCAAATACATATTAGGGGATTGAGTAATGACAGCAGGCAGAAAAACAACTGAAAAAAACCCCAACCAAAAATCAATAACCCCCCCGTTTTTATTTCCTCTGCACATTTCTCCTTTGCAGACTCACTGTGAGCTAAAATACGGGTCTGAGCTATCGGAATTTGTGAGTGAAGAGAACAAGCTAAAAACCACATTTATCTACTGCACAGCAAGGAGGCTATTTGCATCCTATTAGGACTATTTTTACATGATTGTAGTAAACTCAACAGATCTTTAGGACCTTAAAAAATTACAAACCAAAAAATCCTTAAAATGAGTTCTACCAAGAAGCTACTACCAGTGGAGGTGATTTTTTAAGCTAAAAGAAATTTTGATATCCCTTCCCACTGTCTTTTTTGCGTGTGCATTTCTGTGCACGAAACACCACCACAAAGGATTATTGGCTGAGTCTGAACAATTCATCTTGTAAATTAAATTGCCACATATTACCCAGGTTCTTGAGATATCTTTATACACTTGGAAGAGCAAAGGAAAAATATAATTAAAACATATCTTTGAAGGATTTTTCTTTCTCTGAAAGAACTTCTTTTTACCATCAGAACAGGTGACGTGCTGGTTCCTCTGATCTGTTTAACACATTGTTATTGCTGTCTCTACTCAGATGTCTCTCAGACTCCCCAGATAATGCAAAAATAATGACAAAAATTTTGATCACTACTTGTATTATTTAAAATGGATTGCAGTCAATTCGATTCTATTTATTTGAAAACCAATCCCTGTTCTCAGAGTGAGAAACTGCAGCAGGAGCCCTGAACACATTAAAAAACATTAGTACATTCTAAGTATTAATTCTTTAAATTATGTGTGTGAAACTAAGAGATTGAGGGGGTTCAAGTGCAGCTATAAACACAAACAAATCAGCCCTCGCACAGTAAAGGACTGCAGATCACACTGAACTCAATAATTCTAGAGATACAAAACCCACCAACTCTTACAAGAAATGATGAAGCCTCTCCATTCAATCCATCCTATGAGACAAAACTGAAGGTCCCCAACTCACGTAGAGCACCTTTGTTACCCTTCAGCAAAGCTGCAGTGATTTACACCAGCCCTGGCTCATAGGACACACACTTTGGTGAATAAATTGTAGCTTTGAAAAACCAAGGTAGAAATTAATTCCACAATCAATCCACCAGCAGTACACAAATGGTAGTAAATACTTCTGTGTTTTCACTTCTCCATCTGTACAATGGCATTCCAGAAATGTTTGAGAGACTCTATGTAGAAGTGTCTCTGTGGTGCCAGTCCGTGTATAGAAAGAAGTAAATAAAATAGTATTTTCTAAATGTGGCAATTGATCACTAAAGCTTTTCTTTCACTGGATTAAAAAGACAGAATTTTTTGACCAAAGAGCATGTCATAGTCTCTATAAAAAAAATGCACATATCATTGCTACCAGAAATGAATAACATATTACAAAAATACATCAATCCTATATCCTTTTATTCTCCTAATCCCCATCTTTTTAATGGTTAATTTATTGTGGATTCACTGAACAGCCATCAGCATACATTTGCACTACTACCAACTGGAATTTATTCATCTGGCTGCACAGAGGGATTTGTTAGTTATTGGGGGTCAGTGAACATGTAACAGAGTTTTATAAACTGATATTGAACAGGAAGAAACTGCATTAGAATGAAGCCAGAATAACAATAAGCCAAAGAGTCAGGTGAGTATTTCTTGCTTCATCTCCTATATAAACCTTTTTTTTTTTTCACTGCCAGGAAGATAATGCTTTTTATATTTATATATATTTTTAAAAAATATTTACTTTCTTTCTATTACTATTTTTTTTAGCTCTCTGTACCCCCTGACAGCTGCCCTGCTGACAGCCTCCTGCCAGCTGAAAGGGCAGGGGAAGGAACAGCACCAGTGTTCTGACAGTGTGTGGCTGAGCCAAGCGTGTGACAGGCTTTTGTCCCACGGACAACGGGTCCCAAATGGCAGCACAAGTTGCAGCTTCTCAGTGCTAAGAGCTTTAATCCTACTTTTTAACTCTGTCTTACTTCAAGAGGTAGTTTGCAATATATCAAATAATTGATTCTTTCTATATATTTAGCACTATCCAGTCATCAGCTACAGTGGAATTAATCTTGATTTCCATTGGCGTGAGTGACAGGAGAAATGAGCTCGGGGATATAGTTTGGGGATAACAGCTGTTGAAAATGTTTATTTGCATAAACACGAGGAAATCAATTCCATTTCTGAGGCAATGGAAATATAACTTACCCCAGGCAGTTCTCATCTGAGAAACCACCTTTCCTGAGAGAATGACAGTCAAATTGTCTGCAAGATATTACCTGCTACCTATTATACCAACGTTACACTGCAGACTTAAGAAACAGGGCAAAATCATACAGAACTGTGTAGTAACATAAAAGTGCCATTTGAACTAGGTTGGGAATAGGTTGGTACAATGCATGTTCACCTGTTTGATTAACATTTTAAAAAAATATAACATGATTCTCACAGATACTCATGCAGATGCTCAGGATTATTGAAAAATTTCAAAGAAAAAATATTTTTCAGTTTATAAATTGAAGTAAAAAATTCCCAAATTTTCTTCTCCTAGCCGTCAAAACCCAGTAGAAATAGAGGCAAATGGACTCGTGCTGAAGATATTTGAATAGAAAAGGTGTTGAGAAAACACTGGTGTATCTAAGATCAGCTTTACTCATTTTAGAAGTTCAGAGAGGAACACCTGATTTTCATGTTCTGTTATTCCCAGTTTAGGCAAGCATTCAATTTGAGAAGGGAGCGCAGAGGTGATTTAAATTTAATATCTCGATCTCATTTCAAGAGAATGGCTTAAACACAAACACAGTCAAGTTGAAAGTCTTAATGTTCTACTTCAATTCACATGATTTATGGCAGGGAAAAAACCTGTAGTTTCTCAACAGGCTGAGAAATGCCAGTTTCATCTACATGGACTAAAGGAACCCAAAGTCAAACAACAGACACTCAAACTAACATTTAACACTCCAGTTGACATTCGACACTGATATTCAAATGAACATTCCAGCTAAGAATAACTCTCCTTTTCAAAAATCCTAAATATGAAATAGGGCAGATATTGCATTCATCTGTACTCGTATAATTAGACATACTGGACTGAACTCATGTTTTTACCCAGGATTTATGTGGGGCAATTGAAGCCTATCCTTCAGTTCTCAAACAAATGCCAAATATGCTGCTGAGAGTGCTCAAGTGGTAGTTCTTTGCCCTAAGAAAGTCTGTTCAAATTGGAATTTAGATGCCCAAATATGCCAGTGAAAGCTTGCAGCGTTATCCTGAAAGATTCTGAAGCATTTTGAAGCATTTTTATCCATTTTCAGAATCACTTGTTGGCTTCAGTGAGCTGTTCTTCACATTAGAATGGCACTCTTGTATTAACAAAAATTCCTTTTTTTCTATTAATAAAAGGCTCTTTTTTTCAAGGTTGAAGTCTCTGCTGCCCAGTTTTCTGTATATTCACCTCAGTATATGCAAGGTGACTGTACAATGGCAAAACTTGACAACCTTTGCTTATGCTCTGTGCTCCCACCTCCATGAAACCCTTCTGGTTCCTTGGAATTCTTGGTCAGACAGTGAGCAGGAGCAGTTATCTCTGCCACGCTGGTGTCAAAGTGGAGCAAAGCAAAGCTAATTACTCACAAAATCAACCTAATGAGCATACATAGATTGATGATATTGCTTTCCAGACCAAAGCTGGCACCTCAGACCACAGGCTTCAGTAAAGCTTCCTAAACATTAGTGAAGACAGAATAAATACCAACAGGACAAGCTTCAAGCAGCTCCCTGAGAGGCTTTTATAAGATGTCTAATGTTTACTTGCAGAATAGAAGCTCTGTTTATTAAATAACTAGACAAACTCTCTTATTTTGTCCACTCCAAGGGACACCCTTTATACAGTTGATAAGCCAATTAAAAAAATTAAAAATCAAACATACCCAACCCCCATAATAACTATTCTATAAAATTCAGAACAATTGGGGGGGATTTGTGGGACTAGAGGTTTCTTTTCTAGACTGCAGGCTGTTTTCAAACTAACTAAGAGAATCATCTGCCTTAATATTCACTGGTGGCACAGCTGCTGCTATCAAGCAGTTCTCTGCTTTAACAGGTTAAAACCTCAAGCCCACTGTAAAAAGGTAGATAACATGTAATTAATTGCTCTAAATTTGGAGAGCATTTTAACTTAGCAGTGATGTCTCAACTCTGCATTATAGGGAATTTATCTTTTGCCTGTTACCAAAAAAACAAAACAAAATATCTCAGAGAGGTGAACCAGAGACAAGAAGCATCATAGCATTTTTGCTGATACTTTTTTTTTTTTTTTTCCCAAGCTAATTCCTCATGTCAGGTGCTTATGAATGGCTATAGAAGTTCAGAAGAGAGGACCAGGGAGGGCTCAGCTTCTGTATATAATATTACAAATTTGAAACTCATAGGTCATTAAAAACTTATGTTTTTCTCCAACTTTACCAAGTTATTTAACAAAATATAGAAAACTATTCTTACTCAGGCACTTAGGTAGGTTACTAATGCTTTCTGTAGACAGAGGAATACTTGGGCTTTTCCTTCTGCATTAGCTTCAATATCTCAGAGCAATTTGTAAGAACCAACTTTACAGAGTCTCAACCTGGTTTTGCTCTCCCAGCACAAACGAGTGAATGAAGGGAAAAACCACTGTACCTCCATCTGTTCACAGCTAATAAGATTTTCCAGGAGGTGGGAATATATGTTCTCTCCCTTTTCATCTTCCCAACAGCAGCGATGTCTCCTTGATTTTGAAATTTTTTGTTGTTCTACCCATCCTAGAACAACAGCTTAATTTTTAGACATCTAGGACTATTTCCACTCTTTGCCTGAAGGTGCACAAACAGCTTTAACCTCTGTAGACTGTGCCCAAAGCACCAGGATACAGAGCTCTTTTACTTGCTGCCTTTCTATCAAAGCTTTGATGCTATGAAGAAAAACCTGTAAAATTCAGTGTAAATCAAGAGATGTTTTGTTCCAACCCCAAATACAATCAATTACACATAATTCTGAACCTCCTTCAAATGGAGTCCGAAATAAAATAGAGTCATCCTTTGGCAAAACTCAGGCTAAAGCAGATAAAAGTGCTAATGCAAGGAAATTCTACTTCTTGCAAATCAAAGCAATCCTATCTAATAATTTTTGTCTCAAAAAGGAAAAAAATGTCAGCATTTGTTTATTGGTGTATTTCTCCAACACTTAGCAAAACTTAATTAAAAGAGTAATTACACTTAATCCTTTATGTCAATAGTATATGATTGTGTTTTAAACTGCTACAGGGTTTAGAAATGATAACATATATACTTTTCCTGATCACCATAATATCATCTTATTAAAAAAAAAAAAAATCTATATTCCTTCAACATAAGTAAAATACATCTTTACAGGATTTCCTTTCTACGTAAAATTATAGATCATGTATCTGAGTACATTGATTTCCAAGTAAAAAAAATGATAGAATAGTTTGGAAGGGACCTTAAACATCATTTAGTTCCAATTCCCCTGTTGTGGGCAGGGACACTTTCCACTAGCCCAGGTTGTTCCCACCTGGCCTTGGACACTTCCAGGGATGGGGCAGCCACAGCTTCTCTGGGCAACCCGTGCCAGGGCCTCAAAACCCTCACAGGGAAGACAAGCATAGAAAGCTGAACATTAAAATTTATTTCCTTTTAATGGTTGTTTTGTTCCTGGACAACTCTGGTTCAGTAAGTACCTCAAAAAAATCAGTTTACATCGAGATCATACCATTCTGTTATTGCATTTTTCCCCCTAATGTATGCACTAAATACAGTGTCAACATCAACTTTATTTTCTCTAACATCTACATGCTATATTTCATCAAACTGACAGTTAATAATTTTTTTGGTTTGTTTTTTTTTTTTTTTTTCTGGAAAAGTCTGTTGGCTTTTATAACAGAGCATATCAGATGTTTACAAAAGAACTCTGGCATTTTCACAGTTCGGCTTGAGGAAGGAAACGAAGAATATATCAGCTAAACAAAAATGAGGGGGTTTCAGTAAAATAGTTCCAACAGCAATTAGTCAGGGCATTATGTTTGATATTACTGCAGGAAACATGACCAAGTATCTAAAATACGCAAGAATTCCCACACAATTTCAAAAGATATTACTAATACATTAATTTATCCTGTGTTTTTTCTCCAGATCACTATTGTTATTTTAGTAGAAAATATATATGGATGAGGGTTGAGATTTATTATAAACATATATGACAGATAGAGGAAAATTCTTCCATAATAAGAGAATAAAAATAAAGAAACCGTGCCAGACATACTATCTGTATGTGAAACGTGTGCCAAAAAAATTGAGCTGTTTAAATAATACTTTTTTTTCTGTTCAGTGGCTGCAAAAAAAATAATCACAAAAAAACAAGCGAGGTTGACAGGCCAAGTATATTTCTATTGGCCAAATTCAGCAAACTTTCACAGGTAGTTTACGTTGACCTAAAAGGAACATTAATATGAGATATTTCACACAGCTTCTCTCTAATTCCATGTTTTCCCAGAATAATTCAAGCCTATATTTATACAATATGCACTTCTGTATTTAGCATCCCCAAGGTACATTTGCTTGGAGGGGTCAGAAGACTTCGTGTTCAGCTATATGGATTCATCCATCAGCTTCCAAATGTCTCCACCTGTTATTTTTAAATAAACCCACTACCTGCTACCCTCCTACCAGCTCTACCCTTTATTATCAAGGCTATTCTCTTAGTGTTCACATTAAGCATCTGACATCACCAGCAGAATTTAATGAGCTGTCTTATTTTTCAGTGCTCTCTTCATTGAAAATTTCTGCCCATTTTTCAGGGAACTGACGTTGTGCTGCACCACCCTGCCATTTTTCAGCCATGCTGGAGATGCAATGTGTAGTTATCAAACAATTATCAATTATCTGAGAGTTCGAGCTTCACAGGCATTCTATGAATTCCTGAGATTTTTCAGGGTACTGACACGACAAAATACATGTCAGCATATTGTAAAATAGTTGAAACAGCATAGCCAAAAAATGAGGTGGGAAAGGAAAAGGTTCAGGGTTCAGATTAAGTACCACTTGCTGCTGCCATTCTCACAATCACTCTGCCTGTGCAGACTTCAACAGACACTATCCTGAGAAGGAGCCTTTCTTTTCAAGGACAGGATCACAAAAATCTCCAGACACAAAGTGATTCCCACAAATGATTAAACACTGTCTCTATGATCCTTTTACATGATACATGTGTTCTCAATAGATCTTCTCTTCAAATACAGCTCACTCACGTAACAAGGGATGCAAATGGTTACTTTAGAAAGAGATGTTATTCTATGTCTCTATTGTTAGATCAGAGAATTCACTGAATTATCCCAGCTCTTGCATTAGCTCTCTGATCCTCTTTTATTCAGAATTATAGATGTATCTATAAGGCCAAAAGGCTTGGACTTCACTCACTGAGGAACTGCCAAAGAAACCTAGATTACCTCAATGCCCATCAGACCAGGAAACTACAGAGCATGGAAAAGATTAAGGAGAAATAGAAATTCTACTGTCTGATCAATCATAAGGAAATATATAGACTCTGACAGGTTACAAGCACAGATGATAATCTATTGTAAGACTCATACTTGTGTAATCAGTTTTAAAGACTAAACAAACCAGATCAGAGCTAAAGCATCCAAGGCACTGGAGCACATAAAGATATTAAAGAAATAGTGATAAATTGAGAAAATATATTAAATTCTTAATACAAATCACTGGAAAAGTTCACTTAGACCAGAAATGTAATAATAGCAGCCTGAACTGCAAGGTACAAAGAGAGAAATAGGAAATAGGACATTAGAGGAAGCTACAATAGTGTTTTACAAATGAATTTGAGATACATGCTTGGGAGACAAAAATAACTACAGTGTCACATTCTGGTAGGATTTTCAAAACCAATTTTAGAAGATTTGTGATCATTATGAGAATAAAATTCTGGAATCACTTACCAATGAGCTCTTTGACATAGAGCTTGAGAGTTTCTGGAATTTACAGATTAGAAATTGGACTGGAATTAGATTGTTGAATAATTAGAGAATTTGGATTATTATTTACTATTCTTGATGGTCTTTCTCACACTTCATTTCTATAACATTCAGTCTGTAAGAAGGATTTTCATTGCTACCTATTAAGGCTTTTGGTTTGTTGTGCTGTTTTAGTCTTGTTTGACTTTACAGGTAGCCTCCTTCACTTTCATAGCAGGTATTCTGCTCTCTTGGTAAGTGCAGGATCTCATACATCCTATGAGAAGAATTTAATTAATTTAAAAATTTAATTCTGCCATAAATGTCTTCTGACACAATGAAAGGATCTCTTAGACATCAAAATGAAAAAATAATAATTGTAATTATCATGTAAGCGTGACAGAGTTGCTGAATGAGGTACAAACACGACATTTAATTTGATCAAAAGATGTTCCTGAAGATGATTATTTATATAATATAAATATATATTCTTAACTTTGTAATAAACTTTCTCATAAAAAGAAAGTAGAGTTTCAAGTCACAATATTCTTTCTTTATTTTTCTCTTCTGCAAGCCTGCCACAAATCATCTCAATAAATGTTAAATAAGTCTCTCTTATAAGATTCGGGTTTTCATTTCTTTATGCACAGAAATACAGATGGGCCTTTTTATTTTCAAATCTGTATTACAACAAAAATGCCATAATTACAGAACAAGATATGAAGTAGAACACACAAGAGTTTGTTTCATTTCCTATATTACTGGAGACAAAATCACACAGGAAGAATGAAAACAAGTACAAAAACCTGTGCTGAAAAACCTGTAGAGAACAGGATCAGTGAATAAAAGAAATAGATTTCTGCCTCCCTACTATAATAACTCTATTGAAATCATCTTTATTATTTAGTTGCATAAAAATTGCTTTGTTTTTTTTTTTCTGGTTTTTTTTTTAAACACTGGAATAAAAAGCGAGGCCACCCAGAACTAGACTTAACAAGCACGCTCACATTTGGTAAAGGAAAATCAGATTTCCAGTGTCTGTGTCATTAGATCATAGCACAGTTGTGGTTATATTTGTAACTAAGTGCATAACATTTGTTGTTGGTATAAGTGTAAAAACCAGACACAAAGGCCCTTCTACAAAGCACATGATTCATTCACAGCAGCCCGAAGGAAGCAAGTGTTCAAATGTATGGCTGTGTTGTCTCAGTCAGATTTTTTTTTAAAATACAAGTAGTCCATAAATTTTGCATATTTTTTAAAGAATGTGTCAAACATTCTGTAATATATAATTCTATGATTTGGTTATGTATATATTTTTTAATATTTGTGAGTTGGTTCAAAGGCATCCACACTGCAGCCCGACAAATGGGATTAGGAGCTGGAAGGAGGGAGCCTAAATTCATCTATGAAAAAACCAATCTAGGACATGAGGAGGTGTAATAATAATCAGCTTTAAAGAGAAAAAAATATTGAAAGAGGGTAAAAAAATGCTAATGAGACATTTATCCCTCCATCAGAAGACAAGGTGTACAGGCAAGTTTCCTTTTTACCTCCTTTTTAGTAACTCCTGTCTTCTGATTTTTACATTGTAATAGATATATAAACTTCTAGTGTTTACTTTTCTTAAGGGGATTGTATTCTCGAGTTTTGCAATGGTATACTTGAATTCTTCCAGGAAGTCTCTGGTAGGAAATAAAACCTGCCCTTCTGAAGATTTAGAGCTGGTAGCTAATGGTGTTACAATCAGTCTAAAAGGAGGGTAAATAACAAAGGAATGGGGGCATCAGGAACTGAAAACAACAGAACAATGGTACCATAAAGAAAACCTTCTCAATAAAGTGGCGGCCTTGAGATGAAGTGTGTTGACCATTTTTAAGCAAAATTTTTCAGTTCCCAATATTCTAAGCCCTGTTTGTCTCCCATATCTTTTCAACGAAAAAGTGAAAAGCACGAATAAGACTTTAGAAACCCTAATGAAATCTGTGTGTGCTGCTACCAATGTTATTTTCACTTCCTTGCCTTAGTTGGAGGAAGATGTAAAATTTTCTAGGCATTCCACCCCTGTGTTTCGCATTAAAACCCATGGAAATATCTTTCAATCCCATGAAACCATTATGAAAACCGAGCTCTCCAGCTACTGGAATTCCGGGATTGCAGCTGGCACTTGTTAGCTTGGTCTACAGCGTAAGAAGTTCTTGGAAGTTTATTTTGTGGTAATAAAATCAGTTTAGCTATTTAAATTGTGCAAGTAGAGGTCAGCCAAGATGCACCGTGTGCCATCTGTTGTGTTACAGTTACATGCCAAGAAAGCTTTCCATGCACATAGGATGGAAACAGGAGCATCTTTGACAGACACTGCAGACTAAAATAAGCTTGGAGAGCTCAAACAGGTTAAGATCCAACCGACCACAGGCAGTGGCTGCAGGATATTACTCTTTTGCTGCAGCTTAAAAGAAAATATTAGGGAAACATATCTTCAGCCTGCATGAGGTGGGAAATGCTGATGCTCCCCTAAGACACATGTCCCACTGGTTGTCTCACTTTCAAAGAGACTTGATGTTATAGTGTTATTACAAGGGAGGAATTTGATGTAAATGAAGCATTTCAAGCTTTCACCAGAAGGTAATTACAAGAATATATTATCCTCACTGCAAGAAATTTGAGGGCAGAACTAGAAGCACACCACAGGCAGTAGCAGTGTCTACTGTGGGAAAAGCCTTTTACCACAGACAGGACTTTTGTCATTACAGACAGAGGTAATGCTATAAATATATAGAGATAAAAACTGCTTCTTCTATGTGTGGAGATATTTCAGACTCTAGAAATATATCAGTCTCTAGAAATTGCCCAGGTAATTTACTACAGTAGGCATTTAATACAGTGCATAAGCAACTCAACATGACCAGTCAAAAAGGCATTTATTGCCACCTAGTTGTCTAAGATCCACAGAATCATGGAATCATAGAATATCCTCAGTTGGAAATGACCCACTAGAATCATCCAGTCCAACTCCTGGCCCTGCACAGACACTCCAACAATCCCACCATGTCCCTGAGAGCATCATCCAAACCCTCCTTGAGTTTTGGCAGCCTTGGTGCTGTGACCACTGCCCTGGGGAGCCTGTTCTGTGCCCAACCACCCTCTGGAGGAAGAACCTTTTCTTAATATCTGACCTAAACCTGCCCTGACACATCTCCAGCTGTTCCCTTGGGTCCTGTCACTGATCACAGAGAGCAGAGATTGGAGCTGCCCCTGCACTGCCCCTCATGAGGAAGCTGCAGACCACGGTGAGGTCTGACCTCAGACTCCTCTTCTCCAGCTGAACAAACCACATGACCTCAGCCAATCCTCATATGTCTTCCCTTCTAGACTCTTCTCCATCTTTACAGCTCTCCTTTGGATGCTTTCTAATAGCTTTCTCCCTACATGTCCCTATAGTGATGTCCCAGAGGGTGTAGACAACAGCCATCTGAAAGGCTAAATGATTAGTCAAAGGCAAAAAATGGGCAGAATTAATTTTATTTTGTATGTTAGCAAGGTTCTAGCTATTTAAAACTAATCCTGGATGTATACTATGTTTACTTTTACTGGCTTATATATAGTAAAGAGTAGGCTGTATCTAATGATTTCTAAATGCTCAAAGTTTTTTGATCACTTGTATCTAGTTTACTATTTTAAGTGACATGCAAATAACAAGTCAACTAAAAGTCAAAAGATGGTATAGCTAAAATCTAGAGACTGGAACAAGGATTGTGAGAGCCTCACTGATAAACCACTGATAGAAATCACAGCAATCAGATCCTTTTCCTCCATCTGCCACAGGTTCAATAATACCCTGGGCAAATCATTTCACCTCCTAGGATGTCACCAACAAAGTGGAGATCATATTAATGATTAAATTTGAAAAGCATTTTGAGTTCAACAACAACAAAAAATCTGATGGAAGGCATACTTTTGCTGCTTTTGAGTACTAAATGGTGTTTGAGGCAAGAAGCATCACGTAAATCCTAAGAGAACCTGAGATGTAATTATAAATTCAGTCAACTTAGAAGGCTAACACGTTCACTTATTGCTTGCAAAATGCCAAATACTTTTGTGTCAAACCTAACAAAATGAGAAGGTATAAAAACTGCTACTTTCTTGCTTTGAAGATATGGGAAATAATTTTTCTCTAAAAGAGAAAAATCTTTCTAAAGGCAGGTAACAACAAGGAATGGGATAACATTCAACAAAAAAAGAAAATTGGGGAAGAATTTTTTGCATTTGCAATTCCGATGAAAGAAAAAAAAGACAAATCATTTTAATGGTTGCTACCAATTTTGGGTATATTTAGATAACACCTCATTAGTTAGCAAATCAGCAAATTCAAAAATAGGGGAAGAAAGGCAAGTTTCTCAGCAGAATTCTGTGTTTTATTAGAAATAAAACTAAAGTAAAAGATGATTTATGGCTGCGCTGTGGACGAGAAAGAAGGTAACTTCTGCAGCAAATGGCAAAGACAGAAAGATGTAAGGTAAGACTTAAGGTGTAGCTGTACTTGCACATTTGCTCTCCAGAGCTCCTGCTGCTGTCTGGCTTTTTGCCATCTCATTCTCTGAACATCATTTCAGATGGGAAAACTGCTATCAGCGACTTTCAGAAATGAAAATATATGGTGTGACTCAGAACTTCCTCTCTAATGCAAAAAGGGATGGAGAGGAGAAAAAAGACATAGATTTTCATCTGAGGTGGAAGAGAAAAATAATGAACACTAAATATTATAGCACCTTTGAAAGATTCATTAACCTCAATTTTTAATTGAGCGGACAGTAAATAAACGACTGACTGGAAATAATCAGATTAAATTAATGATTTATGATCCTAATGCTTTTATCTATTAGGCTTTTGAAAATCATGTGTCACAAATTAGTGTAATTAATACTTACACTGATGTAGAACCTTTTCTATAAGGTTGCCAGTGATCTGTTCATTCTACTTATTTACCACTGTTCAATGAAAGGGGCAAATACTACAGTAATACTGAGATATTTGCAATCCAAGGTGCAAAATTTCATCTCCTCGTGCTTTCTCTTACACAGGCTGGGAATGTGAAATGCTACAGCTTCTGGTTTATGTTATTTAAGTGTTTGACTTCCTTTAGACTCGTGGGTGTCAAGGTAACTCAGTGATTAGTTGCATATTAGAGGTTTAATATCATACAATATTGGAAGAACAGTGGTAAGTAGCAGCTTGGTCCTACCTACTTCATTTTTTATAACTTAAATCAACAAAATCACCAAACATTCTTTTCTCAAATGTCCTTTGACATTGTTATTATCTGAGAGGGATAACACAAAGCCTGATTTGCCTCTCCTACATAAACTCTCTATTTATATTGGCATCCCAGTAAGAATAATTATCCCAGCGAGGAAGTTGCACTGAGTCAAATAAGGTATCATTATTGCTTCTTTCCCATTTCCCCCTCTTCTATCTAAAAATGTCCTTGTTCTATTGTTAATATACATCACTGAGTGTCTTCATCTTTCTCCTGACATTATGGCAATTACAATTTTTTGTAACAAAAACGTATCCAGGGGACTTTTCAGTCATGTCACAAACAGCGGTTTAAGATCTTATGGCTGCTCTTAACTGTTTCCTTGGGCATGGTAATATTTACAAATGACCTGTAAGCTATGGAACAGTACAAATTGTGTCTTGGAAAGGTGACAGCTGATCTGCTACATGCTCTGCAGAGCTACGGAGAACTGGACTTATTTTCTTTACAAGTCAAAGAAAAACTTGAGCCATTTAATTGGTGCCTCAAAGAGTACGACTATGAAATTACAGACTACAAGGAGACATGGAACACCAGCATTTTTGGCTTTATGATATAAGGCTCTCATTGTAAAGCAGTGGCTTGACTTTCTCACCCAGACATAACGACCCAGACATTAGGGTGGTATCACCAGCCTCTAAGTCACTCATCTTTTAGAAGCAAGACCTCTATCTTACAAACCTTTTGACTGCAAGTACAGGCATTGATAAAATCTTGACTTTTCCTCCCTTCTCCATCTTGTGCTTTTTAAGCATAACATATTGTAAAGAGATTAAGGCTCGGAGAACCACTTTTCCTCAACTCTTGAAGTCTTGGAAGTACTTCAGGATCAACAAAACACGAGTTTTATAACCTGTGTACTGTGAAACTAAACTTACTGTTGAGATTACACTTTCATGCTAAAATCCTTTTCTCAGCTACTTATAAGTTTCTTAAGAAGTTGTCCTCAGGCTGAAGTTCCTCCTGCTTGCTCTGAGGCCATAGGAAAAAACTTTCTGGAACTTTGAAGAAAATCCACTTAATTGTTTTATTTGATTTTCAGAAACCCAAGCTGGGAAATAAAGCAATGAAACCAATGCTTTTTCATGCTAAACCATGGAGTTGGTCTTCCTTTATTATCATCAATATTTCATCAAAGATTTTCTAGTGAAGCTTGATCCACGCATTTGTTGCAATGTCATTCTAAAGGAATAGTGAGGTGATTGGTTTTATCTTTGGAAATTTAATTACGGTATAAAATAAATTTTAACACTCTAAGGAAACTTGTTATTAGACTTACAGTATTTTACTCAGTAATATCTAGATATTTTCTGAATGAGCTTGCTACTGTTTTATCTCACAAGGTTGCAGCACTACAGGCTTTCTAATGTGTCTTCTCCTTCATAACTGTACTTAAGTTTTTACTTAGGATACTTATGACTAAGAATATTTACTTTCAAATGCATATCCACATGAAATGGTGAACTTTCTTCTTAAATCCATGGGTTGTCAATAAGTAAAAAAAATAAATCATGAGTAAACTGAAGAAATCTACTCCCATATGTACTTGGCATTCCGCAGCAGCATTACAAGCACATATAAATAAATTCACTGAAAATTCACCCTAAAACCTTTGCTTTCCCCAGTAGCTCTCCCAAATTCTCATTTCTCACAGCCTGCTCTGTGTCCATTCATATTATCATTCTGATTTCTCTCACCATTTCCCTCATGCAATTCTGAAGCAAAAGCTTCCAGCAAGAGGTGTATATTTTTTCCAAATAACAGCTATCCTGAGGGAAACAAAGACATGCATTATCTGACTCTACTGGTTTTCTTGAAGATATATTTTGACAGTAAAATATTTTAAAGTTGCACAGGCCATTCCAGGCTAAGACTATAGGTGTCAAAACACAATAACAACAGCTATTGAACTAATCCAAAACGGCAAAAGGTGTATTTTGTTACTGAAAACATCTGGAATTCTAGGAAAGCACACAAAAAGTATTGATGTGACAGATTTTTTTCATTTAAGTAAAGTACAAAACACTCAGTCTACAGGTATTACTTCCACCTGATAAATGCTAAGAAAAAGTGGGACATTGTATGTTTGTGCACAGACATAAAAGAGAAATAGCTGGAAAAACAGGTGGAATAGAGATAAGTCACACAAATAACTAAACTTGGGAGAAAAAAAAGGGCTTAGAATCATAGAATTGTTTAGGTTGGAAGGGACCTTAAGGATCATTCCATTCCACTCCCCTGCCATGGGCAGGGACACCTTCCACTAGCCCAGGTTGCTCCAAGCCCCATCCAACCTGGCCTTGGACACTTCCAGGGATGGGGCAGCCACAGCTTCTCTGGGCAACCTGTGCCAGGGCCTCACCACCCTCATAGCCAAGATTTTTTTTCCTAAAGGACCTCATTTAGAAGCCTTAAGTTTGGGAGTTGTTGGATCAAAATTTGCAAGTATCTACATAGAGAACAGGTTTATTATAAGAAAGGTCCTTCGTAACAGGGGTGCAGGTGAGATGTGAAATAAACTGTAAGGTCTCAAAAAATATAAAATACCCCTCTTTAGATTACAAATATAGTGATAAATCTTAGTACTGAAGGGAATTCCGTGTTGAATTACTTGGTAAAATTTATTATAGATTTGGTATCAATTAAATGTTTCTAATCAAAACTTAAGGTGGAGGAGTTTTGGTCTTCCTAAACTATAAATACAGCAGAGGATTGTAAATATACCAAGAGAATGGTTGTTGGTGCCACTAAACACAGTTTGTTGCAAAGTTTCCAAAGGTTTCCTCTGCCACAGGAACTTTGAAAAGCCAACAGAGACATCACCCCTACCATTTAAGTAATAAGGATTATTTTAGCATTCAAGTGCTATCATAACATTGTAGTAGAAGCAGTATAATATACTTATGATGGGTTTATCATAATCACTTTGTTAGAGTCTAGACAATGGGATGCAGGGAAAAAAAACAGAATAAGTTCTACTATGACCCACACATTGCATAAATTGAAGCAACAGAGACACTCCAGTGCAACTCTAGTGTACTTGTGATATTGGTATTTGGAGATGATGCTTTTTGCATTTGCATACTTTGCTCTGGATTAATAAAATTTATTTCTCAATGGAGTGTATTGGAAAATTTGTCACATATAACTTGTTATAGTTTTTAAAATCAAAGCTGCTATAGCTTTCGTTCAAGATCATGAGATTTCTCGATTACAATTTTTTCCTCTACATCAGTTCAAAACTCCATAATTAAAGATGCCATTCTGCCCACAAGTGTCTGACATGACTTTTCCTTGGACATCTCCTGCTCATTTTTTGAGTATGTCTGAATACTCTCCATTATTTCTGACTCGCTATTTCCCTGTAAATGCTTTTTTCAGTTTCCTCAGAAGTACTTACTGCTTTAACTGAACTTTTTGGCTTCTTAAATAGTTCTAATCCCTCCATCTCTGTCCTGAAAGGTTCAGTCGTGGATGACAAATTCCCTTTCTCTATAGCAATATCAGATGTTTATTTTATTTCTTACTTTGCTGTGAGTTTGGAATACCAGCAGAGATTCCTGTATTTCACATTTTCTTTTATTCCCCACCATTATCCTTATTTCTCTTACATTTCATGCTCTAAAACAGGTTATTTGTTTTAACTCTTCTTTCTTACAGTGAAGCCTAAGATGCACATGGAAAAGCACTGATTGAAATATAACCCTGCTAATACACCACAGAACAAAGGCCAAGATGCTAAACATTTTACAGAGTAGTAAAGTGTTAACCTGTCTTGAGCAGCAAAAATTAATCCAAACACACAACTTCTAGAGTATAGGCTGAGGTACCTGTTTTAAAGAAGCACAGGTAAAAGCACCAGTTCTGGTTAGGGCTTGTTACCAGAGGCACAAATAAAACACTTTATCGAATAGGACGGGAGATTAAAAAATAAAGAATGATCATAACAAGGTGGGACTGTCTAGAAAATATCAACTTTGAACAACCAACATGCTGAATGTTGTATTGCATCTTAGCATACTAGGGTTTCAAAAACAACTGGTTCGGGGGAGCTAAACCATTAATTTATGCAATCAATCAGTTAAAATAGTACCAAGAGCTCTTGACTGTATTATTAACAAGTTATAAGTCACACAGACTGCTGTGTGATCATATTGTATGGGATAGTAGGTATAAATGGATACTAGAGTGTGTAGGAGTCAGGTTATTTTGGGAAAATATGAATCACACAGCACAGTAGCGTGATCAGAGAGGAGAAACGAGTCCCCAGCTCAGAGGGTGTTATTCACTAGAAAAATATTTTTAAAAAAATTACTCACTGATTAAAAAGGGAGTAATTGGACTTAATCTCTTCTACAGAGGCCTTAAATAAGCATGGTTAAAAGTTAATCATCTTAAAAAAAATAATCAGATAACTGGAAAATGTTGTGAAATTACTACAAATAAGTTTTTCTGCAAGGAGAAAAGCAGGTATTTCTCATGAAAATAATTAATACAGTACACATTAAAAATGTGAATAAGTGGTAAAATTACTTTAATTTATAAAAAAACCTCCACCACTTCTTTTCCAATGTGTAAAAGCACATGATATAATCATTTGCTAATGAAAGATGACTTATAGGAAATCAGACAACAGAACCAGCACAGCACTGGCTTTATGTTTACAGTCCCAAAGCTAGAGAAGCTTTCAAGTTGACAAGGGGGATTCTGCAGTAATTTACCACCTAGGGTTTTCTTTAATTTATTTTTTAATCTTGTACTTTCTTGGGAAGGAAGAAAAATATCATCATTACTCACAGGTTGCTAACTTCATGTAGTATTTGCTTATTATTTACATTACAGAAATATGTGTGAAAAAATAAATTATCCTTCAACCCTTTTGGTGTTGCAATAAAACAGAGAAATGTTGCAATCTAAGAAAAAAGGAAAGGGGCAAATGAATAAAAAGTGATTACACAAGATATGTTAATAGTCCCACAGACTCTGGTGTGTATTACTGGGAAGAAATTTTGGAAACAAAGCTGTATTGCCAAAACAGCCATGAGATAGGGAAGCTCCTCCCCTTTCAGCCATCCTGGATTCCTGGGTTTCACCAGAAACCTGCTAAGTGCAGATGTTGAGGGATCAGCACGTGCTGTAGCCAAGTTCTCCATTGCCAAATTGTTTAATTTCCCCATTTTTCTGTGTTAATGATGCCTGAAAATCACACACAGGTTCTGCCACTGCCTCCTCCCCCAGTAGACTTTGTAACCCTCAGAGATGGACCAGTTTTGCCTGAAGGCAGAGGTGGCTTTTGGACAAAAGCAGTCTAGAAAATGAAGACACCGAGTATTTTAACTCTAATTACCTACCTTCTTCAGGGACAGATAGTCAAGAGGCTCAAAACCTCACAGAGTATCAGTTATTTCTGTGTCTCACCTTTTCTGTAAAGCAATTTGATTTCACTTCAGTGTTAATCTAGAAGCTGGAAGGTGAAACTGGCACAGATCCCAGTGGACTATCAATATCCAGTGGTTAAAGTAAGGGAAAAAGGCAGCATAAAGAGTTCACCCATGACATTGCATTATCAGAAAGTTTTATCCTGAAAGAATTTGAGTTCATTTTGGCTCAAAAACTTCCCTCTCTCCCCCTCCAAGGTGGAGAGATGGACACTAGATCTGGCAGCAGCAGGGACTCAGAAGAAATAAATGCAAAGAGTTCAAGCTTTTCATTGTCTCGTTGCAAATAATTGGACTTGTGGCTTTAGCTATGTCAATATACTAATGATGTTTACTAGGAATTGAGAACATCTGTTGCCCACACAGGGAAGAAAGGCCTGGGATGGAAATTAGAACTAAACTGAGCATATGAAACACTAGGACACAAAGGCAGCCCACAGCTTTAATTTGAAATAAAATCTCTCAACTTGAAGAGCTTGAATTAAACTAATCTATGACCTTCCTAACATTCCTTGATTAGAACCACAGATTAGTACCTTCTAAATAGTATTTCTTATCTAGCTTAATGTCAGCTAAAAGAAAAACATGAGAGTAAAAGTTGATCAGAGGAAACCCAGGGATTTATACATTTTTGGGCAGTTGGATACAGAAGCTATGAAAGAATATTGACACTTTTTCTGCATTATCAGAAACAAAAAACTAGTTGTATATTCTGATAAAACAAGTATCTGTGAAATACATCAACAGGAACACACTTTGTTCCTTGAACTAGAGTTGCAGAAATAAATGAGCCAAATTTTTTTTCTTAGGCTTCTTCCTCTGGGTTTTGTCTGTCTCTAATTAAAATCTGTCAGTTCACAAATTTAGAAAAGATTTACAAAAGCACAAATAAAACACTATCATCTACTCCTTACGAAGACCACTACTACCTCCTGGAAGTGAGCTTCAGTGCCACAATGTGAACTCTCAGCACTCCATTGACCTCAAGTGCGTTGCAGGTTTACACAGATGATTTTCACTCCCTAAGAGAAAGTCTAGTTTTGCATTTCTTATGAACCAAATGCTCTGTGTGCTTTTCTGAGAGATATTTCTGGAAAGAAAAAAAAATACTAGGCTGGATATTAGTTCTGATAATGCTGATGGAAATCTAGATTAAATTCATTAGGAACCACCAGAGTAAACTTTTCCTTCACACTTTCTCCCCTCTCCTCTCATTGACAAATCAAGTAATCAGGGGTCAGTGAGCAAGTCCAGTTGATTGTTTTGTGTGCTGTGCATACTGACAGTGGGTTTTTCCCTCCTGTCTTCAGTATGCAACCCTGCTTCTACATTTATGATGGGAAAGCATACAATCAGTCTGAATTGAGGAGCTCTGAGTAATACAGTTCTTGGAAAATGAAGGGTAGCCTGCATCGTGTCTCACAAAGGAGTTCAAACACTTTTCTTCTTC
Organism: Pseudopipra pipra; assembly: GCF_036250125.1. NCBI lineage: Eukaryota > Metazoa > Chordata > Aves > Passeriformes > Pipridae > Pseudopipra > Pseudopipra pipra. Next base: position 72,194,661 of record NC_087552.1, read on the forward strand.
CCCTTGAGAATGTAAAAGAAAAAAATCCCAAACCCCTAAAACCCCAAAGTAACCCCATTATCCTCTTCAAAGTGGAGAACATTAATAAGGGCTCCTGCAAACTTAACGGACAAAAGAGAATATAAAACAGAAAGAATGGAGCTGTTGGATTTCATCTCCTACAAATTGCTATCCAACCTTATCATATTATTGATTTGCTTTCACTATATCAACTTTAAATCACCATAAATCATTGCCTAACACAGTTCTTTCACTGGTCAAGTGTTCTTAGAAGACAACTTTGATTATTTGGTGTGTCTCAGAAATCTATTAAGTTTGTATGAGATGAGACTGATAGATTCATGCAAGGCTCCACAAAATTCTCCCTAAAAATCAATTCATGCAAAATTTGCAAAGTATTATCTTTTCAAAAGTTAATTTTTAGATGCTTTAAATTTGGTGCTGCATCAGTTCATGTTGAAGAACAAAAAACCCCTTCATTCCAATTTTGTTGGAAATAATTTTCAAGAAAAAATAGTGTGACTGGATTTAACTCTTGTAAATGACTGACCACCAAATGGTGAAATCCTTCAATAAAAATATTAAAACTCTCCCAAACTGAAATAACAAGTAGAATTCCCTTGGACTCATGTCCATCCTTGTGAGGATGGAAAGTCTGACCCAATCCACCAAGGGCCGATAATCTGAATTTCAACTGAACAGCCTGCTATCGTGGCCCTTGAGAGTTTACTGGATGCTGAATTTCATCTACCAGGAAAACTTGTTGGATTTATTAATTTAATTTTGCAAGAAACACTCTAGAGGACTAACAGTTAAACCAAGGAAGCTCTACTAAACAAAATAATGAAAATTAATTAATTAGCTGCCATATAGTGCTTCGATAGATGCACTGAATAAATCTGAGCTGATTTATCAGTCAAGTGCCTTTGTGTGGCAGGTATGTGAATTATCTGTCATTAACCTTATGCTACAAATGAAGGTGCCTGGATAGAGAAGTTAAATGACTTCCCAAGGTCATATCTAAAGCTGGCATTACAACTCAGGCATTTACTGACTTTCAATCATTAAGAGATATTTTTTTAAAAAACACTGAAGGGATTCATGAGGTAAAGATCATGACCTGGAAAGGCACCATCACTTCTCTAACCTCAGTTTCAGAAGGCAGAAAAAAACTGAGAGGTGACTGCTGAGAAATGATTGGTAGGAAAATAGTCAGCCCTCTAAGCCTGGAGTGGTACCATCTGAATTCTGTTTTATTATATTATTATTTTTAACCTCCAGAGTCTTTATGACAGATAAAATAAATTTGATTTGTTTTGGATGATTTACATAATAGTAAGGTACCACCTTGCTCTGTGTTTTCAACAAAACCCATAGACAAACCTGGTTGTCAGTGAATGCCCAGAGAAATGGCAATTCATCTTTGTGGTTATTAATGTTAAGATAATGGGGAAGGGAAAACATATATATATATAATGAAAACAGCTTTTGAGAGTAGATTTGAGTATTCTGCAATATGGACTACAAAAGGAAGTTAACCTCCATAAGCCTCATGCTTACAGCAGGTATTTTTTAAAATGCATTGGCCATGCAAAGAAAATTTTGCCATTTGTATTCATCAAATATCAAGAACTACATTTTTTTTTCCCTCAGGATGTTAAAATGCAGGTTTTGTGTAACGAAGTATTAAAACATGGATTATTTTTTCCTGACCTTTTGATAGGCTTTCTATTGAGCTCGGTAAGACGTCCAAGAAATTCAGATTCTGATTTTAAAATTGATTAATACTACTGAGTTTTCCCAGTATTGAATTTGCAGTGCCAAATTCCTCTGACATGAGTAAGTGCAACTCCACATACTTCAGTGGAGCTGTGTTTGCATATATTTGCAAGGAATTCTGGCCCCGTGCCTGGGAAAGGATCTTACATTTCATAGTCACTTGATTATGTCTCATCTTTAAACCACATTTTACTATTTGCAAAATACTTGACCCACAAAGCCACAGAAGCCCATCTGCTGAGATTCCATTGTGCATCAATAAGTAAAAAGGAGGAAACTATTTTAAGTGTAAAATCTAGTGGAGAAGGGACATAAATCTGTTCCAAATACTTATTTCCTTGTGCAGCCTGAGGAACTTGAAATCTGGGTTTCAAAATTTCACTTGCACTAGAAATTAATTTCTTCAAAACACTTTTCACCTGAACCAGAGATAGTCCTTACAACTAAAAGGGCAAGATTCATCTAAAAGAACCCATCCTTGGAAAAGAATATGGATGAACCCAGAAACTAGTACCAGCTGTCCAAAACATACAAGAATCAATTAGGAATCTGTTCCTAATAGTCTGGAATAACCTAAATGGAAAAAAAAAATATCAAGTATTAAGCCCAAGACATCTATTGTTACTATCAGCACTGCTTTGTTGGCGGGGTACCTAAAGATGACCACATAATGTTAAAAATCATTAACCAAACTCCAGTTTGGTCTAAAATATGAGTCTAATGTAATGTCAGGCTTGTAAAACTGGAGCTAGAAAACTCTAACTGTTCTTTGGTTGGGTTTCATAGAATCACAGAACCATAAAACAATTTGAGTTGAAAGGGACCTTAAAGCCCATCTCATTCCAATCCCTGCCATGGGCAGAGACACCTTCCACTAGCCCAGGTTGCTCCAAGCCCTGTCCAACTTGGCCTTGGACACTTCCAGGGATCCAGGGGCAGCCACAGCTTCTCTGGGCAACCTGTGCCAGGGCCTCACCACCCTCACAGGGAAGAATTTTCTCCTATGATCTCACCTAAACCTGCCCTCTGTCAGTTTAACACCATCGTGGTTCTTTCTTCTTCCAGGTAAAAGGTGGTGTGGGTTTTCCTTGTGAGTGTTTTTTGGGTTATTTTTGGTTGTTTTGTGGTTTTTTTTAACAACACATCTAAAAGTTATTTGTCCTCCTTTCATGTCAATATCTCCTATGATAATTTTAATATATCTACTTAGTAATTTTTAACTTTTTAATAATGCTGTCATCACAAAACTTTGTTCCAAATCGGCGGAGGAAGTGACTGCTACAATGCTAACCCCATATGTTCATTGAATATAAGACTAGAACTCTGACTGACACTATAAAATAACTATGAATACTGTGGAGGGGTTTTCAGTTTAATTGGGGTTTTTTTCCCTGTACATACCTACTGTCTATTTCCTTTATCATTGCCACAGCTCCAGTCACAAGGAGACAGTAACAAAGCTTTAGTCAATAGTAACCAAGAAACCCTTACTCCTTCCTTCAGCTCAGGCACTACAGAATTAGGATGAGGCCTGTTTTAAGAACAGAAGACATTCAAAGGTATAGTTCAATACTTGTTAAATCAGTAGTTCCCCAACAGTATTTTCCTTTGCTAAAGAATGTTAGCAAGTGTGCTGCACAATCTTCAAAATAATGCTGGTACAGAAAAGTCGATAATGCCACACAATATTATCAAGCAAATCACTGAGTTATATTTGTCTTAAAGAAATAGAAGCATTTTTTCATAGTTCTTGATCAGTTAAAGGACAAACTGAGATGGACATTAGCATTTTAATAAAAGTCCATTCAATGTGGATCCAAGGTTTCAATCATTATATTTTATACTCCTCACGGTAATAAACAAAAAAAAAATAAATAAATGAAATATATTATATTTAAATTTATTTGTGAATAAATAAAGCTACTTCTATATCATCCCTGAAGACTTGAAATTACCATTGGTTGACTTTGCATAGTATGTCTCTTCAGAAAGAGAAGACACTATAAATATATATATTTTTATATGATATACAGACCTTTCAAGACTTTATGTGTTCTTAAGGCTATGACTTCTCTAGATGTAATTTTCCCTGTTTTAGTTCAGACTGACAAGTCTAGAGCAGCCTTTGGCCACCAGATACAGCATTGTGAAGCCCCTATTTGGCTTTTTACTTAATAGGGATTAAGATCAAATGTATAGTTAGTAAACCTGAACTGAAATTTACTTCTTGTCACTCATGCTTTTTGGAAAAATACTGGAAATACCACTTTTAAGGTACTCAACTGCTTTAATGAGCTGCTAAAACATAGCACACACTTCCTCTGCCAGTCATCCAGGCATTTCCTGTGCAATCACTGGGATAAAGCTGGCCAAAACTCCTGAAACTATAATTGCAACATTTCATCCATTTTTTTTGCCTCTCCTAGAGATGGAAGATGGAAACCTGGCTGAGTCAATAAGGTCACTTACCTCAACTAACTTGTTGGCGTGTTCACGGAAGACCTGAGCGTATTCCTTCACTTCCTTCTCATTCCCACTTTTTGCAGCCTCAATGAGAACCAGTAATGGGACATTGGTCTCCAGGAATGAATCTGATATATGATCCATCACTGCCTTCCGTAGCTGTGACAAAAGAAAGCAGACCAGTAAATAAAGGAGAGTTACCCATATCCATTCCCACTATTCTTGGCTATTCATATTTAAGCGTTGATGTGTCACATCTCACAGCAATACGTGGAAGTTTGCAATCTTTTTCCTTCTTTTCTCCAAGTTAAATATTTCCAACAAGCACACAAAATGAAACACTTAAAGGCCTAGGCTCTGCCAAACCCTCGTGGGATTCATGCTGGCATACACCTAATCCTACTGGACTGAATGGATCTATACAGGATGATGGTGATTACCTGCCTAAGACATTGCAAATTGATGAGAACTGAAAGCTCCCCACTATCGAAAAAACAGTTCGGCTCACTTAAAAGCCAAATATGGATTAAGGAGCTTAACTTCAAGCAACCATTAAAAATATTAGCTTGAATATTTCTAAGCCTTCTTTAATTCCTGCACTGAATAGTATTCCGTGCAATAATTAATATTTCATGTAGCAGATGCCTTGTGCTTCATATTCTTTTTCAAATACTTTCAGAAAACCCATTTAAGCATTTTCCAGGCGGATTAGAAAACACACCATAGTTTATTATAAAGGAAAAAAACCCCACATCCTATAAGTTATTGAAGATTTAACACCTGTTACTTCATAAAAACATCTGTTTGAAACAATATTACTGTAAGAATGATGCCACTAACTTCTTCTCTACTTTATTGATAACCACTAATTAGTGTCAAACTTCACTAAAATTTGAAAGACAGCCAGAAAGATGACTGAAATCTTAAATAATTCTTCCTGGAAGCATAACTGCTCTGTAGGATTGTGGATCAGAAACATTTTGAGTATGCCTTCCCTAGCTTTTTGGTTGTTAAGAATGAAAAACTGTGGACTGGAACACAAGCTGGGAGCTATTCAGCCTGGAGGCCTGGGTAGCCATTAGTCTCCTTAAATCATACATTTTTAGTTGGATGAAACATCCAGAAAGGTAATTTTCTCTATTTTGCAGTCCAGATAAGAAAGCTTTAGCTAGACAAGGTGTCATCAAAACACCCAATCATACTGAAAACTGGTATATTGTTAGGCACTGTAAATACTCCAAGATGCATTTGCTGCTTGATGGCAGCAATTCTCAGCTCTATTTGAATAAGGGCAAAGCTAACTTTGAATATTTTCATTCAATCCCTGAGTGGTGCAGTAAAAACAAGCAAAGCAAAGTACCATATATGTGTTTGTGTGAGGTGTTCCTTTTATTTCCATCACAACTACAGCAGTCAATGTATTAAACCCAGCAGTTCTCAATTTCCCTGAAAAATTAATTCTACTCAGATTATATCTGGAACGTTTTTCTCCACTTCCAAAATGTACTCTTTCTTTTTTTCCTCTCCTCAATCTGTTGCTATCCACTTGCTGACTCTTATTTTATTCTTGCATTAAAAGCTCTTTTGGACCATCCTTTGGGTCTGTTTGCACAGCATCTCACACAATGAGATCCCTATCCAGGAATAGTTTTCTCATAATAAACACTAATATCGCTTCAAATACATCAAAGCATTGCAAAAAACCCTCACATTCTAAGATGACAAGAGTCAGAAAATAGTGCACCAGCACAGCACCCTGCATTCTGTGGCTGATAGATTTCCAATTACTATGTACATCAATCCTCTAACTTGAAAATTGAGACACCTGGTGAGATTCTTGGGGTTGTCCTGTGCAGGACAACCAGGAGCTGGACTCAATGATCCTTCCAACCCTTCCAGCTCCGGATATTCTGTGATTCCCTATTAAATGAAGGGTTTCACCTGTAGCCAGCATTAAGGGAGACAGAGAAGGTGCCAGAGAAGGTGCATCATAAACTTGCTTAATCACCTTTTGCAGATGTCCATCTCCCCGTGCTTGCTGGGAAAATCTGCTCTGGGGTCAGATGCCTCACTTGTGTACCTGTAGCTAGACTTTGATGCCCATTGTACTGAAACAGCTCAAATGGTGGCATTTCCAAAGGAACACACAAAGATTTTGAAAATCCCATGTGATTTCCATCTCCTACTCAGCGAAAAATCCTTAAGAAAATCCACTTGCTCGAGTTCAATATGTCAGTAAAACCTACTGTCCACTGCACTGAAAAAAACTTACTTTAAATGCTAAATGAACACTGACACTTTTCTGTTTGCATTGTCCCATAAGGACGTATCTGTTCCAAAGGGTTTTTATTCAATTCAACTTTTGATCAAAGTTAATGTGGTGTTATAGATCTGGCTATAACAATAAGCCCCATGGAATTCTAAGAAAATCTCAGGATGTTCAAGGAAGCAGCTTATTTTCATCAGTGTTAAATATCTTCAGTCTACAACCACATACCAGAAATCAATAAAAAGGACAGCAAGAGCATCAGCTAAACAGCAATTTGGGGTTTCACATAGCAAATATACAGTAGAGTTCTATCTGAATCAAAATTAATGAATTAAATGGATATCTCATTTCTAATGGCAACTGTGTGTTGCCTTATGAGGTTCATAATTGCAGCAGCTGAAAAAAAAAAATCTGAATTCTGACTGTCACAGGTTTGATAAATACAAAATTAATGAATTCTATTTCCCTCTGCTGTGTTAATCATAGATATCAGCAGCATATTTCTGCCCTCTCCTGTAAACAGGAATTATAATTTCTTTAGAAATTTGTTATCTGAGTTTTAGGATGCCCTTGCATTGAAGCTGAAAGGTGTAGTTAACGGGTTTTATGTACGCAGGAGACCACAAATTTTGCCATCCTTCACCACAAGCTATAAAGAATGACTTGACAAAATCATTTGTTAAATGTGACAGGAGTGTGAAGGCTAGACATTCATCCAACAGCTCAAATGGATACATGACAAGGTAATATTAATGGCACAAGACGAGACATTTGAAAGTATTGGCTCCCAATTACCAGTCTATTTGATCCAATTAGGGCTATTCATCAAGGCAAATAACTAGTGGAAAACTAATCTTGTATGTTCCCCTGCAGAGTGCAACAAAGTCCAGCCAAAGTGATGGCTTTGCATCCAGGGATTTCACTGTTTCATACAAGTAACATCAGCTTAGAAGGGAACGGGAGAAGTCTTGTGGCTTAAATTTAAATGCTCATAAAACAAGCAGCAAAAGCACATCATATTTTATTCTCAAACCAGCACGAGAGCTCCTGCACGTACCTACATTAGCAAATGTCTCTGCAATGCCTTAATTTATGCTGCATTCTGATGTAAATATTATGACAAAAACTATTACTCATAAGACAATGCTTTAGGTTTTTCCCCTCCCCACACTGAATTTTTAAGCTAGAGGTGAATTCAAAGCGTGGGTAGTTTCCACCACATGAAACTTCATTTGTTAGAGGGGGAAGCACATTAAATTAAGGTCTTGCTTAATTCAATTTGTCACAGTAGAAAACTTTATTAATCAACATAAAACTAAAAGAATAATAAATTTGCCAGGGTGGCCAACAAAAAAAAGAAAACATAGAATGAAAACATCAAAACCTGCAAATATTTTTAAAAGCAATGAATGGTGTAGCACAAGGCAGATTTTATGTCTTTCCAGTTCAGTCAATTCAGTCAGTTTATGGTGCACAGTCAAGTTGCTGTTTTTGATAGCATCATATTGTACTGTTCTAAGCACTGTTTAGGGCTGTTTTATCATTGTTGGTTCACAGCTATAATTGAGCTCAAAGAGGTTAAATGCCCACCAAAATGATGTTTTCCATGGCTATATAACAATTTTAGGACCAAAATGTCTCAGTGCTACTTACAGTCTAGTAAAGAATTAAATGTCTAATCCTTACACTGGAAGGTAAAGTCACAGCAGGAGATTAATGACTCTAACAGGTTGTTAAACTTTATAAAGCCTGGCAGTATCTGTAACAAAAGTTTACCAAGGAGCACCTTATTCACCAGTTTCCATTTAAAGTGCACTGCAACTCAGCTCCAGTTAGCACCTGCAGAGCACTCCCAAACAGGTATTAATTTAATTGAAAGGGATGAAAATAAAGTTTTCTCCACTGTAGTTAAAGTGTGTCACCTCCAATGTGCTGTGAAATTGAGTTCTGGAGAATAGGGCAGTGACCATTAGAAGCTTCTGCAGTGTAGTGCTAAAGAGAAAGTCCCAGTCAATTCTGCAAAGTACGTCATATGAAAAGGTGATCAAAAAATGGTAACTTTGGGGATGTGGACAGTAATGCCATCAGTTATGTCTTGATGGATTAAAGAGCAAAAAAGATTAACATTTAAAGCATGTAGCACTTGGACACTCAAACTACAGATTACTGGAATACATTAAATAAAAATATTTAAGATTTGAGCCTAAGATAATAACTCGGGTAATACTTCATAGAGTCATGAAGTAGCTGGGGCTGGAAGGGACCTTAAAGATCATTTAGTTCCACAACCCTGCCATGGGCAGGGACACCTTCCACTAGCTCAGGTTGCTCCAAGCCCTGTCCAACCTGGCCCTGGACACTTCCAGGGATGGGGCAGCCACAGCTTCCCTGGGCAACCTGTGCCAGGGCCTCCCCATCCTCATAGCCAACAATTTCTTCCTTATATCTAATCTAAACTTTCTCTCTTTTGGTTTGAAATACTTAATATGTTTTTACGTGTGTGAGGTTTCTTCTCTCTAAAGAGAAACTTCCCTAATCAGGAAAAAAAAGGGGGTGAATTTACTGATAGAAAACAATTGAAATGACAACTTTTGACCAGAACTTTAAAACAGCATAAGACACACACTCAGAAAAACATTCTTTCTAGTCACAGGCCACTGCAAAGGCTTCCTCAAAATGGCAGATGGTATGAAGCACAGAAGAAGCCAGTTACCAAGCACTTAGGTTTAAGTTTGTTTGTTTTTGAGGGGGTGGGATGGATGGTTTATCAATTTTTATGACATAAAATTTTAAACCACATTTTCAAAAAAAACATTTTTCATCAAGAGCAAGCCTCAGGCTTGCTAATAATATGATTGCAGTTACATAAAAGCAGAGAAAAAATTGTATATTTGGGGGAAAGACATCCACATACCCCTCAAACACAAGTGTTATCAGGACATGAATTCTGTCTTTTATGTCTGGATAGAACAATGAAAACCAAACTCTGACTGCAGTTCTGGGATAATACTAAATATTTATTGTTTCTAGCAATAAAGATTTACACAGGGCATTAACAGGTAGTGAAGAGTACAGAGATTCCCATCAAAAATGTTGGAAAAACAGAAATACAGGTAGGGACTGAACAGACACTGAAGAGTTTTAGTGAAGTCCAAGAACCCAGAAGTGAAAGACAGAGATTAAATTTTGCATTTTGTATGACCTGGCAAAGTAGAGTTGTGATAAGGTGAATGTGGAAGGATGAAATTGCAGAACAGGAAATCACATGTAAGAACAAAGAAGGGAAAGACCATAGGAGGTTACCACAGTAGAGAAAAAGAGGGTTAGGACTTTGAAAAATAACGCTGTGAAAACTGAAGAGGATTGTAAAGTGTGCAAAATGTCTCAAGACTGCACATCTAGAGGGTCTGATGCAAAAGGGGTGTGACAAAGGGGAGGGTAATGAGCAAAGATAAAAATAATGAACTAAACATCCACAGGTTAAATCAGGAACCACAAAACATTGTGTAGTTTCATGTGGTGTCTCCAGGTCTGCTGAAATATTTAAATCAAGTAGAGTGGCTTTCGAGCTTTATGGGTTCTTTATATATGTGTTTTTTATAAATACAGCAAATAAAAAAAATAATTGAGGAAAAAACTGTTTTGGGGAGGTTAAATAGCTGTTTGGTCAAAAGGGGAAATTAATTGCCTATGAAAGCCCTTAATGAAGTTATCCTCAGTATAATAAAAATGTGTAACAACTTCACTTAAAGGCAGTCAGGTGCAATAATCTTTAAAGGTTTAATAGAGTAAATGCTACACGTGTCACTCTTGCATTCTCACCTACCCCAGCTTCAAGAGCAGGCTGGCACACTAAATATTATCATCAGCTTCTCTAAGGCCTAGAGATTTAGCCCAGTGAAAGCTGATGACAGCCCTTGGGTAGACCTGTCTATCGGAGTGCCAGACAATGGCTGAAACAAGATTAAAAATTGATTGTGTTCTGCAAAAATGGATTTCTCATCATCCTTTCCAAGAGCCACTCGAAGTCACAAATGGATCCTGCCCCATGGACAGAGATGATTGATATCTGATGCTGTCAATTATCATCCATGCCTTTCAAGAAAGCCCTGACTGCAGCAAGATCACAGACTGGCTTATAGAGTTGAGTTTGTTTTTCGTTGTTTTTTTTTGTTTGCTTGTTGGTTTTTTTGTTTTTTGTTTGTTTGCTTGTTTTTTGATTGGCTATTTTTTTGTTTTCTTTTGGTGTTTTGGGGGTTTTGTTTGTTTGTTTGTTTGTGGTTTGTTTTTTTTTGTGGGGTGGGTGTTTCTAGTTTTGTTTTTGCTTTATTTTGTTTTCTTTTCTTCTCCTTTGCAGCAATTTCTACAAAGTAAAAACCGAAAACAAAACTTTTTGTATCTCTGGTTGCTTTCTACAAGTAGAAGGTAACATTAAAGACATTTCACAACACTTAGAAATAGCGCTACTGAACAAAATTACAAAATTAATGTCAATTAAGACACAAATGCAGTGTTGAAATCCCATTTGGAAATTAAATTCTATGTACTTTGCCACTGCTCATAAACCCATTAGGAAGACAACTTTATAGAAGTCTTTTCAAAGGACTGTGCTTCCCTCCACATTTACTGTGTTCTCTACCTCATGCTACTGCATTATTGATAATGAACATCAAAATTTGAAGCTCATTTTGATTCTTTATGAATCCAAAATCTGATTCTTTATGTATCCAAGCTTCTGTAAGTTTCTTTAGCTGATGTGGCTACAGGTCAGTCTCTAGTTGACAATATAGAACAATGTAAGCTTCTTTATGTAAAATTGTCATATAATTTTTTTCCTCTCTGGTTTGTGGGTTGGTTTGGTTTGGGATTTTTGCCTTTTTTTTTTTTTTGATGTAGCAACATTATAGTTTTCTGTTCAAAATTTCCCACATTTACAGTGTCTTTTATTAAAAAGAGTTCTAAAAACTCCATACTTGTTTCTCTGCTGTGATTACAGAGCTTGGCATCTTCTAAAGGTCCTGAAGTGAGCACAAAGATTTTTTGAAATATGTGAGCTTTTATGAAGACTCATCATTTGAAGAATAATACACAAACTATGTGCAGTAATCTTTTCTAATGCAATATAGCTGTCACTGAGTTTTGCCTCATAATTCTTCACAAGCTACTTTGAAAGGCCAACCCTCTGCGCTCACAGCTTCGCTCAGTTTAGAAAAAAAAAAAATATAAAATCAAATCTCTATTTCAAAAAGCAAAAGCAGCTGTAGTTACTACACTATGGCTTTTGCCAGACGAAAATAATCCATCATGGGTGTTATGCTGCAGATCAAAGTTTCCCTCATTTGATCAAAATGTTACACACTGCAGCCTTACCCAAAACTACCTGATATGGGCACAGTTTCCTGAAATATGGCACCATATGTGCATCAGTAAACATTATGTGTAGAGTAAATTAAACACAGCCCTGTAATTAGGCAGTACGGAAATTAGTGCAGACCTGAAAGAGTAAATCAGCAGTATTAAAGCACTCTCCATTTCCTCTGAAGCACTTCAGAGCACCATAAAAACCTCAATGTCACAGTGATAAACCTCCAGGAGTGCATTTTGAGGGAGATAAAGACATGTGCACTCAAAGAAGTTCAAGCCAAAACCATTATTAACTAAAATTAAAGTAACAGTTCATCGTCTCTAATTTTTTAGATCAGATTTTTTGATATGTATCTAAATTTCCTTTCCTATAGTAAATACACCAGTTATTCTACCAAATGAGAGCAGACAAAAAGTGGAATATTGAACAGCATGCCAGGAGCTCAGAGTTCTTTCAGTCGAAGATGGTGACATTCAGGGTATTCCTACCTCTGTTGTGTTAAGGCCATAAATTCAGTGGAAGATGAAAGAATAAAGGACTTTATCAAGTGGAGCTTTGCTATCTCTGCTTTCTAAGCCAGGGTTACAGAGGACTCCTGCCTATTACCATTGTAGAAGCTGCTGGAAAAACATACTAAAGATGTACACGCAACACAGTGCACCCACATTAAATGAATCCAAGCCACAAACACGTAGCACTGGCACAGAAATAAATCTGTATTAGCATTTGATAGACTGCTTTTGGGAAGCCAGCTCCCAGATTTCCATATTCAAGAGCACTGGAGTCACCTCAGACAAAAAACAAATGTACTAAGCAACAAGGGAAAGGAGCTGAGTTTCTAATGAGCACAAGCTGATGCCACAGGTGGCCTCGGGTTCAGAGACATTTAGATTGACTTAGGGCTGGCTCCCTTTAAAAACATCAAAATTTTGTCAAGGAGCAGTTTCATGCAACAGAATGGGGCAATATTACCAATAACACTGCACTTCCCCTTGGAAACAGCCAACACCTCCTCTTTGGGAGGGAATGCAGCACAACCTTGGCAAGATTCCCGTGGATCATCTATTTAAGTGTGGCCCTGCTTCAACTTTGCCTTTACAGAATAAATCTTTAGTAAACATTCATGCAAGATTAGATTTTGAAATTATAACCTTCTTGGATATTCTGCTAGTACTTAACACTTGCATGAAATTTTGCATCTTTGAACACTGTATCAACATCAACTCCCTTACAAATTCTCAGTGTTATGTGAAGCTCAGTGAAGGGCCATGACCTGCTCTTTCTGTGTTTTTAGCTCTCCTTAAATTATACAGATATTGAATTACAAAAAGCTGCCTTCAGGATTTATAACTTTACCTAGTGTCCTCTTGTCTGCAATAAGGGGCACGTCAGAAGCTACTTTTATGGTAATGAAGAGGGAGGACGTGCTTCCCCAGCCCTCCCAGAAATGCCCCAATTGCTGCACTGTTGACTGGCTTGAAAGTCAAAGGCCTATTTACACAAACCACCTTTGGGCTCTTATTTTTGGGGTGCCTGAATTAGGAAGCAGTTTGTTTGTGACTCCCTCTATACAAAGAAATATGAGCTTAATGCAAAATGCATCCTTGAAACCCCAAATCACCCTCCAAAGAGGAACTATCTGTTGACTGTAAGGGAGACTGAAGGAAAACCACTTCCTTATGTCATCACCCAGTTTCCATAACTGACATCAGCTGGTGTGAATCCTCAGAGTTCTCTCTTTCCTCTTCACCCTGCCCCCTAAATATGAGTTTTTTATTTCTTTGGGTGTGCTCTTCATCTTCTTTGAGACACTGAAAGGAGTTTGTTATCTAATGGTAGATTGGATTAGAATTGGGATTCACTGTTTTCTTCTGAAGATCCTGTTTTGCTGTCTGAGCACTCATGCTTCCCTTGGGCTTATATCTTAATACACAGATGCTGTGTACCTCCTAGTGCTGGTACAACACAGAATAGCTAAACTGAGGTAGCTTCAGATTCTTTTTCTAAAACTGGACAGTAAGTTGTTTGTCTTTGTAGAACACAGCAGAAGGAAGAGGGGATAAACAAACAAACAAAAGAAAATCAAGTAAGTTAGTCATGATTCAGAGCAGCAAGATTTAATTTCTAGGTGCTGCTGGCCCTCCCTGAAGCATTTGCAAATCATCTGGTCTGTGTATGAGACAGGAGCTTTGCTGCAAAAAGATGATGATAAGATTTCCTCTTTTGGAGGAAGCCCTGTGTTTTCTTCAAAGCATTTACATAATGTAAAGAAACCTATGCCTATACTTGAATAGAGAGATTTAAGTCTACAGACTGAAAACATTCTATAAGTGTCTATCCATAACATAATTCACATTGTATGGGTTAGCTGCAATAAAATCTGCTCCGACAGAACACATTTTTTCAGTTTTAGGTGTCCCATCAGTCTAATTCCACGAGTTAATATTCATGGCTTTTATTCTGAGAGTGTCTCTGGAGTCTGTGTCAATTTTTGGCAGGTTTCAAAGTGCTAAACAGTTCTCTTTTTTACCACAAATAGCATTTATAAACAGCAATACAACTTAATCTATGTGGAAGTGACTGACATAAAGAGCAAATGGAGACACACTGCCGCTCAAGAGCCAGAACAGAAATATATGACAAATAAGCCTAAGAATGTTTTGAAGGCTGTTACCCAGTTCAGACTGTTGTAACCCATATTAAACAAAGGACACCAATTGTGAGCACTTTCAGAGGCCTATGAAGTTGATAAAAACTGAGTATGATCAAGATGTTCTCCCCCAGATCTTTGTTTTACCAAATCTGCACAAATAAATTACAGGAGGTGTTTGCCTCATCAACTTTAACCCTTAGAAAGTTTGACTTGTAGGCTGATATAGCTACTGAAGCAGTATTTGATCAATAATCAAATCCAGGATTTGATGATCCTTGTGGGCCCCTTCCAACTCAGGACACTTATGACTAAAAGATAAGGAGTATAATAATTGTAGATTGAAGGGAGGTGCTCTAGAGAAAATGGTTGATAACAGACTAATGAATATCGTGCCCAAAGTCCACCATGTGTCTTACAAAGATATTTGCAAGACCACAGCTTAGCACAAGGAATTGGAAATGACCAGAAATGACCAGTCAAATATATAAAAGGGTCATGTGAAAAGATGTACTTACTACATGATACATAAAGAACTGATTAGAGGTATAAAAAGGGCAAATATGACCAGGATATAACCTTTTTTTTTTTTTTTTTGGCTGCTGCAAAGTATGTGGATGAACAAGTCTGAGTGTGTGGCTGATAGAAAGACACCATAGCACAGTCACCATTAATATTAGTTCTTGCCTAAATGTCCAAACCTGATCCTGAGTACCCCATGTCACCACTCCTAGGGTGTTCTTAGTGGCTATTGGGAAAGCAGACACTGAGAAGAAAGCAATAAATATCCTAAACTCAAGCAACATTCATCAGAAAGAGGGAGACAGCTCATCCAAACCAATGCAAGGATCTTGGAAGTTCTTATCTTTCAGCTTTCAGTCTGTAAACTAGCTGAGATTAAATCATCAATAACAAGGACAGCCACACCTGAAACCCATTCTTGAAAAGTCAGATGGGAAAAAATCCTTACATTTCACTGCAGAAATCATATTGAGGTGTTTATTTATGGATAGTAACATGTTATAGTTTTACAATACCAATTTCTAGAAGTTGTAGATCACAGAGTAGAGCAGAACAGGGCCACAGTCTTGATCATAAATACTTTTCTTTCTGATTGGTTTTCTGAAGAAATTAGGCTCAGAAACTACAGTAACTGCCCATTTTTTCAAATACATTTTAATCTCTTGGCCAATTTTAAAACCATCTGACAGAGAGAAAAAGATCTTAAGGATGCTGAATAACTGGAGTCTGATGAAAAATTGTCTGGGTAGGAGAACAGTGACCCGAATTAGAGTCCTGTGGAGGGAAATTTGTTCTGTGAAGTCAGGAGCTGGCTGCCCAGTGTACTAACAAAGGTACCAGCTGGGCAACCACCACGTGGGTACTGGCTGAGCAGGAGCCAAAACCAGCCTCACATCTTCCTGCATTTCACCAACCAGCCTGGAGTAAAAAAGTGAGCTACAGATGAGGCAGCAGCAGAGAGGAGAAGGACGGGTGTGAGAAAATGAAATAAAACATGAAATTCAGAGGCCATAAGGGAGGAGCTGAGATTATTGCTGTAGGAAGCCCTATACACATAGTGCTATGCTATAGAAAGCAAAACTTCTTTAATTCATCTGGTTTTGTTTTTCAGTCCTGTGTCTACAGAATATGTGCTCCTCAGAGGTTTGCAGGATGTGATCTGGAAAAGACAACCCTGAGGAGAGGACATTTTTCAAACAATTGTTAAGGTTGGAAAGGACCTTTTAAGAACAACACATCCAACCATCTGTTTGATAAAAAGAAATGCTAAATCAGAATGTTTTGTCTCAGAGAGTGGTGTGAAGAATTCTTTTAGCCACGAGAACAAGCACAGGTGTTTTGAGTCCAGAAATGATGACAGCTTTCCATATTAAAAATCACCATCCTAGCTACTAACTGTAGTAGCTACTAATGGGAAGTTGACATTATTCTGCTTTTTATAACTGTCCAAAAGGTTAAGCTGCATTGCACTCAAAACCACATAATTTAAGGCCACAAAAAAACAATCAGACAGCAAAAAACTCCTTTTAATACTGCACACACAAACTTATATCTCTAAAAATAGCATTAATTTCTATTAGCCATCCTTCCATTAAAGAAAAAGTCCAGGACATCAGTGTAAAGGTTCAAAAGTATTTATCAAAATGCAACCAGTAATGCAGTTATTTCTGGACTTTCTACTTCACAGTCCCCATTAATATATTTTTTTAATAAAGTTTTGTTGCCTAAAAATGCAAGGAGAAGAAGAAATCCATCTTTAAAAAAAACATAGTACTTTTTTAATTTTTCCTTTGGTCTACTTTGCAACTACATCTGAAAATTAAAAAAAAAATATCAAAATGCCTTAAAAAGATGGAAAATCTTTTTGGCCATTGTAAAAACCTGAGTTTATTTTTCCACATTTATTAATGTGTAAATGCATATATTTGCAGTGCTAAGCTAAAAATAAATTACTAACTTTCAAAATGAAAATTTGAAACTGCTGAAAAAAAGTCCACACTGGACTTTTTGACACTCTCAGACTTCTTTTTTTATAATTATTATTTTTTTTTTTTTACTTTCAAAATTCAATTTCTGGACGATTTATGATTTTTTTTCAGTTTGTAAGGAAGTGAAATTTTTTCTTTGGGGTATTTATTTCACACAATATTTCTTAGTAGCTTTAGTAATAACATAAACCTCAGTCTGCAGGAGGTGGATGGATTGTCCTTAACAGCTACCTAAGAGCATAATGCTCAGTATCAACAGAATTGCTGGTAAAAAAATCTCATTTGTATACAATTCCTTCCACTTGGAGGCATATGAAGACTTAGTCTGGCTTGACTGGACAAAAATGAAACAGTGCAGACAGGCTGCTCTGTTGGTATTAATGGCAGCACAGATTCCTGCTCTTTAAGAGAAAACAAATGGTTTCAGTTATTCCACCTCATGGGGAAACCGAGCGGCTCAAAGAGACTGAACAAGCTCAGCTGGTCCCCTGGAACAGGACACAGACACAGAGAGCTGGTGGCAGCAGGGCAGGAGAGCAGCACTAACAGGTGGGACACCAGTGGTGGTGACAGCAGAACAGCTGGTGCTCTGCTCACACACCTCCAAATGATCTACAGACCGTGCTGGGCCTCGCTGGGCATCCAGTTGGTGTGTCAGCCAAACTCTTTGGTGTGTCCTTCCTTCTTGTCTTGCTCTCAATGTCGCCGCAGATGTCACTGTGACACCTGAAATCCTGGGTGTGCCTGCTGCTTTGGGATTACCTGTAGTATTTAAACTATAGGGTTGGTATTTCTTTTTCCTGCTACGGAGGAAAAGCAAACAAACAAAATAACTGGCATCAACCAGCACCCTGCTGCTGGGCTGGCTTGCTGTACCACACAGTGAAAGATGGTTTTGTTTAGCTTTTAGGTTTTGTCTTTTCTTTTTTTTTTTTTTTTTTAACTACAGACTTGCATCCCAGGGGCGTAAAAAAGACCTCAAATCTTGCCAATTGGTGCAACTTATTAGCAGACACAGAACTCTGTGTGTTTTCCAGCTTGTTCAAAATGAAAGGTTGAGCAAGTTGGAGCTGTTCATCCTGGAGAAGAGAGGACTTCCAGGAGACCTTCCAGCATCTTTCAGTACCAAAAGGGGCTCCAAGAGAGCTGGAGAGGGACTTTGGACACAGGCCTGGAGGGACAGGATAAAGAAGAATGGCTTCACACTGACAGAGGGTAGGGTTAGATTAGATCTTGGGAAGAAATTGTTCCCTGTGAGGGTGGTGGGGCCCTGGCACAGGTTGCCCAGAGAAGCTGTGGCTGCCCCTGGATCCCTGGAAGTGTCCAAGGCCAGGTTGGACAGAGCTTGAAACAACCTGGATTGGTGGAAGGTGTCCCTGCCCATGGCAGGTGGGGTGTAACTAAACAGTCTTTAAGGTCTCTTCCAACCCAAATCATTCTGTGCTTCTATGAATATCATGTGAGAAATGGCAGCAGTGAGCTATGGGTTGGTGAGACGTGTCTGCTTCCAAGAACTTGTTCAGTCTGACTTAGGTTGATGTTCTTACTGGCAGTTTATAGTAAGACATATAATTAGATCTCCATAATAGTTTCCCAATGCCCAGGAGAGTTTAAATGATGAGTTTAAAAGATGTAATTCCATCAGATTAAGAAATATTGAAGTGACTGTAAATTGTGAGGCGGAATTTCAGCACCGTGCATTCCATCCCCAATCATTTCACATGTCTGCATGTTCTGCAGATAATGAAATCAAATCTCAGAAATAAAAAGCTAAGTAACCTGGGGAGAGAAAGGAAAATCAGTCTTATATGGGTGATTACTGTAGACTTGAAAGGGAGCCTGACTATCAAATGAAATATATATATCTTCCCCATCACCGAAACGTATGTTGTAGATTGTCTAGTTTTATGATGTTAACATTAAGCTTCAAAAGTATGAAAATCAAGCTCTAAAAGGGATTCATTAAAACAAAAGGCATTATGGTATTCAAAGGCGGTTGTCTCTCCAATGATTTAGCTCAAAATAGAAAGACTGAAATAGTGTAACTCCGTATTCTCAACCGCGGCTCATTTCTTCTCAATCTTCAAGCCTCTCTCCCCAGCCATTAAACCAAGCCCTCAGTGACATCCTCACACTCTCAAATTTAGCAGGGAGTGTGCAGGCAGGTCTAGGCACACACACACACAGGTAGACTGTTGACTATGAGTTTGATGAAGCAGAACACTGATTATGATTCTGAGGGATAATCATTTATATTGAGAATGCTCATTGTGGAAAGCAAAGACTCCACCTTCCCCTACATTTGTGCAAAACCCAGCACAATTATGATCTCATATTGATTAGTTTACTAGCAACTGCCATGATTTAATAAACATTATACCCGTGTGACAAAATTTCATAAAAATCAGAACCTATATTAAAAGCTTCATCTCCAAGCAGGGAAATACTTTGTGTGTGCTTCACTTTACTCACATAGAGAGTTCCAACCTTTCTGAGATTGAATATTCCATGGGGTTGAATATACATGAGAAGCAGACAGTTTATTAAGAAAGGTGCCATTTTTATATCACGTTTCAGAGTAAATTTGGCTTTAGAGATGAGTAATTCAGGCAACTGCTGAGAGCCTCACACAGAACAGCAACTCATGTGTTAGTCTGCTACTTCCTTGAAGCAGTAAGAACAGAGGTGGGAGGCAACACATGGTACCAGCTCCACTGCAGAATTGAGGATCCCACAAATTTGGAGGTCAGAACAGCAGAGATCTTTCTTCTGTCATTAGCTGAGCAGCAGATGTGATTCTAGGCTTTATATAGGAGAGTCAGTGATTCATATTGACTGTAAGACCATTGCAATAGGTTTATTATTTGCAGAATATGATCTTCAAACATGTTTGCTGAGAGTTAAGGGCTGAAATGAACTGAGCTTTGGCAGTGCAGAGCACTGATTCCAAAATACCTACAGGGGCCACTCTTTCTGAAACTATCTTGTAGCAAATAGGTTTCTGAAGATACATTTAAGTCCTTGCTTGGTCTTGCAGTTTTATTTTTCGTTGTTGTTATTATTATTATTATTATTTACAGAAAATGCAGAATTGAGATCATCTCAAAAGGAGAGAAAAGAGATAAAAAGAGGCAATCTGCCCTGCCTTAACTTATAAGCTTAAAGAAACTTATAAAGGATTTCTCCCTCTTGTTTGCCCATCTCCTTTCAATTCTTTTCCATCTCAAGCCTTTTGAATTAACCTTTCAACCTTATTACAAAACACAATGATAAATGTAATATAAGAAATTCTTTACTGTTTAAGCTATGTTTTGCAGTTATTCATAAAATCATAGAATACTTTGGGTTAGAAGGGACCTTCAAAGGTCCACTTCCCTGTGTCATGGGCAGGGCCATCCTCAAATATATCCCCTGGACTTTAATGTTTACAGGGATAGGGAATCCACCATCTCTCTGGACAACTTGTTATTTATTAACCCTCTCTATATCTTCATAAAATCTTTATTTCACACAGTACCTTGGAGGTTTTCTCTGAAAATGTTCTGCTCTTATAATTTTTTTTTCACATTCTCCTTTTCTTTCCTGTTATTTCCATGAGGGTATTCCAATACATACAAATAAGCACATATGCCAGTGTTTTTATGACTGGGGTTGCTGGGCTGTGAAGGCCTGGCCAATCTGCCCACCCTCCCACACAGCAGGACATTGGGGGGTTACACTTGGAACACATTCCATTCTCCCTTTTGTTTTTTTTTTGTCTCAGGAAGTGCTACTACTTTGCTTCATGCCACCTGTAATGTAATGTCATGTCTAAATAAGGACACCAACACTTTAAACCTCTACATGTGGCAAAACCAATCCTAAGTGGAAAAGTTTATGATTCCCTCGGAGAATCAAGAAGCATTATAGAAATCATAGCTTACCTGTCTTCGAAGGTCTCGTGTTTTCTTGGTCATCTTGTCAATGGCAATGTTGAGTGGGTCCCCCTTCTCCTTCCTTCCAGTCTGTTAACAAAACCGAAATCACAGAGTTAGAGAAAAATACTCCAAATAATATACACTTCTAAAAAAAATAGTACAGACTTATCAAAGGAAACCTGTGCACCTTTTTTTTTTTTGTTTGCTTCCATCAAGCTGTTATTTCCAATGTAGTGTTTTTAACATGTTTATGTGAGGGAGGCGTAGAAGATTATTTAAAAACAATCCTAAAGTGATAAGAACAAAGATGAAGGTGACTCACCGGAGAGTTCAGAACTTTTCCACCACTAAATTATGTGCATATATTATAGTTAATACTCAAAAAATCTGGCAAGACCTTTCACTATAAAATGAATATTAAGAGTTTCTAATCTCCATCCTGCCAGGCACTGGGAATGTTAAACATGATAATAAGCAGCAACACAGCTTGAGGACAGAAGGAAAATGGTCCCTACGCCTGTAGCAGGAATCATATTGGCAGACATTAGGTGCAGTATAAAGAAAAATTCCACTTAAAACACTTTCCTGCAGGAAGTCTCAAAGCAAAACTCCTCATGAAGATTAAAAAAGGGGGGAAAAAAGCCTTTTGTGGCTCGTAACCAATGGGGAAAAAATACTTTTTTTAGGTTCAATGACACAAAAAGCATTAAGTGACTTTGTTAGCTGTATTACCTTTCTCTTAAGAGAAAACTGCTTCTCTAAAGATTTGTCACATCTCTTGCACATTGAACTCTGTTTGAAAGCTTTTCATCAAGAATCAGAATGATCTTCCATTCTTCCTGGCAGTACTCTTTCCTTCCCAAGGCTGTTTTCAAATACTCCTATTTAGAATTGTTCCTTGCATATGATTAAAAGCGATTTTCCATCTCCAGCTGAGCCTAATAGCATACTTTTCTGGGAACTATTGAGAAGTCACTTTTGGGGTGGGATGGGGATTAAACATACCCTTTCAACAGTGATCTCTCACATGGACTGCACGGTTAACAGCTCTACATTGGCAAGTGGCCTCTGTTCCAGCCTTTGCTTTAAGCATTCATTCCAGAGAACGCCTGCTTTCTGTTATTGCCTGTAATTCTAATTATGACATGAGGCCAAAGCTTTTATGATCATTTAGAAATCTGCAAAAACCCATCCCCTTTTTTCATTTAGAAATTCAAACACAACAATATCAAGTGCCACCAGAATTTGATACAAAACATAAATTTACCTCTTAGCTCTCTAAAAAGAATCCATTACAAATTCTGGAGTTAATCATACAAATTGACACCAGAAAACAGAGAGAGAAAGCATTTGCTATCACACAAGAGGAGGCATCTGTGTCACCCGGTGATATTTTTATCTCACTTTTCTTGTCTTCATCCTTTGACTGAGTTCTTCTGGTCCCCAGCTGAAGAGCTAAGTCTCTTTAGCCTAAGCAGTGTCAGCACAGGCTTTTAGTTTTAGATGTCCTGAATTCAGTCCCTGTTATTTTGTTCGAGGCAGCAGCTGTCACATGTGCACACAATCAAAGCTTGCTTTTCAGGCTGAAATTTCACAATAAAGCTGAGGCAGATAAGTTTGGTACAGGAAGCCTCTCCTGGCTGTCAGAATGGTACAGCAGGGACTACCAGATGAGCCAGTCTCAGCCAGGTTCTAGTTAGTTAGACTACAAAGCTATATTCTAAGAAAACTTAAAAGAAGAAAATTACTCCAGCTGTGCACTGTGTACTTGCTGAACCAAGTTTTCTTGGTGACATCACTGTTCTGGGATGCTTTATTTTCCCAATCAAATAATTCAAATTCTTTAATATTGTTTAAATTCTCCTCTTCCTTCTCATTGTTAAAGCTTTAATGGACTGGCTTAGAAAGATCCATAACCACACCAAATACGTTAAGACATTTTTTTCTAGGGCAAAGATAACCTTTGTTTGGCTTTTTTTTTTTTTTCATTTGTAATAAAATCAGGGAATAATTTGCTAAACTGGGGAAAATTGCTGTGAATATTAACACAGTGTAAACAATAAAAGAGTAAACACCATGATACTTAACTTAGGGATCGTATTTTACAGCTCTCAAACAAAACAACTAGTTAAAAATTCTTATTCGCTCATCTCATGCAGAGCAGATATATTTTGTGTTCACCACCTACATGGTGAGGTCAAGCAATTAATGCCTGGCACCCATTTAGGGGTTCAGAAAGTTGTCCTTGAACAGGAACTTGGGACTTCTTCCAGGGTAGTCAGCTATGGGATACAGTGACACTCAATGAATCATGCATTTGATAAACTGCACCATCTAGGAGAAAGGGCTCCTGGCCATTGGAAAAAAAAGTATAAATTTTGAGATTGACATCAAAGTTTGTAATTTAGATTCCTAATCTGGGTGTTTTGTACTGCTCATAGGAAGGAAACTTTCACTGAGAGTAGGCCCATGGTAGTCTACATATAGAACCTCTCCCAACCCTCTCTTCAAATTTATCCTGTATCTTTTTGAGTCTGGTTTTAAATTAACAGTGTTTATGCAAACAGTGGCCCTTGGGGTGCATCCTATTGTGAAACACAAAACAACTGGGAGCTCTTCTGTGACCCTTAGGCCACACAACACAAACTGTCAACGTCCATCTGGCCGGTCCCTTCTCCCTCCAACACAGAAAAGAGCCTGTTCTCAATTGCTCTGTGCCATTGCCCAAATCATGCCTCCACGTTGTCTGAGATGCTAAATGGGATGAACCAGCCTGTGCTGGAAAACAGGTTCCCAAACAAAGTGGATGGAGATCCAGTTGAGCTCTCTCAATGTCAATATTTTATTAACACATAAAAATATGGAGGCAGTCTCAAATATTCTGTACAATTTTTGTATTTATCCATGAATTTTAGGTGTCCTTCACCTGTTACTTATGAAATGGCTACTGCCTTTTAATCTGTACACAAAACCCCTCCTTCGCCGTAGGATTTCAAAGAAGGAGAAATTTGTTTAGTAAATCACATTATTGAAAAATAACTAGCGTGGCATGTGATGCTACATAGCTTCAGGGAGGTCTGTCAAACACCATCTGCTCTGTGCTGAAAATATAAGTTTATTAAAGTTTATTTATTTAAGTCCTTAAATACTCTTATATTATTGTTGCTCTGTGATAATTTTTTGGCCTTCATTCCTAGAAGAGATAGAAAGGAATTTAGTGGTTTCCTGAAAAAACCATAAAGCTTAGTATTGAGGTTTTTGCCATTTCTCTGTTAATCTTTTTCCACAAAGAGAAGAAAGATAATTTGGGCTAAAAAGGAAGCAAAAATTGCTGCTGGCATTGGGTTAAAAAGAGAAGGAGGAGAAATGCACAGAAGTCCTTGAATGTCAAAATATCAGCATTCAGAGTCCCTATGGACAGAATTACATCTATTCATGGTGTAATGAGAACTTTGCTACAGGAGAATATATTAATCAAGCCCCTGATTTCTTGTGACCATTTAACAGCATTTGCATACTGCTTGTACTAGAGATATTTTCAAACAATTTTCTCAGTCTGTGTTACTTCCATCCTAATTTCCTTAGAGCTTTTCCCTGCCTGTTTGATTTATTCTCAGTTGCTCAGGATGAGCTAATTCCCACAGGATCCTGACCAGGGGCTGTGCAGGCTGCAGAGTCCTCCAGGTCAGGAGTGGGTCTTCCATTGCATTTCTACCCCGAGGCTGCAGTCCCTCTCTCAGATCACGGAATGCAGGAGCCAGCTCCCTGAATATAATTTTCAAGTGGTTTTAAGCCTGATTTGCCACGTGGCATGAGAAGTTGTGTAGTTTTTCAACACATCCGTGTCTGGTAAGTGGAAGAAATCTAAGTATTGATTGCCCTATCATTCTAGAAAATGCCTGTAGTCACAAGCAGTGTCAACAATATTACTGGAACACTAAAACAAAGATAGAATACAAGAACTTTCCTCTTTATATTAAGCAAAGTCTGAAAAGCTTCATAGTTAAAACTGCAAAATATTAAGGTAAGCACTCAGTTATACTGGGAACTTCATTTAGTCAGGAAAAGAAATAAATTAATAACAAAAAGTACTTAAGGAGGGTAAGAAATTTCAGCACCTGCTAGAATGATCTCTGCTAAGATATAGCACTGTTTTTCCTTTTGAATAAAGACCGTTTTACTCTCCTTCCTTTTTTTTTGTCATGAGCTGTTCACAGTTTACACTGTTGGAGTAAAATATATAACTCCCAAAATATTTATCACAACTATTAAGGACATTTATATCCCATGATTTTCTTATCACAGAACTCTTTTGATCAGCAAAAGATACTTAAAAGGACACTCTCTTCTAACCCTGGAGAATATCACAGAGTCAAGACAAAGTAAAGTCAATCAGCCCAGAGACACTGTACATTTTGGATGAGATACAGTCAACCTTGGAAGAAGATGCTTCAGGCTGGAACTGTGTTGATAGTTCTGAATAATTCCAGATACCACCAGTATGGAAATCACAGAATTTAAATTTCACCACATGAAACAGCTAAAATTGCTACTTCCAAAATTATTATTAGAAAGACAGATGCTTCTGTAATGAATATCCTCGTATTGAAAAGTTAGGATCAACTTCAGAGTTGTGTGAGGTGCAAACCCATAATTCTGAGCATGCTATTTAAAAAAAAAAAATTATAATCAGTGCCAGACGAACAAGGTTGACAACAGTGACCTATAAAAGAAGTGCACAAGAAGTGCAGCAACTGCAGGCCTACAACAGAATGTCACAGACAAAACCCAACATGTATGACAACTAAATGAGTGACGTTAGAGAGGGTTGTTGTCCTTTTCCTCTGAAGTGCATCATTCAAAAGCTCAGTGTTTCAATTTTACAATAATAATATTAATAATAATAGTGGACTAAAACTGTGCAAGAAGTTTTGGAACCACTGTTTTCCCACTTTCCTCTGTTAGATATAAGCTAAAATATCTGAGAAAGCTCAGTCTCCCCACACATTACGTGTTGCATGTCCAAGACACTTTCACTGCTGTTTCCAGTAATTCAGCCTCCAGGAGACAGGTGGAAAGATTATCTATTGATCCAAAAGCTACCAAATCTTGATTTATTTTTATATTTTCACCATCCCATGGGTAGAGGGTTCCATCATTTACAGTTTATTCAGAACTTCAATATCACGGTGTTTTATTAAGGCGTAAATTGCTGCTCAAAAATATATCTGTCCTAATATTTTATTTTAAACATTGAACAACATCACTCTTTTAAAACTGTGCCCATGTTCAATAGCCCTTTTAAAAGTGATGAAGAGAAGCTTAGTACTAAGAGGAAGAACATTTTGAACAACAGACATAGGCTGCATCAGTGCTTCTAAACAGAAATCTACATTTAAACATACCAATACATATTCCCCTTCTGACAGAAGATGATTAATTTTGGGTCAGGAAAAGGCTAAACTATATATTACAGGAGAAGCAAGTAGAGACTAAATTTCACTGGAAGTTGAAAATCCTAGTTATTTGCTAGGGAGATGGGACAGGAAAGCAAGTTTTGCAAAACCTGTGTGGTTCGTCTATGGATGAGCTGAAGAAGACTTGTTAAAAAAAATCAATTTATGGAAAAATTGAATGGCAAGAAGTCTTTTGGGAGCATGATACAAACATGAATTACTGTTTTACTCAGCTCCGTATATTTATTCTTATAAATTTTTTTGGTTTTAGAATTTACTCTAAGTAACTACAATGGAGGTTTGCAATCACCTGTTTGCCAGCTTCAACTTTGCTACCTCCTATGGAATGAAAATTTGTATGTTCCCTTTTCCTCTCAATAACTGATGGTTTTCTTCAGGGAAATAAAAGAGAATTTTGCATGAAAGGACGTTAAAAAAAAACCTCAATGTCCTTCCTGTGCTGGGGGCCCCAGAGCTGCAGGTGGGGTCTCACCTGAGTGGGGCTGAGGGGCAAAATCCCCCCCTCACCTGCTGCTCACACTCCTTTGGATGCAGAGACATCCCAGTATGTTCAGGGTGTGGCTCCTTTGCAATAAAACACTGAATTACAGGCCCTTCCACGATATTCCCCAGTTCTAGAATGCCATTCACTGAACAATCTGCTCATAAATGTATGATACAGCAAGTTCTCCTTAAATAAAACAATTTCTTTCAGCAGTTTTTAATTACCTTGTGACCAGTGAATTTGGTTCCAGTGTAGCATGAATGATAACAACTGTGTAGAAAGCTGGGGAAGCCACAAACTTGCAGTGCCAGAGAGTAAATATATTCAATAAAATTAAAATGAGTCGTGAGCTGGACACGGTATCAGCACCTGAGGTGCACAGGTCTTATCCTTGGCCTGGATCCAAGCAAGTTTTATCTAGATCTGTACAAACCAAGTTTGAAACAAAATAAAGAAATAATGAAAACTGTATCTGTTAATGGCTGGGGAAGATTTTCTTGTCATATTTTATGTATGTTTTTTGTGCAGGCCACATCACCATGATATCTGAATCCCTCCAAGTGGTGAATCAGTGAATTCAGTGGTTTGTTCCATATCAGCCACGTGTAGTTGCTTCTTTTATCTTTTCCAGAGTGGGAAAACTTGTGTGTAGGGGAGTATTTCACTTTGATTGGTTTGTGGCTGTTGTTTTTCATGTTTTGCATAATTCACTGTTGTAACCACTTCTTGTCTTTTGGCAATAACCAAGGACTTTCAGAAACATTATCAATGACTGCAGTTTGATTTGAAGCACCAGTTAGGATTAGGGCTTGATCACAATGGTTCCCAAGTGGCAGCTGCTACTATTAATTGATATTTACCCATAATCATGTACTGGCATCTAAGCTTCCAAAAAAAAAGAACTGGCTGAGGAATTTATATTTATAATTATATTAGAGGTTGCCTAAGATGGAGAACTTTTTCACTCTCAAGAACAAAGGCAGCAATTGTTTGGGGGTCTGGTGATCTTTTTTTTCACTTGTAGATGATACACTGAATATTTCTGCACTTCTGTGTATTTTTGAACTAGAGTTTCCAGGATCACTGTGGTGAGGACACGGTCCTGCTCTTCTAGATAGACTGGATTTTTCAGCCTACTGAGGCACCAAACATTCAGGAAAGGCAACTGATGGGACTTTCCTAAGGGACAAGGCAAGTGCATCTTCCAAATCTCATTGATTTTCATTAGGTAAAACACATGCATTGTTTGGGGCTTTTTTTGGAAGGAGGGAGAGCCATGCATCTGTTAGAAATTCTTCCCCAAGGCAAGAATATCCTGCTATCACTTAAGAGTTGTGTCACTTAATTAAACTCAGATTATAAAGCAGCATACACTGCCAGTCGAGAAAACAGTGATAGCTTTCAGGGAAGGACCATCCCATTTAATTTTACCATCAAGAAATACTGAATCAAATCTAGTTATTTTAGCTCCTTCTATACTCGGTATAAAGTGACAGGCACTTTTAGAGCACCCATCTGTCTTGCATACTTGTTTTAATATGGAATACATGTCACCACATGGGATTGCTCCTCTCCATCAACAATGGAGGGGATCTTGAAATGCTTGATGATTAATTCTTAAAAAAAAATAAGTAACATGAGATAAACTGCCCACTTAATAACTATAAAGACTGTCCAACCCTCCTAAGGATCAGGCTGGAGACTGTGTCTTGAAAAAATTTTGTGTGTTTTGGATGCTTTTTTTTTCCAGAGAATTAAAAAATACAGGATCATAAAGGTGCCTTTTTTACAAGCTTCCACAAAAGATATTCCAGTCCTTCCAGGATGTGATATTTTGAGGTCCTGAAAATAATTCGCTTTCTTCTCACTGTCTAAAAGAAACACACTTAATAATTCAGACTCGGGATTGGATCTGTACAGTCTCAGGTTCTTTTCAAACTGGCAGCTTGTCCCAAGTGGGGTCTCTCAAGGATTGATATTGGGCTCAACATTGTTTAATATCATCCTAAGTGACTTGGTCGATGGGATCAAGGGAACCCTGACGAAGTTTTCTGCAATGCCCAACTGAATGCAAGGAAAGGTTGAGGGTGCTGGGTCGCAGAAACACAGAAACATCACAACCTAATGAAGAAAACAAACAAAAAAAACCCCTCCAGTTTAGCTGCATTTCTCCAATCTGAGCTTTCTCAGATAAAGACATATGCCAACATCAGCCTCATTTGGAACTGAGGTTTGCTGATAACGGTGGAAAACAAGTAAATGCAGTTGGAAGAGCCAGGACTAATAACCTGAGACAGGTTTTCTGATATGTCCCCAAGAAATCTCTGGCAGTGTGTGTGTAATGGGATCCCTATCACTGTGAATTGAGGTGATATGAGTGTTAGCATGCAAGTCTACTTCTGATCCAGGTTTCTGTCCTAATGCCCTTGAGAGCTGATGTCTGTGAAGCTTCCCCTCACTCCTTTCTGTTTGAGGGGCTGACTTTGTAACAATACGTATTAAAATTTAAATCTGGTAGAATATTTCTTGTCATTAAATAGCATCTTTTCCTTTGCAGTGCTTACTCAGAGGAAAACATAAGGGTTTTCATAGAAGAAGCTGCCTGTTTCTATTCAGAAAATGTCAGTACAGAAAATTGATGCTGTTACACTTAAACGCATATAAAAAATAGAATTTCCGAGGAAAGAAATGTGCATGATGTAAACTGTTATAAAAACATCAGCTTCACTGAAGCCACACTAATTTACACCAGCTGAGAATCTCCCCACTCATCATATAAATAAAATCTTGCAGATGCTTCCATTTAGAAGGTCAGAAATGTTTACTCCAGAATTCAAAATTATTCTAATTTCTTCACAGACTTCTACTTGCAAAGGGTCCAGTACAAACTCCTCATTTAACCACCAGCTGCTTTCCAGCTGCAAATTGCAATCTGCTTTTAAATGGCTCCTGATGTCTTCTCTTAATCTAAAATAACTGGAGAAAAAAGCAGATAGGATACATTTTTTCTTTCCCTTCAGATATGTAAACCTGTAGTAAAGGACTATGCAAATGAAAAATGTTAAAATTTACCCATTCTAACAAAAGGTCTTGAGAAAAACCTATTCTATTAAGCATAATAATATTCCTAAGTCATGAAGTAGTTATTAATGAAGCCTCCTATAATGTATTCTGTTCAAATTTTATCAGTTAAAAGGTGATGCAATATTAGGCGACTAAGAAAAGAGGAGGGGTAGAGAAAGATAGAGTGCCTTACAGCATGTAACAAAAATATACTTCATGGATCCAAACTCAGAAATCTATTGATTAAACTTTTGGTTTGTCTTTGTCACAGATTAGTGGAAATATTTCTTAGAACTTTCAAAGGAAGTGGTTTTGATGTCTGGTATTTATGTTAGTTTTACCCCTTAGTCACTAGAAAGCTCTTGTAGCCAATCTTTCTCTAGTTGGTTTTAGACCAAAATGTGTATTATGAGTCACAGGGATTAGTGTTATTCACTGAATTAAGTGCAGGACTTCTTGAGCCATCTCAGCATCCCTTGAAAACATCCTTTTAGTATTTTTCAGCTCTCTCGGAGCAACACGAGAACCACACAATGTTGTTTGGTTGTAAGCAAAGATTTTTTTGTTTGCTTATGTATTCTAGAAAAAGACTCCATTGGATGATGACACTTGACTAGAACACTGGCTTCCATAGTGTGGAACGTTATGCATTTTTTTTCAGCAAAGAATCTTTTTAACCAAATAGGCACCTCTGAGAAATGAAGTGACCACTGGAAGTACATCAGAGCATTCACAACATTTACAGGTACTAAATGAAAATTTCTTATGAACATATTGAAGCTCCAACTATGCCATTCTATTTAGATGCAGAATTACTGCACAAAGGCACAAAGGCATTATAGAACCTCAGAGTTCAACCACACCCCCCAAACTCATCTGTCTGTGCCTAAGAGGCACAGAACTGGTTTTTGTGAGCACCTAGAGTGCTTTGATTATCAAATATCACTGAAAAACAAGATTTCAACTAGTTGGCTGCATCTGTCACTATCTAATAGATTTCTGTATGAGATGTGTGTTGACTATTACATCTGCATTTCTCTCTTTTTAATTGCACCATGCTTGGATGATCCACAAGGAAATAAGTCTTGTTTATGTCCAATCAAAAATGTGTTCATCAATGCAGGCAGCTCAAACTCAATGCCAACTCAATACTTATAACAGAGAATTAAATGCTTTTTCCAATTAATTGCTACTTTCTTTTCCCTTACCTTGCCAGTTCCTTCCAAGCCACCCAGGTAGCGGTTGGGTTTTTTTGCACGTTCTTTGTCCTCCAACCTGTTCTGAACACTTTTAATTACAGTCTAAGCTGGAAAAATATTTGAAATAATTATTATCTGAAAGCACTGCTGCTTTCCAGTGCTGACACCCTACTTGGCAATGTACAGTGCAGCCTACACAGTATCAGTGGAGGTGTCAAACTTTCTGAGGGCAGTGACATGTGTCTGGAAACAAGGGTTTCACCCTGACATATCTCCTGTGAAAACCCCACCTGCAAGCAGACAATGAGCGTGAGGTTTAATTGGACATGTGCCATA
The DNA here is from genome assembly GCF_036250125.1 of Pseudopipra pipra. NCBI lineage: Eukaryota > Metazoa > Chordata > Aves > Passeriformes > Pipridae > Pseudopipra > Pseudopipra pipra. The sequence goes on from NC_087552.1 coordinate 72,226,173, forward strand.
ACTTCAGCTCCTGCTTTGAATGACTGGGGACAGAGCAAAGCCTGGGAAAGAAAATAACTCAATCCTCATTACTGTAATTAATCTTTCACTTTGAGTACAGGCTGCTTCATGTCCACGTGTTCCTTTGTAGGGCATCACAACCACGAGGCAACAGGGATGAAATAAAACAAAACACAAAATAAAAGAACTTTTTAAACTCCAACCAGACTTCCAAAAGAATGCAGAAGCAAAGGACCAGCTCTGTCTATTTTTACAGAGCAAAGCCGTGGTCTATTCCTGCCACTGCCTCAGATCAATGTGCTAAGTGATATCCATTCAAATTACTTGTCAGTTTAATCAGAGGAAGTAAAACACAATTACAGGGCATTAGTGTAAAAGCCAGCACAAAATAACAGAATGTCCATGTGGGATATCTGAGCAAAAGCCTGTTGAAAATAACTCTGTGACATTTTCATCAACAGCCTTTTTTTACAGAAAAGAAAAAAAACCCCAACCTTTGCAAATGCTATTACAAACTAATTAGGCATAAAATAATGCTTTGTTTCTACAGATTGATTAGAGTCCTTATTTCTTCTTGTAGATATCAGAAAAATTTTTGGCTTTTGTTCTGTTATTACAATAAAACTAAATGTATAAAGACCTTTTCTGAAATGATAACTGGTGCATTTACAAAGCTTCTCTGTGCTCCCTCTCAAGACAGCAGGAGTTTTACCATTATTTCCACTGAATGATTGGAACACTCATTTTTCATGGACACTCCAAATTTCCATTGAATAAAAGGTTTATTTCTGGAATCATCAGGCAGATTACTTGGTTTAAGTGGGCAAAATGGGAGCAGGGAAGGGAAGGGACTTTTCCTTCTCCCCCCAAAAAGGCAGAGGTGCAAGTTTGGTGGGTTCAAAAAGGACAAATTAATGCAAACCTGCCCTCAGAGCCCTGCCTGGAGTCCCCAGATGAGATATGCTGGGGTGGGCACTGGTGCCTGGGGTCCCTCTGACCCTTTCATCCCAATCTGCACCACAGCCCAGTTTCAGTGCAACAAGTAAAACTGTACCCAGTCCAGAGGTATAAAGGGAATTAGGGTTTGTGAATGCCCACAACAGGAAATCAGCCTGAAGCCCTACATGATACTCAAATATTAAAATAAAAATATAGGGGGTAGAATAATCTCTATGATATTTAGAACATCACTTTTTTTCAAAAAATACCTATCAATATAGGTCTTCAGGATAGAACACATGCTGGGAAAAGCCTTTTCTTTCCAGCCCTAACTTGCTTTTTAAGATCTAGAGAGGATGGGGGCTTGGACTTTACTCAGCACAGTGAATCTCCTGGAATGAGGTGACTTCACTTTTTTCAATAGCCACAACGCACAGCCCAGGTTTAGGTACCCCTGTGGTAAAAAACTCACTTAAAATGTTCATGTTGTAACTCTGAGCTCAGAAACCCTGAGGTCTTTAATTGGATTTGGCCCTTTATCTTCTATATTCATGAGATAGTAATTAATTTGACCACCCCTGCCTGGTCCACAGGGTAATTGAATGAATAGTTCTGCACAGGAACATAAATGCCTCCAAAAAGAGTTATTACTATGAATGTGCAATATGGCAAGTTAACTCTCTTGGTAATGATGACACTGAAATTCTTAAGGCATTGGAGTCCAAATCACAGCTAATGGAAATGGAAGAAAGTATGCATATACAACATGCAGAACTACTGCACATTTTGCCTTTGAAAATAATAATAATAAAAATTCAATCCTATCTTTTTTAAATTTCCTTTCTATATCTCCATCTTCTGGCACTACTAAACCTGACCAAATATTGCAAAAGGGGTTAAAAGCAAGATAGTTCTCTTGGTAGATTGCCACAAAGACTTCTGGTAGGAAATGGAGTGTAAAAAATGTTAAAGAATGTTAAATGAAATCACAGCAGACTGAAACCTGTGGTTCCAGTGCAAGACCTGAAATAAATCCGAGACAGATGCTAACTGGCACCACCTTCATTCTGATGCTCATAAATGAAACAGAACAAGACTTCAAAGGTGCCAGAGGAAGTCCAGCCATCCAAAGAACATTAAAACAGGCTTGGATTTGGTTTGCCAGCTCCATAGTTATTCATGCCCTGCTAAGTTATCTGGATGCTTCCGAAAATTCATCCAATGGAACATGTGTGCACGTTTTTAGAAGGATTGAAAGTCTGTGGAGTTTAAAACTCCTAAGTTATCCTGGATATGCCTTCCTTTATCAATTCTTGGCTTCAGAGGTGAACTCCTGATCTGAGTTATTCACCACAGATTTTTCCCTGAGGAATGGGTAATAGTTTGTGTCAATACACACATGGTAGTTTGCAAGTCTCAGTGCAAATCATGCACTGCTAAAAGTTTTCCACAGACATCTGCAGCTGCTCACAGTCCCTTTTTAATGACAAATGCTTAGAGAAACTAATTGCAAGTGGTAAAAGTGCTGACTGACCTCTGCAACTGGTTTGCTTCTTTCCCTCTTGAAAAGCCTTGATGTCCCAATTTAAACCTATATTTAATATAGAGGGTTATCAACTATTTTAAATAGTATTATTTGAATAATTCACTAGTTTGGCCCTTCAGTGACTTCAATAGTGATTTCAACAGTAATACAATGCAGCATTCCACACCTCCTATTTATTACTCTATTCTTATATAACCTGCAATTCCACTGGCATTATCTACAAAATTATAATTGAATAAATATTTCCTTTAAAAATCAATGATTTCACTAAAACAGGAACAATGGTGGAGCTTCTGCTTGTTGCCCTGGGTCATGATGAACACCAAGAAGGGAACAACTGAATCCACAGCCTGTGGGAACTAGACTCTACTTCCAATTCCCAGTCCTGGTTTCTAATAGACTATATTTTAGTGAGGTTTTCTTTAGTATGGCAATTAGTGTTAAGGGTGAGTCAATTCCATGATGATCAAACGCCTAAAGAAATTTAAAAAAAAAAAAAAATAAACTAAAGCTCTGCAGGAGCAGCTCTGCTGCTTTCCACACCACATGATGCTTTTCACTTCAGAACCACCAAGTAAATTACTGAGAAAAAGTTACTGTGAATAAAATGGGCTGCACTGTGTTAAGTAATTATTTCTAAAGTGTGAAATGGGTAGGAAGTATCTCATCTTAAAGTAGTGCCATGATGCATATTACCTCTCCAGTATAAAGTGAACAGTCCTTTTTTTTTTTTTTTTTTTTCATTTTTCTCCTTTTTCTCTTTATCTTGAAGGAGCAAGGAGAGGAATGAAAACTTTGTTTTTCTAAAGATCTTGTATGTGGGAGAGAAGTGTAAAGACCCAACCTGTGAAACTATGCTGTGCTCCACTATTTGAACTGCCTCGGGAAGAATCTTCTAGAGTTTCATGAGCTCTCGGGAAATCACAGAATAGTTAAGGTTGGAAAAGGCCTCTGAGATCAAGTCCAACAGTTAACCCACCACTGCAGGCTCAGTAAATTATAAATATTATTTGGATGATGCTCCCCATCTAAGGAATGCAGGATGGAGTTGGGATCTCCTGTGTCAAAGACCAGCATTTCTGTGACTGCTGTGGGATGCATCTCAGTGGTGCATCCCATAATTTGTGGAACAATGCAGAACACAGCTTGCCTTTAAGCAGGTCTTTCAAGTATGTCCTGCCACACGCCCATTCTGCTCCTCAGTCTCGAAACCAGTGATAAAAGAAGGTCATTTGAATAGAAAAGTTATTCTCACAACATGGGTTAGGAAAATACCCCTCTGATTGCTTGTGAGAGAACAGAGGGGATTCTTGCAATTAATTAATACCTAGATGAACACCAACAGGCTGTTTCAACAGAAAAGGTTATTTTTAGGTTTTTTGGTGGTTTCGCTTTTTTTTTTTTTTGGACAACTATTATTAAAAGTTACAGGGATCAAGGAGAAGAAAGAGGAAAACCACATAAGAATCAAAAAGGAGCTTTTCCAAGACAAAAGGTGACACAAATTGGTAGTAATGAATTGTGTATACCAGCTGGCTAAAATACTGCTGTCCATTTAAAGGATAATTACATAGACATTAAAATATTTATGCAGCATTCATGTGAAATTCAGTCCCAGATCAAAACCAAGCGGTGGTAGAGATTAAATAAGAGAATCCTGGTTTGGGTTTAATGGCTGACAAACCTGATTAAGACGATGTTTTCCCCTTAATAATCTGTTTCAACAACATGCAATACAGGCTTTTGTTTTGTTTTGTTCATACACATAAAAGATTCATTCCAAAAAGATCAGAAAGGGTTATTTTCTCAGATTAAATATCACATGGATATCTGAATTATACTTTGCAAGGGTATGACTTCTAAACACTCAGAGCCAGCCAGTGACCCGCCTAAGATAAAGAGCAAAAGTGCATCTACAAAGTGTAAACTCATTTTGGCATCAGTCCTGAAACTGTCTTTGAGGTTTGACCTTCAGAAGAACTTCACATAACACAGATGGGATGACTAGGGCTGGCCACAGGAAAGTGTTTAACAAGTCAGCGTTGCAAAGCAGTTGGAAATGATGCAGAACAAGACTCTAAATATATCAAGTGAGCTCTTCTCTGCTGAAATATCTGTATGTTCATGGCTTGTTGTCTGGCATCAGGAAGCATTACATCCAGGAGGGGAATGGTGGGATGCTATAATATCAATTCAGAGCTTGGAAATTATATTTTGTTATCTCCATTTTTAATACTTACCATTTAATTAATTTTAATAATTGTATACGTTTCATAATTTAGTTTTACTTTCATAAATTTGTTTACTTCTAAGTACAGTAATGGTAAGGTGGTAAAGGTTTTCTGTATTTAGAGGTAAGCAAGGGCCAATGCCAAGTGACCCTGGAAGCTTCCCCATAATGCAGGAAAATTACACAAGGTCAACAAAACCCAGCAGGACAGTTGTCCTCCATCACGTCACACCCACTGATGGTTGTAATCCAGGATGGGGAGTGGACAACCTCAAATCCACGACCACATCAGGTGAGGTACTTGTAAGTGTTTCTGGTGAGCCTGTTTGACTAATCCCACAAGCTCAAGCAAACCAAAAGGAACTGGGTTTACAAAATTAATATTTCACGAGCTTCTTGCTAGACAGAGAGCTGTATCTTTAAAAAAATAATTGCTTTAAATGCACACATTTACAGATATTTTTATACTCAAGGATGAAATTTCTTTTCTTAGGTAACTTCCTAAGTCAAGGTAAGAATGCCCATCAATCATTTAATATAGCCAAGGAGTAGAAATTTTGCTAAAGAGTGCTTTTTCTAAAAAAAAAAAAAAAAGAGTCTGCTAGAATGGCTGCCTATGCCAGCATTTGACTGATGAACTCCAGAGCAGGTTATTACAACAAATAGCATCTCATAGTAAAATTCTTCACTTCTAATATCATTCTCCTCTACAAAAACATATTTTTGACATCAGAAACAAATTGCAACAACGTGCAGAAGAATGAGTTGTTGCCTCTGAAAGCTGTTTCCAAAATACCACGCAACTTCAAATTTTATCAAGACAAAAAAGAAAGCTGGGTGACACATATTTATGTATTTTTGTGCATTTATGTAATGTTTTTGTAATTCAAATCCACTATGTTTTACCTTTATACAATCAAAACTAATTACAATTCAAAATAGTCATGTTTTCTTGACTGATATAATTAACATTTTCTGTGCTAAGAAGGGCAATGCCCAGTATTATGCATCATGTCAAATATCTTATTTGAACTGCCACCTCTTTTTTATGTCACTCCCCTCCTCAGCTGGGCAGGGGAGAGAAAATACAACAAAAGGCTCATGGTTCAAGGTAAGGGCAGGGAGAGACCACTGAGCAGTTACTGTCATGGGCAAAACAGACTCAGCTGAGGGAAACCAATTTAATTTATTAACCAACAAATCAGAATAGGCTAATCAGAAATAAATCTAAATCTTAAAACACCTTCCCTCCACCCAGAGAAATGCAAAAAATGATGTGGAAAAATACCTTCTGAATACAGAATATCACAAAAAGTGTTGCCTTGGTACCTTCATGACTTGTGACTTAAATTGACTTTTGAATTATATTTACTTAATTAGTTTTGCTATCACTTCTGATATTTTTTCACATAAGAAAAGGAAAGCATTATCAGAACTGGTTATTTCTGTAAACCTTGAATCTGGTGTGTTAAATGTAACCATGACTCTTCCCTTCAGTAATAAATCCTAATAACCCAACTGGATTTACAACAGCCTATTATACAGCACATTCATGAATATAGACCAATTTTCAGTTTCTTAGACTAGAAATCATGATCATATCTAATCTCCTGTGCCTGACAATAAGTTTATGATATTTAGTGGAAAAGCTCACTGACTTTAGAGGTCATTGAATGAGATCACAAACTATTTTATACAGCACAGTTATTAGTAAAAAAAAATAAATAAAAATACAGCAGAAGGAATATAAGACAAATGCTCCTATTGCTTTGTGTTGTTCTACACTACATGGATTTTATAGGCGTTATTATTTCCCAGACAACATCCTGAAATAAATACATAAACTCAGAGATTACTCTTCTTTCAAGTATTTTAGGAATTTCAAAGTTCACACTTTGAATTTGGATGTCTCTTCTCTGGGCAGGCCCCATTCAAAGTCAGGTTGGACAGAGCTTTAAGCAACCTGATCTAGTGAAAGATGTCCCTGCCCATGACAGAGGGGTTGGACCAGATGATCTTTAAAGATCCATTCTGAGATTCATTGGAATTTTGGGGGGCATTTTTGAACAAATACGAGGAGGGGGTTTCCTAAACAGAATACTTGAAATTAAGCAAATTCTGCCCTCAGTGTTACTGGAATGAAAATTCACTGGTCTAAGAAAGAAAAATTTATATTTCTGGAAATGTTCCAAATTTCCACTCTGCATCCTCCCATACTGTGAGGAGTATTTGCACAGTAGCTGTGAGACCCTGGCTGTGCTCTGGTGGGAAATGATGCTCAGCAGTTGTAGGATCAACTGGGTAGTTCAGGGATTTGGGATGAGATTTTAGGCCCATATTGATCTCTCACAGTAAACAAGAGGTATGACTCCACCTAAACTGTAAATAATAAAAACTGCCACTTTGTGATTTCCTGCACAGATAAACACCATACAAATTATTATTTTTGAAAGTAATGCATTGCATTTAATTGAACGCTGTAAAATAATTATTTAAATATAATAATATTTTTAAAAGAATGCACTGAAAATGAACAGAACCTGTTTCCTGCTTCAGAAACAGAGGGTGAAATACTCTGTTTTGTAAATATGATTTGCAAATGTTTATTTTTAAAAGCCAATAACCTAAACATTCTTCTACCCAAGTCTTTCTTTAAATGTCAATTGCTATAGCATCAGAGAGCAAAATGATGCTTTAACCAGCTTGTTGCCATAAATGTTCTATGACCACAATAGACTATCTACAAAATATTTGCCATTTGATCCATTTGTAGGACTTGCATTGAACTAGAAAACCAGTGGAAGGGGAATAAACCCCTCTACCAATTCCTAGAATGCACATTATAAATATAGCAGGACAATTTCAACAGATTTTGATATTTATTATCTCTACAAAATTCTCCTCTCAGCACCCTTGTGGGGTGACTTCCCTCTTTATATCCCTTGCAGATTACATAAACCCACTGTACTGAACATACTAAAGATCCCTAGACATCATAACGGCAGTCTGAAGAGTTTAAAATAATAATATAGACTATGAAAACAAAAAAATGCTGCTTAAAATACAAATTATAAAAAAGTATTTTTATGTTATATTTTTTTATCTTTTGGGTTTATGTTCTGAGAAACTGTGTTTCAAATGTTTCTATGCATGCCCATCAGTGAGAATTTTCCTTTATTTAAAAAAAATTAGGAAACTTTTGCATGAAACAAAGATATGAGAACTTAGAAAAACTTAAACACTTGGAGATACAGAGACAGAAGAGCTGGCTACAGCAACCACAAAGCATAAATAATGTTTGCAATCTTAATTATACTCCTACTTTCTCATATCACCAAACCCCTTCCATCTTCTGGGGCAGTAGCCACCTACTCCCTCTAAATCACTCTGGTGAAGCCTGCAAATGCTATCTAACATTTATTTGGTGTTACACAAACATATGCAAATCCTTATCCATATGTATGAACACACAGACACAGCTCCAGAACAAAACTCCAATCCCTCCATCGGGGTCAGTGTCCTCACACTCACAGCTCCCATGCCAAAGAGCCTAATTGAAATGTGCATTACAGTGAGTGGGAAAGGGCAGGGTGAAGGCACATCAGTAATAATAATATTGTCACAGAGGTGAGTTACAGGCATGAGAGCTGCACAGTTCAGCCATTTGTCTCTACAGTTCATAGATTCTTACATCTCCTCTACATTTTCTTGCCCATATCCAAAGTATGGGTCAAGGTTTGCTCCAGCAAGTGGCAGTTCTAATGTTTATTGTTTAATGTTCTTCGCATTTAAACAATTTCAAATTGACTGCCTGGCTACTGCTACAACCAATTTGTCTTACAACAGAATCACAACTATTTTCATAACTTCTTTTCCCTCATTCCTCTAAATAAGCTGGGTTTTGTCAGACAGACTCACAATATTGGGCAGAACACCTGTGTGTGCTTGGGAATTTGCTTTGGTTCCACCAAAGTGTGCTTTTATTCCCTGAGCTGAGATGCAACAATGGTTCAATGTGTTTTCTTTGCCTCCTCACTCATCCAAGTCATTCTCATTCACCCATGAAATAGTTTCTGGACTCATGACCTGCCAACACCTAAAGAGCCCATGAGGCTTCAATGGAGACACCTCCTGGTTTGTTAAGCTGTAAATGAAGTCCCTCAAAATACCTAAATTAAATTCTCTCCTCTGCTTTGTTGCTCCTATTTCTCTACTTCAATGCTGCCCCACATTTTTGGACCATTCAGACTTCAGTCTCTCCTGCCATAGAGGAGCAACACAAAGACTTATTTTGAACACTGAGCTTGAATGCTGTGTAATGACAGATACACATGAATATCAATTAAATCTGGAAGGGAAAAAAAAAAAAAGGAACATTTCACAAGCCTGGGAAAATATTATTAAAAGGTTGAAATTCTATGTATTCTTTCTTTTTTTTCAATGATTTGGAACAGTGATTAGTACCACAGCTAATTGTATTTGTGCAAACACAATAAAAGGAATTGAAACAGAAAATGTTGCAAACTAAATGAAATAATGGCATCAGTCATCTCTGAAATCATTATTGCACTTGAGAAACATAATAAAATTCAAGTGTATGAGACTTTCCTGGAAATTTCCCACACACTTTTTAAAGACATCTGTTCAAAGCAGAAATGTGGGGTAAATTTCTGGAGAGGGAAAAAAACCCCAACAATAACAACAAAAAAAGCTGAATCTTCCTGATTTCCCCTATAGATTACACAGTTCAGAGCAATTTCTTTGGGGCATTGTGTGACCTTTTCTGCTTGTATGAATCCCTCTGAGGCTCTGGGCGCTCCAACAGAAGACCTGAATCAGCTCTGTGAAGCTTTTCATGAGGAACAGAAACGGACTTTTAGCCTGGCTTTCTGTGTCTACAGACACAGACCCCCATTTAACTCATTTGTCCCACTTAAATCGAGCTCTGGTTATAAAGGGACATCCCCCACCACCCACAAGAACATGTTGCTTAATGCACCGTGAACAAATTTCCTTTCTCTGCTGATACCAGGATACCATATTGCACTGATCAAAACCCCATTAAACACTGCCATATTTGCAAACAGAGGCAAGAATTTAATTTAAATGTCATTTTAAATTTCTACTATTAGACTTCATCGCCGTAACTACCTTCATTTTTTTTCCCTTGTTCCAAGGCTACTGAATATCTTTATGCTCACAGATTTTAATTTTAATTGCACACTCAACTATCCCAAATTATTAGGCAGTGTACCAAGGTAGCAGCAAATTGGCATTATATGGATTTCTCCATATGCTAAACAGGTTAAACTATCTCACCCATATGTTAAATTCCTCTCTGCTGTGAGTAAACCCAATGAATGGTCTTTGTATCTCTGTAACAGACTGAAGAACTTCAGCAGATCTTGAGGAACCAGCTCCCATTCCTAAATCAGTTTCATTGGACACAGTTTTGTCCTAAGATTATAAATATTACATCACTAGACATATATATTCATATAACTTTTGTCTCAAACTAAACTGTTTCTACCAGTCCCATCAAATTCTTGAAGCTTTCTCACAATATCAGTACCTGTAAATTTACGGATTTTCTTCCCTGCTGTTTTCCAATATTGTATTTCTCCATATCAATAACTTTCTGCTTTAAATCACTCTGAGTCAATCCTGCCTCTATTTTCTTTCTTCTCTCGCTACTCACCATCTCGACCTCAACAAATTCACCGGCACTATTTTCCTGCCTTTCAAATCCAGCTGTAATTCCTGACTCTCCATTTATAAGCTGTCCTTTAACCCAGCCTTTCACAAAGAGCCAAGGAGCCTTAACCAGCTTGGCTTATTCTGTCCATAGATATGTCTGAGATTCACAGGAGAAAGGTTTACAAGTGCTGTCAGTTGTTCCCGCTTTAAAATTGCCAATTTACAGGTCCCGTAAAGTTTTGTCCAGTCCCAGTTGCGAAATTCCATTCTGTCCAGAAGATCTGGCCTGATTTATGAACAAAAATATGGGACATAGAAGAGGGAGCTTAGAGAGAAAGTACTGAGGGACTTGTAACCCAGAAAGTAGGAAGCTCATGCCTTGATAACACATTAATCTGCAGGGTAAAATGGCTTTTTGGGAAGTGGTGGTGCCAAAACTCCCCTCAGCCAAGATTTCCCCGTGTCTGTGACACAGGTAGGTCCAGGCAAACAAAATGTGGTACAGAGATTTATTCCTTCATCTGCAACTCATGAGACATGGTGTAAAATGATGCACACTCTGCATTAACTGTACCTAGGGATGTACAGATCCCAAAGGCATTGGGATTGCCTTTGGGATTTCTCCTGCAAGAGCTTCCTGATGCTCAGGTGCAGAAAATATACCACTTCCAACCCGTGTGGCCATTGGCATGTGACCATCTCCCTAAAACAAAGCAGGACTCACACCCCACAGGGGGGAGTAGCAGCAAGATTAAATAAGACCATAATTACTAATAGAGATGATAGATTTTACCACATTGGGGAAAAAAAATCCCCTAAGCATTTAACAGGGGATGTGAGATTTGAAGCTGCACTGAGGGAAATTTCATATTATACGGAGCGTTTAAAAACTGTAACGTGAGCCAGCGAGATAATTCTGCAGAGATTTTAAGCCTCTGATGTCAAAAGGATTGAGCAGAACAGCTCTGAGTGTCCACCTGCTGCCAGCCCTTTCCAGAACCCATGGTGGAAATGTCTGCCTGGAAAACAGCACGACTCAGCTGGTCCACCAAGGGCTGGTGAGATGGGGCACGTGAATGCCTGGGTGTCAGGACAGTGAGCCCACTGGTGACAGCCAACCTCCTCTGAGAGGTTACAGCAAGACAAAACCTGAGATAAGAACAAAACAGAATGAGAAATACAAAAGGATAAGCCAGCTCTGGACAGGCTGTTCTTTTTTCTCTCCGTGCCTCACACAGGTATTATGACCTCGTGGGCAAGAAAACCAAGTCACTGTGTGGGGGTGAGCTGAGCACGATGAGTTTTGTGCAAGAAGCTACGGAAGAAAAGGGTTGGATGCCCAGGGTGCCTGTTTGTGACTTCTGAAGCACAACATCTCTGCCTCAGCATAGGATTCCTGTGTGCTGCTTGTTATGTTAGTTTAGTCTCTGCCTACTTTCTCTATCCATTTATAAGCAGGAATATTTCACACACGTGTTTCGAAGATAAATGATATAAAGGGAAATATTGGAAGTGCAAAAATACTATTGTACTGGAAGCTGCAGATGTACTTTAGATATCTAGAAGTGTCTACAGTACTGGACAGGTGTCAAATAAATTGAAAGAAATAATATAATAGATTATTCCACATGAGCCAAAGTTTCATGGAAATGGTGTTTAGATAACAAAAAAATCGTCATTTGTTGTGTGTGGGGAGGCTGGTATATAACCATCCCAGCAAACCAAACCAAACCTCCTTTAGTATATTCCCAGGAGAATAACATTACCGAGAAAAATAATAACAGAAGCTTTAGTTCAACTCAGCAAACAGAAACTGCCAAGAAGTCAAATATAGTCAAATTTATTCTGCACGTGTGATGGACACTTACTAACAGGAATGACAGTGAGGTCTTACAGTTTAAGGTAGGCAGATATACATGTAACTAAATGCATATATTATATTTCAGGGCTTCACTGAAATAGTTAATGCCTTTGAGAGTCCTCAGGGGCACAGCTGTCTGGCTCCATCAATTTTTACACATAATTCAGGTTATCAGTAATTCAAACGTTATGCTGAGCTCATAGACACAGGGCATATGAATGTAGTAAGTCTTCTCACGGAAACTCTGCAGCTAGAAATGAGGAGCTGCATTTACTTCCATAGTAGAGTCTTATTTCATATTAAAATAAAATTTAAAAAAATACATAATTTAGCATAAAGTGATTCGTGCGTTTAATTGAATGCTTACAATTCTCAAGCTCTATGGGAAAGGCTGTCACACAATGAAATGGTGAAGTTGGGGGCTGTAGTTGTGCAGGCATACCTGGGATCAAAGCAAAGGTGAAGCAAATCCCTTTTATTGCAAGTCCTTGCAAGTTTTCTTAATTAAATTATAGACTTTATTTGTATTCTACAGAATTTCTGGGCAGGCAGAGGAATGAAGCATGTTTTACATTTCTTATGCACTTTATCTAAATGCTCTTTTCCTTCTCATTGCAGGACTCCAAATGCCCAGCTCAGCTCTAGAATGAGGACAGAATCTATTTTGTTCTCTGTGTGTCCTGCTCATGAGCCTCAGATGATACTGAAGCTCAGTCAGATAATTTCAACTCAGGCAAAAACTGAGAGGAGAAAAGGAAATCTCGTTGTAGATGAGTTCTTCCATCATCACTGTTTGATGCAGATATTTCCTTCTTTTACACAGTTTCATTAACATAATATAATTATCCATGTCATATAATGATCTTATTACCTAAAAGCAATTCACTTAGAGATGACATGGAAAGGTTTTTTTCTGAGTCCATCAATGTTTCATACTGTCATTAATGACCTGGGTGATAGAACATGGAATATGCTTATTAAATTTGGAGGTGACACCAAGCTGAGAAGCACTGAAAGTACTCGGGAGGGTCGGATAAAAACTCAAAATGATTCTGACAAATTGCAATTATGTCCTCAAAAAGCAAAGCAAAGAAAAGAAGAGATGCTGTCCAACAGAGTCACGTGCAAGATGTTCACTCAGTCAGGAATAACCAGCTATGAAATCCAGAATGAGGAGTAACCATAGAAAACCTGCAGAAAAAGCTCCAGGGGCTGAAGGTGAGTCACCAGTGTCACCCAGATGCGGGAAAGGTAAGCACTGGTCTCCGGCAGGGAATTCCAAGGGCAGCCAGGGAGAGGCTGCCCTCAGAATTAGCAAGGTCTCAGCTTGAACACCTTGGGATTTGCTTTGTCACTGTGCATAAAGAAAACGTGGACTGTTTAGAACGGATCCAAAATAGGTCAAAAGCAGTTGCCAAAGATCCACCAATAGTGGAAGTTTGGGTGCACTGGGCTTGTTACACTCTCAGAATCTGAAAAGTGAAGCACTGGAATAGATCACAGAATCACAGAATATCCTTAGTTGATACAAATCATCAAATCCAACTCCTGGCCTTGCACGGGACACCCCAACAACCCCACCATGTCTCTGAGAGCATTGTCCAACCACTCCTCGAATTCTGGCAGATCTGGCGGTGTGGCCACTGCCCTGGGGAGCCTGTTCCAGTGCCCAGCCACCCTCTGGGGGAAGAACCTTTTCCTTGAGAAGAATTCAGTTCTGGAGCTCACAGGAGGAGCTGATGTGTCAGGACTGACCAAACTCATACTGCCTTAGAGCAAAGAGATGGACCAGGTGATTCCTTAAATCCACTGCCCTTCAATGCACTAAGGTTTATGTTGCAATGACTTGCCCAGCTATAACTGATGGAAAGATTTCTGTTAAACAGAGCAGAGGAGCTTTTTAACTCTTATTCATAGGGGTTTATATTTCTTTAAGAAGACTGGGTTAGATGGGAACCTCCAAGTAAAACATTATTTATAAGGAGGCAGCAAAACACTGTCAGGGCTGAGACTCAAAGCTTTAAAGGTACTTCAGGTATCCCCATCCCATGAGTTTAGTGAGAATCCATTTCAGCTCCAGAGGATCTTTAGATCAGAACACACGTTCTTAAATTCTATCTATTTTCCATGTTCTTAAAAAGAAAAAAACACTGCAGTCAAACTATTTTAGATTTCAAGTAAAAAGATTTAAAACAAAATAAAATAAAATATCCCCTAAATTAAGCTCCTCTGTTCTACAGGATCAGTAGTGGTTAAAGTGAGAACTGAACAGAGAAAGTTAAAGCAAAAGGTGATGTCTTATATCTTGACTAAAACTCTGTATTTTTTTTCCTTAGGGATTAAGTGCAATGTTGGAGAAATGAATCTTAGGGACACAGTTTAGTAGTGGCCTTGGCTCATGATCATAAAGATCCTTTCCAACCCAAATGATCCTGTGATTCTACACATACTGTGCCTATAAATATTTTTCTATTTCTTGATATTTTGATTAAGCTGACTGAATTACACATTTGATATGAGGGTGTTTTTTTCTTCCTACTATATGAAATGTTGTTTCAGCCCTGTAATCTGTCAAGAAAAACTTAACTATACACAGAATTTACTCAGTTAGCTTTGCCATGATGTTATCTAAAGTGGTATGCTCTAAAATTCAAATAAAAAATGAACATATTGCAAGAAAGTAAATATATTTTTACAGTCTGCTGTAGTTGCTAAACTGGTCTATTCTGCTTTGCAGAGAAACATCTGGAAAATCTACTTCAGAATGAAAAGTAAGGAGTGTGATATATGGTATATAGCAAAAGTAGATGATGTTTTTTTCCAATTCCTGCAGTTGTTAGGCTAGAAATAAACCATGGAAATGGTTATAGGGAAAATTTCCCTATATATACATAAATAATTATTTATATTTAATATTGTGCTACAGATATAGCAGTTAAAGTGCAATATCCATTGTAACATCCACCATTTGCTTCAGATTTTGATGGCACCTCTTAGGTAATGTTGCATTTGAAATCTCTGAAGAGAGCACTCAGGGAAAATCCAGTCAGCAAGAAAAAATGAGAATGTGAATGTGAGCCATCCAAGTAATGCACTGGAAGACTGTCCTTGACAAGCACAAAGAAAAGCCAAACACCTGTCTGCTTATTACCCATTACCACCTCTTTTTTCATATCAAATAGCTTTGCATTGCAACAGATATTTCAGCCTGTAAAACACTGAAAGGGGACAAATATTTTTAAACTACTAGATTTTATAAACTTCACACACAATCACATTTAAAAAAAAAAAGACAGAAATGGGAAAAGTAGCAATTTGGGGTCGGGCTCATAAAATCAAAGTTTTTTTCTAAATCAGTATTTTATCATATCATTAACATGAGCACATTTCACAGACTGCCCAGTTTTGTGTGGGAGAGAGTAAATTTTCTAGAGTTTTGGATTTAGGATGTAAGTAGTGTTGATAACACACTGATGTTTTAGTTGTTGCTGAGTAGAGTTTGCTCTAAATCAAGCACTTTTCAGTGTCCCACCCTCTGCCAGTGAGCAGGTACACAAAAAGCTGGGAGGGAGCAAGGCTGGACAGCTGAGCTGAACTGGCCAAAGGGATATTCCACACCACAGAACATCATGTCCAGTATAGAAACTGGGGGCAGTTGGCTGGGAGGGGCTGGTCACTGCTCAGGATCAGACTGGGAACAAGTCAGTGTGTGGTGAGCAACTGCATTGTGCATTGCTTGCTTTGTGTATATTCTTCTTCTTATAATTATATTATCTTCCTTTGCTTTCCTGTCTTTATCTCAATGCACAAAGTTCATTTTTCCCCCAGTTCTCTTTCCCATCCCAGCAGGGGCAGGGAAGGAGAGACCATGAGTGGTTGTGGGATGCTCAGTTGCTGGCTGGGGTTAAACCACAACAGCCCTTTTGTGACTGTTTTTCCTTCCAGCTCATGTTCCTGTGCCTCCAGGGTCAAGGGAGATTTTCCACCCTGCTTTCTCAAGTCCTCTCCTTGGTCACAGAGTTAAAACCACAGGGCAGCCTATACTGTGTACATTTATCCTCTCTCTTGAGCAGAATCCACACAGGTAGGGAGTAAATCAAAACCCCGACAGGGTGGTAAAACACTGGGACAGGTTTCCCAGAAAACCTGTGGCTGCCCCATCCCTGGAAACATTCAAGGTCAGGCTAGATGGGGCTCTGAGCAACCTGGTCTAGTGGAAGGTGTCCTTGCCCATGGCAGGGGGTTTAGACTAAATGACTTTTAAAGGTCCCTTTCAACCCAAACCATTCTATGATTCTATGATATGCAGTGATAAACAATTATTGGATTACTCACGATCGAGGAATGGTATTTCCACACTATCCCTCTCATAAATACTCTGTTCACATCAGTGAGCTGTAGGATTTAGGTGGCTTTTACCAGTAGGAACACCACTGAAGTTGGCTTGATGCTCTGTTGTGCTCCATATTTTAACCGGAAATAACTTGCAACCACTTTCCCCAGTGCGTGAGACCTTCAGGATACATTTCTAAACCACGTCTTCACTGATGCACGTGGGAATTCAATGGGTTTTTGGCAGAGAAAAAGACACAGTTGTATAGTTTGGATGTGGGGGAAGACCCACAAATGCATGCTCTGCACTCCCTAATAGCAGCACAAGGTCTTTTCAATACTGGAATAGAATTTTTGATGAAGTGCCTGGTGGCGAATTTGAAGTACTTGCCTGGGGGCCCCAGTGAGACATAATTCATTCCAGGAGCTAGAACAAATCCAGCCTCTGCATCCATTCCTCTAAAGTCATTATTGACCCAAGGGAAAATGCTCGCCTTAAGCAAGTTTTAATAAAGACTCTGGTGGAGCAGTTTCTGTAGCACTAAATGCGATAATGAGAAACAAGCCACTTAGCTGCAACAGACCCAGGACCTGTATATATAACCCAAAAGTCAGTTTTCTGAGGTTCTCGGGATTCCTTCCAGAGATGAAACAGGCATCCAGAAGAGATTTAATTACCTTGCTCACTAATTTGTTACATAAAAATCAGTCAGGCTTAAACGGACCAATATTCTGCTTGTCCTATATGAGTGTAATTTATTTTAATACTGTTTCTGCAAAGTAAAAATATCCATGGACTAATCAAGTCTGGGTTGAAAATCAAGTTTTTTACTAAACCAATAAAAGTGTGAACATCTAAATCTGGCCTTAAACATTGCTATGATATAGAGCTTTTTTCAGTTTATTTTAAACAACAAATGTTTGTACTGTGACCATATGACCTAGTATGAAATGGGAAAAGTGATCCTACAGACTCTGGCAGATTGAAAGTTTCTTATGGAATTACTGAAAAATCTCCATGGATGAAGAAGGTAAACAACAAAATGTGATAAGTAGCACATGTTCTTTTGAAGTTAGATTTTATTTATTCAGAAAAAAAAAAAAAAAAACCTGTCCCTCACTCGGCCCCTCTTTAACCATCAACCTCAAAATAAAACCTTGGTAGACACAGTGGAAGTGATTTGAAAATTAAACTACAGTCTTGATACAGAGAGATAGAGAAAGGACCCTTTGTGTGACTGTTATGATCCTTAGTCTCCAGCCCAGGCAGAGCAAGCACAACCTTTTGTGCCTGTGGTTGATGTCTGGCATTCACTCACAGAGAGATGCTTTGTTTTATGGCTTCAAATTGTACAGGCAAGTATTGAAGTTGAGAAAGTCAGTGGAGGAAAATGCAGAAATAGACTCCTCTGCACTGATGCTTTGGTAATACAATTGATGGGATGGAATAAAAGCACAAAGAAGAGGCTGAACACAGCAGTGCTTTGAGCAGGAGGGGGATTGGAGAATATTCTCATGGCTAATGCCACGCAGTAAACCCCTGGTCCTACCCCTGCCCTCACCCAAGACAAGCTGTATGCAGGTACCTCATTACCAAATTCACAAAGAAATATAATTTACAAGTTTGGTTAAGTATTTACTGTCCACAGCAAAAATAAATACTTTGACTATACATTTTACAGCCAAACCCTCAAACTTAAAGCCAGTATGTTGTATTTGCAGCCAACCCACCCCTTTATCTCACATAAAAAGAAGTTTGGGGTACTAATACTTTTTATGAAAACTCCTAAAATACTTTTTTAAAGTTATGGGGGAATCAGTGTGTGCTTTATGACCCAGGAGGATTGGCGCTTGCAGGCCTTTTATTTTTTTTCTTTCTTTCTCTTTGGTACTGCTTGAGTAGAAATCAGATACTATGTGGTGATTTCAATAAAAGTAATATTGACTCACGTTTCTGTGAAACTCGTAGCTATTTATACAGACAAGATGCCGGGGAGGGAGGGGGGGGGCACGGAAAATATTGCTGGTTTGAATGGAGATTAAATGTCAAGAAGACTGGAGTTGCCATCTACTGGAGTGTGCAACGAATGACAACTGCCATGCAAAACCCCTGAAATTAAAGCATTAGTCACAGTAACAGTCCAGGTACATCACGTACGGCTCCATAACTAAAAAAAAAAAAAAAAATAAATAAAAAAAGAAATAATGTAAAGTAAATCTCCAAAGACGAAGAATTATTCTCCTCTCAGCTTCTGAGGAGTCGGAAGATGCACAAGGAGGCTGTGTCAAACCAATTTTATTTGCCTGTGTCTTTTATCCACATTCAGCAATAGATTATATTTATCACTTCTCATCAGAACACTGATAATTGCACTTGCCAGCTTCAAAAGCACAAAACAATGTTAATCTGAAAAGGAGAGAATGGTAAAGTCTTCAAATAGGAGCCTCTAACCACCACTGCATTTTTAAACCACCACTTTTTAACACAAGATAATATTACAGAATATTTTCATTTGATGAAACACAGAAAAACATAAAAATCTTCTTAGAGCTGCTTATCATCAAAGATAGTTACTCCATATTCATTTTGCTGTTCAAATAATGTGTAATAAATTCATATAAAAAGAGAAGTATTCAAGTATTTACTCTTGTGCTTGTAGATGATCCAAAGTAGAATTTTTATTTCCTACATACAGGTCTTGCAAAAGACCAATTATTCAGATAAGAAAGTTAATAGACTAAGTGTTTACTGCTGGACAGACAGACAAACTAGATCTCCTCAGGGCAGTTCAGAGGAAAAAATAAAGCAAAAATGTCCATAAAGTGCTGTGAATGAAATGCCCCCAAATTAGGAGGAGACATGATGTTGATGATAAGTACAGCCTGGAAATTCAGGGTATTTGCAGAGATGAGCAGATCCTGTCCCACCTCAGAAGACCAAAACTATACACTGGGGTTTTTTGAAAGCAGTTTAGCATTTTCTCATATTTAGTGAAGATGTTTATTAGTTTCCTACTAAATGGAGAGTGTGAAGTGACTGGACAGAAGTATCTGACGTGTGAACTCTGTTATTATGATTAATGGAGTTCATACATAAAGGGTTATTGCTCTGGAAAACGTCAGATTGAATAATTACTGGAATTACTCCCAAAGGGCTTCAGAAAATGTTCTTCCCAGTTTCGAGTCACGTTCTTATCACATTTTTCTTTTGACTAGAGGGTGATATTTAATTGCAGTTTTAAGTAAAACAAGTACTGTAAGCAATTCATTAAACATTATGAAAAATGATGTATTTCTCTAACAGTCCTTGAAAGTAGCTTTTACTTTTTACCCTCCTCTCTAGGCTATATAGCAAAATCAAATCAATAAATAAAATGGCTTAGTTCTGCTTCTAAAACAAAGAAGCACCTTCTCTCTGTTTTCCATGCATCAGGTTAGGCATAGAATATCCTGGAATTGATATATTGGAATGTTACTGGCAATATTATTAAGATAAGTAGGAACAGATGATAGCATTATTTGGTCTCTTGGATTTCTTAAATTTAATCAGTATTTAATGGATACAATGGTGCCAGCAAATCCAGACACTCAGAGAACACAGCTCAAAAGACTCTGAGCTGAATGTATTTCAGGGAAGCATCCCAAGGTCAGCATTGC
The DNA here is from genome assembly GCF_036250125.1 of Pseudopipra pipra. NCBI lineage: Eukaryota > Metazoa > Chordata > Aves > Passeriformes > Pipridae > Pseudopipra > Pseudopipra pipra. The sequence goes on from NC_087552.1 coordinate 72,246,435, forward strand.
TTTGCAGTGCTGCAGATGCATCCAGCAGGCTCAAGGTCCTGCAGAGTGAGGGCCAAGGAAAAGCACTGATGTATCAAAGGAGAAATGCTTTGATAACTGCTATCAACATGATTTTCTCCAGGCTGAAGGTAAAGAAGCCAATACCACCCAACTTCATCCCACTGGCAATAAGGAAGTTTTTCCCAGTATATTTTAGTGTCTTCTGCTGCTCTATTGCCTTCATGTCCCTCGTGGGGCACAAGAACAGCTACAGGTGATTTCTGCTGACCAAATGTCAGTGCAGGGTCCACGTTCAGCTGGCAAAACAGGCTGCAGGAAGGCAATGGGACCAAACCTCAGCTGGACAGAAACAGATCTGGGAGCACTGCAGGACAGTCATTCTTGTCCAACAGTTGATGTCTTGAACATCAGAACTGTGTTGATTATTACCATATTCATTATGGTTGGAGCCCCTCTGCTCTGGAGCCAGGCTGGGAGAGCTGGGGATGTTCAACCTGGAGAAGAGAACGCTCAGGGAAGACCTTAGAGCCACTTCCAGTGCCTGAAGGGGCTCCAAGAGAGCTGGAGAGGGACTTGGGACAAGAGCCTGGAGTGACAGGACAAGCAGGAATGGCTTCCCACTGCCAGCGGGCAAGGTTAGATTAGCTATTAGGAAGAAATTTTTGGCTGTGAGGGTGGTGAGGCCCTGGCACATGTTGCCCAGAGAGGCTGTGGCTGCTCCATCCTTGGAAGTGTTCAAGGCCAGCCTGGATGGTGCCCTGAGTAACCTGGTCTAGTGGAAGGTGTCCCTGCCCAGGGACGGGGCTGGAACTGGATGGTCTTTAAGGTCCCTTTCAACCCAAACCATTCTATGATGCTCTGATTAGTACATAGCGAAAGATAGCCCCGGATGGGCATAATGCAGGGACACAGGAACAGACAATCCCTGAAATTAGGAGCTGGAAACAGAAAAACAAAAGAAAAAAAAAAAAGAAAAAAAATACCCTCAAAAAGCAACCCTAGAAGTAGGAAGAACAAGGGCACAAAATAAGCAAAAAAAAATCGAGATACAATTAGAAGAAGCAAAGTGAGCATCTGGACCCTAGTATTGCTTCCAGGACTGACTTCTTTCATATTTGGGAATCATTATTGTAAATTGCTTATCACCTTTTGTCCCCTACTGCCAAGGGCCCCCATTGAGCAATGTACACATGGCAACACCAGTAAAGATTCTGGGGACTGAAGGAGGATGTTGGGGCAGATTTGGGAGCAGCTTCTCTGCCCAACATCCACAGGACTGGGAGGGAAGGGAACTCAACAGGTTTACAACACACTGAGGGACACGAATCCTCAGCCAGCATCCAAAGGGTGCACCTAGGAGGTGGGTAGCTTGGGATTTTCACTCCAATGGTTCCCCAAATTCTCAGAATTGCTGCCAGGAACATTACTGATGTAATCATGAAAAACGGTTATTCATCCACAGCCACGTGTGCATTACACAGCATCCACTTAAACACATAAACACCTTTTCATAGACAAAAATCTCTGAATAATGGAGAAAGAACTACCATACATCTTCAGCCACAGGCATTTCACAGATAGTGACCTTCGGTTTTGATTTAGAGGCTCTAACTAAAAAAGCTTGGCTCTACACCAAATCTGAAGAAGAAAATCAAACACATTCTTGTCAAATTATAATTAATTTGCACTACAAAAAAAGAGTAGAAGTAAGCCAAGCATTCTTTAAAAATGGTCTCTAGAATTCAAAACACTCAGTAAAATGTCCTATCTCTCGAAAAAGAGGATGATATTTTCCTGTCTTTTCAAGTTGATTACGCATCTTTCCACTCATTTAAAATATAAATTGAGTCTTAAGAAGCAATAAGCTCTTCATTTTACAGAAATATTAAAGCTTCAAAATTACAGCAGTAGAAGAGGAAATAGGATTCTAAAACACGGCTGAAGTAAACCCTAAAGCTTTGTTACTATTTGCCCCTCCAATCTGCTGTTTCACCTTTAAAAACATATATAATGTGAGGGTAATTATGATTCATACTATTCTATGAATGTTGAGAATGTAGTTGGCATATTCATTCCAAAACTTTGCAGGTAAATTCAGGATCTTTGGATATGTTATAAAGATTTGCAATCTGGTGGTCTAGTGGTTAGAGTGCAGGACTCGCACCGCTGCGACCCGGGTTCAATTCCCGGCCCCCCGGGCAGCTGGAGCTCGTCAGCCTTGTATGGCAATCCAGCTACATCCTGGGGACCTCACTGCCACTGTCCAAGCTTTGCTCAGCCCCGGCAGGTGAACCTCAGGATTAAAGGGTGGGCTCAGTTCAGCGCACGCTGTGTCTCACCTAAAAAATCCACTGCGCAGGCTCGAAGGGTTTATGACCTTTCCCAAATCTTCGCTTGCGAAGACTGGCCATTATTTACTAAGAGTAAAGGAGCAACACAAAACTTTTGATTGCCTTGTATGTTTCTTCCTTATAGGACATAAAAAGCCTTTAAAACACATTGGAACAAAAGCAAAGAAGAGCCAGGAATGATTACTTCAAAGGCTGCCATTGGATCTCACAACGTTAAATTAGCTGTTGAGCAAAGCTGGGTTTCTAAGATTACACATAACCACACACAAACCTCCTCCACCATATGAAACTGTTCAGTAAGGCCCCAGTATTTTTAAGTTGGTTTAAAAAAAGAAGGTTAGGTTATTGTCTTTTTTTTTTTTTTAGAATGCATGACTATCTTTTGTTATGCCTTTAAATATGTCCTTCTGAGACTCCTGACCCATGATTATTTCTCTTAGACATTACATCAGTTGCAAATAAAACGTAATGAAACCATAAATATTTCAGGTAGTCAACAAACTGCCGTCTTTAAGCTTGCAAAAATCACAATGACTTCTATCTGAAATATGAGTCTTCAACCTGGTTTCTTCTTTATTAATTCTGTGTATGAGCTAATGATCCAGTCCCTCTAATCTCCCTATAAGATGCAATACACATGGAACCAGGATTTCAGCACATTTCATCCCGAGTTTTCCCTTCAGATTATGGATATCATCAGAGCAGAAGCAGGAAAACATAAAAATCCTGTCTTCTCTATCTGCCAAAATTCACCAAGAAGCAACGTAACAGAGACTAACACAGTCTACCAAAGATGAGATTGCCTGTCTGCTATAGGTGCTCTGCTACAATCTGACATCCATTTCCATGACTACATGACAGCTGATATTAGTCAGGTCCTCAGTAAATCCAGGAGTCAGATCTAAGAGCATTCCAAATTATATTATTTACAGGTAACATTTTCCAAAAGCAGAGTTTCTCTGTAAAACAACTCCTTTGCATGTAGTGATAGGACAAGGGGGAATGACTTCAAACTGAAAGAGAGGAGGTTTAGATCAGGTATTAGGAAGAAATTCTTCCCTGTGAGGGTGGTGAGGCCCTGGCAAAGATTGCCCAGAGAAGCTGTGGCTGCCCCATCCCTGGAAGTGTCCCAGGCCAGGTTGGATGGGGCTTGGAGAAACCTGGTATAGTGGAAGGTGTCCCTGCCCATGGTGGGGTTGGAATGAGATGGTCTTTAAGGTTTCTTCCAACCCAAATCATTCTATGACTTTATGATTCTATTTTTCTCTGGAGTAAATTTAAATGATATCCTATGTGATGGGCGAGGACTCAATAAAAGCCTTTATTCTATTTCAAAATACTAGCACTGACTTTATCACCAACCCATATTTCTTGAAATAATGTATACACAAAGGGCAGCAAAAAAGTTTTTTGTCTTTTTTGATCGTGCTTTAAAATACACTTTGAAAAGAGCAGAAAAAAAATGGATTGTCTAATGCTGAGGAGAACAGATTTTCTGCTCTGGGAAAGTCTTCCAAGAGTAGTTCATCCATTTGTAAAAAGACTTTACAGAAGAGTGCCAGGATCAGCTTTTAACTTGTTCATCATAGCTTTCAATAATTGATTTCATAACTTCCTCTCAATTTTCTCTACTTCCTGAACTTTGGAAATCTAAAAAATGTTTACTGACACTTAAGTTTTGTCATTGCTTAAGAAGAAAGAACAGTTTTGCTTCAGAAGGGCTGTCCCAACATAAGACAAGTGCCTTTTATGCAGCATAGCTAAACCTGCATCCCCAGGTGAGACTGGACAACTTCCCGAGCAACACAAGTTATTCTGGAGAACACAAAATTCTGGCACGTCAAAATTCTGAACATGTGATGAGTTTAGGAACACAACCAGTTTAGTTACAGGGGAGATTTTGCCCAGTCCTAATCAGCCCTGCTATTCTGCCACTTTGTGGTGCATTCATGGTTGAACCATCACCAGACTCTCTCTGATCATTTTGAGGTAAATACATCAAGATAAAACGAGCAGCCAACCTGAGATGCAATGGTGTCAATAGCCACCTTGGAGCAGATACATCCATGCAAGAACAGAATCCTTTCAGTGGAAACAAGTCTTGAAGCACAAATAAAAGACCATTTAGCACTAGAGTTTATATAAGAAAATAATCCTTACAGATGAACCAGCAACAGTAGTAGAGGGCAAGGTAGATGTTTTCAAGTGTGTGGATGAGCTCTGGCCCTCTTTGCTCTTAAGCTAATTGGAAATTAGTTACAGTTCATTCACTGGCACCTCCAGAAATGCTTGGGTAGGGCTTGAGACAAACCTTTCTGGAGTGTCTTGCTTAGCACTTCTGAAGGTGGAACTAAATGATTTCCAGTTAAATATGACTAACTAATTGCTAATTGTTGCACTCCATGTGTGCGCCCTCCAAGACATCCCAAGACATTTTTAGAGATATAAATTAGCAACAGTTAACCAAAACACAAGGTTTAAATTTTCACTTTCCCTGTCAACCAGAGGTTCCACCAACCTGGTCACTTGATGGTAACACATCAATCTTTGTTTAACCAGGATGTTGCATGATCTTCACCGACATGTTGATTAATCACAAAGGGATGGTTTTATTTGTTGTCTTTTTTCCATTACACCTGGACATTCAGAACCAATAACACTGTCTAGAGCTTTGACAGCACGTCCAGAAATCCATAGACAAGTTCACTTAAGAGAGTCAGTAACTCTTTTTATTATTCAAGCAGTTTAAGACTAATGAACAGGAGAGAGATACTTTATCTTACAACTGACATATTTTCCTAAAAATTGACAGTTCTGCACTGCATTGACAATGCTGCACATAGGTCTCTTGTGTGAGTGACTTTATAGAGATAGGCACAACCAGCTGGGACTGAATGTGGACAATGAGGATGGAACAGCTGCAATGAGACAGAAAAGTGTTTAGCACCTTGTCCAAAACAATAACATAATTTACAGAAGAATATCCATTATTTAAAGTTGGTAACAAATCCAGTGTGTCTGTTAGGCACTATAAGAATTTAAGGACATATGGAGACACCAGGAGTATTTTGGTCAAAATCTTGCAAAATATAATGCATTTTTATATCTATTAAAAGAGGTGTGTTGTACAGGAGGTGGATTTCTTATCAGCTGAAATCCTAAATTCTATACAGAAGAGGCAGACAATAAATGTCCAGGTTGACCAAGACAGAAACACCAGAGAAATAACAGATTGCTCTACTTTGAGTCACGTCTTTTTCTTCCCTTTTCTGTTTTTAAATGTTTCCTTTATACAAAATGCCATGGTTCAGCACCCTTGAAAATTAAAGACTACCAAAGATCAAGGTTTGAGTCCCTCCATTCATGAAAGGAAATTAAAATCACCACTAAAAGTCCCACTTTTTATTACTCTGATATAAACCACTCAGAAAATACCAGAAGGAAGAACTATACTCAATATTTAATACACTGTTCTGACTTATTGTATTTTGTTAGTGAATTTATTAAAAGATGTATATATGCAGAGTTAGACATCAGTGGCCAGATTCTGATCTTAGTCACTCTGTCCCAACCCCCTCTGTCCTGGATTGCAAGTAAGTCAAGGTAAATACCTAAGTACAAACAGTAATGGAAAAATGAATTAGTAAGAATGAAATTATTCTGAGGCCAGTTAAATCCCATGGGACACTTGATGGTTGGACTGGATGATCTTAGAGGTCTTTTCCAATGTTACTGATTCTATGATTCAATGTTTAATCTGAACTCAATATTAAAAATGTGTAGACCAAATACACTGAAAGATGTTTTCCTTTTTCAGCCTGAACAATTCTAACAGTCACTGCAGGGTGTTGCCAGTGGACTACAATTGTCATGACTACAAGAATTAGCTTCCCACTTAAACTTTCTAAAACTTTATTCATGTTGTTCTTCTGCAACCTACTTCACATTGATTTAATCAAGCTCCCTTAAACACACATAAACTGAGTTTGCCATTCTTAAAATATTTTATAATAGCACATTTAATAAAGCTAATTTAAACCTGCTAATTTTATAGAGACTTGCCAGAGGCTTTGAAACTTCACAAAATGTGTAAACTTAACAGTTTGGCTGTGATAATAGCTGAGACAGTGGAAATTAAGCCCTCTGCATTACAATCATGTTCAAAGTGGATTCCTAGTTTTATTGCAAAAAAAAAGTATGCTGCAAAAATATAACAGAAAACCAATTTATAAAAGATATTTCAGGTCAAGACATACATTCACCCAAGTTTGGCTTTTCAGATCCAAGTGGCCCAGTTCTTGAATTTGGTCACTACTGTGCCTCAACAGCACAGCCCCAAACATACACTGAGGTCTCTCATTTTAAAGACTACCTGGAATCTTTTCTACAACCAAATTTTGCATAAGTAAAAGCAGGGTTTCTCGTTCAACAGACCTCTGTAAGAGCTTTGAGACAGTGTGCTTAGGGCCATTAATTCTGGGTTCCTAATTCTAGTTGTCAGTCTTCCAGCTGATGCTATATAGGTTTGCTACTGTCTGCTCTAATTTCTACCTTTGAAAACCAAATGATAATGGATTATATGCCAAGTGTGGGAATAGGCACATTGAGTAGGATCCAGGCTGTATCCCAGGTGATAGCAAGAAGAAGCAGTGCAAAAAAAAATATTCAGCTCTTCAGTGAAGCATCAAGGAGTTTCACCTCTACTAGAGGAATTCTTCACTTTATACATAGCATTTAAATGATAACTAAGTGATCATTATCATCATCTGATTTGCAGAAAATGGCAGCTTTCCTTGAAGATATAACTGAAATTTTTAGGGCTATTGTTGCAGATCTCTCCTCAAATTTTTATATGGGAGAAGGCATTAAGACTTCACCCACAAAGACTTGTAGGGTTGCAGGTTTTTAAGGGACACAACCTCATTGCTTTGAAGCTTTTTTCAGTATCTGTAAAGTTCAAGTCATCTTTTAATTTTTTTTTTTCCTGCTAATTGCCTCAAAATATTCATCAAGGCAATCTGGAATATATTCTTGGACAAGGTTTTTTTTTTTAGTCTCTCCTGGTTCAGTGCTCTTTCTCTCGGTTCTGTCATTGCTTTCCTTCCTGCTTTTGTGTACTCAGAAACAGAATTAAGGTGTACTGCAACCAGTGGACACTTGCATAAACAGCCTGCTTTGAATAAAACAGCACAATTTTGAGAGAGGAAAATCACCTTCAGCTTTCCTGCCCAAATGCTAAAACATAGATGAGGTTCGTATACTATCAAAGCATTACATTTTTGCTTTGAGACCACTGAAATGCTGTGAAGAGAAGAAAAAATGTAAATAAACTGAATAGGGAGCATAAAAGCACGTTGGTTGCCAGGTTCTGAAACCGCAGTTAAAGTGGTTTATATTTGTAATTTATTTAAGACTGGTTTTGGCAAATACATTAGTAATGCATCTCCTTCACAGATTTTTATGCATGAAAGCTTTAAGTTTGCCAGGACCTCTGTAAAGCAACTTTTACTGCATCAAATTACTGCATTCCTTGATCTCTCCCAGCACACACTCCCAGCAGCCAGCCACACTCAAACACAATGATCAGCTCTCTCAGAAATACTCCAATAACAGGTCTTTTTAAAAAATTAACACAGTTGTGAAAAAGAAAGCAAATACAACGCTTTTGCCCTGCCCCTCCAGCATTTTGCACCCGATGTCGACTTAAAATCAGCACTTTCTTCTGCAATACTTGTATTTCCAACTTCTTCACTGAGAATTGATGCAGAATTGGGAGCTGTCAGCTCTGATCGCATTCACCAGCACACAGGCTTGAGACTCTATTTCATAATAGGAAAAGATGGCCAGCGTTTTCCTGACAGAAGTACCACACATTTTTCAGTCAGTAAAAATTACAGAGCTCATTGTCGACGCATTTCCCATGCAGAATGAGGACTGCAAATTATCAGGCAAAGGGTTTTTTTGTTGTTTTTTTTTTTCCCCTTTGGTACACAGCACAAAACCCAACACAATCTGCAAAACTTATTAACTACTGGGGTTTGAAACCCCTTCTTTGCATGCTGCCGACACGGTCACAGCAACCTATACATTGATCTTATTCCAAAAGCACAGTGATCTTTATGCTGGAAGAATTCTAGTTCTGTGTGCCGTAGCATACACTGCAAAGGAAAAGAAAAAGCCTTTAGGAAAGGCATGTGCTGAACACACAAAATATGCAGGATGGAAAAAGACCAAATGTAATTAAAGCTTATATGAAATGAGACATTCCTATTTGCAGAGCTCTGGCTGCATTTCTCTGAGAAAGAATGCACAGAATTTCAAATCATGCTCTATTTAGACAATGTCAGAAGAAAAACACATTCCCCCCCCACCCTCCACACCCCTCAATCCCCCACCCCAAGACTCCAAAAGGCAAATCTCATCATCGGAACTAAGAGAGAAAAAGCAATCCAAAGAGACCGGTTTACATATTCCTTCCCAAACCAAGAAATCAAGTCTCTCCCTCTCCCGGCTAATAGCTTATAAATTCAGACTTTAAACAAAAGCACCACCAAAAAAAAAAATATATAAAAAAGAAGAATCATCCTAATTCTCAAGCTTCCTACTTAGCACTGCCTCGCTTTTGATGATTTGTGCGGCTGTGTGTGCGTGCCTGTTTGAGAAATGGCGAGATAGGCTTAAAGTATTTTCCATTTCATCAAAGAGCATATATTACTTTCCTGGTTCGCTCCCGATGTTGGTTTTATGCCCACCCCTTTTCAATCTGCCCATGTCTGAGATGCACAGTGCAGGCGTACAATCATGAGCAGCTTACGACACTCAGTGAACACTGGGTGCCTCTGCATGCTCTAGCAACATACTGCTCAGCTGAAGGGAAGGGATTCTTGCTGTCTCTCTCTGCTCTAAGCATCACCTAACAAGCAAAGCGAACAAAGAATGGGAAATAAAGCGACCCTTAACCGGTCAGTGAATGAATGGTAACCTCTCTCTGGAGTAAAGGTTGTGCCGGTCAATGGTCGTTGCAAATGACGGACATTAAACAGATTGACAAATCCTGTGGAGTCGTTAGTAAAGAGTTTGGAGTTTTTTTCACGCCACAGTGTTAACTGCAGAGGAAAGGACAGAGGGAGAAGGAGAAGATCAAGCTCATGTACATAGTTCTGAAACTTGCAGGTCCTAGGAGGCAGCTCAAAAGCTAGCTGGACAAGCCTTTCGCTCGTTGAGCAGAAGCGAAGTGAGACATTGTGAGCTTGCCAGCCTTGCACAACATTGAAAGGGACTGAATTTGTAGCACAGAGGGGTCTTTTTTAGCTCTGCATATAATTAGTCCAAACACAAAGGAAGCAACTGAATGGAGGTTGTCACTCTCTGGAAAAGGGTGGGTAAGACACTTTTTAATTAAATTCTTTCATGAAGAAAGATTTTTTTTTTCCTTTGCTGCAGCATTTAACATGAACAAAATCACTATCATTTTACCTTTGAATGTCTGTGAACTTTAATGCTGCACAGCTCCTGCATGCTGTAAAGTGAAATATTTGCCTCTGTGTTTGTTCTGTTTGCTGTTTTGCTTTGGTTTTCGGGCTTTGTTTCGTTGGTTTGCTCTTTTTTTTTTCCCCCCTTAAATAAAATATGATGTAGAATTTGAAAAGATTCAATGGACATTCTCAAGCATATTTGGAAATATTCTTGCTAATGGATTTCCTTCTTATTGGTCTCTGTTTAAACTGGCTGCTGAGGAAGCCCCCGGGGTTGATATTGTGTACGCTGGGTATCTTTTCTAAAATGCTTCCAGCTGTGAATAGTGGGTGTCCACAGCTCTGTCGGTGTGAGGGCAGGCTTTTGTACTGTGAATCACTGAATCTTACAGAGATGCCTCGCAACCTGTCGGGCATGATGGGCTTGTCTCTGCGGTACAACAGCCTTTCAGAGCTGCATGATGGACAGTTCACAGGGTTAATGCAGCTCACGTGGCTCTATCTGGATCACAATCACATTTGCTCAGTGGAGGGGAATGCCTTTCAAAAATTGCGGCGAGTTAAAGAGCTCACCCTGAGTTCCAACAAAATAACCCAACTGCCCAACACCACTTTCCGCCCCATGCCAAACTTGCGCAGTGTGGATTTATCTTACAACAACCTACAGTCTTTGGAGCCCGACCTGTTCCACGGGCTGAGGAAACTGACAACTTTGCACATGCGGTCGAACGCCATCAAGTTCGTGCCGGTGAGAATTTTTCAGGACTGTCGCAGCCTGAAGTTTCTGGACATAGGATACAATCAGTTAAAGAGCCTGGCTCGAAACTCTTTTGCGGGCTTGTTCAAACTCACTGAGCTGCACCTCGAGCACAATGACTTGGTGAAAGTGAATTTAGCCCATTTTCCCAGGCTCATCTCCCTGCACTCTCTCTGCTTGAGAAGGAATAAAGTTACCATCGTAGTAAACACCTTGGACTGGATATGGCAACTGGAAAAGATGGATCTCTCCGGCAACGAAATCGAATACATCGAACCTCACGTTTTCGAAAGTGTACCTCATCTCAAATCCCTGCAGCTGGACTCCAACCGGCTGACCTACATCGACTCCCGGGTCCTGGACTCCTGGAAGTCCCTCACTAGCATCAGCCTCTCCGCCAACGCCTGGGATTGCAGCCGGAACGTCTGCGCCCTGGCCTCCTGGCTGAGCAACTTCCAGGGTCGCTACGACAGCAACCTGCTCTGTGCCACCCCTGAGTACGCGCAGGGCGAGGATGTTTTGGACGCCGTGTACGCCTTCCACCTGTGCGAAGACGCAGACCCCACGAGCGTCAACACCTTCTCCCCGGTGACCAACAACAGCGACCAGACGCTCGGCTACGGCTCCGCCACCGCCACCTACGACGTGCCGGACAGCAGCGAGGACCGGACCACGTACGCCGTCACCATCACCATGCCCGGCGAGAACTCCGAGAACGCCGTGCAGATTCACAAGGTGGTGACGGGCACCATGGCACTGATTTTTTCCTTCCTCATCGTGGTTTTGGTGTTGTACGTCTCCTGGAAGTGCTTTCCAGCCGGCTTAAGGCAACTAAGACAGTGCTTTGTCACACAGCGCAGGAAGCAGAAGCAGAAACAGACCATGCACCAAATGGCTGCCATGTCAGCCCAGGAGTATTATGTTGATTACAAACCCAACCACATTGAGGGAGCCCTGGTGATCATTAATGAGTATGGATCTTGTTCCTGTCACCAGCAGCCAGCGAGGGAATGTGAGGTGTGATTTTCCTTGTGGGATTTAAACAGTGTGCAACCAAATAACAGCGTGCAGGCAGACAGTGGCACGGGGTGGGGGGGGTTGCTGGGTTTTGCTGGTGGTTTCTGATGTGCACCTCTGCCCAAATTGTTAAGAGGGGCTGTCCCAGAGACTTGATATTTTAGCTTTATCGTGTCTTAAAAACCTTCAGGACAGCCAATCTTAAGGTTTCATATGCTAATACCCCTTTGAAGATCTGTCAATATTCAGGAATCTGAGAGTGTAAAAAGGTACCAATTATTGATCTTTTGTAAACTAAAAAAAAAAAACTGTTTAAAATAAAAAAAAATAGCATTTACAGTTTTTACAGACTGGTGTATATTACATGAATGGTTCCCTGTATACAAAATGCAACAGTTTAACCTCTTTTTCTCTTCATGCTGAGTGTTGAAATGAAAGTCAAGGAGCAAAGAAGCCACGTAAAAGAGAAAGCTTAAAATTACCCATTGTAATTAGCACACATTCACGTCCATCATGTTGCTGAAGATATGAAGCATGACACTGGAATTCTATTTTTGTTAATGTGCTACCTGTAACTGGATGCCAGTACAACAAGGAGCCAGTGCACCTCAGAAAGGCTAAAGTTTTAACCCTGTCCCTGGGACAGGAATTCTGAGGGTTTTTAAGTACAGCTCACTTGTTAGTTGCTGCAAGATCCATAAAAACAGCATCAGAACCCTTAGAAGTATTTTGTATCAAAACTGATCATACTGCAAAGACTCCCTTAAAAAAAAAAAAAACAACCAACAAAACCCAAATGAGTGAAACACTGCCAAAATGTGCTCATCAGAAATATAAAAAAGACCAAAAACCCCACTAAATTTAAGGGCTTTTAATAGCTTTTTCCACTTTTATGCTTGTTTTGAGCTATGCCAAGAGCAGGGAACTTGTTCTGTGCCCTGTGGTGCCATGGTGAGTGGAGAAGAGCAAAAGCTATTTGGGTCTCAGTGATGAAACCTGTGTGTCTGAAGAGCAAAACCACTGTCAGGAGAAGATAGAGAGGTATTAGATCCTACTTCTGGGTCCTGTAGTAAACTGCTGGCAAAGCCCAGCTCATGTCCCTCCCTTCCACCAGCAGCCTTCACTAACAAAACAACCCTAAAAATCTCTGCAGAGGCTGAAAGCAGATGAACCCTCCTTACTAATGAGTGATAAATGGAATTGATGGATATAAAGCAGTGATTTCACAATGTAGAATCACGCAGCTGTTTTATCTGACTGCCCTTAAATAAAGGCTTCCTTTCTTTGTATTTTGGATTTTTCATTCCAGTATGTGAACAACTTGATCCTTTCACCAACTCCCCTCATACTAATTGACGGTGAGGGAGTTTTGTAACACCAGGCAGAGCATCTTGAAATTTTCTTCCTACGGCACTACATGGGAATAAAATGTTATGGATAATGAACTGAGTGACACTTCTATGCTCTGTACATGTTTCTCTATCCTCAGGTTACCACCAATAGAGGAACAATTGCAAAATCTTACATGTATTTTAATGTAACACAGGGGTTTTTTTCCCCTTTTTTATAGCATTGAAGTGCCACCTACTCTTACGAGGCTATAGCAGGCTCATAAAGCAGAAAATAGGCACGGAATAAATCACTTGTTTTCCTGCACAGCAGGTTTTAGCCATTAATTTTGAGTGTAAAGAGTGACTTCTATATTTTTTTCTGACTGATACTATTTTAATTAAGGAGTCAGAATTTATTTTCATCTATTTGATACATCTCATCTTCTGTAATATTAAATATGGCAAGAGCCCTTTAATCAAAATTTTTATTCAGTGAGACTATAATATCTGTGAAAGCAATGAGATTATGTACTGGGAGAGGACTGTTTCATAGAGAATTTAATGAAAATCAGCTGCTTTTTCACTAAAGCCACTGAAAATTCCCCCACAGTTTCAAACAAGCCAGCACTGTTAAAACCAGGCTTTTCTCTCTTTAAACAAATGCACATTTCTCTTCCTGTGCCTCAAACCCAGCAGGGCCTGATCCATCCTGAAACTCCCAAGTGACCTGAGGGGTTGAGTGTCTATGTACAAACCTAACAGGGAGGACAGAGAGAAAGTACAGACCCCCTTGTCTTTTGGGTTGCCTGATCATGTTTAAGGCAAAAAATATTTGCCTAAATACATGCTAACTCAGGGCCAAGCTATATTTATTTTCCCCATTAAACCCTTCTCTGAAATCAGTAGGGAATTTAACTGTGAAAAATTGGCTCTCCAACTTTGAACTAGGCTATATGTTCCTCAAATCCACAAGGCAGCACTGCAGCCAGCAGGGCTGATTACAACTAGTTGCCAGGATGCTTCCAAAAAATCAACTGAGATTGTTAAAATATTGTCTGCATATGGCAATATACATATATATATATATATAAACTGGCTTTATTTCTATAATGACCCCCTGCTGCTATAAAGAAATGTATTAGTGCAGTCATGGCTTTGCCCCTGTAAATCTAAGACAAGACTGATACCAACAAACAATCATCCCGTGGTTGTATTTCAGCGTATTTTTAGCATATTTGTGGGTTGTATTTGAAACACACGAGTGATTGCACCCCTCTGGAGTTGTTCCTGCTGCTTATTGGTGTTAGCAACCTCCAGCCACGTTTGCAAAGACGTGAGCAATCTTGCCTTTGGAATTTATTCACCTCTGTGCTTCATGCATCTTGCACTGACAGCTCAAGTAAACTGAGCAGAGCGTTTTCCTTTAAAGGTGCAGTGATTTCCTAAGTGGGAGCTGATTTCAGTGTTGCCTGTTGCCATTTCTCCTGAAGAGAGGTGATGACCAGCAATGACTTGCCACCCTGAGCAGGATGATGGATGGATGGATCCTCCACGTGGAGCACAGCCCTTATTAAAGGATGTGTTTCAAAATCTTCATGCAGAAATCTTTTCTGAGGGTAATTTCTAGAGACAACCTCCTAGTGGTCCCCAGAGGACATCTGGAGATCCTGACACTCTCTGAATATTCACTGGTGAAAAGAGGGGTATCACTGCTGTTACCTGGCAGTACCACAGGGTGCCCACATCTAGTCTGAAAGTTGACATGAAATATATGTGGGTAATAAAGAAATAAAAGAGCCACTATGTCATTTCAATCTAGCTATTGCAAATCCAGTTATTCATCCTGCTCCAGGCTATTTCCATTGGTATATATGGGAGTTATTATATTTGTACTGCATTTATGGCAACTGCAGGGACAAATTTTCCCTAACTCTTTCTTCCAAATTTTGTGTTCAACAGCTGTCCAGAGATAAGTCATTCCCTCTCTTTGATGCCCTTATTCTGGCAATATTAAATGGCTCCAAACTCAAAAGGAATAAAAAAAAAAAAAAAGAAAAGATGCTTTTGGGGTTAGTTGTGACAGTTTTGTCCAAGAGATGCTTGGGGAATATCAAAGGAAGGAAAATATTTTCAATATTCCCTTTCTAATGCTCTACTTAATAGGACTAATCTCCCTTTTATAACGAGGTAATTAGCATTATTTTCTTTATATTTAACTGTCTTTTTAAACACAAGACAGGGTGAAAGGCAAACAAAAGAACTACCTTTTTTGAGGCTGGTTAACAGTACCAGTGTTATAGATCTCTAACATGCAATCTCTTGCTGCTCACATCAATACCCACTCACAGTGCACCCAGTGCTGAAGGAACTGTTGCTGTGTATGCTCTGAATGTATATAAGGGATGATTTATTTTCCTTTCTGTCTTTTTCTTTCCTTCCTTTCTGTACTACTTAAAAAAAAAATAATTATATGAAACCACAGAATCAATGCTAATGTACCACATTCTGTTTCTGCCCTGAAAATATAAAATACAAAGATATTCTGTGTTAAAGCTGCAAATTCCCTCCTTTGCCATGCTGTCTGGGTACTGCAAGGGGTCAGACCAAGGGATGCCCCCTCCCTCTGTGGTCACAGCAATAGCTGAAGATGCAGCCCCTAGTTCAGAGCTGCCTTGCAAACCTGTGCCAGAGAAAGACCATTAACCATACCTAAGGATATTTTTGTATGCTTTAATATATTCTGTATATGTTTTTATGGCTAAGGCATCGAGGGGTAGTTGAAATGAGTCTGTTTGATCATTTTCTTCGGTTCTGATAAAAGAAAACAAACAACAATTCATTTGCTATTCAGATGGACTAAATTTGTTCCTTGTGTGTGTCTCATTCTGCATTAAAAGCAAAAGGACTCCCTGAATCCCTCTCCCTTCCCCCCCCCCAGCTTCTCCAATGGTATTCAGAGTGGCAACTAAGGAGTATTTAATGAAGAAGCTTATTTCTAATGCTATAACAGTAATAGCAGTAATAATAACGAAATTAAAAGGAGACAAAAGATAAAAGACTGGAGTAACAACAACTAAATCAGGATGTTACTGGATTCCTTTGCCTTTTTTTAAAGATGGTTAATCTAAAGAACTAGCACAGATGAAAAACCAAGACTGAGGGTGGGTGGAGAAAGCAGTTTTTAAAACTGTGCAAGCAGGGATGAAACAGCTTCTGCAAAGGAGGGTACAACACTAAATAGCTTCATTCAGCAGGAGAGAGAATAGGGAAGGGTGAAGGGATGGGATGAAAGGGAAGATGAGAACTGGTGAGGAGGCAAGGGGACCACTGTGCACACATGGGAAATGAGACTTTTCAGTGCCTTCCCCTCCCACGTTAGGACTGTGGCAAGGACAACAGCAGAGATGTAAGAAGGATACCCGGCATCTCCTCTCTCCCTTTCCAAAGTCCCAGTCACACACACTCTCTCATCACAGAGGCACAGACAGACATGCTTCCCCAAACACACGTGCCCACAGCCCCGTCATTTCCTCCGCCACCTCCCTGTTCCCTGGGAGCACAATGTCCCCCTCATCCATCGCTGTGTTTGCTGAACTCCAGCACTGTGCCTCTGCCACTGACTTTTTTTGGCTGGATTTCTTAGCTATCCTAGCCACAGTTCACCACAGGCTTTCTAAAAAAATCAGACTTTTCTACCTAAAAATCTCTCTTTTTTTTTTTTGTTTGTTCTGTTTTTTAAGAAACCCTCATCTAGAGAGATGGGTGATCTCGAGCTATCACAGATTCTCCTGCTGATTATATCTACACTCATATTCAACTTTCATGTTCACAGCTATTATGACAAACAGATGTGAGATATTTTTGCTGTGTTCAATTTCCCATTATGCACCAAGGTTATGCTTTTCCTTGACCTGCTCAACCCAGTCTAATATTAACAAATTGAGCATTTACATGGGTTCCTTTCCAAGCATGTAGTTGATTAGGAATTTAGGAAATGTTGGTGATTTAAAGATTAACCTTTCATATAATTACTGACATAAACTAGTGCTATTAAGGTATTAGAAACAACTATTCAGAGCATATTCTCCATTAAAAAAAAAACAAAAAAACAAATCACATTTCGAGCCATGCGAAAGACTTTCCATACCAGCCAATTTTTACTTTTTTTTTTTTTTTTAACAGCAGAAAAACCTGGTGAAAGGAAAGGAGTAAGCACAGCCTACCTCTCAAGTTATGTAGAGGAAAGCAAAGCTATAAAAATAATACAGAAACCAAGCAACAGTCTTCTGCTGGCAAGACACAGCTTGTAATTGGGTGGGTGGCTGTGAAGAGCCGAGATGAATGCTGCAGAGCACTGTAATTTTATTGCACTGTGTCTGCTCTAAAGTGAACATATTTGCAATGGAATCTGTATTTCCCTGAGAACAAGGCAATTGTTTTTTGTTATAAAGATAACGTCACTTGTTGGCATTCAATTCAGACACAATTCTTCAGCCTTTAAAGCAATTACTGTTCTTATTGGCCTTTGCTGGGGGGGATAGTTGGAGGAAACAGTCAAATGGAATAGGCTGCACTGAAAGGAGTTGGAGCCTAAAGTCCCAGCTTTACATTACAAGAGAAGAAATCCAGTTTTAAAATACACAGCAGCTTTTCACCCTTTCCTCCATTTCTCCTCTTCCTAAAAATCCAAATATGTAACATCACTTCTAGAAGTCAGAGAGTGGCTAAAGGATAACGTTATGAGCATCTGTGCTTGGCAAACAGCACTTACTATTCTGCTAAGGCACTTTTATTTTTTAAATCATTTCGCTGCTCTCATGTTCTTCGCATCCTCACCAGACACAGTAACTACCACCAGGAAGATGTCTTTCAGCACGGGTGCTATGGGAACGTGACCAATTCCCTCCCATTTCTGAGCTAACAAAGACTCAATCCAAGATTTCAAAGGTGATAGGTAAGTAGAAAAATCTACTTCATCACTGAATTATCATTTTTAGCGCAGCAGACTTCTCTGGCTGACGTGGCCAGACACTAAACACAGTCATTCTTTTATTATCAACTTTATCCTGGCCCTTTTTGCTGCCGTGCCTGTCCCCTGATCACAAAACAGACCACGGCACCAGAGGGAGGGCTAAAAATTGTATTTTCAGTAAAGTCTCAATGTAAAAAAATATGCATGGGCACATCAAATTGATTTAAGGGCTGATCTAGTGAAGGCAATGCAGCTTCTATACACAAATCTCCCTGTAGTAGCACACCTCTGTACCCTAGTGGTTACAGTAAGGTATAAGCAAACATCCTCTGATAGCTGGGGGACTCCAACTGAAAACAGATTTCTGAACACCTTTTAAAATATACACTTTCTAACTTTTATCCCTTCTCACCCATTCTCCCATCTCTCATTCCCAGAACCTCACAGGCAGGGTGAATCAAAAGCAAGAGGGGCAGGAAGAAGAGGAAAACCCTGAAAAGCCCAAACTAAGCTGCAAGAACAGTCCACAGCTACTGAATTCCAGAGGTTTTGGTGCTTTTCACAACTGTCAGCCCTTTGAAACACATCTGCTATCAACCCTCTTTGCAAGATGAGAGGCAAAGTGAGTTCCCAGGAGTAAACCTGGATCTGTCTCCATGGTTCAGTGCCTGTCTGACAGCCTGACTTGCTAAGAGAGCCTGGTAAATATTAAAGAATGTTAATAATAATGAGATAAACCACCTGGGGATTTTTCCCACCTCTTTTTTTTTTTTTTTTTTTAACTTGGCTCCATACTAAAGTTTATCTTGACAGAATCTGATCCAGATTATTTCCCAAAGCAATTTTTTTCAACAGCAAACAGAAATCTGTGGCTGCTGCTAAAAGGTTTGCTAAAGAGGCCACTGCATGTCAAATGTTTACCTTAATTTCATGTAAATGTCACTCCATATTGGACATTCTGTGTTTCTTTACCAGCATATGCAGCTGCCTCCACCTTCAAAATCCTTCCCCTTGTACCTCAGCTACCTTTACAAAGAGCCCAGAACCTGCTGCTCCTGTCAGATCAAATTCCCAAACAACAACTAGATGTCATGAATTTATTATGTAATTGATGTACTCTAATAAATTGAATGTGAATCCTATGGCCTGAAAGACAAAGAAATCATGGAGACAGTAAAGGAGTAGAAGGAATACATCTGACATACTCTCTATGGGGAAAAAAAAAAAAAACACAAAACCAAAACCACTGTGTGGGACAGTGCTGGAGGAGCTTGAGGAAGGTGGAGGGCACAGAGCATCAGCTGAAAAAAAAAGGTGAATTACATTTTTCATCAGCTGAAAAATAGATGAATTACATAGCAGGAAGTCACTGCTAAAAAACAAAGTGAAAAATGGTAAAGGGGACAGTGCCCATAACAGATTAATCAGCAAGACTTGAGTGATAACCAACACAGGAGAATCTCAATAAGGGTTAATAAAGCTCTGTGGTGATACTTGATGACAAAATGAGTACATACTAACATGTATTTGCACTGGGAAAACAGCAATCCATGAAGTCACATGGAACTAAACTCTGGGCTTATTCATTCCTCTGTCCATCTTTGCTCTGTCATGATGGGCTTTGTCATATATTTTTAATTTTTTTTTTATTTTTTACTTATTTATTGCTGCTATGCACAGAATTGGACCCACGGAGATTGTGCTTTTACTTTATGGGAAATATGCTGTTGTTTTTTTCAATGGGAGGCACTTCTAGCCTGAAGTAAACCTTATTGTATTGGTTTTGTATATCTATTTCCCTGATTTCAGAAACCTTTAGGGATTACATTAGGTTATTTTAGCTATTGGAATGAATATCTTCCCAAAAAGTTCCCTGAAGTAGTTTTATAAAGTTACACTGAGTCTCTTTCCTAATAAAAAAAAAGAGTTGAAAACTTTTTTCCCCCTGGTTATCTTTTCCCATTATGCAGGATACTCCAGCCCCAATCTGTCATTTTTCATTAGCAAAGGAGTCAAGCTATGTCTGTTAATGAACAGTCTTAATGAAGATTTGGTGAATAAGCCCTGGAAAATCAAACTCCAAACAAATACTAAAATCTACCTCAGATCTATTGTTTGCAGGTAATAGAAACTGGGAAATGAAAGAGAGTTTAAAGCAATAGGGCATTTAAAACAACAAATAGGGTCAACCCAATGGTGTTTATCAAGAAATTAAAAAAAACATGGAATTACAGAATGTTATGGGCTAGAAAAGACCTTAAAGCCCATCTCATTCCACCCCTGTGCCATGGGCAGGGACACCTTCCACTAGAAGAATTTGCTCAAGGCCTTATCCAGTCTGGCCTTGAACACTTATGGAAGGGCAGCCAGAGCTCCTCTGGGCAACTTATTCCAGTATCTCACTATCCATAACTAACTATAACTAAAAACAACTAAAATATACTGCAGTTCCCCTAGTTTAGAGTTGAGCAGAGCTGATCATAATAGACTGATAAGTCCTATCTCAGTAGCTGTTAATTTAATTTTGAGATTTATTAAGGTCTGTAACACCAGACAACAGGGATAAATTGATGGGTTGTCTGTAGAGTAGCATCATGCTTCTGTAATCAGCTGCACTTCTGAACTTTCGGATTAGCATAATAGTATCACCATGGTGGTATAAAGAACAGGCAATCTCATATTTGGACTTTCAAACAGCTTTTGACAAAATGCTTTTTAAAGATTTCAGTTTCCCATAAATAAGACAAGATCCACAGTCATAGAAAACTAGATAAGCACCCAGAAATACAGTGGTCTTTTACTGAATACAGTGAAAAAAATGGAGCATAGTGTGGTCCCAGGGCCAGGGCTGCTGAATCATCCCAGCTATGATCAGGAAATAGATGGCATTTTGCAGATGAGAGATTATTTATATAGCGAAAAGGAATGAAAATCATGAGGATGTGCAAAGGGACTTCCAAAGGCTGAAGTTTATATAAACTCTGATGGACGAAATTCTGAATTGTCTAATACAAAGCAAAAGACAAGGTATAAGGAAAACTGTTCATCTGTGCCATGGTGATGTAAGTTATAAGCAACAACTGGACAACTGTCTTCCTGGGTATCACATTAAAATCTCTGCTCAGTGTGCAGAGAGGAAAAAAAAAAAGTGGAAAAAAGAAAAGTGGAATAACATCTCAAATGTACACGGAACGGAACAACTCTCAAGAAATTAAATAGCTTGATATAAATCACTACTATGTCTTCAGCTGGAAAATCCTGTTAAGGATAAGTTAGGAAAGGATCTAAGTGCTAGATAAGGATAAACTACTGACAGGCAAAAGGATGAATGATTCAGGGAAGCATGTAAGTGAGGAGAGAGGCAAAGAAACCGGACCTACAACTGCAGCACGAGAACAAAACGTGGATCCACCCCCCCTCTAGTGGCCAGACCACACAGGGCTACTGCAAAAAATAATCCAAATCACTGGCAGTTGACTTTAAAACAAGCACACACGTCTTTTTATATTCCCCTTTCAGTTTTATGTTGCTTCCTAGCGTATTATTATTTTCCCTTCCTCATTAAACTGCCTGCTGTATTCCTATGTTGTTTCCTGTCATCACTTAGTGCTGAAGCTGTTGTACAGGACAAGGATTTTTTTTGTGCAGTGCTTCTGCTGGTCTGCAAGAAGAGGATACGGACTGTGACGGGGGCCCGTGCACATTCTAGCACCAGGAATAATCATAAATTAAAAAAACAAGCTTTGGAACTCATTGCAAAAGACATCACTGATACAAAAAACAGGCATTGAAAAAGGGAACAGTTGTACAGAAATGGGAACACAGAATTAATTTGATACCTAGATCCCTAAAACTTTTTAGATTAAAAAATATTATTTTTCAGGAACAGCATCTGAGACAAGGCATATCACGCAGTGGAAATGGTATTTTTTTATTTCCTAGTCGTGGACCAGTCACTGAATTTCGGTGTTTCCAACCAACCCGCCCAGCTACAGTCACCTGGAGAAACTTGCGCCAGGAGAACCCTTCACATGCCCGTGTTCTGAATACACACAAGTTCTTCTGTCTTCTGTAGGAAGTTTGCTAAAACTGGAAGAATCCCCATTTTTACCAATTTCTCTGAATAATTCAATATTACAGACCATTTCCTGTTACTACCTTTTAACAATCCTACCCTAGAACCTTTTGGGGACTGAAGAGGTGAAATGCTGAGTTGGGGGGCACTGAGAGGTGCTGATGAGGACTGAGAAGGAGCAGTGCTCTGTTTCTGGCTGGGATAACACAAAACACTTGGTTAGGACTGGATGTTTTGTTTAAGTTCTGTTTTTTACCAAGAAGAAAAAAAAAACAACAAACGTGGTGGCTTGAAACAGAAGTGAACATCCTTTGGTTGCAATTCCAGGGAGTCTACTACATCCTTAGGCTAATAAATTCCAGTGTACCAGGCTGTGGTTGTAGGGTAGATATAAAGTAGCAAGGCATTAAATTTATCTCTTGTAAAAATCTTACCATCACTTCAATCTCTGCTTCAAATGTCATCTTTACTACTATTTTTTAAGGTATGGGTTAATTTATGTATCTAATACACCCTTATTATCTAATATAACCCTTTCTACAAGTGATTTGCTAAGAAATTACAATGTGTTTCTATTTGAGGCTTTTAACACACTGTGCACTTTTGCATGCATTTTAATAATTAAAGCAGGGTTATTGCCCTTCTGTAGATTATTCTGAAATTACCTGTTGACTATCTAAGATGGTGCCTTGTTGTACTTTACAGTGGCTTAGATGGAGTTCAGAGCTTGCACTCTTCTTTTAATAATTAATTTGTTAAATTGAAACTAAAGAAGACCACCACAAACAAGGCACAGTTTGAATTCTCACACTTTAAATTTAAAAAAAAAAAAACAAAAACAAAAACATTTTGAACATCTTAATAATTTTACAGGGTTAAAAATAGCCAGAGGCAACAGATTATTGAAATTATTTGTATAGAATGATGTTTGCAATTTGCTCTTCCATTACAAAATGGTTTCATCACTGGCCACAGTCAGGGGAAGTCTGACAGTCTATCCCTTACTGAGGCAATGCCAGACAATTGTATTCATCATGCCCACTGTCAAGAGAGTTTTAAGAATAAGAGCATAAGGAACTGTACAGACAACTTCAAAAAAGTAACAAAAGACACTTGAGCACTGTGGAGATGGGCATAAGTATCAGGAGAAGCTTCCAGGGAAACCTAAAGGAAGCTGATACTCTGCTCACTATGGAGAGAAATCCAGGCTGATCCACCAGGGATATCTATTTTTCCATCTGCACTTACAGAGAATCATATACATATTTCTGACAATTACAGAAGGCATTATAAGTGAGAGATCTGGAGTATTTGGCTGAGCACCTCGCACTGGGTGGGAATTTTTTACCTACTGGTTGATGCAATAATACACTTAGTTTTGTATAAGAAATTCATATTTTCATCCAACAACTTCTCAATCTTACCCTGTCAAATATTTTTTCCTATATTCCTCCTCATAGTAGACAAAAAGTAAACCCTCATTTTTAGCTGAAGAGCCAAAAGTTTCTACATGTTGAAGAAAAGGGGTTTCTTCAGATTGACAGCTGAGTGTAATCTGTGATTTTCCTTGACTGTCATTATTGGGGTAAATTAAGTGTCAGGTTCCAGATTAATTCATCCTTTATTAATTAACAGTATCAACTTTTCTCTTTTCATTATAGATAACACATTTTACAGGGTACCAGAAGCAGTCTTCTATTACTGAAGTTATCTCAAAGGCTCTTCTCAAATATCTGCCATAATTTAAAAAAAAAAAAAAAAAGAAACCAAACCCAAAAAACAGAAAACATTCAATCATAATTTTAATGATAGATCATTTCTCCCTTCACTAAAATGAAATCTTAAAAGCCATTTAATTAAACTGAATGATAACTGAATGACTTCAACCATGCAAAGAATTAAAACTAAGGCTGCTCTCTGCCCAGACACTAAAATGTGGCTTGACAATTATTTACCAGAAGGAAGGAAACCTTAACAGAGCATATTATTCTGAGTAGGCTTTTCATATTCGTAAATAATAACTTACTTATAACTTCATTTATTTGCATTTTCAAGCACAAATTTTTACCTGTGTCTTTCTGTAACGCTCAGGGTGACAAGAAGTTGTCAAGTGACCACATGCTCTGAACATCAGCAAAGGGTAAAACCTCAAAGCAAGGTTCTGTTTGACACTCTCACCTCTTTTACTAAAAAAAAAAAAAAAAAAAAAAGACTAAATTTCATGCTTAAGTCTCCTGCTGAGCCTGACAAACCACTCCCCCTCTGTCATTAAACCAGCCCTGCCCCAGCTGCAGCTTTACAGTATAGACTGTGTTCACCTGGACACATAAAGACTGTTTGCAACCATCTGCAACACATCCTTGGAGCAATTTATTTTGCTTTTTAAACAGAGCACCTGTTTGCCCCTACCTCATAAGTTTTATCTGACCCATAGCTAACCCTGTGTGAGTTAGTTTTGCCCTTCCAGGAGTTAAAAAGAGAAAGTTTCTTTACACAGCAAATATGATTTGCTAAGTCTGTGCTGTGTGTGTTCTGTGCTTCCAGAGGATTAAAGAAGAAATTTTATCACGGAAAGAATAGGAAAATAGATTTGCAGATGTAGCAATCTTGTAAAGCCCAGAGTGCAGAAAAACACTCGCACTACCATCAGGAAGGAAAAATCATTTCCCAAATTGTCCCAAGCCTCTTCCTACAGAGATTAAAAGGACAATGATGCACCTCCTACGTGACTCCTTTCAGCTGCTTGTAACAACAGAGCAGCTCCGGTTCCATTCCTGTGATTAGGCTCAGGATTATTTCACGCCTCTCTCTTGGTTCCTATATTTGTCAGTGTTAGGCATTTTTTGCAAGGTGAACACAAGTTATTTTATTCAGAGGTGTGAGGAAAAAAAAAAAGAACTGGTCCTTGATGCATTAGTCAGGTTTCCATCACTACGAAGGAAAGCATCAATTGGGATGAAAACTCTAGAAATCACTTTTTTTTTTTTTGACATTCTTGCCAACTACATAATTACGCCCCAAATGATTTTGTGCCAGGTGGTTTGGCTAACAGATGGAATGGTGTATTTGTTCACTCTTCACAAACCAAGTTCCTTTCAAAAACTGTGAGCCAGAAGTATCTAAATTATTGACTGGCAGTTACAAATGCCTAATAATTAATTTAACTCTAGCTACAAATTGCAGTGAGTCCTGTGAGCACTATAGAAAATACGCGATACTCTCTTTACAGTAACATTTTTAAATCATGGCAGATAAAAATATTGGTGTGAAATGATGCACTGCAGACAAAAGAGCTCTGGTATGACACATCTTAGGAATGTTTACAGCAGGATACCTTACACAAAAGGCATTGATGGGCTTGAGAGATGGAGCCCTGAGAACCTCAGGAAGTTCAACAAGGCCAAAGACAAGGTCCTGCACCTGAGTCAGGGCAATGCCAAGCACAAGTACTGGCTGAGGGCAGAATGGATCAAGAGCAGCCCTGGGGAGAAGGACTTGGGAGTGCTGGTGGACAAGAAGCTCAACACATCCCCTGTGTCCTGGGCTGCTCCCACAGCGTGGGCAGCAGGGAAGGGGGGGATTCTGCCCCTCTACCCCCTCAGGTGAGATTCTACCTGCAGAGCTGCCTCTAGCCCTGGGGTCCCCAACACAGGAAGGACGTGGAGCTGTTGGAGCGAGTCCAGAGGAGGCTCTGGATGATCAGAGGGATGGAGCAGCTCTGCTGTAAGAAAAGGCTGAGAGAGTTGGAATTGTTCAGCCTGGAGAAGAGAAGGCTCCAGGCTGACCACCTTAAGCACCTTCCAGTACCTAAAGGGGCTCCAAGAGAGCTGGAGAGGGACTATTCACAAGAGCTTGGAGGGACAGGATAAAGGGGAATGGATTCAAACTGACAAAGGGCAGGGTTAGGTTAGATATCAGGAAGAAATTCTTCCCTGTGAGGGTGGTGAGACCCTGGCACAGTTTCCCAGAGAAGCTGTGGCTGCCTCATCCCTGGAAATGTCCAAGGCCAGGTTGGACAGGGCTTGGAGCAAGCTGATCTGGTAGAAGGTGTCCCTGTCCATGGCAGGGGGTTGGAACAAGATGGTTTTTAAGGTCCCTTTCAACCCAAACCATTCCATGATAAAAATTGCTCCTAAAAGATTATTTTTCACAATCCCAAATCACCAAAGGCTTAGTAAAACAAACTAGGGGTTGTAACCAGTCCTAACAAATGCAGTCAGGCTCAGAATACTCCTCCCAGACAACATATACTCTGTATAACCATCATTAATGCAGACAGTAAATCCAGAATGGTCCGAAGGTGCTGGACTTGGAGCACACACACAGATTAAACTGTGCTGAGGATGCAGGGCAGGCATTTCAAATTGATGAATAGCACATGTCATCAGTCATTTTCAAGCAGGAAACAGGCTGGATTTTCTGCTCCTGTGCTGTGAAGGTACAAGAACTCTAGGGCAGAGCTGACCCTCCCCCATTAAACACTTCCCTAAACATCTACAAACATCACCAATTTCCCTGCTCATGTAATGACCCTCATCATAATCCCACGAAGCTGAGGGGAACAACAGATACATTTCCCACCCAACTCTCCTATGGGAAAATAGTAATTAATTTAAAAAAAAAAAAAAAACACAACAGAAAATGAGAAAAGCTTTTTGTCATAGTATATTAATATCCCTACTTCTGCTATCACAGAGCTGTGCCAGAAACACTGATTTAACAGGCACTGCAAAAGCAATTACCATGCAAATAATATTAGCCAGCAATTTATTATTTTTTTTAGTAAAGTCCTTGTTTTGGCTAGCAGACCACAGTAACAGATTCCAATAAAACTGAGTAATTGAAAGAAATTGCAAGTGTCTAAATAGCTGTGACACCAAACATATGAAGTAACAGTTCTCAGCCTGGCCTATTGGTCCGCTTGTGATTTCAAATATGGACAACCTGGGGAGCCAACAAAGGAACAGCCTACACAGCAAAAAGAGAGCACTGAAGAGAAAGAGAGATACTCAGTAAAAGTCTCTTTTACTGGTGACATTAGCAAAAGCACAATGGAGAATAACGTAGAGTGGTTTAAGCCACTTAAGAAATAGCATTCCTGCCTCAAATCCTCCTGTTGCCCCTGGTTTTCTTCATAAGAAACACATTATTTGGAGTAAGTCTGTCAGTTTTTAAGCAATATACATTCATCTATTTATAGCACAGGACTGGAAACTTGCTTAGATTCACTGAAATGTTAAGCTTCATGTTCAGCTTTAGAAGTTGTCAGTCGATGCTCTTGCCTTGAACTGATCAGAGGAAATATGATTTTACTTTAAATCATCTAATTTTTGTGTTCTTCATGTGACTACCAGAAAATGAACCAAGTTGCTTAACTCACACCAGAGCGCTGTGACATTCACGAAATTAAGGAAACTGCATATTACAAGATGTAAAATATTTAATTCCCATACAAAACAGCTACTGACAGCTGTGTACTCAGAGACATAATAACAAGAGTTAAATGATGCCTCCTAGGAAATCTGGGACCAGAAAACATGTCATAGTCAAGTCTGTCATCCCTGGAAAGACCTTTGAATATCATCATATATGCATGCACTTCATAAGCAGGGCCAGCAGAAGCCAGAAAGGTCACTGGAAATGACCATAAAAATGCCAACAGCAAAACAGATAAAAAATTTTTACACAAATCTTTCTGACTGTTTCAGACAGTGAAAACCTCATCATAATTCCAGCACTCAGTTCACTACAGGACTCAATCAAGAAGCAAGGTAAGGGTATTGGGAAGCTCCTATGTTGTGTAATGTTTATGAACAAGCTCAGAGCCTGTTACTGAATCCATCTTAATGTAAGTGAACAAACAAAGATACATAGAAAAGGACATGCCTCCTTTGAAATAATCTTTCACAGTCTTTATATCTCTAATAATCTTAATGATCTTAATTATTGCTAATCTCTTAATTATCTTAACCTTATCTTACAAGATACCTCTGTTGGTTTGATAATTGAACTAATAATTTAGTATTTTGCCATCGAAATCTGCCTCATTTCCTCATCAGTTCGTCAGGAGAATGGCAGCTGACATCACAAAATCAGGCAGGAACACATTTGGCATTTGCCACAAACCTATATCAAGATACACAGTCTTGACTCTCCAGCTTTGCCAAGGAGTGGGAGTATTCACAGGCGAAGATCCCAGTTTTAGACACAGGAGTTTTAAATACAGTATTGGTGTTTAATAAAGCACTAACTCCCTACACCTAATACTCCTAATTTAATGCTCAGCGTCAAAGCTTGTATGTATTTTCACAAACTGGTGCATCATATTGCTGGACTGATTCTGTCACTGTTCTTTCAGACATGATATTTTTTGGTGTAGCACTCAGTGCCATTAGCGTTGCTGTTTCCATTTAAAATAAACAGCAGGACGTCTCCTTATCCAAACAGGGATCAACTGCTGTGTCATCCCAGGGAATGGAGGTTGGCCTAGAAATGCTGTGGCAATAAAGCCTGAAATCACAATACCTGCAGGTGAACTGATTCCACTCCTCACCACAGGAGCCTCGGAGGAAGCCAAGCTAATTGTGCATAAACGGGAGCTCAGTCACAATCCTCCTGTTCCGTGCAGGTTTCCTGAGCCAACGGGTTATTTCTAGACCTGTCCTGAGAAGCTGGTAGCTCAGCTCAGTTAATTTCAAAGCCTGGTTCTACCACAGGGATTTAAAAGATTGACTTTTACTCCAGTAGCACGGAGAAACCACAACTTCTGTGGTTACACAGCTTCTTCCCTTCGCCTCGCTCTGCAGATGGAGCTTGGCTCTGATGATGCTGATTAAACTGGAGCACGTCTGGATGGATCCTGAGAAAGATTTTTTTTTTTGTCTTAGACACATCACTACATCAAGGGCTTGCTTAAATCTCATACCAATCTTTAATTCTCACCTATCAATACAGAGCTCCTAAATAACCTTGTTGTCTTGTTTCACTGTCAGTGGAAACTTCTGTTAGTGCTTGACAGCTAATACAACATAAACACAGATGATTAGACCACTCCCTTAAAACTCTGTGAAAGAGGCTGCTTGTAGCATAAAGAGATTTGAAACTAATGTGTCAATGCCATCAAAACAGAAAAAAATAAAAATAAAAAGTTCCTGTTTTATTTCTGCCATGGTAACTGCAGGGCTTGATTCTCAGATCACAGTCTGGGTAATCCAGAAGGTTTCCACTCCTCTAGTGATGTTACAGCCTTCATTTTTCTGGAAGCTTCTGCTGAATTTGTGTACTCAGCCTGCTGGCTTCAGATTTTTCAGAGGTAAAGGAAGTTTCTCCAGAATTATGTTAGCAAGGGAGTATCAGCTCATCCCAGATAACTGGAGGATTCTTGGGAGTGTGAAGCCAGGGATACAGACACAACATTTCCCCTATTGCATGGATAGAAAATGAATTCTCTCCTATTTCAGAGCCAAGAAGGAACAGTCTCGATCCCACAAGGACACAAAGATCCCACCAGAGAGGACAGCAGCACCAGAGAGGACAGCAGCTTGCTCAGAGAGACTTTGAACAGCTACTTTCAGAAACAGCCATAACTTTGGCAGTAAATTCCACTAAAATAACTGAAATCACCTCTAGCAAGGTCCTTTATCTCTGGCTGATTGTGCAATACAAGTTTCCCCATCAGGGCTCAGGAACTCTAAATTCACATCCTACTTCAGAGTAATTTCCTCAAGTAGGTAAGTAATGTCATTTGAAAATATAGATTTGCTTAATGTCAGAAAAGAAAAAAGAATTCCTTGTAATAAGGTACTGCCACCATCACCTCAAATGGTTGACTTAAAGCTAATTGAGCACTTTCAATTTAGGCTGGTCTCACCAGCCAGCAGAAGAGCATCAGATGATATTCATGGGATAAGGAACTCTATTCTAGACAAACGTGGCTCTGAAAAATGACTCAAGGTTTTCAAATCTTTTGCAAGTGAAAATGTTCTCCTCCTCTATGTCTAAGCAGGGTAAAATAAGAAGTAATCAGCTCAAATTGCAAAAAAACACATTTGGATTCCATATTAGAAAGTATTTTCTAACTATAAATACAGTTCAGCACAGAAGATGAAATAATTTTTCAGAATTTTGGCATTTTAGTCCTTTATTGCAACTGAATTGTATCAGGACTCTTCCAAATGACTGTCCGCATTATATTGCTTTTTTAGAGACAAGAACATTTTGCGTTTTACTACGAAAAATTAAGACCTTCTTCACTTACTGCCATCCCATAAATTTTCTTAATTTAAACTTACCTACACACACAAAAATCAAAGTGAAATATATAAGTGTGTGTGTGTGTGTGTGTGTGCATTCACAAGTTTCTGACAGTGCGCAAACCGACACGTAACGAAATCATCAAGCTGGATTAAGGGAATTGTCAGGGAACATGTAACCTTTACACTGAAGCTGGTGTGCAGAAATCCCTACGCCTGGATCCTGAGGTGTGAAATTCCTGGGTGGCCAGCAGCCCTGGAGCAGGTCCGTGGGCAGCTGCAGCGAGAATCTCACGGCAGGGTCAGATCTGGAAGGTGGTGTCACTCGGAGAAGCACAAGCTCACACTTCTCCTTGCAAGTGCATCCACATATTGTCACTAACACACCCTGGATAGACTTAACACCACTTGTCTTCAGGTTAGTGGAAATTCCTGTTGACTTCACAGCACAGGCAGATCAGTGCTTGGTGAATTTTAAAATAAAGTGTAAGTTTGAGACAGAAGCAAGGGCATATGCTGTTAGCTTTATTCTATTTCCATATTGATGCCTATAGATTTTTGGATTTTTAGCTTTTTGTAGATTTTAGAAGTAGCTGTATTATATCCCTTACCCTTTAGCACAGTAGTTTACACGTTCCCCAACCCCTGTTACCCCATTCCATGCTCCCCATGTCAATATCCCCTGAATTCCAGCAAAAATGTTTAGTCTCTTGGTCAAAGTAGGCCCATTTTGTTTAGAGAACGCTTGTATCTTGGCCTGAACTGCAAAAGTACAGTCAAAAACTGGGTGAATACATGCCTCCTGTACCCCAAAGAAGATGATGAAGAAGCGGTCCCGAAAAACCCCCAGCCCCAATTCCCCGGGGGCGGGATGGGGGTGGATCAGGGCAAAAGCCACAGGGTGGAAGCATCTAGGATTGGACAGACAATATTATAAACTGTAACATCTGTACAGAGGGGGAGGCGTGTGTCTTGTAATCTCATGCCTCAGAGGCACAAATTAAAACCCTTTCCTTATCTCACCTCCAAAACTAAATTTCCTCGGAGTTTTTTTCTCCCTGAATTTTCTTTAGGCTACATTATTTTACATATAACATAAAGGCAGGGTAGGAAAGGGTTGCAAATCCTTGGGTTTAGTTTATTAAGCTACTAGTTTATAAATTGGACTATTTCTGATCCCTGGGTTTTTACAGTTGCCTTTTGTTTCAAGAATATTTTTTCTTTTAGTTTAAAGAAGAAAGACTGCCAGAAGAAAGAATGGGTATCACTAACTCAGTTTTTTCATACTGAGAGGAAGACTAAAATTTTGACAATTCCAAATGGGTTTGACGACAGGGGTAAAGAACATTTTAATTCAAAGATGTCTTTATACTTTCATGTTCTAAAATATTGTATACAAGTATATTAAATATTGTTTTTAGCAGCTAAAATGACAGAAAAAAATAATGGAAAACATTTTAAAAAGCTATTTAGCTCACTTGCCTGCAAAAAGTCAAAATCAATTGGATCATTCTTGACAAATGTGGCTATTATCAAAACCCTGCACTGATAAGGATTTTGCAGCAACCTCAGGCAATATCATTCTGTGCTGAACTCTCTTTACTCCTATTACACTGTCCTTAATTCTAATCTAGACCTTCCCTGCTGCAATGTTATTCCAGAACTACTTCTCCTGTCCAGCAGGAAAATAAAACTTGTTTATTCTATTCCACTTTGCAGCAGCATTTTTCATAGTTCAGGACCTGGAGGAAAAATGGGCACAATTTTCACTTCTCCAGACAAAACACCAGCTCACTCAGTCTTCTCTCATCAGTTGTACTTTTTCCACGTCTTTGACCATTATTTTTACTTTCCTTTTCAATCAGACTTCATCTTTCTTAAAGTCTGTACCCTGAATTGACACAGTATTCAGCAAAGGTCTTATGAATGTACTGAGGTAAAATACATCCTGCTTATACCTGGCTGGCCTAGGAACAGATTATGCTGCACTATAACTCACCTACATCCTTTTCTAAAGAATCACTGCACCCTAAATTAGTTGTGTCTCTTTATAAAATACATATTTTTTTATGTAAAGATATGAGGGAAGAAGATCAAGGAAACATTTAGGATGAACAGAGAGCTGGAGCACCTCTCCTAGCAGAACATGCTGGGAGAGCTGGGGGTGTTCACCTGGAGAAGAGAAGGCTCCAGGGAGACCTGAGAGCCCCTTCCAGTACCTAAAGGGGCTCCAAGAGAGCTGGAGAGGGACTTGGGACAAGGAATGGAGTAAGAAAACAAGGGGGAATGGCTTCCCACTGCCAGAGGGCAGGATTGGATGGGATATTGGGAAGAAATTGCCCAGAGAAGCTGTGGCTGCTCCATCCCTGGAAGTGTTAAGGTCAGGTTGGACAGGGCTTGGAGCAATCTGGGCTAGTGGAAGGTGTCCCTGCCCATGGCAGGAGGTTGGAATTGGATGATCTTTGAGGTTCCCTTCAAGCCAAACCATTCAGTGATTCTATGATTTTGCTTTTTAATGAATAAATATTGAAACTCTGCATATCTGTGCTTACTAGTAATTAAAAATAAAAATAGATTTTTTTTTCTTCTCACTTTAGTCTGTTTTAATACCTCCATTGCATTCATAAAGTTCAGTTCTGTTAATACTGTGTATACACAAAACTACATCCTTTTAAGGAACCACTTTTCTTTGAGTGAAGTAGCTTATTCACCTAAACTGACCACACACATATATACACAGGCACAAGCAGAGTTGTAAATTTATATGCCTATTTCAGCCAGTCACTTAACCATATCCTGAACCAGAGATACACTTTACAGTGACCTAAAACTGGGAATAATCCTTTCAATATAAAATAATAAATCCTTCCTCTCATAATCTGCAGTTTTGAAATGCACCACATTGAAAACACTTTTAGAAATTATTTAAAGACAACAGTTTTGTTGCAGAAAACAATTTAGTCATCAGAACAATGACATATTGGACAAGACACTACTAAACAATACTCTTTTTAAAGGGCATTGAGAATTTTTTTTCCATATGAAGACAGTGGTTTCATTTTCTTATCCCTCAAAGGGAATGGCAGCTCCTGACAGCTTTGCAGTGCTTCCTCTGGATGTGGCCCAAGTAAGCTGACATTTGAGAGATGTTACAGAGCTGAGAGGAACTATATTAATTATTATGAAAAGCCAGAGGTGTCTTCAGAATATCTCGAACAGCATCAGGTAATTTAGTATTGTGTAAAACATGTTAGGGTTAAATTATATCCCAAATATTATTTTAAGCTGCAACCTTTGTTGTAATTAATTTTTAATTAAACCTTTTTAATTAAAAAAAATAAAGCACATACAAGGAATAGTGTTTTAATGAGAATATGAATATTCAGATAGGAGATGTGAAAGCTAAAGAGCTTCGGGGACCTGATTCAAAGGCCACTGAAGCAAACAGAAAGATTTCACATATCACAGAATCACACAGTGGTTTGGGCTGGAATGAATCTTAAAGATCACCCAGTTCCACCATCCTGCCATGGGCAGGGACACCTTCCACTAGCTCAGGTTGCTCCAAGCCCTGTCCAACCTGGCCTTGGACACTTCCAGGGATCCAGGGGCAGCCACAGCTTCTCTGGGAAACTGTGCCAGGGCCTCCCCACCCTCACAGGGAAGAGTTCCTTCCCACTATCCCATCCAACCCTGCCCTCTGGCAGTGGGAAGCCATTCCCCCTTGTCCTATCCCTCCAGGCCCTTGTCCAAAGTCCCTCTCCAGCTTCCTTGGAGCCCCTTCAGGCACTGGAAGATGCCTGGATCAACCCAGAGCCTTCTCTTCTCCAGGCTGAACACCCTCAGCTCTCCCAGCCTGTCTCCACAGGACACTTGCTCCAGCCCTAATATAAACCAGCCCAGGATCATCCTCAATGGTAAATACACAAAAAGGTAACTCATACAAACTTCTGATTATTTTTTTTTTTTAACAAATTCCCTGTGTTTTTCTTTCCCCTCTGCCTTGAAACACCTGTGTGCACATATAAATCTCTTTTTTCTTGTCTCCAAGGCTAATTATTTTGGGCTGTTCATTCTTATGCACCTTCCCATGTAAACTTCTTTCACCACATCTTTCTTGGGTGATTTTTTTTTCCCATCCCATCTTGTCTGCTTTCACATCTGGCACCAGCATCTCTTCCTTGTCTCTCTCTTGTCTCCAACTCTATCCTCTTCCACATTTGTACTACCAAAAACATTTTC
Organism: Pseudopipra pipra; assembly: GCF_036250125.1. Lineage (NCBI taxonomy): Eukaryota > Metazoa > Chordata > Aves > Passeriformes > Pipridae > Pseudopipra > Pseudopipra pipra. The sequence goes on from NC_087552.1 coordinate 72,280,907, forward strand.
ATGTGACCTGCCTAGAAAGGGTCTCTCAATATCTGTCTCCCGTGGCTACAGACCTGAATTTAAGACTAATTTCTGCTTATCTACCCACATTCCCCCTTTTTTTTTATTTTTATCTACTACAAGTCTTTCTCTTTCTTCTCTTTTTGCTAATCTGACACATACATTTCCTGTAAATGCATTACATCCTCAAGGCTCACTGTTACTCAATCCATATATTAAGGTAGAATGACTTCCAGATGTATCAGCTTTCTAAGTATAGCTGTAATATCAAGCTTGAAGACATTTGATCCAGCTTCTATTTGGGTTTTAATCTCTTTGGGACCTACTTTGTGTCTTCATTTGCATTCTCTATGTAACATTTCATAAATTATTTTTTTTTTAAGTGTAACTTTATCACTAAAGATATATCATAGCTAGTATCTGGAAAAGTTCTGTCTTTAGGAAATTTCTATTCAGTCCTAATTCAGGCAAAATTTGACTGGATTTAATGAAATCCCTGACTAAATCCAGACTGATGTCATACTTAGATCTGCGAACTCTGGAAGTTTTCCATTACGTAAATGAATCCACAGAAATAATTTAGAGACATATTATGAAAAAGAACACTTTTATATATATATAATGTTAAAAATTATCTGATTGGAAATACTTTTTTTGTACATGTGCATATTAGTAACCATAGCCTATTCCTTTTTAAGTTTTACTCCTTTTTCATTACAGTCATTCCTAAAAATGATTACCATGTGGAGGCAGACAGAAATACTGATTAGAAAACATTAGAAAATTTATTTTGTATATTCACGATTTTTTTTTTTTTTTTTTTTAATGAACATTGGTTTTTAACTTTCTCATTTTCAGACTCCTAGAGCAAGGATTGCCAAGACTTTGAATTCAATAAATTCCTTTGAATTCAATAAATTCCTTTGAGAGATCACATGAGTAATTTGTATAAACCATCCTTATATTTCACACGGACACTCCAAGACTGTTGAAAGCAGCAGTTCATCTCTCAGCTCCAATGCAATCAGCAGCTGAATTAATGAATTCAGTGCCTGGCCTCGATTCTTTACTATTTGGTTTAGCACAGGCAGGGTAAGTACCATACATAATCTCTTCCTGCCACCTCTCTCTTTCTCCCTCCCCATATATATGACTATCTATAAGATTATATATATTATATATATGGATATATATATTCATGGTGACTGATATTTCTGTTCCAGCCATGTTATTCACTGTTACTTAGGATAATCTTTAAGAATCTTTAGAATTTCCTGTATTTCATTTAAAATAATTTAACATTATCAAGTAGTTAATATTTATCAGCTTTCTCTGGAGCTCTTAGAATTAATTTTACCAGCAAAGAGTGTGCCCACCTGCTAAATAAATGCAAGAAATAAACAGATGCAGTGAAGAGAAAGAGCTTTTTTGGAGAAAAAAAGTTTCTATTAAAAGGACAGAGACATGATACTTCCTTTAGTTCCTCATTACTTATCTATTTTCATTGAACTGATCCTGCTGGTTTGCCTTTACCAAATATATAACCTTAGGCAAGGCCTACCAGTGATTCCCAGTCAGAACATGGCAAAGATCCCAAGGAGATTTGCAACCTATCAGATAATGATGCTGCAGCTAAAAGCAAGCACCGGCTCCCTCACGGCGATCTTTACATGGCTTTGCTAAAACATTCTTCTTTCTGACTTGTCAGCAGCCAAACTAACAAGACTTCAGTGACAAATGATCTACTCAAACCCTCCAGAAAGGAATCCCGGCTTGTTTTTTAGGACTGTTTTCATTTTTACGTCTGAGCGATCGGACGCAGACACATCACCTCTCGAGGGAAGCGATGATGCAATCTCAGCGTTTGGAAAAAAGCATCTCAGGGACATCATTTCACCTGAGTGGTTTTGTCTTTTTGTTCAGTTGCTTTGGGGGGAGGAAGAAGATGCAGGGGGAATATAACAAAAATCTGATCTCCAACAGCGAGATTATCTTAAACTTCTGAGACGCTGTTTCCCTAATTCAGTGGGACAAATTATCTGTTTTTTACTTTCAGAGGTGGAGTCTGGAAAAGTCATGTATCTCCTCAGATTTTAAGCGTCATTAATTAGTTGTTGCAATGACAGAGTCAAAGAGAATAGGCGTAGACGAGACCTTTGGAAGCTATTTAGTGTTTCCTTTTCTCCTTGGCCACTGTTTCATGAGCCTGTGCCAGCTGGAGGATTTTCTGGGTTTGAATCTCAGAGTTTTAAACAAAGTAACTTTACTTCTGCTATTAAGTTTATATTCAAAAAAAAGCAGAGAAAAAAATTGATAAAGACTTAGATGGTAAGATATATCCTCCTGTAAGGGAGATTTGACTGAAACAGTTAAGTTTCACAGATGCATAAAGAAAACAAGCCAGGAGATATCTGCAAAGTCATCTAGTCCTTATGCAGCTCTCAGAGAAGGCAACAATATCTTCTTATTGACTTTAGCATCTGGTCTATTTATTCCAGTTACAAGGGAATTATTTTTTATCAAAGTAAACTGGTCAAGGGACTTTTACTCGTCACGTTTACAGAGCCTGAAGTAATTCCACATTTGTCTTGACCCTCTTAGTCACAACACTGTTGATCTTCAGCTTTAATCTTCCTTGTATTCATCTCATTCCTCTTGCCAAACTACACACCACTGGAACTAACAGTTACATAATCAGCTTCAGCAATTTATCCCTTTTTTTTTTCTTCATATCCATGCTTTTCAAACACCTACATACATATCACATCCTCCTTACTTGCTCTAGATCCCATGTTTTAACTAATTCTTCATGACAGGATGTCAATGTCAAGCCTTATTGAGCCTTAAACAGAGTCAGGGATTGCCAAATGTAATAATCAAGCACCTTCCCAAGCAAACTGTTGGGAGCTGATTGTAGGGAGGGTCTGATTCAGCTGCACTTACCTACTTTTCTGAAAAAAAGGCTTTTTAAACCTCTTTTTTCTGTAACATTTGTTTCTGCTTCTTTGTTCTGAAGGGTTCAGTAGTTTATTGCTCTAAGGGCTTATATGAAAATTATGTTCAATTTTCATCATTGGAGCAGAAAAAGACATGAAACCAAGGCACAGCAAAGACACTCTTGACAAATAATGCGTGGTCTGCTCTCCTTCCCCTTCACAAATGTAATGGCAATGATATGATGGTGCACTTCAAAGGAATTTTTTCATGGACTCTTGAAAAAATAAATACGGAGCAAAAAATTGCCTTTAAATTTTGAATCAAATGTACTTTAACAACTGTTGTTAAGGTGGATGACTCATAAATACACAGTATTACAGAGGCAGGAAAACAAAATTGTGAAAATGAAGTGGATTTACTTTTAAACTTACTGTAATATATCACTAAACCATGTTTATATACATATATATATATATATACCTCTTAGGAAAATAATAACAAAAAATCAAGCCAGGCCACACAAGTGGAAATCTGGCATAATTAATATTCTTTTTGACAACTGTGAAACTACTGTTTTCAATTTGTAAATCAGCTGAGCTGATGACAGATTTCTCTTCATCAGCACGGATTTATGAGCTCATCTTGTCAACTTTTTCCCCCTTCCCACACTATTTACACAAGTGGAGGCAGTTTTTTTACACTGGGAACAAAGGGCAACTTTTCAAGAAATGCTATCAAATGGTGTAAATCCACAACTGCCTTTTGAAACTAAACAGATTTTGTCTGGATGCCACAGCTCAAGTACTACAAGACAAGGAAATAAACAGAAGGCAAAACTAAAAGAGAACCATATGATCAGAGTTTGAGTGTCTCAAATGTCATTTTCTTTTTTTCAGGGTTTTGGATTTTGGTTTGGTTTTTTAGCTTCCTTTTTTTTTTGTTGGTTTCCTTTTAGATGGAATCTGATAATTTATGCATATTCTAATTTAATAAAAGGACTTTTATGAAAAACAAATGAGTTGTTGGATCATTAATTAACACACTGCTACTAAGAAAATGAGTAATAATTCATCTAATATTGATATCATCCAAAGAAGATAAATGTTCAATAAGTATTTTTCTTAGGTATTTATGAAATATTTCACATTTCAGACTAAGGCAGACATTAAATAATAAATCCAATAGTAGTTGGTGATTTGAATCAACATGTTTAATTGATTTGCATTGTAGAGTCTTAAAAGATGTAGTTGGTCATTGCTCTGGGATGGAAGGGGAATAAGTACACAGCAAAATGACCCTAAAAAGGCATGTCAGAAGTCAAAACAAACAGAAGGAGAAAGGGGAGCTCTCTAATATAGTTGTTTTCGGGGTGGAATTTTTACAACTTTTCTTTTTAGGCAGAGAAATCTCACAGAATACACAAACATTTCAAAATCCCAGCATTTAACTTCTCAAAATAAAAGATCTGACACAGTTCTTCTTGTCTGTCCCTCTTCTTCTACAATTGATATCATCTTTTTTACCTCCTACCTTCAATCCCAAGGATAAGGATTGGAAGACAGAGTGCAGGCATGTAATTATGATACTTTTATTAGCAGATAGTGTGTGTCCTTGCATGAAGCTGTGGAACAATGACAGGTAAGGGAGCCTGGCTGATTCTTTTGATTAGCTAAATAATCAAGCTGTTGTTTCTTGAATGACCTTGCCTGTTATGATACAGCTTATTATCAGCTCCCCTACACTGCCTGTTCTCTAAATACTATTCTCTCTACTGTCATTTCTTCCTTGACTCAGGAGAATATACTTCCTCCTTTACTTTTCTTCCATTGCAGTTGTCAGCATCTCCTACTCTGTGAACTCTCTGACCCCTCAGATCAAGGCAATTGAAGCTTATCTCTAATTAAAATGATACTGTTTAAAGTCAGGTAATGTTTTCAATTCACTTATCAAACATCACATCAATTCATTTAGCCTGAAATACATACAAGAATTTGTTAATTGTATCCAGATATCAAGCTCCACAAAAACCTAGTAAGAAAGACATTATGTAAGAGTTTCTTGGCCACATGGTCCAGTGACAGGGGTGTGGAAAAGTCCAATGCCTTTTAACAACCATATTTGCAAGAATAAGGATATTTAATTTGAATTACTATTGAAGGGTCAGGTCCCTTCCCCTGTATTTGCTTTTTTTTGCTCTTGGTCCTGCAGACACAATTTAGTTTACCTGTCCCAAATTCTAGAAAAAATAAAAAAGTGCAAGTAGTTTTGTTGATGCAATTTATGGAGCTAGTTTAGAAAAAAACATATAATGTCAGCAAAGGGAGCTATTTTTATCACAATATATTGTTTAACAACCCTTCACGGTCATCAAATTTAGTGCACCTATAAAATGCAAGGCAGCTGCAGGGGATGAACCAGCAGTTTAAAAATACTAAAGAGCCAAAAATTATCAAATTCCCCATCTCCCTGATCCACTGATACTGGTGGTTCTGCACAGAAGTGAAAAGTTGTGTATATGCAGTATTACAGAAGGTTTTCAGAGTTTTAAAATTAGGCAATTTTAAGATGCTATTTAAGCAATTATTAAAATTAGGGGAGTGAGTGACTGTGCACAGCTACAAGCTGAGTTACTGTTCTCAGAAATAAGCAGTGAGTCCTTACAAACCTGAGGTAGGATTAACACCAGCGAAGTCCACACACGTATGTTGCTGTCAAGCCTTGTGCAGATCAGATCTAGAGGACCAAATTCCCAATGGGAGCTGCTGAATTCCATTAGCTTCTGAGGAGTTGGGCTAATTCCCATCACAGTTTTACAGAAACCTGATGGACAACTGAAAATTGTCAATGGCCCCAGCCCCTAGAAACTAATGCTTTATAAAAATAATATAATATTGTGGGAGGTTTGATTTTGTTTTCACTTTGATCTGCATCCTGATGGAATGTGCAACATTTGATCATTGGGCTCACTCTCCAGGCTACCTGGAAAAAAAAAGGCATTGCTGGAAAAAGCCTTGCATTTTTTTCTGTGTTTCATTAGGTTTCATGTAGGCTTCAAATATTTGGCTCTGTATTAACTATTTTTGTCTTTCGGCTTCCATTTCTGCTGCTGTCAAGCCCACATCCCTTCTCTCCCCCACATCATCAGCTCTGCCCTTCAACCTCCCTACCTGCTCCTCTTCCCATCACTCTTACAAGATTTCATCTCTTCCCTTGGAGGCGAAGATGTAGCTCAAAGATTTGGGCAGAAAAAAAATACTTGTGTTAAAAGCTGGCTAAAATCTTCATGAAAATCAAAATCACAACAAGGAGCTGGAAGCCTGTTCTAAGGAGCAATGAAGGAAAACCCTTCCACACCCAGCTGCAAACCTCCAAAGAAGCACTGGGTATGGCATCAGGGCAGACTGAACTAATGCTTGGCTGAGTAGTATTTAGCTTAGAAATCTGCTGTGTGTAGCAGCCAATAAATATTTGATCTGTGCTCTTAAATTGTGTGTAAAGCGCTTGCAGAGTGTCCCTGTACTCAGCAAAAGATGCCCAGACAAGTGTTGCAGAGAGGAAGGGATATATATGCAGCCAATTGGGATTTTTTCTCATCTTAGCAGGGCTAAATTTTCCTAATGATTTCACTGGTGATCCATGATCTTACGTCACTGCAAGAATAATCCAATCCCCGCCAAAACCCCACCATCCTGAAGAAAAATCACAGCCATTGTCAACGTTTTGCAGCAGCTTCGTAAGAACTGACTGTATTTATGCAGACTAACAATTCAATTTTATTTTATGAATGCTATTTTATCTTTCATTTTGTGCTGAAACCTTCGAGGGAGTCACACACATCCCTGCGTCGGCCCCAGCAGTAGATGCGCAGAACAATCAGCGTCTGTGAGGAGGCTGATTTTTCATTCAAATGGGAGCAGCGTGGCACAAATAGTTGGCCACTACCCCGAAAAGCAGCCCTGCCAGGTTGCTTTATAATCCTTCACTTAAGGATGGATCAGCTGGTCTGCTTTCCCTGCTTATTTTGGAGGCATTTTCAACTAATGTTCCATTATTGCCAGGATCCAGGACCGATTTTTAATGGTCTGTTTTACCCGCAGCTTTTGGTCTTTCCCTAAGGAACTGAAATTTCTCAGAAAATGGTCAAAACCATGTCTTTGAGTAGGTGGCCTATGAATTCTCCTCCTGTGCATGGTTTTGAACTCAGCCACGAGAAAGTTGTTTTGGTTGTGGGTTGCTTCTTCTTTGAGGACAGATTAAAACAGGACAAAATACGATCAGCAGGAGAAGTGAAAAAGGAGTTCTTTGGTTCCTAAATGACCTGCCATAGCCTCATAGCCATTGTCTAATGCTATTTATTTACAGACTCCCCTTTTTATTTCTTTTTTCTTTTTATTTTTTCTTCTCCCCTTCGAAAAGCTTATCAAAGAGACAAAACCCATTTAAACCTGACAGAAAATACAGCAGACATCAAGCATTATTGTACAATCATGTACAGGTAACTCTTGTCCTCACATCTTCCCTTTAGCTGTAAGTGGGATTTCTACATACTGGATCTTATTATCCCTGCCTTGCAGAGGCTTTCGATTTCTCTGTTCACATTTTGCAAAGGGACCTTTGTTTTCAGCTCTGAGGGTCACCCAAAGATCAAAAAGCCATTGTTGATAATCAAAAGCCTAAAGTTTTCTGTGCCTATGGGTCTTTGACTTCAAAATACCTACAAAAAAATCAGCGCAAAAGGAACAACATGGAACTTCATAGAGTCACAGAATTTCTCAGGTAATTTATCGACATAACCTTGGCCAATAAGAACAGAAACAGAGACAGCGTTAATCAGAAATATTTCAATTAACAAGTGCCAAATTTCCAAATACATAACCTTTGGTCTTATCATCCCTGAGTTATGAAGTCACCCAGATCTTTCAAAAACATTTCTCTGTCTCCCACGCCACAAGACAAAGAAGTGTTTTCTCTTAAGGAAAGATTTTCCCCATATATCAAAATATTCCAGTTAATAGTACGCATCAATAAGTGGACATAAATGAAAAAAACAACTATCCTTGCATGAGGGATTGGAATACAGGATGTTCAAGATGAAACCTGGTCTATTTAGGAAAGTGTTTGTGTAAGTTGGTAGTTGATGTTAGATCAGGATGGGCTTCTTTAAATCAGGTAGCCCTTTCCAGCTCCCTACTTTCTAATCCTGGGGTCTTACAGTGGGTTAAAGGGGAATATTTTGTGCAAGCATATAATAATATCCTTACCAATACTGCACCTGTGGATGCTCGACAGGAAATGTTTTATGTGAGGCTGCAGAACAGTCTACATTTATTTCCCCATGCTCATAACTTCTGCAAACCTTCACACTCCTCAGATTGGTTTCTGTCAGAAAGATATTTCCACTTCTTTGTGTGGAATAAAGAGTTCCAATAAGAACAGGGAAAACAATGACAAAATAAAATGAGAACAAAGGCAGAAAATGAGCGTAACACAGCTCAGCATTTAGAGCTGGCATCAGCCCGTGTGCGGGAACAGCAGGGGCACAACCCCAAAGTCCTCTGAATGTAATGACCACAGCTTTGAAGACAAATTGAAATCATGACTGGGAGGAAAAAGAGGTGGCTCCTTCACATTTTTGCAGCGCTATGGAATATTCTGTTGATTCAGAGCTTTCCTGAGCTAATTTCAGAGTTAGTGCTACAAAGCCTTGTGCAGGGAATGCCCATCAGAAATTCAACTAAATGAATTACTTTAATCCATTCATTAAAAAGGGAAAGATAGTTCTGGCATAAACCCATTACTCTCAGCTTACTCACTGGCCTTGTTATTTAACTTTTCTAGGCCTGTTCATGGCACTCTGTGTCTCCAGCTCAGGTGATGACAGAGCTCATCCAGGAAGATAAACTGATCCACACACACACGTTTTTTTCCATGCTAATATTCTCCCTCAAAGGGACACAAAAACAACAGCCCCGAGAACTCCCACATAAATCACACAACTCACCAACTTCTCCACCTGCGTATTTTTTTACTGTCATCTAATGCTGTGATTTTCCATAAGAGAAAAAGGAAGCTCTTTGTCTCTGCAAGTGAATAGCAGCAAATAGAAAATAAAATAGCCCATGAAAAGTCAACGTTTGAGAATATTTTTTTAAATTAGAGAACCCTGATTCATCAGTACTTGACAATTTTGTCAAGATTTTTCTTCCCTATCCTCAACACACCCTCTGAAAGGAGGAAGACAGACACAAAGTCATTGTGACAGACAAAGGGCAAAATAAATAATTCCCTTCTATGTAGAATCTTTAGTTAATACAAACTGAAAGCTGCAATGGGAGACACTAATTCCACGCTCCTATGGTTCTATTTTTGGATTGCCAGGTTCAAATTCCTGTATCAATTCATGTACAGTGTTTCCCACTTCCTTCACATAATTATTCTGTGTTAAAAGGTCAGTGTGGGTCTGTGATTCAAAATACCTTTTGCATTCCACAAGAAAGCTCCATGGCATAAGAAATGGCTCTTTAACCCTCATTTTTAGCAATTTGTTATGGTATATAGACACAAACCCCCACAGATATGTGTAAATACACACAGATAAACCAACAAAGGCAACATGCAAGGCATAACTGAAAGCCACGGAGCAACATGTGAAATTATGATTTGATTAAAACAGCTTATTTCCATTATTAGAAATAACACTTTATTAATATTAATTTAAGGCTAAATAAGTGCATTGCTTAATTATTAGATTAATCAGGCAGTAAGCTCTTATTGGATACTTTCAATGAACTATTCCAGACCATCAAGGCTGAGATCTCTTGAGACTGAGATGCTGGGACAGCAAATTATGCAGAGAGCTGGGGTTTTCTCCTCTTATATTCTTTCCTCAAGGCTGAAAATACACATTTTGGGAAGATGGGGAGAACAGGGAGTAAATTCTGGGAAAATCAGACTAGAGAATTGTACAAGTTCAATACTACAGAGTAATGAATAAAATTTCCTTTTTTCTTATATATATATATTTAGTAAGGTGTATACATTTTGCAATCTAGACATTCTAATGTGATACACAAACATTAAAAACATTAAAACCAAAAAGATTTCAGATGGTACCCGAGCTGAGATTATTGTGTAACCAAACCTGAATTTAATTCAACTGATTTTAAAGACCCTAAATGGTCCTCCAACCTACACACCTCTTTAACTCTGCCACCAGGTACTGAAGGGATTATGGTTTTGCAACTGTCAGGAATAATTGATCTAGGATGAGCAGAAGTTTAGTTCTCAGTATAGCAGTGATAACCAGATGTGGATGCAATTCTCAAAGAGATACATGTCTGAATAAACAGTTTGAATAAAAAGTGATTTAGGGAAAATTAAACCTGGATGTTGATTCTGAAGGTTGCTCAGAAAGATGCTCAGACATGGCAGTGATACATCAGTGAAATCCAGGTAATTTTTAAAAGGAATTGTCAATATCTAAGGGTTGGACTGAAGGTCGTAGAGGGAAGTCCTCTGTCCATACTCAGGCTTTCCAAATTGTTTAACTGAGCCCTAATAAAGTGGAGACAGGAGCAGGCATGTTTAGGCTAAGTAGCACAATAAACAGCTAGAATAGAAAATTCAGTATGAAGGGTGTGGTCTGACAACCCCACTCCCAACAGTTTCCTGGTGCACACCACGGAGACCATATCTTACTCTCCTCCTCCCCCACCTACACTCAGATTTTCTTCTCCCCCCTCACCACCCCTGAAGCTTTAGGGGCTCTCTTCTCACCCCTTCATTCCATATAAATATTTTCCACAGCCTGCTTCAAATCTGGGGGAAAGGGGGAATAACTGAAAAATCAGAGAATCACAGAATGGTTTGGGGTGGAAGAGACCTTAAGGCCCATCTCATCCCAAGCCCCTGCCATGGGCAGGGACACCTTCCACCAGACCAGGTTGCTCCAAGCCCCATCCAACCTGGCCTTGGACACTTCCAGCAACTAGTCCAAACACTCATTTTAGCCCTTTTATTTTGCAAGGAAGGCATCTTTTAGCCACACTTACGCTGTGAAGCTGTTAAATGTTTCAAGGCAAAGGCTGTCTCACACTCTGACCCTGCCTATTGCTCACTGCAAAATTAAAACTGTCCCCTGGTGGGTTTGTTTTATTGACACATAAGTAATAACAATAGTTGAAAATAAATTAACTTATTAGCATTGATTAAACAGGGAAGGATATAATTGAATTTAAAAAAAAAATTAATCTCTCCTAGTCAGAAGAATTAGAAAGGAAATTCATTAGTGAAATTTCTGCAGAGGCTCAGGTTTTATAAAAAAAGCTTGAGATACCTTTTCACTTCAGAAGCCTAATAATAAAGCTACATTCTACAATGTAATGATGAGGTATCCAAAGTGAATGTGATAATAACTGAGAGGAAACTATTTATATAATAAATAATCAGATATAACTAGTGTAAAAAAACTTGGTTTAACCACTTATTTCAAATAAATTCAATTTTAAAGGTTAAAATGAGTTTTCTACTTTAACATTACTGACTGTTAGGAGCTCTGTGGAAAAGATGCATTTTTTTAGTAGCCTGTGTAACTTCTACCATCATTAAAATGTCGTGACATTCTGTCCATAATCTACAAAGATCATTCTGAACATTGAAAGGAAAAGAGATTTTGAAATAAATGACATGACCTTCAGTTCTTTACCACTGAACAGAAGTTAAGGTGAAATTACATGCTCCTAATACCCAGATAGCATTCAAATTGAAAAAAAAAAAAAAAAATATTGAAAACATTTACGAGAACTCCAGAAGAACTGGATCCTCTAAATTCTCAGAACTCTAAAAGTTTGGATGATAATCACAGAATCATAGAAAGGCTTGGGTTGGAAGGGATCTAAAAGATCATTTAGTTCCAACCATCCTGCCATATAACATATACTTGTTAGAATCATATATGTTATGCCAACATACTTTTAAAAAACTCATTAAAATCTGCAACATCACTGCAGAAAAAAACAAACCAACTTTTCAGTATCTGTGACCTTCAGGAACTCAATCACAAAAATATCATAAGCACACATTTTCCACCTGTTATCAGGAAGAAACAAAGGCAAACACCAGGTGTGGTAATTTACAGCCTTCAAGCTGTCTGAGGACAGACTGCAAACCCTCATCCCATCAGGATCATTTCCCACTGAAGTGTTGGTGCATCAAGGCTTGAAATCAAACACCGGTCCCGTGGTCAACACACCGTTTTTCTTTCTATCATCTCATTTGGCCAGACTGCAGAACTGTGATCTTGAAAACTGAGTCATAGATTATTCCACATGTTTGCCAGTGGGACAGGTACTGGGGCAGCTGGAAAGCTGAACTGTTCAATCCAGTTTAACGTGGCAGTGAAAGCACGTTGCCATTCCTGAGCCACATGTTGGGGGCTCAGCCTGAACTGGGTGACTTCACAACTATGTTTTTTCTCAATATGCAATAGTAACAAAATGTAATAAAAATGTTAATGAGGTAAATTAAGTGCAAGAAGTTAAATGATGCTGATAATATCATAACTCTGTGTCAGCTCTCCTGTGCACAACATTCCCACTGAGTTAAAGGAATGAGGCGGCGTGAGCTGTTCTTTGTATTGAGAGTGACAGTTTCTGAAACCTAAACAATCTTCTCAGATAATGAATTCACAACAGAAAGAGAGGAAGAAAATATATTTCAGGGGTGTGGGATATCTTTTGTTCGGATGTTAATTTTCCATTTGGTTTAGGCCCATTAAAATAAAAAAAAATAAAAAAAAAAAGAAAGAAAAACTTGCAATATACTCAAATAATGTGCCAAAAAGAAAATAAGATTGGATATTACTGGTGATAGTAATCTGGTTTCTTTCTTACTCTGTGCTTCTCATGTATTCTCACAGGAGTGTGCTTGAATTGCCATGTATCTGAATTGCAGGATACAGCCAGACTCCCTCCACTGACATAATTCTCCTTTTGGTAAAGTCCTAGAGGAGCAAAACGACAGGCAGAAACTGCACATCCCACTGCTGACTCCTCTGTGCCTTTGCAAGAACTCACAGAGGCCCGAAGGAATACATGAATACCAAAAAGCTTCAAATCCTGACTGCAAAGCTGAAGGTAAGCTCCCTTGGATTTCTAGAAACTCAGAGCACCTCAGTGGTCCCAAATGACAAGTTGTCTGAAACTGGAAAGTCAGAAAAAGAAAAGAGAAAAAGAAAAAATAATAATAATAAAAAAAAAAAAAAAGATGACAAACAAAAGCAAAAGTAAAAAGAAAACATTCATTCCTACTGAAAATTCTGGCCATGAACTCCGGGCTGCTTCAATATATTGTAGGCATTTTTGCCACTTCACAGTAAGGCAGCCTCGGCTTCATTGGACAGGAGCAAAAGTTACATTTTATAGCAATAAACAGCAAATTTCTACTTTCCAACTTTACTCTAAAATATGTATTATTGGCAATTTAAGCACTATACACCTTGCACTGGGTATTTTCTCAATTGTATAAGTAGACTAGTACATTATCCACATAAATACTGGCATATACTCTGTTAGGATATAATGCAGTGTACATTGAGATGCTGCATGTACAACTAAATTGCAATTATATGCATCCCAGTGTACATACATATATAAATAAACATACAGATATATTATTTTTTCTTGTCTCTTTTTCATATTCTAGTCACTTGCAAACCCAAGTTCCCTCCTCTTAGCTCTGTGCATCTCACTGCACCCTTATTTTATCCATTTGCACTGTTAATATTCCTTCCACACCTGCATTTCCTGACCTGTGGGGGCACAGGGTTATTGGCACAGGGTTCAGCACAAAGACATGATATTGACTGCCATCATATTTTAATTTATTTGATTTCAATAGCACTCAAGTAGTTCTCAAATAGAGTTAATTCAGTTTATTTTTGCATGGTTGGATGAAAATTGACTTCACAGTGATGACTTTTCTCCACCAGAAGCAGCCTAGAGGGTCTTTGAATTGCTTATGCCTGGTTTTCTTTGACTTTCTTGCACCAAGTTTTTTCTAAACCTGCCTGGATCTGACAATGGCCCCTTTTACCACCATCCTACTATACTTCTTTAGTTCCCTACCATACTTACATCTGTTCTGCATATGGTGTCTGGCTCATCTTTCCGACTGTTTGTGAATGTTTGAGGGCTGAACCATCAACTTATTGTCCATCTCAGTCTCTTGACTCCTTTGCTGTACTGAGCTGCCAACACAACCTCACAATCTCTCAGTAGCCTCTGTCTCATTTTTATTACTTCTGTTTTCTACATTTCTGTTATTCTGGAATACCCAGAATATTCAAGAATATTCAAGAATATTTAGATTTACCTCGATAAGACCTTGATCAATCTGATCTAGGACAACCAGAGGCTCGGAACAGAGACCTTCACAAGTTCCTTCTAACCTAATTATTCTGTTATTGTCTTCCTGTCCACTGGACAACTTCATGGGAAGCAGAATCTGGGTTGTCCAGTCTGTCTTGATGATGGATATTATTCATAAAATCTTTACAGCACCATCAAACCTATCAAACCGTTCTATCTTTTCTTGACCTTCTTTTGTGCGGAAGTCTTGTTTACTTTTTTTGCTTTGCCACCAACGCCCTTTGTTACTCCATGGATACTGGGATGAAGTAATCCTGCACCCAAATTCCACGTACAGCTCCCTGTCATCACTATTTAGAGGCATTTCATTTGCTCGGATCCGCTTTTCTCAACAAATGATTCACAACACCCATGAACACTCCTGCTTCTAATTAGAGATTTGTTAACATTTTCAAGGCTATTCCCAGACACCACAGTTCTAACACTACAGTGTTTATTCTTTCACTTTTTAAATTCCACGCAAGAGAAAACGTAGAGAGCTCATGAACTATGATCCCAACCCATTGAGGGCATGAATCATCAAAACACATACAAATGGTTACCTTACTGCCTATATAATTTCTCAAGCTGTTTTCTCCCCAGAACAGGGTAAGAAATTCTTAATTCTGAACTTGTAGTTCCTGTTGCCCCTAAACATTCAGTGCTTTCATGCTGGTGGCGTTCCCAGCGACCCTGGTAGCAGAACCTATGGAAATTTCTTCCATGGTTTTGGATTTAGCAGATTGTAATCACTCAGATTAGCCTGTTTCAGCTAATGGCAATTAAGAGGCTGTACCAGGACAGAAAAACTCTTTGCTTCATAATGGGGCTCTGGCAGAGATTCTGCAACTGCAGCTTGTCTTCAAGACTGACTTCCCTTTAGCCCCTCCAAACATTCATTTCCTACACCTGACCACGTCTCCAGCTTTGAGACAGACCATTATGAACTCATAATTTAAAAGATGTAAAATGTTTGCACAGGGAACGCTGGGGAGTGGATTCCCAAATATGTTTAGCTTTAGAATATTTGGATTAAGGAAAAAAAGTATCTCTTTTGGGGAAGACCAAAGAGGTCTTTTTGCCCAGAGGTCTTCTGCCCAGGGAGGTTGTGGACTCCCCCTCCCTGGAAGTGTTCAAGGACAGGTTGGATGGAGCTCTGAGCAGCTGGGTCTAGTGGAAGGTGTCCCTGCAGGGGGTTGGAACAAGATGATCTTTAAGGTCCCTTCCAACCCAAATAATTCTGTCATTCTACAATAAGACCCTTATTTTTTTCTTTAATTTGTCAGTCTTCATTAATTGAGTTTTAATGAAGTCCCATAAATAATTTCACTGAGAAGCACAGCTGGAAGGCAATTTTCCCACAGCACCACAGTGAAAATGAGCAACAGAGGAGAACTGAAATCCTTGAATCATTTTCTTTTTTACCAGAGAAAGAGTAATGTGAAGCTCTCCCCTAAAGGAAATTTTTATGTAAACCAAAATGGATCACCAGCATGGTCCCAGCTGGTCTTGGATTAAATCCTGTATCTGCAGGTGCAGAAATTAGAATCATCCAGAACTCTCCTGAAATTGATGTCATGATGCTATAAAGGATGCATGGGTGATATATGATGCTAAATAGGACACAACCTCAGAACCGTATGGTGATCAAAGCCTTCCCTATGTCTGAGAAGACTCTTACTGATTTTTATAGCATTTGAGCTATTTCTTATTGTAATAGCAGCTCCTTTGTTGCTGGAGAAAAATATGCTACATTATTCTGCATCTATAAGTTAAAAGTATGTATTGGAAACTTCCATTAAAAAAAAAAAACAAACTTTAACTGAAGTTAACTTTCTGCTGGTTTATCCTACTTTAATTTCATACAGATCATTCAGAAATAAAATTGATTTACTGCATCAATTTTTTTTTCCTAACATTTTCCTAATACTCCAAAATGATCAAGAAGGCAAACTCTGTAACAGGTTGGCTCCTTTCACTATCTGACTATCAAGCTGTAGTGTTATATTTCATGTAGTAAGTTCATGTTATAAGTAGCAAGTGAAATAATATTTCTTTTTAATAATATTTAACAGCAGCAGCAGTGGAAAAATCCCCTTGCATCAACAAGAAAATCAGGCACAAAAATCAGAGTAACAAAAGCAGATCTCAGTCACATGGTGAGGTAGTTTAAGAAGAATATTTCTGGAATAGTCAAGTGAAGTTAAATCTTCCCTACTGGAATTAAACAATGAAAATCATGATTGCAAAACATCCCTGAAATAAATGCATTCCTGAGGATACTTCAGCTTTAAGTAAGACTCTCAACACTAAAATATCACTAAAAATTGATATAAAATATCAATTTAACTATAAAAAGCAAACCTCATTTTTTTATTTCCAGTTACACTGGAAGATGGAGAAAACAGAAATGCAGAAAAATATAGATTAAAGAAGAGAGTAAATATACTCAGGGTTTAAAAATAAGACCCAACAGCTGTTTTCATATTGTTTTTTCTCCATGAGTATTACACATCACCAGTGTAGGTTTCCTTTGCCTTGCTTTTTTAAAATTGTCTTTCTCAAATGTGTTGCTTGCCTCCTCACACACTCCATTTTTTCACTCCTCAGCCTCTCATTCCATTCCATTCTCTGCTGTCTCTTTTCTCTGACTGATAATGATGTGGTTTTGCCCTCACAGCCCAACCTATCCAGCACTGCTGCTTCCCTGCTCCATCTAGTGGGATCACTGCTGTGTGTGCTCCAAAACCTTGCATCACGTGGTAAAAGGGATGAAGAATACAGAAATCAGCCTGGCTGCAGATAACTCCCAGCTCCAGAGTCTGTGGCTTATTACTTGGGTAGATTTAACTCTGAAATCCCCAGTTTATTTTACAAAATGTGGAGCACATTCCAAAGTTGCCGCTGGTATCACCTGACTGCTGTGGCAAGCGTTAGTGTTCTCAACACCTATGGATTTTATAGAAGATCACAACGGGGTTTTTATATCAAACAAAAGTAAATGCACATCAGCAGCTTAATATTAACACCCAAAGAGCGAGCCTTGCCTCGAGATATATGACTGAAAGTAAAGACAAATTGATGCAAGTCCTTTCTAGCTTTCGCAACAGACTCTGAACACCAATTTGGTGAATAAAGTATTTAAGCCCTCAGTGCTATGTGGGCTGCTGTAAGATTAATATTTCAAAGTCTTTGGCAGTGCAAAAAGGTCTTTAATTTATTTTTCCACTCTAGGCATCACGGTCAGCACCAGAACAGGAAACTGGCTCTCTAGTTATTCTTTTAAGATCAAGGTTTTTGTGATACAAGGCAGAACTTCTATCTTTTGCTTCTATGTACATTCACCATGCATTGAGCCCTGAAGCACTGACTCGAGAAAGCCTGTCCTTAGCACACACTAAATAAACACAGATGTCACCACTGGGCTCAGATTTATTTGTGCTGCTGAGTCAGCACATCAGGTGAATTTGGAATTTAAGTTGGTCAGGTTTTAGGGCCAGTGAAGTTGAGCGCGTATGACTCTGTGTCCAGCCAGGAGAGGGTCTGCCAGTGGTTCTCCCCCTGGGTTATGTGACACCCAGACCACATAAAACCCCAAAGAATATGATCCTAATTTTAGTGAAGTTAGGAAGACTTGTGAGGATAGAATGCAAACCCTTAATTTTAGATTTTGCCACCTCCTGGGACAAGGAGGCTCCCTTCTCCCACCGATGTCAGACACAAAATTCACTCCTGCTCCAGCTGGGTGCATGGCACATTCACATACACCCCCTACAATGGTAAAAGGCACAGAAATCCAGATGTTTCCATGTCAGTGCATAGAACTGTGCACACACACAACTGGTTTAAGTATTTGGCAATTTCAAAGTCAGACACTCTGTAATGAAGACAATGTTCATGGCTCCCTCCTCTTCAGAAGAGATGGGGTAAGTAAACAGTTCCAGAAATTATTCACCAGGAGGACTCTGAAAGTGCTATCATCTTTTATTAGTGCTAACTACATATGGTTGCACCAAATCCTCACATGGAACATCTAACTGGGTATTTGAAAACTAAAAGTATAGCACATAATATACTTCAAGTTCCTCATATAATTCATGGACAAGGGCATTTAGAGCAGGAATTGAATTATTGTCTGGCACAGGTGCTCTAAGTCTTCTCAAGTACTGAACTTAATATTACCATCCCTTGATGCTCTCCATGAAGGTTTTAGTGCAGTGCAACTTCTCTACCTCTCAATGCAAGACCAAAGAATCACAGAATGGTTGGGGTTGGAAGGGACCTTGAATATAATCTCGTTCTAACCCCTGCCATGGGCAGGGACACCTTCAGCTAAACCTGGTTGCTCCAAGCCCCATCCGACCTGGCCTTGGACCCTTCCAGGGCCACAGCTTCTCTGAGCAACTTGTGCCAGGGCCTCACCACCCTCACAGGGAAGAACTATTTTCTAAGATCTAGTCTGCCCTCTGGCAGTGGGAAGCCATTTCCCCTTGTCCTGTCACTCTGGGCTCTTGTCCAAAGTCCCTCTCCAGGTCTCTTGAAGCCCCTTTAGATACTGGAAGGTGTTACAAGGTCTCCCCAGAGCCTTCTCTTCTTCAGGCTGAAGAATCCCAATTCTCTCAGCCTTTCAATCCGTCTCTGTGAGTGTCCAAGTGTATTATTATCCCAAAGAAGCCCATCTGCTCTGCATTCACACCCAGCACTATGTCAATTTGGAGTCTGAACAAAGTACATCTGTGATGGGGCCGTGTGTCACTGATCCATCCTGAGCACAAACCTGGGTCTGCAGTGTCCCAGCACAGCCACACACATTCCTCAGGGCTGGACATCAAGTGTGGCCAGGAGCACGTCACATGCCCAAGAGTAAGTGCCATACAGGGATCAGCACTGCATGGGACAGCAGCTCTTGTGTATCCCCGCTGCCTTGGAATACACTCTCTGAATATTCCGTGGAGTTTACCCTTGGGTAGGGAACAATTTGTGGTTTGCATGTTGATTAAACCACAGAAGTTCCTACATAGCAATTTAAGCACAATATTATGAATGCAAATCAACGGATCTATTACACTATTTTCCTTCTACTGCATCAGAAATACTTTCCTTATTTTCTGAACATGCATTTTGAAAAAAAATCCCTTCCGAGAAACCCGAGTGTAAGATACAGATGTGCAAACACCACCACCTTCCGTCAGCCACACTGACTGTTCACAAAGTGATCCAATATCCAGGTTAAAATTCATTATCTCAAAGTTGCAGCACATCTGTAATCAGCCCACGATCAGAAGGTAAAGTACAGAATCGCTGAGTCACAGAATGGTTTGGGTTGGAAGGGAACTTGAAGATCCATCTAGTCCAACCCCTCTGCCATGGGCAGGACACTGTCCATGAGACCAGGTTGCTCCAGGCCCCATCCAACATGGCCTTGAGCACTTTCAGGGATGGGAGTGTGGCAGCTTGGACTGCTCTCTTGAGTTGCCTGCTGATCTAAATAGTTCTAATCAGTTTTGGAAGCTCATACTTGTTCTGAACACGGTATCTAGAAGGATACATGGCAAGTCCACAGCAAAGCAGTTACTGTTTGTTTGGCTGTGGTGCAGGTGTGTTTATTCAATAATTCCATGAGTTACTGTGAGTCCAGCACCCTGCAGTCCCTGAGCAAATCTGCCACTCCACTGCACAGAAAAGCCACATGCCCAGGCACAGACTGGCCCTCAGATCCTGTCAGCGGTGAGCAGAACTGCCTTGCAAGTCCCATCTGCTGGGAGGTCAAGGCTTCATTATCAGAGTTTGTAAACGAGAGATTAAAATGGATTCCAGACAATTCAGCACATCTGCCATGGAGGAACATCGACCAGCAGGTATTCCAGGGGAGCTGGTTATTAGATGGAGTTTCTCCAGGGATGTAAAAGGTGTGAAAGGCACAGGGATGCACCAGCTGCTTCTCCCTGGGACAAATCTACCTGAGCCACCATCCTCACAAAAATCCTTGGGTGTTTCATAACAGCCTGTGTTCTCTGAGGTGACACTGCTCCCATGTCTGTCATGTCAACAAGTAGAGACACAACTAAATCAACACAAAACTTTCACATACCTGCCCATCTCATGATCACACAGAAATTGTAAGTTTTTGACAAATTCACCAGTGTGGCTCATGAACAAGTGAGTACAAGAGATGTGAGTTAGACCTGTACTAAATTTAAAAAGAAAAAAAAAATGGAATAACATCCCTAAAGAGTCTAATTTGCAGCATGGACCCAAATCACCTTGCAAACAGAAACCAGCATGTGCCCACTAAGCAAAATGCATCCATTCTGGTGAGAATGTGATGCTGCAAATGGTGGTTGCAGTAATGAATTATGTTAATTTTCTTCACTAAGATTAAGTACTGAACTGTATTTTTATTAGGGAATCAAGTTTGTTTGTAAGACATCTATTTCCTTACCTGTGAGCTGTCTACAGAAAGAAGGAAAATATTTTTCATTCTTTCCAGGTGTTTTGATGCACCAATAAAACAGCACTGAAGATTCTCAATAAATGCATGACAATTTCAGAAGAATCCCTAAAAAAAGGTGTCCTCAGACCGAAGAAAAACTGAGTTTTTTGGTGAGGTAAAGCTTGTTATACTAAATTTCTTATCATTTTGTGTAACGAAACTATGTCTTGAGAAGACTATCATAATAGCCAAATAAAACGGATTCTCTGTTTTTTGTGAGAAAAAAATGCTTTTCCTTTTTTTCTGTAGTATATACTATAGTATAGTTTCATGCAATAATTCTCAGGCCAAGATAAACCTATTTTTTTAGTAGACAAAAATAGTGTATTTATAATTCTAAATCCTAAAACCGCAGGAAGTATAAAATAAATATTTATAAATTAATCAATAAAAGGCTGAAAAAGGCCCTTGCTCCCTCTTGTTGCTGTCCCATTGAGACTACAATTTTTTTAACAGGACAGATAATTCAGCAATGTTAAAAAATTCATATATCTGTAACTAGAACAACAGGAACAGTGAGATGCAACAGCTCTAGGAATATTTTTTACTTTTTACTCCAGTAATTACCACATTTTTTAAGCACAGGTCTATTCCTGTAGCAGTTAATGCCAAACTCCACTAGGTGTCATCTACTGCTGTATTTCTACTGGGAATATGAAAAGGCTGGCTCCGAAGATCTCTCACATTAATATTTCTATATTTCTATATATTAGTCCTTCCTTCTGTCAAGTTCTCAGGATGCATCTATAAATTCCCATTCTATATATCACTTATGCATGTATCTTATTATTACAACCACTGTTGCTACTCTTGATTAAGCTTTTTTTTTCTAAGAAAAATATATTTTCTTGAAGGCATGGAAAGCTGCCATGTTCTCAGGGAAAAAAAAAAACCCTCAAACTAAGTCCAAAAGAAAACAAAACCTGTTTCATGCCTTTTTATATGACATTCCTTATGCCCAAATACTGCTATTTTTGGATGAACACATAATTTCTGAGATGCAGCTAGAAACAGGCAGTCATAGGAGACAAGAGAACGGTGTGAAGCTGGGTCAGGGGAGGGTTAGGCCAGATATTGGGAACAGTTCTTCACCCAGAGGGTGGTTGGGCACTGGAACAGGTTCCCCAGGGAAGTGGTCAAAGCCCAAAGCCTGAGAGAGCTCAAAAGGACTTTGGACAGTGCTCTCAGGCACATGGTGGGATTCTTGGGGTGTCTGTACAGGGCCAGCAGTTGGACTGGACAATCCCTGTGGGTCCCTTCCAACTCAGGATATTCTGTGATTCTGTGATTATTTCAGTTGTTCAACAACACCACCTTGGGTGGTTCTGAGAGCTTCTAATTCAGTGTATATTTGTGCATGTACCAACACCATCATCAAGTCTGCATTGCTGAGAGGCTGATATTCCTTGGATATGCAGCTGGAGAACGCAACCAGGACCAAACCCACAACAGTCCAGACACACTCAACTATTTTAAAAAGAGATCTGACTTTCTAAATGTTCAGACAATTTTTACAACAACACCCCCCCCCCCCGCATAAATCAAATCTACCTCTGGTCATTATAAATGTACATAAAATGTTTCAGCTGAGATTTGAAACCAGAAAAGAACAGGATAAATTTGGTTTTCAAATGTACGATGGAGTTCACGTAACATCAGTATAGAAAGGGATCTTTGCTGCTGTCTGAGACACTGATACTGAAACATGAGAAAAAATACTATCACTCCCATTTAAGACAGATAAACCCTAAATACAAGGACTGAAAGAAAATTCCTGTCAGTGCATTCAGCAGCACGGGGCTGTCTAGGCAAGCAATGGGACCCAGAGGAACTTGCTGTACTTACCAGAGTAAATAAAACCAGAAGGACTTAATATTCTGAACAGCCAAGATCCCTAGAAGAGAAGAGCTGCAAAGACTGATTCAAGTTGGAGGGCATTTCTGGCCCAAGAACAATTAGATGTGACAATCAATTAATTTAGATTAATTCAGAAAAGATAAATAACCACTAAAAAGTTAAGGGTTTGGAAATAACTGGGAGTCATAGCTGACCAAATATTTTTAAGGTGGGCATTTCTCCTTTTATCAAAGTTGCATCACATTATTCCTTTTGAAAGAAGGTAGGAAAAAAATTCCTTTTTATTAACATTGGTAATATAATCCTGATGATGAATGTATATCATAAATTAAATTCGATTTTACTTTTTAGTTTACTATGCTTAAACATTTTACTCTCTCAAGACATGTAATCTATTTTCTACCTCAATGAAGTGACACACTATAATGTGGTAATGGTTTATCTGGGATAAGGAACCAGATAGCACAAGTCAAGAATAATTTTCATTCCTTCTTACTGCATTCTTCATAATATGTTTATAATCCTAGGCCCACAGCTACAGTTTTTAAACCGTTGATTTTAAATACTGCAAAATTAATAGTTACCTTCTTTTACACAGAGTTCATGCTACACATTAGACATTGGATTTGCAGGATTTAAAAGTCTCTTAAAAACTTTTGCAGTTAATTAACTCCTCAAACTTTTGTACTGCTTAAAAGATTAGAAGACATTGTATGCTTAACTGGGAGGTTAGAGAAGAGGAAAAAAGAAAAGGAAATCCAAATTTATTTTTTTTTTTAAAGAAAGGGCTTTTTGTTGTTTGGGGTTTTTTTTAAGAATGAAGAAGATCAGATAACAAAGGGGCAAAAATATTCTACAAAATGAAGCAGAATTTTCCCTGCCACTGGATAAGATGGACCAGTCATGTCAATGAGAAACATTACAGCTCCAAACACTGTCCCATCAGGTGCTTCAGGGCGTATGGTCCCCACCAGAGAATGCAAGTGCAGGTGGGAGAAGGCAAAACCCCTCTCTGCTGCTGCCACACTCTTGGATCAGTACAATTTATTATGGCCAGATAATGTAAATCCCAACCCTAGAGATGTCCAAGGCCAGGTTGGACGGGGTTTCGAGCAACCTGGGCTAGTGGAAGGTGTCCCTGCCCATGGCAGTGGGGTGGAACAAGATGGTCTTTAAGGTCCCTTCCAACTCAAACCATTCTGGGATTCTACATTTCTCTGTGATGGTTCATAAAAGAGCCGAACTGGAAAATTTCCCAGAGTTCTCAACTTCAAGGTGACTTTTGGGAATCATGTTTAGCAAACTAACTCAAAGTAACTGGCTAAAAAAAATATCTCTGTAGAGATTTCATTTTGTATTTTTTTATAACTTCATCCATGTAATTGGACAGTGTTTAACACAATGGAAAATATTTCCTTTATTATTAACAAAGATGACATACCTGGGTCACTTCCTAAATGGGCCTCTATTGTAATCTCTATTTATTCCTACATTTTCTCTTTACCTGTTTCTATCAACGACTCCCTTCATTTCAGTCTCTGTATTAAGAATGCCCATAAAATTCTGGTGCGTTGGACAAATAATGCAGTGTCACATCATCTATTTGTACTTCATATTTCATGTGCTGAATTTGCAAATGAGGTTTCAAATGGCTTCTCTCAATAGTCACTGAGTGAAAAGCTTTTTATAGCTCACAGATCCCTAAGAATCTGAACCAGCTTAAATTTCCACTGTTATGAGAAGCTTTTCCCCCCTCCCCTCCCAGGTATATTTATTTGCAATATTTCCATATAAGTATTGGTTTACAAAAAATGAAGCAGTTGGGTTCTGAACTAAAATAACACTGTTACCTGTGATTTCATTAGGAACAGTCAAGTCAGTCCTAAAAGCCACATTTTTTTCTCACACCCCTGCACAAACCCCTGAGGATGGGGAACCTCCGCCCTAATTAACTGCTGGTCTTGTACCCCTCTCCCTTTTCCCACTCAATTAATTAACTCATTATTAACCAGAAACATCCCAACTTACTAAATATCTTGCCATTTCTCAGGCAAATCCCATAAAACACAAGTGCTTCCCTCTGATCTTTGAGGGACATTTGGAAATTTGAGGTGTGGACAGCACAGTCAGCCTCCAGAGCAACTGCAGGAGCACAGAGGAACCTGTAACAAACTCAAACAAACTGGTGAAGATTCCAATTACAAGATAAGTCTAATGCTCCCAAATGGAAATGAAAAAAAGATTTATTCCTTTGGCAACTTGGCTTTCCATGCCCTCCCCCTCCAGTACGGAAGGATTCACGTCATATCCATGACTGAGACCATGTATTTTTGAAGCATCCAAAAAAGCATGTCTAGCACTAAATACTATGGATTTATCACAAAATGGAAGAGAAAGGGCAACTTGAAAAGCAGTTTGAATAAAGAAGTGTATCCACAAACCCTCATTTCAGGAGTTGGACTTGATGATCCTTGTGAATCCCTTCCAACTCAGGATATTCTATGACTCTGTGACAACCAGATCTTATGACATTTTAACAAGCAACACCAAGGCCACAAACTGGGGGATGTGTTTTCCTAATGTGGAACATAAATTATGGAGCTTTACCAGAAGACAACATTATATCAAGGTGAGACATCAGTCTTGCATGGTTAAGATCTGCTTGTGGTTGATTTTTCTGACATGTTCTATAGTGTCCAACAATGTAATGATTAAGGTGTAAGAATTATTAACTTATCCCTTCCTTTTTGTACACAATTTCTTAATTAATAAGGGTGAGACTAGAGCAGACCTGGAGGAACAGGCTCATAAAATGAGAAAAAAGAAGAAGAATAATTATTTTTGTAATTAAAAAATATGCATGTTTTAAAAGGTTAAAGGCCAGGTGTATAACTACAGAGGGAATCTAACGAAGCTTCTCATTTTAAGAGAAAGAAGGTAGATTTATCTGGAGCAGGTCTGGAAGAGGCCACGGAGATGTTTCCAAGGGCTGGAGCCCCTCTGCTCTGGAGACAGGTTGGTAGAGCTGGGGGTCTTCAGCCTGGAGAGGAGAAGGCTCCAGGGAGATCCTAGAATCTTCCAGTGCCTAAGGGGGATACGAGGGAGCTGGAGAGGGACTTTTGATAAGACCATGGAGTGACAGGACAAGTGGAGATGGATTCAAACTGCCAGAGGGCAGGGTTAAATGGGATATGGGGAAGAAATTCTTCCCTGTGAGGGTGGGGAGGCCCTGGCACAGGTTGCCCAGAGAAGCTGTGGCTGCCCCATCCCTGGAAGTGTTCAAGGTCAGGTTGGATGGGGCTTGGAGAAACTAGTGGAAGGTGTCCCTGCCCATGGTAGGGGAGTTGGGACTAGATGGTCTTTAAGGTTCCTTCCAACACAAACCATTAGTTGGTTATACAATTCTATGATCTCTCATGAACTTTTTCCATATCCAGTGGCAGGGACATAATTGCAGAACTTTTGCCTTGCCCTGAAGAAACCACTGTGTCAGCATTGCAACCATTGTCCTCAAAGACATGCCAGCTTTGGGCATAGAAATAGTTCATACAGTCATTATTTCTGGGGTTTTGTCTGTACAATGACAGGTAGATAATGGAGATTTGGTCCAGGAAAGGTTACAAGTCACATAAAGACATTGCAGCCCACTCACCCCACGCCTGCTCACATGGAGGGGCCCATTTTATCTTTGTACATAAACACACAGCAACGTTTGCAAAGTCTTTAAATTATTTCATTTTCTTGGGTGAAAGAAACTGTAATTGCCTGGGCTGTGCAAGCTCATTCTTCCTTCTACTACTTAAGTCATGGACATTCATTTTTCCACAAAGAGCCCAAATTGTTCCTGTCTGCACCGAGAGTTTTGTTGTCTCATTTTAACTGACCCATCAGACCATAAAGGTTTTCACATCTCTTAACTGGTGTCATTAAGAGTCCTTTCTCATTTACTGTGAAAAGGACTAACAACTCCTAGAGAAGAACTGGAAGTCTTACGAGCAGCCTCTCAGATTTGCAGTCAGAGGCGACGCTCATTAAATATAATTCTTCATTAAAAGATAAGAAGCAGCTGGGACTGGCTTTTTGAGCATACAGCCATTTCTTATTAAAGTTCAAACAAACAAACAAAGTTTCTTTTGTGCTTCTCTGCACCCTGCATTATCCCCCTCTCAGAGCTGGCTCACCTTGAAGAACAGCAGAGTTATATTCATGTGACTCTTAAGTTTCACCTACATCTCCCAAACAAAAGATGTTATTTCCAACCCAAGGCCTGCCAGAAAACATACATCAGCTGAAGGCTCTGAAACTTCAATTAACAGATGACCTGCAGCAGCATTGTCTTGCCGTGGTCCGTGAACACACATAAAACAGCCTATTAAACCACTGTTACATTAAACAGCTTCACAGGGCACTGAGCACCTGAAGACAACCTGTTCTCTTTCTACCTTCATGAAAAAACTTTGTTCCTTTACCAATTCTGAATGACACAAATGTTTTTTTAGGAAGGTACTGATTCCAAAACATGTGAACTGATGGATGATGCAGAAGGACATTAATAATGTGATCCACTCCCTTGGGAGATCGGTCACTGTCTGTGTATTTAACAAGGATATTATACAGTGTGAATATCCAGTAATAAGGTCACTGCTACTTGTCTGGCCTTATTAATAAGATAATCTCATGCTGCTGAATGGAGGAGGTTCCAAGGATGCCACAGGAATGTGTGGGAGGGCTGGAAGGTGACGGAGCAAAGCAGTGGCAAAGCTGTGCTGACAAAGGAGACACGAGAGCAAAGAACACACTTAAGGGATAGTTGGTGGCAGCCAAGAAGGCCTAATGGAAGATAAATTTTCTACTGCCAGGCATGTTTTTAAACATTCTGTCTTAGACTGCTTTGCACTTACACGAGGGAACCAAACAACAACTGGAAAATCCTGAAATGTATGCCAGTACCTGATTAAATTATGCCATGTAACAATTCAGTTGGGACTCACTGGGGCTGATAACTGTTAATCAGGCAGTTTATGGAGCTCTTTCACAGGAATATATTGTAGCTCAACATCTATTCAGTAATTCTCATTCCATAGGTGATGGGACCTATCTTTAATGCCTTTCAGAGGCATATCAAGAACCTGCTTCCTGACTATTTTACTAATCTTCCTAATTTAAAACAAGCAACAAGATTATTTTTGGCAATGCTTGGAAAAAGAAAGTTTTCTCTTGACTGCTAATGATGCAAATAATAAAAACAATCTTGGTTTTAATTTGCCCTTGGCACAGAACTCTTGCACAGAAATTGTATTCCCTCAGTTAACAACAGAGTTTCACTCCCAGTTAATAAATAAAAGCACTTGTATGATATAATCAACGAAATAAAAAAAGTTGTAGCACTTCTGTATCTCTTTTCATCCAAGGTTCTATTTAACAGCTCTTCAAGTAAGACTGCCAGGCTCTTCTTTGCTAAGGGGTTTTTTGTTTCAATAATTGTTTGATCGATCACAGACAAAGTAAAATCTTATATATCAAGGAGATTTCTGTTCTGTCTGGTCTTCTCAACTTTCTAACTCCTTCACTGCCCTGCAAAATTCCCAGGAATCGATGGGTAGCTGGGTCTGCAGGTCAGCTACCTCCCTTCAGCATCCAGACACTACACTGAAATATCAGCAAATAAAGGAACACGAGGGATCAGCTTTCCCAGGAGTTGCTTCTGCAGAATGTCTAGAAACAGAGGAGATCTCAAAAATACCAGCTTTATGTGGTTCACAACTTGTTTTTCTAATAGGCATCTTCAGTGGATTCATTATCCCTTAGAGAGCTATTTAAGACAAAAACTAAAAGAATAGTCCCAAATGCGAATGTCCTTTCCAATGACCAGGCTGGGAATTAGCCACCGTCATGGGAAGATGTCTAAATTTCTCTGGTTGAGGCCAGTAGGTGTAGGATCACAGAATCATTAAGGTTGGAAAATACCTCTAAGATCATTGAGTCCAACCACTAACCCAGCACTGCCAAATCCACCACTAAACCATGCCACAGACCTATGGAGGAAGTCCAGAGGAGGCCAAGAACACGCTGCAAGGACTGGAGCCTCTCTGTGCTCTGGGGCCAGGCTGGGAGAGCTGGGTGTGTCCACCTGGAGAAGAGAAGGCTCTGGGGAGACCTTCCAGTGTGTAAAGGGGCTCCAAGAGAGCTGGAGAGAGACTTTGGACAAGGGTCTGGAGTGGCAGGACAAGGCGGAATGGCTTTAAACAAGAGGGCAAGGTTAAATTAGATATTGGGAAGAAATTCTTTCTTCCCTGTGACGGTGGTGAGGCCCTGGCACAGTTGCCCAGAGAAGCTGTGACTGCCCCATCCCTGGAAGTTTCCAAGGCCAGATTGGATGGGTCTTGGAGTAATCTGGCCTAGTGGAAGGTGTCCCTGCCCATGGCAGAGGTTGAAATGAGATGAACTTGAAGGTTCCTTTCAACCCAAACCACTCTATGACTCTATGATTCTGTATCAACTAATCTGAGCTGGCTTAAATACAAGGTCAGTCTAAACCAGAGTACAGGCAATGGGGAAAGACAAGACCATCAGCAGGCAGCTCAATTTTTGTTACGTTTTAAGTAACTGAACACATGGGATGACTCTTTCTTGAAAGGTGCATGTCTTTCTTCCACTTCCTTAAGAGAGCTGAGACTTTATGACAGTGGTTTTAAGATGAAGTTAGGTGAGATACATTGTTCATCACCTTTCAAAGTAGCACTGGCTTAATCATCAGACATAATTTATGTCATATGTTATGCCAAAAGTCAGATTACATTTAATCAGAATGGACTTGTTGATTTTAGAATCTATAATGGTTACAGATTAGAAACAGGTCCCTTGAAGGCAACACAGTTCCAGGGATGGGACAGTGATGTGAGATGAAAGTCATTCATGACAACTCTGTTATATTTCTTTTTGATAATGGATGTCCATAAAGAAAGCTCAGTTCGTTTTCAAATGGCTGAACTTTTTGAAGCAATCTGCTAATGGCTCCTGTGACATTGACAGAATCTGAACAACATTTATCAGGTACATAAAGCTGAGAACATGCTCTGTACCTTGCACCAGAGGAATTTACCCTGAGCCATTCCAAACTTGCAGGCATCTTTAAAAATTGAGATTTTTAACATAATAAATATAAATACTGTCTCAAGATATAAAATTCTTCCATTTCCCAACAAACCAATATATTTTATCTCCATAGGATAATGGGTTTTGACTTCTGTCTGGAAATAATGCAAACAAGCACTTTAACAAACATAATAATATATGTGGTAAGCTGAATAATGTCAGATTTACATGCTTTTTTAAATAAAGATTGTCTGACAATGCTGCAATTTTTTACCCCATTCAGTTCGAACGTTTTCACTGGGATTTGCCAGATATGTGCATCTAAGTAATCAGGAATGAGATATAACTGTGCACAGGACTAGAATTTGCTGGAGAAAGAGATACCTCACTATAGAATCAGAGAAGGTTTTTTTCTTAAAATGTGTATTAAAAAAAAAACCTTCATACTTTGGCACCTTCATGACTCTCATTTAAATATAACAAGGGGTTAAGCTGTGGCTGCTCCATCCTTGGAAGTGTGCAAGGCCAGGTTGGATGGGGTTTGGAGCAACCTTGTCTAGTGGAAGGTGTCCCTGCCCAGGGCAGGGGGTGGAACTGGATAATCTTTAAGGTCTCTTCTAACCCAAACCATTCTGTGATTCTGTAATTATTTTCCCCAGTCAGAACAATAAAACAGACTTTCTCTCTGTTTCTATTATTTATTTTTTGACGGCAGTTTTCCACTGTAAAAATAGAATGATGTAGTTTAGTCATATACAGACATTTTTATTAATAGAGTGACACAACAGAAACAAAATAATAAAACCCTTGAGAAATGACTATTTAGAATGGCTGTGAAGGGTAGTAATGCACAGGGAGCCAGATCTTAAAGCTAGAATTTTATCTGAAGTATTGTTAATACAATTTCATTTCTCTGTAATTTACTTATCTGAAGATTGTTAAGAATTTATTATATAAAATATTTCAATTCTTAGCAGAACTTTAAAACTTGAAATTGAACTGGACCACTAGTCAGCCTGCAATAGTTGCCTCAGGGATTATAAAACACTTTTTAAAAAAAAAAAACAAACAACACCCTATAATTCAGTTCTAGCCTAAATCCTTAGTGCAAAAGTTACAAGTTAACCATGCAGCAGGAAGAGAACATGGCAGTTTACAGCCATCCCCATTGTCCTGCTCCTTTTAACCACATGGATTATGGGGAACAAGGGGGTTCCAAAACATAGAACACACCAGTCAGTCCCAAAAGTCCTCGTTAATCCTCCCAACAAATTAAAAAATTCTTACTGGCCCTCAATCTGCTGACTTGAACATCCTTAAGCAGATGAACTTAATCTCAATAAGGCACATCTCATCTATAAAACATCTCTAGGTGAGATTCCTCAAGAAATCATAGTGAGACAAAAAGAGTCAGAGAAAACATGAAACCAAAGTAGGAAGAGGAATAAAGTCTTAATGATCATAAAAAGCCTTGGACTATGAGACGAAAGTAGTGTAAACACACTCCAAATCTTATATATCCAAAGGATACATCCAAAGGTTATATCCATTCTAGATAAATGTTCCCTGGAAATAAAAAGTCTTCCTATTTTTTTCACCATAACCACTGAAAGGAAAATGGGTAAATAAAGTACTTCATAGTTTTCTTCAAATTTTGATTAAATTTATTCAGATTTATGCTTTGTTTCTCTTTCATTTACTATAAAAAATTTCTTACTCTACTGTATGAGGTTTTTTTGTCCATTTGTCTCTCCACAATTATCAAGTTAGAGATTTTAAGATCCAACTACTGTGTATAAACACATCACCAGGCAAGGGTAAATGAGAAGGTACGATTAAACTTTTTAAGGCACTTGAACAGTACTACCACATCAGTAGATTTTTGTGATTGATTCATTAATAGAAGCTCTTCAAGAAACTATCTGGTACAAGGAAAAAATCCCTCATAGATCCATGTCCTGTTAACAGATCAAAGACAGTCAATTTTCTCCATGAGGGGAAATTATGAGTAGAATCCCACAGGGATCTGCTTTGGTTCTTTGCCCACCTTTATGTCTATAATTGATCTAGAGCTGGTGAAGTAGTGAAATCTGCTTAAGCTACCAAAATATTCAGCATAGCTAAAACTAGCTCAGTATTAATGTGTTGCATCACCTCAACAATGTATTTACAATATTTCCCACTTTAACAATTCACTCAAGAGGGAAATCTTGTGCCAGTTTGAGTTGTTCTCTAAACACACAGCTGGAATGTTCTGGGATGATCGAGGACACAAACAGAAGGAACTATTTTGAAAGGCTTAAAGAACAAAGCAGAGACCATTTCCACCACACCAGACAGATGTGGGGGGCACCTGTGCCTGCAACACCACAGCTGGACCAAAGAACAGAAAATACAGACAGGAGTAACAAAGGTATGAAAATTGTTCCAATCAAAATGAGCTTTGTGCAGAAAGGAGCAAAAAAAAAAAAAAAAAAAAAAAGACAAGTCAGAGCTATGCATTTATAAACTTAATGGAAAAGGTGAATAGAAGGTAATTATTCATTGGTCTCATTATACGAGACCTTGGGGAAAACTGCAATGAGTGATTAGACAGAGGAAAATAAATACTTTCTCACACACAAACATTTGTCATAGATATCTTGGAGCCATATATAAAAGAACTCCAAAAGAAGTTAAACAAATTCAAGAGTTATTACACAAGATGTCACAGATGGAACTTTTATCTCAAAAACTCCTTGAATCTAAAAGAGAAGGATAACTCAGCACTTGTCCTGCTTTATTGATGACTTAAGGAGACGTTAACTGCTACTCTCAGAAGCAGATTAAGTCCAGAGATCTTTGGTCTCCATCTCTGCACACATAGCTATGTTCTTTTTGTGATAAACACTGTAACTTCTCTCCAGGGCCCAACATCTCAAATTGCTCTCCACAATGCACCCATCACTCCATGCTGTTCCCAAATCACAGAATCATAAAATCACATAATGGTTTGGGTTGGAAGGGATGTTAAAGACCATCTGATTCTGACACCTTCCAC
Source organism: Pseudopipra pipra (assembly GCF_036250125.1). Classification (NCBI taxonomy): domain Eukaryota; kingdom Metazoa; phylum Chordata; class Aves; order Passeriformes; family Pipridae; genus Pseudopipra; species Pseudopipra pipra. Next base: position 72,313,734 of record NC_087552.1, read on the forward strand.
TAGATCAGGTTTCTCTCTCTGTCATTCAAAATGTCTCTTCCCACGCAACCCTCCCAACGTGCGACGGAGCCCATCCACATCAAACCTTTCCATGCAACCTTGAGCCCTTTCCATACTGCTGCCTCAGATCCCTTAATCCAGAGAGACCTTCCTGGCTGTCACAGCTCCTCCTGCTCTGTTTGTTGAGGCTCCAAATTTTGCCCCGACAGCCACCACTGTTGGCTACTCTCTTATAAGTTTCACTATCCCTGGAGAAGCAAAGCCCTTGCACTTGTTTTCACAAAGATCAAAACCCAGCAAAAACCCTCAGGCAGAAATCTGTAATCAAAAAAATGACATGATTCTGGAAGCCATAAAGGAGGACATAAAGGAGAAAAGCAGGTATAGGTTGTTTCCAGGCAGAATAGGTTCCAGTGACTAATTTTCAGAATATTTTCTTCTCTTCTCAGTTCTGTGTTCGGGGGGGAAAACATCCTGCATCATTTACTAACACAAAGTGTTCTCCTGGAGTGTGAAAGCTTAGTATCTTCAACAATCATGCAATTTATTCAAATGTCTAAAAATGGATATAATAGAAAATTCTTTCCTTTCTGTCAGCTTAAAAAAAACCAACCAAACAAAACAACAAACCAACCACTGAGTTTCAATGGTTTCTGTACTGTTGCATCTTATCTTAGAGAGGCTTAACTAAAACCTTGAGAACTCCACAACAAGCCTGTAGACGGGTTAGACTTTTGTGTTAAAAATGCTTCTTTTCCAGAAGGCATAAATAATTACTGGGAAAGCGACCATAAGTCTCATCCAAAGTCAGTAGGAAGACTCCTACTGACTTCATCATATCTGGAATGAGCCCAAGGTTTGTATTATAGCTTCGTGTATTTTTATACTGGCATTGCAATGAATTCCTACAAAAATAAAATTTCAAAATGTTAAAGGGGAAAGAACAGGTTACACTGCTAAATTCAGGGAAATTTTGAAATGGATGTGCTTCCTACACTTGGAGCATCAATCCTCCTCTTCTAATTCTGTCTACAACAACATAAAAGTCCCACTAGGTGTAAAAATCTCCTCCTAATGCTGTCTCCTTTTCAATACATACAAGACAAAATGCACTCTGTAAACATATTTCCCTTCAGAAACTGGTAGTTAAGTAACAATTTCATCTCCTCTCCTGCTCCTTATTTAACTCCCACATCCCCTTTCTCCAGCTCTAAACATTTAAAGAGCTTTATACCTGTTTGATTAAATTTATGAGGCTGTTTCTTTCTTGCAGTGATTTGAGAAATAATCTAACAATGGAGCTTTCAGCTCCTCAATACAATATACTTGGGGACACATAATCTTCTCTTTAAGGGACAAATCAGTTTTTAAGCTCCCACTGCTTAAGTCAGGCTGAGAGGCATCCAAATCACCAGGACTGAAATTCCTTCAGGAAGCTTCTAAGTGCAAGGTAAGAAAAACATCTTGGTAAACACACTTGTGCTTTAAGGTGGACACCTTTATCTAAAAAACCTTTACCTGCACAAACTACCACTGGATTAAAAAAAAAAAAAAAACAAACACAAAACTAATCCAAAATGATGTTGCTCAAGGGATTATTGGTGACTTTATATTTTGCACTTTCAAAACGTGCCAGGGAAAAATTGGTGAGCACGTTTCCAATACTACATTAAACGTATCTAGATGTTATAATGGAAAACGTGATTTTTTTCATCAGAGAAGAAATAGCAGTGAAATCTCATTCCCTCGCAAATGTCAGGTCAGCCAGGATCACAAATCATGAATCTGAGAATCATTTTTTTTTTTTTTCTCCTGGCATGTCAGACACAGCTGCTGGAACTCAGATGCTGTAGTTGGTTTGTGATCCAGTGCTGGACATCATGAATTTCAGACTGGAGTGTTGTCAGAGAGATGAAAGACTGCAGGAATAAAATATCAAGGGCAAGAGGGGGTGAACTCATCAATATTTGTACTTCTAGAGGACCTGAACCTTGGCCACACGCTCCTGCAGCGTCACTGGATGGTCCTTCATGTAAACAGCAATTTTTTTTATTTTCTTCCCTTGCTCGGTGAAAAATGGTGGTAATTATATAAAACTGCAGAGCTACCAAGAATTTAATTTTGTGCTTTAACAATACAGAAATTAGACGCCAGCACCGCTTCTCTAAATGAGATTCGCTTCATTTCCCTGTCTCCCAGACAGAATGTTCCCTCCTTCCAGAATAAAATACACTGAAAATTATAATAGCCTAAGGGAATCCCCTTGACAAGAGATCTCCTCCAGAAACATGGGCTCATGGAAAGAGAAATGTTGGGAGGCTCCAGATAGCAGCCTGAAGGAAACTCAAGGCACATGACTGTCCCCAAACACCTACTCTTTTCCCTTCCCTCAAATTTAAATAGAATAATTTTTCAGCTTACCCTGGGTCTACTAATTCCTCCCAGGCTTAAAGTTAAGTTTGTTCAGATCTAGGTTAAACATTTTTCAGCTGGTGGGCCGGTGCACAACTGCAGGTCACAGCAGGATCTGTGCCTTGGCTGGTAAATGCAGCAAAGTGAGCCCTGTGGAAAGACTCGGTGGGTAACAGCATCCTGAGAGCAACCCACAACTTGATCTGCAATGTCAGCATGCCAAATTATGCTCTATTTAATTGTTAGAAACAGAAGGGAGAAATATTTCAGTGGAACAGGATTGGTAAATAAGGATTTCATCATTAGAATTGTGCTGGTTTTGGAGGGGGGCTATTATTTTGGTTTATAACTTGACTAAATCCATTACATACTAAGTGTGATAAATTTACTGAAAAGTTACTGATTGTATTACTGAACAAATCACATAACAGGGAGCCTACTTTAATGTCAATATTGCACATATTTTAATTTCTGGTGTCTCAAAAAAATCAGCTGAAATGCCTATTCTTCCACCAATAATTTATCTTCCAGGATATTTTTGCAATGAGTATTAATGCCCCTGCTGGTCTAATCTCACCGATATCAGTATTTATTGTGGGGTTTCATTAGCTTTGATATTATAATTCATGGAAAACAAGGCACAGCACAAATAAGAAATGCTGTAAATCACCAATAAAAGCAGAGACAATCAGGTTCCTATCAAGACTTGCAGTTTTAGGTCCAATTCTAACAGCACTTGGACTAAGCCCATCTACATATTTAAAGCAGGTACACAATTTTATGTGCTTTACCACATCAAAACCAAACTTCCAGGTATGACAGTGGAAGAAAAAGTGGTCATTAGTTGTGATGGCATGGATGCTGTGATTGCCCCATCCCTGGAAACATTCAAGGCCAGGTTGGACAGGGCTCTCAGCAACCTGGTCTTGTTGAAGATGCCCCAGCTCATGGCAGGAGGTTGGACTAGATGGGCTTTAAAGGTCCCTTCCAACCCAAACTACCCTGTGATTCCATGATTCCATATAGAAGTATTTCCCTGTAAGTTATTTGGAGCAGTCCAGGATTATGATTTCTCTTGGAGACTGTTCACATTGTTCCAGTGGCCAAAGGACACCCACTCCCTCCCAGAGAGAATTCTGAATAATAGACATCTGACAGTACAGTAGCAATGTAAACTGATAAATTGCCTGTCAAATCTAAGAGAAAAGAAACCAAAACAGCTTTTGGCAGAGCACCTGATTCTATAAAATAAAAATAAAAATAAAACAAAACAAGAAAGGAAGAAATTCTTTACAGAGAGGGTAATCAGCCATTGGAATGGGCTGCCCAGGGAAGTGGTGGATTCTCCGTCCCTGGAGGTTTTTAAGATGAGACTGGATGTGGCACTTAGTGCCATGGTCTAGTAACCACAGCGGTAGTGGATCAAGGTTTGGACTTGGTGATCTCAGAGGTCCCTTCCAACCCAGCTGATTCTATGATTTTATGAAAATAAAATAAAAATGAAAAAAATGTATCCTGCAGCTTCAAGCATTTTAAACAGAGTGAGTTTGTGGTGTGTTTAAAACTCTCCTGGAGATTGGCATTTGTCCCAACCTGTGTCAATGTGAGCACTGGAAGCAATCTTAAAAGCAGCACCACTGCTTCTCTACCCACATGGATGTTTACGAGGTTATTCAGACACTTGTGCCTTCCTCAGATGCCAAACCCGTCTGGTTTTTCCATCAGTGAGCTTAGAATGATGATTTCATTATCCCTTGGGTGGCAGGCATAAAAATATAGGGGTGATTAACTTAGTGACAGAATTAAAACTTGAGTTATGCAAAGTTAATTCCGCATTTTCAAATACATCAGTGGAAATTATCAAGGAATTCTCTGGCTGACTTAATTTCATGGATTTATTTATTTACTTAAGGGCAGGAAAGAGAGGTAACTGCTAAATTTATAAATATATAAGCCCCCAAATTATTCTGACATTTTTGCCATGTGCACAATAGACACAAAGTTCCACAGAAGTTAGAAGGAAGATGACTTGCAAAACAAGGCTCTTTCCACATCTAACATTGGCAATATCTGGAACACTGATCTCTGGAAAATGTAACTCAGAGTTAGAGAGAAATAACTTAAACCGAACTCTTTTATAAAGAGCTTGGTTTATAAGGAAGCACACATAAATTGTAGGGATGAAAAGACCAGAAGCCAATATGTGAGGCTGATTAAACATTCTACAGAAGTCAGTTTTATATGATAATGGCAAATCTGCAAGTGAATTTCCATTGCAAATGTCATTTATCTATAAATATTAACACATAAATATTAGCTACAGCTATTTCATACATCTACATTAATAGAACTTGCATATCCATGATGTAAATAAAATAGTTTACTATTTTTAATTTTATTACTTGTAAAACAAGATTTCTGGACATGATTTAAACAACTAAATTATATAATTAACAAAATAAAATTATAGCACTGTGTGCACAGCATGGAAGATGAGAGTCATCATCCCAGGCATACTTACAGTTCTTAGGAAGAATTGTGACCACATTAAAGATAAAAGTAAAATGCAAACTTCAATGAGCAATATTATATTGCTTTCAAGATATACAATTAAGAATGCTCTGGAGATAACTATAATACTACAACACAAGTTATTACCATAAGCATAATACCGGTTGAAACTCATTCAAAAAGAACCCTAAAACCTTCCAAGCTCTGCCAAGTGATGTCTGTTTGGAGGTGGAATATATTCCCAGGATAAAAAGCAGATGATTTTCAATTGGCAGATTCTAAAACATCACAGTAGGAGAAAAATCCAGATTTTCTAGGAAAACTGAATGAATTACCTAAACCAGCTTTTCATTCATCTTGTCAAGAAATGGAGCAAGGGGATGGAACATGATGATCTCTAAGGTCATTTTCAACTCAAAATGTTGAAAATGCCCCAAACTGGCAATGTTCCCCCTGTAAGCAAGTAAGAGTGAATAAGAATGAGGAGTTGCCATACAAATTTGGGATGGACATTCCCACAAAAGAGAGTATCCAAAAGCAGGACTTGTAGGCCGAGAATGAGAAGGAGCACAAAATTTGTCTTACCTGATGTGAGCCACCCTAAAGTTGTGCCTATAAACTACATCAGGTAGGAGAGAAATGCATATTCAGAGCCTGATTCCTCCCATCCTAACACAGGCACCCGAGGCAGTGAATAAAATTATCCTCTTCCCTCCTTTTGCTGACAGTATGGGAAACATAGAGATGCTTAATTTTAATTGTCTAAAGAGTAGGTGAAGTGCAGGAAGAGCAGAGCCTTGGCTTTGTACCTGCAAGAGCCCAGCTTGGCTGAATCTGCCCCAGGGGAAATGAAGAAAAATGTGCTCAAAGAGAGATTTTCATTACTTTTCCTCGTGCAAATAAAAAGAAACACCAATACATTCCGTCCCTACCTCCCTCCTGAAATAGCAGTTCCAGGCTGCTCCTTCTCCAGGGTGAAACACCTGAGTTTGCCCCAGACACACGTGGCTGTCATCCTTCTGATTCACAACACACAAAAAAACACAGGGAAGAACTGTGGCAGGTTTTCCTGTTGGAACGTGGCATGAACTGAACTTTACTGTCACCCTTTGAAAGTCGGTCTAAGCATTGTGTTAACTGAATTATGAAAAATATATGAGGTGGTGATAACCTGGCATTGATTTGCTTCCCAAAGGAACTCCAGATGTCCCATCCCTGGAAGTTTTAAAGGTCAGGTTGGATGGAGCTCTAAGTACCCTGATCTAGTGGAAGGTGTCTCTGCCCATGGCAGAGGGTTGGAAATAAATGGTCCTTAAGGTTCCTTCCAACTCAAACCATTCTATGATTTCATGATTTGTGTTTGATTCAGTCTGTTAAAAGAAAAAAAAAACACATACTTTGTGAACTGAATTCTAGGTATGGCATCCAAATTTTTTTTTTAATTTTTTTTTAACCTATTTTATGCTTTTTACTATAGACTCTGTTTGTCAAAAACTGAACAATGTACCAGTGAAAGAATTATCTACCACTGGTTTAAAATCCAGTTCCAGGTGTTAACGTGGTCTTTGTAAACAGCCTAACACATGGGAACTGCCTATAACTGACCAATATATTCCATGCACACTTGGAAAACCTTTGAAAGGAAATCGACAGGGACAATACTGATCCAAAATAGAAATAATTCCAGCTGAGAACAATTCCTTCAAGCTGAACCAATCAGTTCCTTTCAAAATCATAACCACATCATGATAATCTCCAGATTCATTCCCCCATCCCTGAAAGTATTCAAGGCCAGGTTGGATGGGGCTTGGAGCAACCTGGGATAGTGGAAGATGTCCCTGCCCATGGCAGGGGGTTGGAATGAGATGAGCTTTAAGTTCTCTTCCAACTCAAACCATTGTTTGATTCTGTGATACTTTCACACAGTACATGGAAACCAAAACCTGGGTGAGCCACACTCTGGTAGTCAATGTATAAAGTTCTAATAAATTTCATATACTAAGAACAAACAGATTTTTTTTTTCAGCTGACTGTGGTGGGCTGGTAGCAAACATAAATTAGTATTTGGCTGTCACTTATTGACTTTTATTTTCTTAATTGTTAAACAGGAAAAAATCACTTTCTTACATATGCAAACTTATGCATATTGAACTCTTAAACCAACACAGCATGGCTCTGCCTAAAGGTAGACTACATTGCCCCTGAAAAACTAATAAAATATCAAATAGTGAATCCTGTACTGGTGACCCTTGGGGTGGCCCCAGAGTTAATACCTGATGAAGTGTCTCTGTTCCTGTCCCTTGGAGGTGACAAAGCCAGTTGAAACATTTAACCCTCTAAATCCCCCATAAATATATAGTATATAGCATCTATTATACAATGCATAATATACATTAGACAATATATAATATATCATACATAACATATCATATATAACATATAATATATAACATATAATATATAATATATAATATACAATATATAACATGTAATATATAATATATAATATACAATATATAATATGTAAAATATAATAATATATAATATATAATATATAATATATAATATATGATATATAATATGTAATCTGATTTGTATTTAGTATGTATTCCTCTGCCTGTCACAGGTATTGTACCTTTGCAAGGGGCTACTAACAAATTTCCCAGTGCCTACATAGGCAACCCCTCCCAAGATGCAAGAAATTTCAAGTCACAATCTTAGCCATCTTATAATTTGAATAATTCCACTGTATAAATAACTGTGAAATAGATACCAGAGTTTGATTAAAAAGTGAAAAAAAAAAAAAAAGGCAACAGTTGCAAATTGCATCCAATATTCTTTTCAGGAAAATACATAAATGAAGCCATTGCCTTAGGGCAGGAAATGTAATTTTCTTTCAGTATAGAGCATTTAGCATCACAGGATCCAAATCTAGTTGATAAACATGTCTGGCCAAATAAAACAGTCTTTTCCAATAAATCTGAACACTTTTAATCAACTTGCTTATCACAACTAAATATTTATTTACTAAATAAAATCTTAAACACAGGGCTTTTAAGATGAAGGGAATTAAGCCAGTAGGTCTGTATTTGTCTGACTATGAATCCTGTCCTGTTTTTAAAAGCACAGAGGTTTGTGAGCTCATGCAATGCTGATGTCAACCCATCTGCAGACTTTTCTGTGCTTGAACACGATCCTACTGAAAAAAGAACCCCTCATCAGCCTCACTGTAGCTTGATAGAAGGGCAATAAAACCTCTGAAAATACATAACTTCTGAAAATATATCTACTCAGGAACGTAGAGGGGAGTAGATTTGTTATCATCAACCTTTATTAATCCCTGGGGAACCCAACCACAGGCCCCTAAGAGACTTCAGTAGTTCTGCTGTCCACAGAAGGGTTTATTTTTCCTTCAGTCTAGGCCAGGTTTAAAAGTGGACAACCCATGGTCTAATTTACACAAGCTGAGATGGCAAAATTCTTCTAAATTCAGCTTAAGGAACGAATGTTCCATTTGGGATGGAATCATTGTCCAGTGATGCCCATAGTTATCTGAAAAACTGAGCTTTTAGTACTGGTCTTGGTCCAAATGCCACTAAATATCAACTGAAATGCTGCAATTTAGGTTCCTTTATGAGAATCAAATCTCACTTCATTGGCTCTACACCAACCACCAGATTTTTCAGTAACTTATTTTTCTCTGGCACTTTGTCACTGGAGATGTTAAATAAAATGGCTAAATATTGAAATAATACTGAAATAATTTTAAAAAAATAATAATACTAAAGTATCTTCTGTGGTTTTTTCCCCTCCCTTTTCCCAGTTTTGCAGCACCAGTCAGAACATGATCCTGGCTCGTAACTCTGAAGGGCTCTGGCAAGCACTGCTTTTACCTGATGATTTATTTTCAGAGTGAGGGGAGGTTCTTAAAATAATTCCTCATTTTATTTAGGATCTGTTTTCTTGGATGACTTTGACTGGTCCAAAGCTCACTGGGCACATCTTGAATCAGTTTTAAATGTTCTCAAGTTCTGTTGGTGTTTTTCCCTGTTGAAGGGTTATTGCTAAAGCAATTTCAGTTATGAAAATAAAAGTCTAAAATTCAAGTTGCTTGATTTACAGCCAGGGAACAAGCAGCAAAACAAAATTATGTTACAACAAAAAACAACTGACAGGTGACCATTGTTTAAAATTTTTGCTAGAACCTCTCTTGCTAAACAATTAGAAAATATTTTAACTTTGATTTTCTGCTTAATGTGTTAAATCCTGGGACTTTCCAACATTTTCACCCACCAGTACAGAACTGGATTATCGGATTTGAGGTACCAGAGTATTACTTATGAATGGTGCAAAACACACTTAAACTTTACAGAGAAGAGGCACGAGGAACTCTGCTACAATAGAATTCTCCATGCTCCATGGAATTTTCTTTCCACCATTCTCTCCTTTTTTTGAATTACTCTCTACTAAACCCAATACTTCATATTCCAAAAAGAAAAAAAAAAAACTGCAAGGAAGAAAAGGATCAAATTTTAAAAAGCACATTTATTAGCCAGGGTGAAAATCATCTTATGCAGGACTGATTCACAAATATACATAGAGGAAAGTCTTTCTATGATATTTCCTCAATTATGAAAACATATATAAATGTATAGAAAAAGAGAGAGATGTGTGTGTATCACACACAATCACCTAGCTCTGAGTGCACTTCAAGGTCTTGATAGCACCATATGCTTTGGCTGCTGGAGCAGGAAGGTAGTTGGTAGCAGTAAGGTACAGTCCATTCAAATAAATCCCATTACTCAGTTTAAAAGTCTAAAAGTTTAAAAACAGGTATACACTAAACACCTTTATGGTAAGGAACTAGAAATGCTTCTGGCACAACACACTTCTGGCACAGTTTACATTGCCCACCAAACAACACTGCACAGTCATGCCCCTCTGGCTCTCTACATATTTCTACACAACATGTACATTTATAACTTTGACACTAAACTATGCACTGAACATGCAATTCAAATGTAACCTAAACTCTCCTGCTTTTATTAAAAGTTCTTCCCCATGCTTTTGATTTGTTCCTTCACGTCTTTGCTTCTCCTTGCAAAAAACTCCCTCCTGCTTGCACTCTGTGTGCCTTAACAGATTGTACAGCGGGGAGATCTCCTCTTTACAGTCATGGAATTATTGAATATAACAGCAATATATTCAGGGAAGCATCCCCAGGACAAACCAGTCCTGCTTTACTCTTCCTGGAATGGGCTACTCACAGATCTTTGCAAAGGAAACATTGCAGGTGGGGCTCAGGGGGTGCACTGAGACTGAACAGGAATGGAAGCACCAGATCTTCACTGTTCACATACAGAATCACATATAAAACCAGCATTTTCATTAATAATAATAACAATAATAACAATAATAATAATAATAAAATAATAATAATAATAATAATAATAATAATAATAATAATAATAATAATAATAATAATAATAATAATAATAGTAATAATAAAGGATAAAATTATTATGCCAGGATTCTGAATTCACAAATGTACTTAATGCTGCAGCCTCAGAGAAAATCACCCACCCAAGAACACCCAGTTTCCTCTGGGATATCCCAGTGTAGATGTAGAAAATGAAGAATATTACTAATAAACCCCCCTCAAACCTATGGGAGTTGGGAAGGCAAAGTGTGTTCCAAACTACTGGCCATTTTCTAGACCTGGAATGGGTGACATTTTTATATTCACAGAAAGCTGCAGCTTAATGGAACTCAGAACAAACAGCATCCAAAACACAGCCCAGACAGGTAACAGCAAACCCCCTTTTTATCAGAGGGAACAAAATCTATCATACAGACAACTTCTTAAAATTTTAATACCTATAATTTAAATATTTAAAACAGCTATAATTTTAAGCCAGCAATTAAAAGAAGAGGAGGAAGAAAAACCCAACTACTTTCCAGAATGTCATTTGAAATAAATTAATCTCCATGTTGAAATGGAAATTTATTAAGTTTGTCAAGTGTTTTAATGAGACCTTCTCGTTAGAGCCAGCACAGAATCGACGTCTGAAGGGAAGTCCAGCTAATCAGGCTGCACCAGCAATATTTACTGACATATTCTCCCTTTAATAATGAATCATCTTGATTTATACGTGATATGAGTTGTCTTGACTTAACAGTAAATACAGCCATAAAGCAATGAGAAACACCAGCAGGATGATGACACTAATTGTACTGTCTTGACTTGAATTAAAATTGCTGAGCAGTAGATGAGATTACTAGCCTGAAGATAATCTTAATTCAAATGTGCAGCTGCATTTATCTCATCTCAGATGCAATTTTCCAAAGTGCTTAAAAAAAATAATACCAGACAGATATCTAATAGGAACCTTCATTTCTGGAGGTTTTCAAGATAATTAAAAGTGTCCTCATATGTTTTGTTCTATTGCCATATTTTATAACCAGCAGTAATCTGCAGGTCAGAATAGAAAAATGAGGAAATTTCTTAAATTGCTGTAACTTTTCCCCACTTTGATACCGTCTTCTAATTTCTGGTGGCCATTTCCAAGATGGAATGTCTTTGATGAACAGAAGATCAAATAGTTAATAGCCTATCCTGTACCATGTAATTTTCTTGTAAGAATTGCAAAGCATTAGAAAACCTTTAGAAAATAATTTAAAAATATTACTTAGCCTAGCAATTCTAAATAGCAGCTAATGTGCCAGTTTTTTTCAATTAAAGGATTATGCTGACAAGCTTCATTAGAAGAATCACAAACAGAAATTGTGCTTTCATTGTATTTCCACACATGTCAGTCCCCAGAATAGATGAGATTTCTCTGAAAACATATTTTTTTTTTCTCTTAATCAACATCAGACAATGTATTGAACATATGCAATTAGTAAGGGCTCCTACACCCTGCCACAGATTTGCAATCCAAGTTTGGCTGCAGATTCTTGGGCAAGAGGGAGGATCCTGACTGGCACAATGTAAAACCTCAGAAGTAAAAAAGAAAAAACAAAACAAAACTCAAACCAATCTCAAACCAACCTGAGATAAATACTTCTGAATGTACTAAAATCTTGTTATAACATATTAAAATTTTTACCAGATATGAGAGTCAGCATGTTGGTGAAAATATCTTATGCCTTCTTCATGCTCTCTTCTAAATTTCCTAAGCCCTTATCACTCTTGAGTAATACTCATTACTAGTTATGTTCCTTCACAGTGTTCACGGAGTATTTTCTATACCCCAAAATTCTTCAAGCACCTTTCCAGAGCAAACTGGATCAGGTCTTAATGCAGTTCCATTTAGAGCAGAAAATACAAGCTTCAGCTGAAAAGACTCTTGTACAAAACATGACCTGCAGCACAGGTGGCATATTAAAAGTTTTGAGGAGTGTTAGGGCTGCCATCACTTGAGTTCTCTTTTTTTCCCCCAAATAAATTTACACCAGCATTGTATGTCTTTTAATGCAATAATTTTTGTGCTCACAGTAAACCTCAGCATGAAGAGTAATAAACTAGGAGTGCTATAAGAGAATAAAAGAGTGGGGGAAATGTAGCAATTATTAAGAAGCAAAAAAAAAAAAAAAAAGCCATTTGAATCTCAGCATGGAAATATGTTTACAATACAAACCTCTACTGTGATAGATATCTAAAGTCCCTACAGTTATATATAATGGGGCCAGAGTGTTTTTAGGGCTCTGTATCCTCATCTTGACATAGATCTGCAAAACGCATGAGCTGAATCAAATTCCCTGGTTTTCTTGGAGGTAAAATTCCCTGTTTTTTCCCCAGTAACTACTGGACCATTATAGCCAGCTCAGCCATAGGCTTCCATACAAACCATAATCTACTTTGGGGTCAAACATGCTACTACACATCCACTAACCCCTGAGAGATGAACTTCACTGGGATAGTTGTACAAAAAACTCAAAAGAAGGCTTCTGTTGTCATCATATCCCAGGATGCCTTTCCTGTTTCCACACCCAGAAACCAGAGGTATTCTGGGGAATGTCTGCCCTTCCCTGAGCTATCTGTCTGCCAACAGGTCACAGTGCTCCTCCTGCAGATTTATCCATGGCAGAAAGTGGCCTCAGAATACAAATATCTCCCTCCATTCCCAAATTTGAATGCTTCTGCATGTAGCTCTGCTTTGCCTCAATATGAAGATTTGTATTGATCTTCATTTGAAAGGCAATTCTTTGTATAATAGATCATTTTTCATTCCTTCATAACTCCAGGCTGGCATTTAATAATGAACTCCAGCAGCCTGTGGAAGTGCTGAAATGTAAAGGTCAAGGACAAAACAGAAGCTTTCATGAATTGCAGCTCTCACATCCTCACCAAGATGTTTTTTGAATTAACAACTTTTGTTGATGCTGAGCAGCTCTAAGAAAGCAGACCTAGTTTGTCATCTGAGTTCCATTAAACAAAACAACTTATTCCACCTGGCTCTGAATGCCTGACTGTTCTGACCACCCCCAGTGCTGGCCTTGGCTTTGCCACCTCACACAATGCACACACCAACTCTGAAAAACTTAGTTCTCTCAGGCAGTAAAAAGCAAATGCCAACTACATTGTGACAGCCTGCAGCAAAAAAAAAAAAAAAATGCTCCTTCCTCTGTCTTTGCTGGTGAAAGTGGTTGGAGGTTTAATCAATGAAACCCCTTTCTCTTTTCCAAATGTACACAAGCATTGGGGTAGACTGATCCCTTCCTCAGTTACAGCCCACCCCGCCTTAAAAGTAATAATAAAGCCATTTCTGTCACTCTTTCTAGAAGGATCCAGGTTCTATCCACAAGAATCAATCAACTTACTGTCTAGATTTACTTTTTTTAAATGAACCCTTTCTTCTGGGAAGATCCATATTGGTAAAAGCAAAAGGAACTCATATTTTTCCATTGTAATATTCAGTATTAGTATTAGTTGCTCCTTTTTTTAACCCTCACCAAAACATACATTTATTAAACATAATCACTATTCTTAAACTCTCCTGATATCTGATATCCAATGATATTTTCTAAGTAGCAGCACAATCTCATACGATTTATTAATGCTGTTGACTTTATATTCCTCCACTTTTTGTAATGATCCCATGAAAATTGTTGTATTAATTTCAAAAATGTAATTGTTTGAAAGCAAGTCTTAGGGATATTATGAATCGTGTTTAATGGTGTCATTAGACTGATGGTATCTGTTTATACCTACTACATAATCCATGGCTTACTGCAGCACCTATGGAATTTGGGATAGGAAAGCTTGCATGCATTCATGGTTTTTTTTTCCTTATATTTCCCTTGCCATTATACATTTCTAAAGTGTGTTCTTTCTTGCCATTTTCTTAATTCTGGTGTGGTTTGTTTTTTTTTTTTTTTTTTTTTTTGCTTTTTAGTTCTTCTTTTTAATGATTCCTAGCATTTTAGTGTATTTAGAAGACAAATTCCACTTAGAGATTTAGCTCATGGTCTTTGAGTAATTCTTTCATGACTATTTGTAAATATAAACCCTACAGCAAATCAAGTATATGACTCACCTAATTAATAGGCATAAAGTGTCATAAAAAAGAATTTAATTCAAAACACAGAGTCTTTCAAACTGACCTCCTTCTGTACTACCAACATCTACAGGAATATTACCAGGAGGCACTGGGAGTCTCTAGAAAGAAGATTAACAAAGGGAAGGGTGGAGGAGGAGCTGTGAACCAAACACAGATCTAGAATTCTTCCTATTTCCAGTAAAAAAATACAATACTGGGCAGTCTGGTGTTAGTTTCTTTTAGGAAATGATGGAAGCTATGTTGATTACTTTTGGTCATTACAATTTCTGAGGAGTAAAATATAAAATGGGATTATACATCTCCAGTTTTGCCTTCTGTGCTACTAACACCTATCCTGTTTCTCTTCCTTATGACTCCTGCAGTACCATTTACTTGTGTGCTGCAGCACAATCAGCTCTGGGCCATATCTAATTATTGCTTCTATTGGACAAAAAAGATGAAAATGAAACATTAATGTGTTTTTTTTGTACATGACAAATCCGCAGGCAGATTAAAAGTTGGCTTAATTTCATCTAACCATAAATAGGTAGAACTGAGGCATCCAGCCTAAGCCAGTTATCTGGGATATCTTTAGAAACATGGAAAAAAAGGAAGGCTTCTTCAAAAGATAAAGTCCAATTTTCAGGGGCAATTATTCTGGATTAGAAGATAATTCTGATGAATGCAGAGGGAGCATAATTAGAGTTTGGATTCAAATTCTACTCTCCATGATTTTCCTAAGACTATATAACATAGTGAAAGCAGAATCAGCAGAGCATTGGTCTCATGAGCCCTTTAACCACAAACACATTCCCTGGACATCAAATATTTTCCACAGCAGACACAGCTGGTGCATCCATCACACAGGAGAACCCCAATTCAGTCCCCAAAAATGGCACTTTCAAGCTTCAGTTTGGCCACGTGGACACCACAGTTGATCCACATGGATATTTCACAGAACGTCACCATTGGTGTGCCCAGAGAAATGGAGTTCCCAGAGGTCATCCACTCACAGGCATTGGGCATATGGAGACCTGTATGCAGCTGGTAGCAACCCAGATTTCAGGTTTTTTTGAGACTGGGTAGAAAATGTGAATGAAAAGTCCCAGCTCCCTATACACTGTGGTCAAATTTTTGGAAAAATTTGAAAAAAAATGTGGAACTTACACAGGGAAAAATAGGACTTTTCTTTTTTTTTCCTCCCAAATGTTAAGACTATGCCTGCACATCCTTTATCAGGAACTGCAGAAAAATGGAATTTTTTATCCTTTCCTTTTCCCACAGAATTCCCTTCATATATGTTCTTTCTTCAGTGATCCTATCTAAGTCTGCAACAAAATTATGGTTTCAAGAACTTCTTCCTGTCTTTACCCCTAAGCTTTCTGCCCACTGACTAAAGTATCCCCAAATTGTTTTTTACAACACTATTTTTTTCATATATAAAAAAGTACTTTAAAGTATTTCTTAAAGTAAGTTTTATAAGAATAAAAGGTGTTACTTGTTTAGGAAAGTCCATTATCCCATTTGAAGAGGTAAACAGCATTCTCATGGTAAGAGATAAAACAGCACCATGACTTAAGTAGATGCACAGTAGGAGTTATAGCTGGATCTTTCAAGCTGCAGAAGAAAATTTTCAAAAACTGTGGATTTTGATTATAATAATTCATGGAATTCCATCCACTTAGATGCAACCATAAAGTAGGACATGTGTTATAAAAAATCTACAGAAAAACAATGTTCAAGTGGGTGAGTCGCTGAAGTGAAGCAGAGGTAGGTTTGGCTCAAGAGAAAAAAAGGATTCCATCTGTTCTTGCACTTCTGCAATATCCTCTTGGATACTTAAAATTATATGACACATATATTCTGAGCCCGAAAAATTAAGACATACTTTCTGGACAGTAAAGGCAGATCTGAAGAAAGAACATCAAAAATAATGTTATGTGGACTTTGTTTTCTGCCTTGATGGAGGAAAAAGCCCCCATCAAACACAGCCTTCACAGCATCTATAAAAACACAATTCCCTGGGGCTACAGAAGGCAAGTTCTGTTTTTACCTCTCCCATTGTCTCAATTTTCTAGCATTATTCTGCCTTTTTTTTTTCATTTTCTTCTTTTCTCCAAGCCCAGCCTCCTGGTTGATTACTGTAGCAGCCTTTCCTTTATATTTTATTTCACCATCTCCTTCTGTGGCCTCACAAGCTCACCTGGTACCGGCGTTTTCCTGAGTCAGCTAGTCCTGATGAAGCACATGAGATGGATCAAATGTTCCTCTACCCCATCTATCTCTGATCTTTACAGCATTTCATCCATTACCCCACTTCCATATGAGTGAAATGGTCCTTGAAAATATCTTACATTTCTCCTGTTATGCCCTAAGCTTTGACTGTATCGAGATCAACCTGCTCCTCCCAAATTGTGACTTCTGTGTCCCCTGCAAGCACATGCCAATAATGCTCTATAGGTCTTCTACTTTCAAATCCTATTTCAGTTAAAATGCAGTCTGCCCCTACCACAAACCTTTCTCCTGATTCCTCCTCCATTCCGCAGCTGGAGTTAATTTTCTCCTGCTGGGATTAAAACATTTTAACTAATTTCTGTGAGTAAATTCATCACCTCCTGCTTTATTCTATCCATCAATACTCACTGAAGACAGAACCATCTCAGGAATGGCTGCAGTCTCTTTCTACAGAGGACAGAGAGATGCTACCATCTATTTTAGCAAAGTGTACTTATGGAGAAAGAGAAAGTGCCCCAACCTTCTTGGCAATGAGCAAATTATAACAATAAAAATAATAAATAAAAAAAGAGCAAAATTGAAAATGCAGAACTTAAAAGGTGACAAGACTATCCTGGGTTACTGTGTGGTCTTCCAGATTGCTGTAGCACTTGAGAGCTTTGCTCACTGCCCACACTGCAGCAATCAGCACATCTGTCCTTTCTTAATCCCCACAGAGTAGCACCTCCATGTTATTTGAATGCTGGAGTGTATAGGAAGGAATATATTCCCTATCATGCTTTCTACTACTGCCTCCAGGTATCAGGGGGACTCTGGGCATGCAAGACCAGCCTGGCAGGGTCAGTACTTACACAGAAACCTCCGAGAGGGACCCAGGGCGTTGCGGGACGCGGTGGCGTTGGTGTGGGATTGCAGCTGCCCTGTCCTCTCCATGCCAACACTGAGTAAAGACTAAGCACAAACTGAGCTATTACATTGCTATCTAATGGCATCAAATCAAAGTCTGGGCAGCTTTAGGTCAGTGAAGGTGGCAACATCAGTGTTGCAAGAAAAAAAAAAAGGCAAAATCATGGTGGTGTAATTAAGATACTTCACTGATGAACAGACTTCTTGCATGACTTGGGACATGGCACATTTCTGACACAAAGACACTGTTCAATCAAACTCTTACTCTATCTCATGGGGCTACATGTGTAGAAAGAAGTTATTTAAGGGACTATCAGCAAAAAGTCTTCTTTCCTGTAGCCCAGGTCTTCATAATTAGACTGATAAAAAACCCTTTACTCATGGCTTGCTTAGACCATTTGTTCTTTAGAGCAGAATTCACTCTTTAGGATCTTGTGATATCTACTGCAATGGGCCTCCAAAGCATTTCTGATAATTCCAATAAACATCCCTGTTTTCACCACAGTCTAATTTGCTTAATTACTTTTTTATCCATACTTTTTCCCTAATATAATTCATATTCTTCAATACTTCCCTATTTTCCAAATGCTGTTATATTTTTTTGAAACTGCTACAACCTTTTAAAGGATGGTTGCATTGTGACAATAGCTAAAAAATGGTGCAAGTGGGATATTTTGTATGCTTTGAAGAGAAAAGGGATGTATACAATTCATCATTAGTTTTTTAAAAAGTACATCTTAGGAGGCACATGTAGATATTCTTCTGCTGCTGTTTTACACCTAAGAAGAAGAAAAGAGAGGGAAAGACACAAAAACAGGGGGGAAAGGAGAAGACAATGACAAAGAGAAAGAGAAAGTTAAGTGAAATAAATACCAAGAAAGTGACTGAAAGTGGAAGGAAAACACATGAATCTCCAAACATCACTTGGAAAACCAATATAATCCTCACTTACTTTTTGCTTGACTACCTTCAATCAGTTCCTTTTTTCCTCTCCTGGGGAAAAAAATCTGAAGTTTTTCATGTTTTGGAATATAAGTCCTCACAACTTAATATTCCTACCTCAGTTTTATATGACGATAACTTTAATATTTTCCCCAGGTTCTCTGGAGAATTGTCAGAAGATATGAGGAAACAGTATCAATTCCTTTATTAAGGTCATTTAACAATCCTCATGATATTAATTTCCCCAGCTGTTTTCCTAATAACCTTAATACTTTTATAATTTGCAATGGTACTTTGAAATTTATCCAAGAGTTAGCAGCCATCAAGATGTCCTCAAGATAATCTGCTTGTACTTGGCCAAATTATAAGTTTCAAAAAAACATTACTTGTGTTGTTTGCTGCAAGGGCTTGCCAGAAGCATGCTGCTAAAACCTTGCAAATTCATCATAAGGATTGTAATTTTCTACTGACTTTATTTGATTAGATTTTTTTTTTTTTTTGACAAAACACTTATTGGTGGCCCAAAACTGCACAAACTAGAAACAGAAATACATTTCTAGTACAAAAGCAGGGTCTCAGGCAACCCAGTGATGCTCCAAGAGTTGTATGGAAAATGGAATTCCCATTTCAGGAAAAAAAAATAAAATCCCTGGAGATCTAGAGCAGAGTATTTTTAAAAAAAAATATTACATTTTTCATCATGTGGAAATGCCACAGTTTTTTTAGGAAAACTCAAGCTACAATTTAATTATCAAATATTGTCAGTCTCTGTGAGGTATCTGGAGTAGCCTCACCATGAGCACTGGAAAATTGAACAGGGATATATTACACTTGGATAATTCCAATCAACTTGGGTCACCCTTTTTTCAGAAAACTTGGCCACACTGCAAAATGAAAGGGGACACAGACCCAGAAGTCATGTTTGCCTCAGAGATAACTCACATTCCTATATATTACAATCCTCAAAGCAGTTGTCAGGAGAAAAGCAGCCCAGTCTGGGCACTAAGAAAAGGCTGCACAACTTGACAAGTACCACACCAAAAAAAAAAATTAGGCAAATTATTTACCATCAAAACTGAAGGCAGGACCCTGGAGTTTACCCACGAGGTTTCTGATGTTTTTATTTCCCTGATGACTATTCCTGTTTCCAACTATAGCCTTTCAACTTGTATAATTAAGAAAATAAGGAGCCTAGAGAAGGAGCACCATTCATTATCCAACATGGATTTATCTCACAACATAAGTCATTGATCAGCAGTTATAATCAAAAGCTTACAGAATTTTAATTAAAGGACATGGCCATTCCCTGTCCTTTAACCTGGGAGCTGAAACTTGTCCTTTATATTCAGCTATTCACCCAGGTTTAATTTCTGGGGTTCTCTCTGTCCCCTTCTCCCTATTTTATCTTTCATCATATATATTTTTCACAACCAGACCTTTGTGCCTAAACTTTGGTAGTGCAGAGGAATGAACTAAATAACCTCCTGAGATATTTCTAGCTTACATTTTATAATGATTGAATTATTTACTGTTTGACATGACCATGCTAAAAAAAAATGGCACTGGTTTGATTTCATAAAAGCAGAACTATTTGATTATTGAAAATTAAAGATTTTTGGTTTGTTCTGTTTAGTGTATATTCTTTCAGCTCAATTAATTTAGCTTGCAAGAGAAGAAAATTAAATGCAATTGCAGACACTGTAAAACAGAGGAGAGAACTGAGAAAACTGCCCTTAAATACTAAACTCACCAAAAATATAAAATAGACAGGTAACATCATTATTTTGGTCAAAGGCAAAGACATGATGTGTAAAACACAGCATTAAAAAGTGCAAATAGGACATCATAGTTTTGCATTAATTTATGTAAGGAAGAAGGTATACCAGCTTAATAGTTGGTATCTGCTGCTAGGAAAGGAATTAAAATACAACAAAACCTCCCCCGAAAATCCAATAGTCCATTTCTGTACAGCACATACATGGAGAAGAGATGGAAGATGTAGAAACCTGAAATCCAAATCAGTGGAAGGAATCCTTATACAGCAAGAGAAAAACGTCACAAATTACTGTTCAGTCAATTCTTTCCCCTGCAGTGCACAATTTTTCAGCACCGTCTCTTTTTTCACCTCCTTCCTCCTCCATAATAAATCAGCAATATTTTCTGGCATTTTCCAAGGACAACAGATGCAATATTTACACTGCTTTTTGATAATGCTGAAAAACACCTTAAGCAGTAAATATTCATCTCTGCTGCCAACAACTTCATTTTTCTATTTTTATACATATTTTTGTGCCTTGCAAATATATATATATACATATATTTATAGAAGCTATACATTTCCACACACACATTCAGATACATCTATGTTTAAACATCTATGGAAAAATAACAGCACAACTTTTACACGTTTCTCTTGTTACAAAATGCACACACAATAAGTATTATTTTATTAAAATATCAAAGGATCTTAATTTTTGGCACAGCATCGTCACTTTTGTGTATCCTATGGACTGGAAAACTTTTCATTCAGTCCCTCAATCGGTTTGATCGTGGTTGCAAATCTTCACAGACTGTCAACCCACGATGGAGTTGATTATGCAAAATTAAACAAAATTACACATTTCAGACGCTGCTTTTCACATGCAGCTCCCAGTCAGTTCTCCCCACAACTAAGACAGGTTAGTTATGAAATCCACAAGCCTCATTAGCCCGTAAAACTGTTATTTTTGCCAGAAACTGGAGAACTTATTTCTCCTTCTTTCTTCCTAAACTGCAGCTACAGACCTTTTCAAGCTATTGAATCCTTGAAAAGTTTGAATTCCATGCATTCATCCCTAACAATTCACAAAGTTCTGGAAAACTGTTGTGATTCAGGAATATGAAAAAATCTTATGGATAAGGATTTTTCCGTAAGATAAAGACACTTTAACTTCATAGCAAAGCTTGGTTAAGTGAAACATATGGATGCACAGGCACGTTGTGAGAAGATTTAGCACTAAATTTTGTAAGAAGAGTCTCTCGTGAACATAGTAAAGATTCTTATGTTGTAAAACCTGGAAGATTCTTGGGTGGAAAAAAAGATACAAAATGGGGTAAAAGCAAAATAATTTCTTTGTTATTTGCATGTCCATGGAAGGGAACGGAGCTGGTGAAGGGTCTGGAGCACCAGGAGCGGCTGAGGGAGCTGGGGGGGCTCAGCCTGGAGAAAAGGAGGCTCAGGGGGGACCTTCTGGCTCTGCAACTCCCTGACAGGAGGGGGGAGCTGAGGGGGGTCGGGCTCTGCTCCCAAGGAATGAGTGATCGGATGAGAGGAAACGGCCTCAAGTTGTGCCAGGGGAGATTTAAGTTGGATATTAGGAAAAATTCTTCATGGAAAGGGTTGTCCATTCCTGGCACAGCTGCCCAGGGCAGTTTTGGAGTCCCCGTCCCTGGAGGGGTTTAAAAGCCCTGTGGATGTGGCGTTTGGGGACATGGGTCAGCGGTGGCCTTGGCAGTGCTGGGGAACGGTTGTTCTTTTCCAACCTACATGATTCCATGATTCCAAGCATCAAAACATGATTAAGTGCTGCAAGAACGGCAACAAATCATAACTGTTAAGGCAGCTACAAATTTATCTTCAGTTTCCTTTCTCTTTTAAAACTGCCTTCTTGTTTTTAATACCAAAATGCCTTTGTAAAATATTTCCCAGTTAGTTCTGCTTATTGCAGTGGTTGCCCTTCAGCTGCAGAGTATCAGAAGGAAGGAAAAGTTAAGCAAAGGAATTAAGCACAAGAAGTATTTGCTTAAAGAAAAAAAAAAATATTCTTGGTAAGAGGAGGGGGTGCTAAAAGCTTATTCTTTCTTTCTTTCCCTAAAAAAAAAAAAAAACAAGAAATGGTAATTCTGCAAACCATCAGTTTGAATGTGACCCTGTGAATGAGAAAGCCATTCACAGATGATTATTTTTGTTTTAAATAGTGCTACAGGTTCAGACTAGAGTTGTGAGTGTAATGGAAATCCCATTTGGGTTGAAAAGTTATTGGAAGTTGAAAGTTTCAATGGACAAGGCATTAGACATGGTAAAATAACTTGGGATATATTACTGTAGACTTCTGTGACTTTGAGTAAAGTAACAGCCAGTACTTAGTTTCCCTATCTGCAAAATTCAATAGTGATACTTTTTATCCTTTGTGATGTATTTTGACATCTCTAGATAAAGGCACAAAGACAGATAAGTAATATTAAATTCTTTATTTGTGATGAATGCAATTATCTTCATCCATATACTTTCTATGCCATTTTTTTAAAATTGAGTACTTACAGGGAGTTTCAAAATCCAACTTTTTATTATGCTAAGTGATATTATTTTAGAAAAAGAAAGAATAAAAAGATCATTACACTTGACAGATCCAAGGGGAAATTCATCCCATCACAAATAGGTGTCTTAAATTGTCTATGACTTTTTTTTCCCCTCTATGTATCTCTCCATTGAGTACAGAAGGATGATTAGCTTACATCAGGTGCAGAACTTTTCCACAGTTGCAAGAACCCAATAAACACAGAAAAAAAAAAAGGATCTGGGGTGTAATCTCACAGCTTTTGGGTTGTAAAATACAGAACTGGAGTGTTTATAGCATGCAACTTTAAAGCTAAACACATTAAAAAAGAGAAGTGTGAATCTTAGGTACATGTCCACCATCATTAATGCTGGTGCTGAAAATTATGTTTTTAATTGGAGGGGCATAAAAGCACACAAGACATTATAATGCATAGTCTTGGCCTGTGTATTTTAAGGATTTATTGCAAATATTTTCTTTTGGCTATGGATTATTCCTTTCAGTTGTCTGGATGGATGTAGTGATCACTAAGCCACTGCTCAAGGGCCTTCTGTGGGATCAGTGTGCCAGCTACTTTACTATCAGGGCAACACAAGTGAGCTTGATACAATTATTTGTGACTGAACCTTAAACCATCTTAAAAATTTCCATTGCTTTATGGTCTTTAAGTAAGTTTAAAGAAAAAAAAGCAACACAAAAACACATATTCCACTTTTCTCTCTTTTATATACAGCATTAGGACTTCCCTCTAGCACCTTCCAGTACCTAAAGGGGCTCCAAGAGAGCTGGAGAGGGACTTTGGACAAGGGCCCAGAGGGACAGGACAAGGGGGAATGGCTTCAAACTAAAAGAGAGGTGGTTTAGATTGGATATTAGAAATTCTCCCCTGTGAGGGTGGTGAGGCCCTGGCACAGGTTAACCAGAGAAGCTGTGGCTGCCCCATCCCTGGGAGCAACCTGGAACAGTGGAAGGTGTCCCTGCCCATGGCAGGGGGTGGAACAAGATGGTCTTTAAGGTCCCTTCCAACCCAGGCCATTTTGATTCTATGTCTTCTCTCTAACACTTTAAAATCTTGAAGAATCCAGCTACATATGCATTGGTACTTACATGAATTTCCTCAGTATTTAGTCCCAACTCACTTCAGCAAAATAAAATACCAAAAAGTGTTCAAGTGAACTATCTGGATGTAAAACCTACACACTAATATATGCATATAAACTCCTTTATAAATAAACCATACTTTTCCTCTCGTTTGCAAATATACATAATTGCCCATGCTTAGAGTTATCTTCCCTTTCGAGCTGAAGAGCTGATATAAATAGTTCTCTCTATACAGTTCAGCTACTCAAAATAAGAAAGACATTTTAATATTGCAAAAGTGGCTAAAGCCAATATTTGTTCTGCAGCAATAGCTTATGTTGTTTTCTTCTCTCCAATATCTTTAACTGTTATAGAGACATCGCTATATTAAACCTAATGGATTTCAAATTAATTCAGCATTTATATTCTGATCACATTTTCTATCATATATCTGAAAGGATGCATTCAGCTGATAATAACAGGCTACAGGAGACAATACTGATTATTTGGAATTAAAATGGCTAAGTTGAAGCTATTTTAGACTGAAAGGAGCCTATTGATGCCTTAATTTTCTAGGTGCAGTCAAGCCATTGATACAAGGACCAAGTAGGTGACATCTCAAGGTGTAAGTGCAACAGGACGGGGTGTTTGACCTTCCCACTGGAAGGGGACAAGGAGAGACACAAATTCTCATCTCTCTCACTGCTCCTCAGGAGCTGTGCTGCTGATGGAGTCAATGCAATTGCTGCTGTGAAATTGCTGAAAACCTGATCCTGCGCCATTCCCAAGGTGTGATAGTCCTGACTTCCTCATCCCTTCCCTTCCCGGCTTTGCAGAGCAGACAGGAAAGCTCTGGAAAGTTCTTTCTCCTAATTTTAATTCTAACACTTCCAAGAGAGCAACAGGAAGCATCCACATCCCAGAGCTGCGGGATAACTTGGTCTCATATGTACAGACGACCAATAAATTGTGAGGGGACACAATCACACAGAGAAGGGTTAACAATGAAATCACACAATATAGGCAATAAATGCATATAGCAATAGTGCAGAGATCTCTTTATGTGTGTGTAATGCAGTGATGTGTAACATTAATTTATTGGCAATATGTGCTTATATCCCAGGAAATCAGGGGTGTCCTGTGCCACACCAAAAGCTGTGTGGGCAGCAGGTCAAGGGAGGGGATGCTCCACCTCTGCCCTGCTCAGGTGAGACCTCACCTGCAGAGCTGCCTCCGGCCCTGGGACCCCAACATAAGGAGGATGTGGAGCTGCTGGAGCAAGTTCAGAGGAGCCCATGGAGATGCTCCAAAGGCTGAAGCCCCTCTGCTATGGAGACAGGCTGGGAGAGCAGGAATTGTTCAGCCCAGGGAAGAGAAGGCTCTGAGAGACCTTCTAGTGCCCAAAGGGGCTTCAGGAGAAGCCCCAAAGGGGCTTCAGCTGGAGAGGGACTGAGGACAAGGGATGGAGGGACAGGACAAGAGGGAATGGCTTCAAACTGACTGAGGGCAGAGTTAGATGGAATATTGGGAAGAAATTCTCCCCTGTGAGGGTGGGGAGGCCCTGGCCCAGGTTGCCCAGAGAAGCTGTGGCTGCCCCTGGATCCCTGGAAGTGTCCAAGGCCAGGCTGGACAGAGCTTGGAGCAACCTGGGCTAGTGGAAGGTGTCCCTGCCCGTGGCAGGTTGAGTGGAACTAGACGGTCTTGAAGGTCCCTTCCAGCCCAAACTATTCTGATTCTCTCCTTCCATGCATATGCAGAAATAGTTTTTGCATCCTATTTCAGGTGAGGCCGAACAAGGGCTGAGTTCACCCCTCAGCCTCCTGGCTGCTCCTCTGCTGATGCACCCCAGGACAGTTTTAGCTTTTTGGCTAAAATTGCATCACTGATGCCTAATGTTACATCTTTCCTTGGGCCTGGCAGCACTTAAACACTACTGCTGCTGCCACTAAAAGCAGGATCACCCAAAGAAAGTAAATATATGACCCCTTGTTCTTCATCACCAACATCATCAGAAAGGTACCTGCACAGACAGACTGGGAGGATTTTTTCCTAAGGAAAGACAGATGTAGCTGCACCACTCTATTGCCCCAAAACACGTAACAGTGAGAATTGCCAAGGGAAAAAAGTGCAATTTCCTACATTGGGAATCCCTCTGTGGACTCATACAGCAAAGCCATCCAGTTAAGAGTTGGTATGGATGATCCTTCCAACTCAGAAGATTCTGTGATTCTGTGAATCAGTAATTGCCACGATTCCATTTCCAGGTCAGAGAGAGGCTTTGACACTACTTGCCCCTGCAACCATTATCTGCCCATTAGATGAATCACAGCACCAGCAAACCTAGGCAGTGCTACTAATGAGTCAGAAATTTGCACTTTTATAGGGTTTTTTTTCATATATTTTAATTGCTTGGTGCTCCACATTATCTGCCTATAGCCAATTATCTGTACCTGGTTGCAATACTGTCTATTTTCATATTTCTAATGTACTCCTGGATATTTTCAACAAGTAAAAAAACTATTTATCTGCATAAATCAAAATACTAATAACCAAAACTGTTAAATTTATTATAATAAAACTATTTATGCTTTAGACATAAAGCAGCCATGGACATTTCCATGGCTCTTTTGTTCTCCCTACAATATTTTCACAGCTCTTTTCCATAAGTATAAAAGAGGATTTAAAAGTTTCCACTTCAGAAATTGTAATGTCCTCCTATTGCTTCTGGGTTTTTCTCCACCACAAAAGATTTGCAGTCTTCTACACTGCTGAAGGTCATGGATGGTTTTATCATCCAGCCAAGCAAATGACCAAAATTTGGCCAAGCAGCAGAGAAACATTTTTTAAGTTCTGAGGCTGATCTGCCACTGAGAGATGATGGAGCCTGGAGACTTCATTTTAATTAGTCTCTCTTTTCCCTCAAGCTCATCTTCCCTTGATTCAAAGAAGGTAAAAAACTGACCTCGTCCACGACTGCAGAGATTGCTCAGGAATTTTAATAATAACTCACCTGAAGGAGGGATTAACTGCCTCAAATCTTCCCAAATGCCACCCAGATACTTTGTAGTCATTTAAAGAAAACAAAACAAAACTAAACAAAATGTAAATCACGTTAACTTTACTTTTTATGGTACTCTTACTCCATGAGAGAAATCTCTTACCCAACAAAAGATGCTGCACCCATGTGCCTTTAAATAAATGTCTGTGTGACAGTGAAAGTCAGTAATAACACAGCATTTTGTATCAAAACATACATCTGGTCCCTGAGCTCATTCCAACCACCTGATTGTGATTCTTAACACACCTGCTTTACTTTAGGATTAATAATGTTTACAACTTCCCACTCAGAGACTCATCCGAGAACGGCAAATATTCCACAGTGCCCATGGACTGGCCTTTTGCCAGGTGCAAGCAATGATCCTTTACCAGAACGACACTTTTCTAGGTCAAAATAAAACAAAGTAATGTGAAATTCAGCCCTGTGCCAACCAAGTGAAACACCTCAGGCTGTTATGAGCTCCTCCCCACCACCCAGCAAGGACTGACTTTCAATTATCACCTACAGCTGTAATTGAATCAGACCAGTATCTTAAAGCAACAACAAAAAACAGTCTACCTAATTAAACTTAAACAGGATTAATTTTCCCATGAGTTATACAGCCTGAAACTCAGAGTTTAGCTCAGGAACTGAAAAGTTATTTTTTTCCTTCAGAAAACCTGTAACCAACTTTCTACCATCCTGCTGGGCAAGAAACCATCACCTTACTGGAAGCTCCAGCTGGAAGAAAGTGTGGTAGGGAGCAGCATTGATTTCTCAGCCATGCAGCTGGAGAGAGAACAGCACTCCTGTCCTTCACTCCTCTGACTAAGGTAAAGCTGTTCACTGCAGGAGACAGGATTTTATTGCTCAGCTTGGAACTATAGAGGAAAAAAAACAACCACAGAAAATAACACAAATATCTGTGTTCAATAAAAATACTGAGACAAATAAAGAACAGATAAACAGAGACAAAAATAAAGCTAAAGATACAGGAAGATGAGGAAGCAGATCTGGAGAAGAGCATCAAGGAAATTAAACATTAATAATGCAATGCCTGTCTTACAGACAAAAGTATTTTTACTCTGGAAAGGATTAGAGAAAGGATAAATGGTTCATAGCAGCTGTTTCACATATCACTAAATATACATTACTTGTAAACACTACAATGGCAGGGAAATGGAAGAAGAAGCTGATAAGAAGGAGAGCTGGAAAATTTAGGGATTTCAACAGCTAGACCTTTTAAAAATAATTGATAGTTCAAATTTGACTTCACTAGTATAATTTACACTAACAAATAAGCATTCGTTAGGACACTGTAAATTCTCAAATGCAACAGAGCCACAGAGAACTATCATTTGGAAAAAAAAAAACAAAGACAACAAGCCCACATGGTTTTCAACATGGAGTTACAACTGATAAAAGGAAAGGAAACTGGTGATGTAAGAAAAAAAAAAAACAACTTATGCCATGCATTACACAGCAAAGAAAATTCAGTTTACAGATCTGAGAAGAAAAGAATCTGCATCTCGATAGAGAAAACCACAGCCACTGGAATGAAGCCCTGACATATCCCAGCACCCCCTTCACCTTCCCTACCATTGCTTTGATTTTTCTTTTTTTTTTTTTTTTTTTTAAATATCTTACTGGGAAAAAAAAAATCAGCAGGTGATTCCAGCTGACTTTAGGTGTAAGCCAGGCTGTGAATCTGATGGATCTGCATCCCTCACTGTCCTCTGGGCTGGGTTTCCACACCCACCTTTCTCCCTGCATCCAGAATTTCTGGGGCATAGCTGTGCATCAGACAAAACTGCTGCTCTTCCACTTCTCTTTGACACACACCCCCTTCATACCAACCCCAAAACCAGAATCCAGACTGACTTTACTGAAATAAATAGCTAATTTTACCTGAGTATCAATCATTTGCTTTATGCTGCCAGTTTAGACACTGGTGAGTGGGAGGAAAGGACTAGACTCCTGTTTCAGTGTTCCCTAGAAGTTGCTTAGATTATGATGAAGCTGTTTTTCAAACCACACACTTTCATCATTCAAGATAACACAATCTCATTCAAAAATAGATTATTTTTGTTGTTTTTCTTAATCTGAACTTTTAAATGAAGTCCTCCTGCAGTTAACTCTATTTGAAATTATTTTGCTAATGTGCCATAGGATTCATCTCCGTGAGAACACTGTTTCAATTTACCCGTTCCCAATTTGATTTAGTCGAATGCAACCTTGCTTTATTCCAATTTATCTTGTTACTGTTCAAGCTAATGGGGAATTGACTGAAGTTCTGGCTCAGCTGCACAGAAGCAAACAGCTGCAGAGATTTAAGATGCTCCTGTTCTCCAGCTGCTCATTCTGTCCCTCTGTCAGATATTACTCTCCCTGGAAATTTGGCAAAATAGGCCTGCCCTCCAGCCCCATAGCTGAATTTTGTCCATACTGATGTAAATGTATCTTCCCATGTTTTCTCTGTTGAATCTACAAAAGATGCAACAACCTTCAGAGAAGGGGCACAGCAGAGTGTGGACACTGTCATATTTGAAGATGACTTTCCTCTGCTCTCCTCCTCCTGAACAGCACAGGGTTAACATCCCACGTGGAAGGGACCTTAGTGAAGCTGTCCTTTCACTGACATGAGAGAAGCACCCTGCATTGCTAAGTCTCCAAAAGTTGTCCAATATTTTGCATGAATAATAAATTCCCTGCATGTATCGGTCCGCTGGAATTCCTTGCTCTCATGGAAACTACACGGACTCCGATGATCCCCAAGGGTCCCCTTCAACTCAGGATATTCTATGATTCTGTGATATCTTACAGGTTTGTTTCATAGAATCATACACAGAATTATACCACGGTTTGGGCTGGAAGGGACCTTAAAGATCACCCAGTTCCAACGCCCTACCATGGGCAGGGACACCTTCCACTAACCCAGGTTGCTCCAAGCCCTGTCCAACCTGGCCTTGGACACTTCCAGGGATCCAGGGGCAGCCACAGCTTCTCTGGGCAACCTGTACCAGGGCCTCCCCACCCTCATAGGGAAAAATTTCTTCCCAATATCCCATCTAACCCTGCCCTCTGGCAGTTTGAAGCCATTCCCTCTTGTCCTGTCCCTCCATCCCTTGTCCTCAATCCCTCTCCAGCTCTCCTGGATCCCCTTTAGGCACTGGAAGGGGCTCTCAGGTCTCCCTGGAGCCTTCTTTGTCCCAGGTGAACCCTCTCAGCTCTTCCAGCCTGGCTCCAGAGCAGAGCGGCTCCAGCCCTCAGAGCATCTCTGTGGCCTTCTCTGGACTTGCTCCACCAGTTCCAGATCCTTCTGTTTTTTGGGGTCCCAGGGCTGGAGGCAGCTCTGGAGGTGGAGTCTCACCTGAGTGGGGCAGAGAGGCTCTTTTCACAGTTACAGTTTTTAAACATTTAACACAATATCACTCAATGATCTCCCTTTCAGATGCCAAACAGGATTTCTCTGTTGGGTCCCCTGAGAGCGGAAGGAAAGGTGATGGAGCTGCTCCACCCCTGGGCAGCCCCCTTTCAGAACTGCCCTTTAAACCAGAGCAAAGGAAGAGGGTTCCTGTCTACTTGATATGTCACGTTCCAGGACTAGTTTGTATTTCTGAACCCTCCTTGTTTCCCTACCCAAGACAGAAGCCCAGAACACCCTGGCAGAGGGATTAGTTTCAGAATAGTTTCCCTGCCCTTCTCAACATTTTCATGTTTAGTGGTGTATTTTTATAAAATAAATGTGTATCTTTCCTAAGTCACCACTTTGCTGTCAGATCTCCCAAAAGACTATTCATGGCATAGTACAGGTGATAGCTTGTGCATGCCAAGTATGTTCTCCAAAATCATCCTCCCACCAACATTTCAGGGCTCATGATGTCATAGCAACTCCCTAAACTTCCACCCAGCCAGATCTGCCTTACAGCCCATCTGTCACAACTCCATCTAAAATTACATTAGTGACTCTTCAGAGAAAACAAGACTGAATGTGAGAGGCTGGATCATTTAACAATTTCATTTTTTTAATAGATACATTGATGGTTTGGGCAAAGTCAAAAGGAAAGTGGAGCAGAAGTCCTAAAATGCTTAAAGATTTTTATATTGACTCTCACAATAGGTAACTCTCGTGAAATGCACAATAATCACGGTTAAACATGCTGTTAACCACTCCCTACCAAAGCCTCCCAATACTACAGCAGACAGATTTTATTTGATTCTCTTTCCATGTATTTATCTTTTTCCCTCAGAACTGAAAGGTTATTTCTTACACTACAAAACACCTTCAGGTAATTACAGGTATCCAACTGCTCTGGGGTTCCTGCATCCCCTCACACTGTAGTCTTGAAAATACTTGCTCTCTGAGGGCTATTATTCTTTAGTTTTTACAAAATTATTTATTGCCTGGAGTTTTTCTCAACTGATTAGCTGAAAAAACTATGCTGTGCAGAACAAAAAAAAAAAAAAATCCTACTTCTGTTTTCACCTATTTGCTTTTAAAATAAAATACATTAAACTTTGATAAAGGTGTTTATTACTGCAATTCTACCCTTAGAAGTCCAAAAGATAAACCAGAAATCCTTTGAAAGAATATCTACCTGCAACATACAATGATCTTCTGGCCCTGCAGATTTACTTATGTTAATTGTAGAAGTTTTGGTGTTTTTATTTTTTTAATAAATAAAAAAAAAAATCTAATTTATTTTCTAATGAAAGATACAGCAGCATTTTGTGATCCTAAGAGGGAGAAATGTTGATCTTATGTATCCCCACTTCAGGAATAAATAATGCTATTCCACGGACTTTTTCCAGCCTTTCTCTCATTGCATGGTTTATTGACTGATTTAAATTAATCTATCCAGTATTCTTCTGCTGACAGTAGACTAAGAGTCACAGGAAACTTTGTTTTCTTGCTTTTTCCACCCTCTAGACAAGAAAGACTTTAAGTATTAGCCAGAATATCTAATGGAAAACTCTTCATTTTGTTAGTTATGGCACCTCAGCATAAGGTAAAATATCACATATTGTGTATCTGCTTTAAATAAAAGCCCAGCAGAACATCTGATCTGGTGTGGAACAAAGCTGGAACATTTAGGCAGTGAAATACCATATGAGACAGAGGTGCAGTTGCTTCTGCTTGGGTGCATAAATCCTGTTTCTTAAACTGTCTGACTCATACTCAAGACAGAAGCCCTTGGTAAGGTCTGTCTGCATAACCTCAAGTTATACAGATGTGAGCTCCGAGGAGAAAAAAAAGAAATACTTTGTAGGAGGAACCAGTGTTGTACTTGAATTAAATAACAAGGGCACTCTCATTATAATGTGTGAGTTATTTACAGGTAAACACAGTAAAATGTTAAGGAAATCATATAGTGCACGTGTCTGATTATACATATATATATGTATAGGTGTAAAAAAGCGTGAAACTATGATAAAAATTCAGGTTTCCGAACAATGTTTCCAAATTATTCCATACATTTCTCCTGTAATGTCAAAAAACCAAACACACAAACAAGAATTCAAAAAAAACCCAAAAAAACCCAAAAAAACAAAAAAAAAAACCCAAAAAAAACCCAACCAAACAAACAAACAAAAAAAACCAAACAACAACAACAACAAAAAAACCAAAAACAAAAACAAAACAACAACAAAAAAAAACCCAAACAAAAAAAACCCCACAGAAATGTTAGGAACAATTTTAATTTATTATCACAAAAAGGTGGAGAAATCATCTGATTTCTTTGACACATCCAGGTCTACAGATTCACCCTGCAAGAGCATTGTTCCACCCCTCTTGTAGCCCATGAACTCCTTTTCCTGGTGCTTTTCTCCACTTGTTGCCAGCAGAAGTGCAGAGGGATGGCCAACTCTCCCAAGGAGGGAGGGAGGGAGGCTGCCCATGTCTTTCCACCACGACGGGCTCTTAGGTGAAGTGAAAATGGAAACAGTTTATGAACAACACCCCAGCACACCACTGAGAAAAAACAAGTTCTGCTGAGCTTTATATAAACCAGAAGAGGGAAATGAAAATTTAACATGAAAGGCAATTTACCGAGAAAACTGAAACAATTCCGTGAGTGGCTGGAGGGAGGAAACAGCCTGCAAGGTGGATTAAAAGACTGACAAATGTTTCTTAGGGATCTGAAGACGGACAACAGCTCAGTGCTGTTCAGAGGAGTCAATTATTTCCAAATCAGTAAATATGACAGAAGGGTTTAGGTATTTGCCTTATAACTACTTGGTGTAGTTTCATAGCAACTTTTCCCTCAGCACACAGGTACTCAGATATTGAAGACCAAACTTCATCCTGGTTCCCTTTATGTCCTTATCAGCCATCACCGAGTTTCTTTCCACTGTTAACTGGATTTTGAGAGGGGGAAAGAAATCAAGGAAGGAGGATGGTTTCTTTAGCATCTCCCCACAACTCATGTCCCCACCTGCACTCCTAAACTTTTTCCCTAGAACAGTGAAAACTCATTCCATTCAACAAAGTTGATGAATCTTTTCTTCCTTCTGTCAAAGCAGGCAGAATCTGATCTGCAAAGCACTTCATATTGGCATTTAATAATCTGGTTTTCCAGAAAACAGATTAGACACCACTAATTTCTTAACCTTGATTATGAAGGGAAAAATATAAATGCACCTAAAATGAGAAATTCTGATTGAGGGGAAAACAAATGTTAGAAATCATATCTTCTAATGTTTTGGTGCAGCATTCCAACCATCTGCAAACCACCTTTTAGCCTCACACTAATCTGACTTTCTAACACGCTGCAGGTTGACATCTACTGGCATCAGATTTTAAAAATGCTTCAATCAAGATCTGTAAAATCCTCATAATTAAAATGTCTTTGTTCTGTTTTATGATCAAACATTCCTGAAAACAGAGCCACCAGTCCCAGCAAGCACCCAAGATGCTCACAGGTGAGTTAAGGCACAATAAAAAGCTCAGTAATCTACCAAATCTCCTCAGAGAATGTTTGTTTATCACTGTGCCTGCAGACTCTCACACTGCAAATGTACTGGCAACTATTTCTAACAGACATGAATATAATTTGAAAAGTTTAAAAAATGCACAGAAAAAAGAAATCAACAGCCTCAATAAGAAATCTCAGAAAAGAAGTAAAATGACTTGGTAAACATGAATGATTGATAAGTTCTTCAATGGAAAACAAAAAGGGGGGAATCAAGAAGCAATGACCTTCTGTATCCATCCTTCAAGTAGCAGGTTTTAGAAACTTTTGTATTGTCCATAAAATTAGCTAGAAGATAAATCTCACTACTGTGATTTGCTCTTTATAAGTCCAAAGCCACTGTTCTGAGTTCTCACTGTATAATTACTTCAATATAGATAAAGTATGAGTCATCTGTTCTACTCTAACCTTTGCATTTAAATTTGGATTTTATTCTTGCTTATCTTTTTTCCTAAATTGATATTACTGTCTACTATGTTTATTAAAAACAACTTAAAGCCACAGTGCATGTCAAAATCAAACTCTGCACTGAGGCACCATTTGTTGTGCTATTTTAATTAACGTATCAGGGAGATTACAATTCTAATAATTTCTATTAACTATGTCAAAGTTTTCTTTCTCTTTCAAAATGTCAGATTTTGTTTCCTGTTTCAAATTATAGCTCAATACCCAGAAGGCTTTTAGTAAATGCTCTGCCCACCCAGGTATGAAACTCAGAGGCACTGTTTTGTTTTCCTGCTAACAGCAGAACCATGGTTGATTAGGGAGTGCCCTTAGCAGGTTCCCAAATTTTCCCCCTCTGGATTTCTTCCTCCTCTCTCATTCCTGGTGAGAGAAAATATTTAAAGCCCAGGAAATACATTCCTTGACCCAGAAGGAGACCAGTCAGAATCCCCTTCTCTCATTAATAAGCTTGTCCTGGAGCAGGACTGAAATTAAAAGGAAATGAAGAAGAAAGTCTACCACATCGAGGCTACACTGAGAAGATTTTAAGGTTAAATACTTGTTTGTCTGCATCCATTTTGCCCATGACTTACCACAATCCTTCTAAGGCACACTTGGGTAGTCAACTGGATCTCAGTGTACTTAAATGGCTGCAGGGTGAGCTGCTACATACAAAGAAAAGGTTTAGTTCCTAACTTGTTTCAGTGAATTCCTTACATGGTTTGGGCCCAGGTATCTAATACTGGCTCTAAGCCACTGAAATATGAAGAAAAAACTCACCTTCTTAGACTTACGGGGGTTGTAGTTATTTTTAAAGGTTCCCCTTTTAACCCTCTTCCTTCCTTTCCAGAGACCAAATCATGAGACCTGTTTTTCCCCAGCCATTATGGAACTGCACAGTAACACTTTCTGCTCCTCTGAATAAACAAAACCACAGCACTTAGTCAGCATTTTCAACGGGATTCCCTTCCTTCTTACAGACTCTTTTCCATGACTGATGGATATGAGCCTGGTGCCCATCACAGCTGTGGGGGTCCCCTGCAGGGAGCCAACTCTGGAGAAGGTTTTGCAAATCGTTCGCAGAGAGAGCAGACAAAGACTTGTCAGTCTCAAAGACTCCCACACACCACACTGAGACACTACAAGAATACCTTTTGGCTTTAATATCCTTTTTTTTTACTCAATTAAAGGGCAAGTGGTCCATTTGCTGCCATCAAGGCGGTTTCACAGCCCGAAAGTCTTTCAGCTCTTACTTTTGAGACAGAGGGATGTAGTGACATGAACAAACTTCACTACTGCTAATTAAATACAACACTGCTGTCTGCCTGTTCCTTTGCAAATCCAAACAAAATTAATTGACTCTGAGTTACCTTTTTTCTCCATATGAAAAAAAAAAAACGTGGTTTGGTACTAAAGTCAGTCCTAAGATATATTATGTAACTGATCTGCCACTACAGAAAAATCTCTGCAGGTTTTTCTTAGGATCTTGGTTATAAGTAGGTATCAGGATCTTTGAATAGAAAAGAGTGAATTCTTACCTGTGTAAAACATTTCCAGAAGTCTTTACACAAAGCTCAAGTTCTTTGCCTCCCCTTTCCTTGTGCAATGCAGGAGACTATAAGAAGAAGTCTATTATTGTACCTCCATCTGTGTCCTTCAAATGTTTTTAACAAACTCCTTTGATTCTGTTCATCTCATCTCTTTATTCTTAAAGGCATGGTATATTCATATCCTCTTAATCACTTCTCACCATTTTTTGCTCAAGTCCTACAACCCTTTTTCTATTGTTCTCTCAATTTTCTTATATATGTTGATGCAAATTACTCGAGCCCTACAATTATTATCAGGATTCTAGATGAGCTTTCACAACAATTTAGCAAAGCTGTAACTCTTTGCATGGCTCCCTATATCACAGTGGGTATAACCTGCAGAATTCAGCAGCAGAACACTCCCTGAGATTCACCTGAGGAGGGTGTCACTCTATTTTACAGTTTCTAACACATATGTGGATTTTTTTTCCACTCATTTTCTCTGAACTGTTCTTGTTTTTCTTGATATTTGAATGAAGTTTTGTCCCTTTCTCCTTTCTGGTGAAAAAAAGATGTGGTTTGGATTTGAGAGTCCCTCAGTACATGTTCAGAAAGCCCATTTTGAAAATACAGCCCACCTAGGAAGGAGGAGATGCCAGACCATTTTCAACCAAAAAACTTACAAGTAGACACACAAAAAAATCACCTCAAATTCACCAGCCTTTTTAGCAGTTCTACTGCAGATGCTCTAGTAACATTCACACTTGTTCACAAACCACTTCAGTCCCTGAGGAAGATTATTCAAGCACTACTCAGACTTGGGAGGCTGTTTCTCAAGTGCAGGGCTGTGCTTCACCCCCTCCTACTTAAACCCCCCAAAGCCAAGGGAAAAAAAGAGAAAAATAAGGTTCCTATGTGGTTACACATCCTGCAGAACAATGTTAGTCCTTTTGGGAACTGCAGTCCTTTCTGGTTCAATGGGTACAGAGTGAAAATAATTGCTGAGCCCAAATATTTCCCATCCTCAGTTGAGTTCCCATCAACACTCTGAAAGAGTCTGTTCTCAATCTCTGCGTTCAAAGAGTTGAACTGACACCAAACTGGGGTGGAGGAAGGTCTTCCTCTGCCCTCAGACTCTGCCACAGCCCTAAGGAGACCATGACACAAAGTCTTGGACATCCCAAAGGCAGCTGATACTGGGAAGATGGGAGAGAACTCTTGGAATGATGTAACAGGAGCAAGGTTTCAGGTCAGCTGAGACATCCAGCTTTCCCACCCTTGTTTGCTGTAGGTCCCACCAGGCTGGAGCAGCCAAGCAGAAAGGACAACAACCACAAAACCAGACAAAATTGTTTTATTGGCTGAGACTCACAGCACAACTTTGTCCTGGCTTTTGACTCCCTGGCAGCCAGTCTGGCAGAGCAGGGCAGTCGAGCAAGAGGAAAAGGAAGCAGATAAATGTGCTCTGAGATCTGTCCCCCTGGGAACTGTGTTGTATAAACATCATCTGAGAGTTCCTAACAACCCTTTCAGACCCTTCTGCGGGAGTATTTAACAGGTGAAGGGATCTCCTGTCCCTAAATGACACACACCTATTTCACCACAGGAAATCCTGAGCACAGCTTGGCCAAAAGCCTCTAGAGCAACTCAGTGAAATAGGATTTAAAGCACTTCATGGAATTTGACAGTATTCCCAGAATAACCTCTTCACTAATTGGGAAGAGGCAGAATTAATGTTTCTAAAAAATCAACTCTCTCAATTCTAGGCCAGATTTTGCTAAAACACAGTATAAGGAAAGAGTTCACTTTTGACCAACAACTAAACCTTGTATTTCAGAAGAGGTTAACATAGAAAAAAGAAGAGGAAAACAAACCAAACCAACCCAACAAACAAAAACCCAAAACAAAAACAAACAAACCAACAAACCCAAAAACAAACCAGAAAAGGCACCTTTCAACTCTAAGAATTCAAGACAAAAACCGAAGGAGACATAAAATACTGCAAAGGCTTCTGTTTGAAATTCATTTCCAGAAAGAACAGAGGAGAGGTAGAAGCTGGGGAAAAATTCACCTAGACAAATTATTTTCTGCCCTTATCCCTCAGTTCAGCCTTCAGTGCATTTTCCCATATAATCTTTATCAACTCTTGGAACATGATGGGACTGTAGCACAGTGGGACTCATAAATAAGTGAACTATTTTGATTTTTTGGTGTGTCACTGCTGATCCTGAAGCAGTTTCCAGATTGATGGCACTGACCTGCACCTAAAAGGAACAGATAGATTTTGGCATCATTTCAACACCAAACAAGAGAGTTAAAAAAATGCTAAAAGTCGCAGAGTTTGGCAGAGCCCTGTAATTAATGTCTTGTTGCTTTTCCCTTTTGTCAAAGTAGTCAAAATAATGTCATCTGAAATGATTTATTTCTATTTGTTTGGCAGCTCTCCAGCATTTCAATAGCAGGGTGGCTGCTGTGCTCAGTGTTGATTTCTCCCAGCCCATTATATTTGTACAAATTCACTTCTGTCGTACACAATCAGGCGAGGGAATAACACAAAGTTTTTTTAATATTCTGCCTTGACAACAAGCAAACAACCTGGAAGAGTGGATTTCAAATTCTGGCTGGGGATTAACATACAAATGTTCTGAAAATTAGGGATATAATTATGTAAAGTCAATTACAATTTTCAATTACTTATTTCCTAAGGCTTTGTACTAAGCAATGCTGGATACCCTGGGCTTGCTACTCCTCTCAGTCCTGTACATCATCTACCAACAAAGAAACACCATAGCCAAGTGACTCAAAATAAAAGGGTTTTAAGGACTTTGCAGGTGAACAGAAATGAAAAGAGTTGTGTGTCTCAGCTTCACAAAGTATTGAGGGTGGTCCTGGGGCTCTTGGCCACCCAAAGTTTTCACTATTCTGGTGACGGCAAAAGAGAGCTGAGGATCCAAATAAATTAACTGCAATACAAAATAAAGTCACTGATTAATAAAATCAATATGTGTGTATGTGTGTGAGCCTCTCTCAAATTTTATTCCCAGTTTGTAAGTAATAAAGAAGAGGGAGTCAATTAACTGCATTGAATGTAATCACAGGCCCATAAATTCTTTTTACTGTATTGACTTTCAGCTTTGCATACTAATGGCTCATATTCATTTTGTTTTTTTTTCCTCAGAAGTTTCCCCTGCAACGTGGTAATTACATAAATTGCAGATTTATTTTTTTTCTTTTCTTTTAGTGGCTATTGGGAAGAAAAAAAAAAAAAAAGGTAGTCATGAATTTTAAAACAATCATCATTTCCTTTCTTTTAGGAGAATCTCACTTCTGAACATCCCTGCATTATGAGTTCAGAGGGAGCACTTTTGGGAAGTACCTGCCATTTCCATGACTGGAAGAGTCGATTCAAATATTTTCCAGAATTAGAAGAGTCAACAAAAGAGACAAACTATGGAAATGGAAAGGTGACAGTGGCTGGGAAAGTGATCCTCATACAGAGCACTGAGTCCTATCACGGAGTCACATTTTAAGATAACTGCAAAACTTCTTGGAGAATGGACAAAGGGAAACTGCAACCACGTTGAAGAGATACAGGAAATGTCCTGCAAGAGAAGATTCTTTGTTTACTCTTTAAAATAGTAACAGAAAAAAAAAAAAGCCTGGATAGTTACACATTAAGTACAGAAATGTCCATTTCGAGATGACCTCAGCAGGTGAGGGGGAACAACTTCTGGAGAGGAACTCTATTTTATCCTTTATTTAAATGACTAGAAGGAACAGGGTCACTTTTAGATGCCTTCTGGGTAATTCTGTGATTCTTTAAAAATACGATGAAAAGGTAAATCTGAACAGAAGGAAGCCTTAAACTGGATTTTTAAGTTCTAGGAAAGCAAATCAACTTTCATTACTAGGTTACTTAAACCAGAATTTCCCATCTATTTGTTACATGACTTCAAACAGCAAAAAAGTATTTAAATTATGCATGGCTACAAGAATTGTCAGTTTTTCAAGCAAATTACTGAATAGGCTTAGAACATCTCACAAATATCTCTGTAATGACCAAACACAGTTTTATTTCTTCTATTTACTCATTACAGTCCAGTTCTGAAATATAAAACGTGCTTGATAAAATAAGATTTTCATCAGTTACCTACTGCCAGCCAGCAAAGCAGAAAATAGAGAAAATGGCCATTTCTATTTCATATTACTTAATATCCATCACTTTAATGGAAATGAGATAAAGTAGATAATGGCAATAAGAATAGTATTAGCAGCACAGACATATATCAAATATTTCTCAGAGGTACCATTGTTGTAGCATTTACATTGTTAATATTAAAATGTCTCCACCAGCATAACCCAATGTAACCAATATTATAAATATTACCTTTAATATAAAAGAGTTGAATGAGCTTTTAACCTTGAATTTGATTCAATGTTGAAAATAACTTTTATACTTACATGACCCAGCTCATGTGAATAGATGAATACTTTTCCCCTTCAAATAAATCTTTCTCCAAAGTTAAACTTCCCTGCACTCTTCTTAGGTGTAATTTCTATTGGACATTAAGTGATCACAGACCTTTTCTGTACTTCTTTCAAGTGTAACTCAGAGGCTGAAATGTCAATTTAGATGAGGCTTTTGAAAGCAATATTAAATACAAATAAAGACTTTAATAAATGTTCCATTCTGCAGATATTTCATTAATGGAAAGTGTACAGGAAGGTCATCCACATGTTCATATACCCTGAGTCCAAGCAGAGAGTGAGGAAAAAAAAAGTAAGGAGGGAAAATAAAAGGAAGTTTCGATTCTTCAGAATAAGCAGCACTTGGATCACAGAAATAAAAAAATTGGACAGAATCTAAAACACAAATCTGAATGTCTCTCACTGTGAAGAACTGAATAACCATGAGGTTTAATTTAAATACAAGGCATAGAAACAAAGAGCATGAAGCTCAACTTCTTACTCCAGGGGCTATTGACAAAAATTTTTTGCAAGTCAGATAATTATCAGATAATCATCAGACACAAGTGATAATGGAGGGGACACACACCAGTCTAAATAAGCACAATCTACCCTATAATGTGCCTGTGAATAAGGCAAGTGCAACACTAGGAATGCTGGAAAAGCAGAAATGGGAAATACTAATGGTATTGTGTCAGGTGGTGAGTTCTCATCTGGAACATTGTGCACTTCTTGTCATTTATATTCAAGAAAACGGAATCTAAATGAGCAAAGCAGAAAAAAAGGGAGTTAGGAGGACTGCTAAAAGAAGCTTAAAAAGCTGGGATTGTGTAGTTTTAGCAAAAGGAGGGTTCAAGAGGACACTGTAGGACTGTTCTGTTGAAAGACAGTATGAAATGAAACAGTGCAGACTAAGATTTCAGATGACACTGTTAGCAGAAAATTAATTCAGGTATGAATTGACCAGGAATAAATACAATCCCAAAAATACAACATTTCTGACAATAAGAAGACAGGAGTTCTGAAACAGCCCTTCAGGAAGTGCTGGGACAAAAATAACCCTTAATTTTAATGAGAATCTTCACGGATTAAAAGACATGTCTGCAATATCGAGGGTCTGAGGATAAGGAATGTAAGAGGCTTCTTTTTGGCTTGCATTTCTTCTCTCATAAATGCATATATTGGCAGACATCAATTGCTTCTCACTCTCTAAGCTGAGACACAAACTCCCCTCTTCGTGGTGCACAAGGAAGAATAGAAAGGCTGCTATTAAAAACACAAGCACTGGTTTATTTTTCATAAAATGATGGAGTGATACTGCAACCAGGAATAAAAAAAAAAAACCACCCTCAACTTCAGATCCCCCAAGAATGACATTAAAAAGTTAAGCAGCACTTAGTCTTCTTTAGGATGTCATTTCTGCTCAGTGTAACTGTAAGATACCTAATGCAGATGGATGGGCTAAGCAGACTCTGTGAAGACAAGGTTTCCTTCTTTACATCCAGTCTAAAAGCTTTTAAAATCTCTCTGTCAGAAACAATTTGACTGCATATCAATTGCATCCCCCTACTACTGCAAAACTTATAATAAGAGAGTGTCGTGGAGAAGAAAAAACACATTTTGATAACTCTGACAGGAAAATGAAACACTGTCAAAAAAAAAAAAAAAAAAGAAAATAAACCAAAAAAGTTGGGACTGCACATTAACCTCACTTTGCTCATTAAAGTTCTCACTCCATTAAAAGAGCAGCTGGGATAGATCCGAGTGATGCCACACTTTGGTGCTCTCTGAGAGTTCATTCCTGATGTTTCTCTGTTGTCCTCATGAAGAACAGGGCATCCATGGGGTTTATAATACATTTGTTTATAATCCAGATCAACTAACAAAACAAAAACTGCTTAACTTCACCCCTGACACAGAGTTTGTGCAGTGCCTGTATGTAAGAAATGAGTCAGGCATTTTCATGTTTTCAACATACAGTCTGAGGTTTTATACAGTTCTTTAAGCATAGGATTAATAGAGAGAAATCCACTCTGCTTTGAAAAGGAAAGATCTGGAACAGGTCTTAGTTCTTTCTCAAAAAGTAAAGAAG
Source organism: Pseudopipra pipra (assembly GCF_036250125.1). Taxonomy (NCBI): domain Eukaryota; kingdom Metazoa; phylum Chordata; class Aves; order Passeriformes; family Pipridae; genus Pseudopipra; species Pseudopipra pipra. Next base: position 72,356,221 of record NC_087552.1, read on the forward strand.
AAGAGATACAAAGTTCATAATTTTGCCTGGAGTTCTCAAAGGAAGCAAAACAATCAGTTTTATCCACAAAAAAACACGTATTTATCAACATACTAGAAGGAGAATAATTGAATGATCTTCCATATATATCTATAAGAATAACCAAACTGATCCCCAGGGTGAGAGGCATCATTTCCCAAATGCTTATATTCTGTGTCTCTGTAAAATTATAATTCTCCTCACACTGTCTCCATTTAGCTCATAGTTTTCATAATGGCTCTAATAAATAGCAGTAATGGTGGATATTTCCAAAGGACATACTGGTGGCTTTATTCTCATTTCACAATACAGCCTAAGCAAGAGCAAAAATAAAATAAATGCCAGACATGCAGGGAAGACTGGGAGCAGCTCCATTAAAGTCAATAGTTATACATAAAAATACATAAAACAGGGAAAGAAGAATAACAAATGTCTTTAGATAATGTATGAGAATCACAGTATGAACCCTCAGCACAGATACACCTACAAAGAGAAGTTAGTCAGGAGAGCCAATTTTTAACTTGCCATTTCCAGGTAAAGGGGGAAAGAATAAAAATTTCATAGCATCAGCAGTGTCTGCGGAACTCTTTTGTGCTAAATTGTATGTCCTGAACAATTCAAAGCTCAAAGTATGGAAATTAACATCACAATCCATTGCACCTACTGCTTTCATTTGTGATTGGAGGTTGTTTTTCAGCAGATCCATCAATTTGGATGGAAAAAAAAAATAGTTCTTATTAGCCAAAGCATTTTTATTATTTCCAAAAGCTTTAAAAAGTGGTATTTTTTTCACGATTTCAAAAAATGTAAGCAACTTTGATTTTTACCCCTGGATCATGTCGATTTAGTTAGAGGGAGGAAAAAAACCCCAAGGTTTTCTTTTGTCAAGACTTTATAACAAGTTTTATTTTGAAGAGAGGGTTTATAGAAACGTCATGGTTTAACCCCAGCCTGCAACTAAGCCCCACGGGGCTTCTCTCTCTCTGCCCCTGCCCTGGTGGGATGGGGAGGAGAATCACAAAAAGGTACAACCCAAGGGTTGAGGTAAGAACAGCTGAGTAAATGAAATAAAGTAAAATATAATAATAATAATAATAATAAAAACAACAACACTAACAATGATGATGATGAAAAGAGAGAGGAACAAAACCCAAATAACACAAGTGATGCACAGTGCAATTGCTCACCACTCACTGACTGGTGCCCAGCCAGGCCCCAGGCAGGGATAGGCCCCTCCCAGCCAACTCCCCCAGTTTACATCCTGGGAATGATGTTCTGTGGTGTGGAATATCCCTCTGGCCAGTTCAGGTCACCTGTCCTGGCCTTGCTCCCTCCTGTTTTCTCGTGCTCCTGCTCAGAGGAAGAGCACAGGAAACTGAAAATTCTTGATTTAGGGTGACAACTAAAACATCACTGTGTTATCAACATTAATCTCATCCTAAATCCAAAACACAGCCCTGTGCTCACTACCAGGAAGAAAATTAACTCTCATCCCAGCCAGAACTAAGATGGGAAATCATATAAACTTACAAACTATTTGGATAAAAGTTACTGATTACTGATAAAGGAGACATCAATGACACTTCTAAACCACATATTTTGACATACCCTTCCACTTTCCTGGGAATACACAAGAGGATGCATGGACTTTATTTAACAGAACCTCATTGTAATCTGCTGGTCAGGAGAGCTGGGCTGGAAGAAGGGATCAAGAAGGATGCAGCAAACAAGGAGACTGATTCCCAAACCTCTTATTTAAATGCTGCATTATGCCTTGTGACTCTTCTCTGCTTGTCTGCTTAGAGTTGCAATATCCTAGCTCAGTATTTTGTATTCTTAAGGAAAAAAAATTAACTTTGGTAGATCAGAAAGCTCCTGAGACATCTCATCACGCTCCCACCCAGCACAGGTAGTTCTCACACAGCTCTTGCCAGCTCAGCATATTCTCAATTTTATGGCCTTATTTTGACATAGAGTGAGACTCCTCTAATCAAAGACATGTCTCAGACACAACATTTCTTGTATTGGAGCCAGCAGTCAGAAATATCTTTGTAGACAATAAAGAAATGCAAACTTTAGGGTTATAACACTTTGCTCTCTAAAGTAAAAGTAATGAGACTATTTATCTCCTTAAGAAAACATTTTTCCTTCTTTTCCTGGAGTGAACCCAAGGTGAGAATCATTTCAGAGGAGATGGGTTCACCCAGAATGGCTTTTAGAGACACTCCTTCATGAACATACAGGGAATGTCCTTTCTGTCCCATGGGTTTCAATGCAAGAACAGTCTCATGAGAAGCACATTCTTCACTGGACTAGTGAAGGGCTCCAAACATTAAGGAGAAGATGAACAGATTTTTACTACCATGACACAACTGCCAAATACTACAAGGAATAAATATCATGACAAAATCAGCTTGAAAAAAACAAAATCGATTATCATTTTAATGGAAATTTTTTCTTAAGACCAAACTCTTAGAGCAATACATTTTTCTTTTTTACTGGAGAAAAGCCAGTTTAGCAAAGGAACCATGAGCTGCATTGTCTCCTCTCTCCAGCTCCCAAGTAAACCAGCTTGTACAGGAGCCCTGGTTTCTTCTCTCTCCTCAATCCCTCTGCTCCACTGTCTCCCAGTTTGCACTGAGCTGACCAGTAAAAGGAATGTTCTCCACTAGTAAATTCCTGCTACAGTGGATCAGTTACACCAGATCATCCCATGCAAAGTTCTTGGCAGTACAATTCAAGGTACAGGTACCCTATTCCCAGTCCTGTCCTTTGCCTTTGAGTGTTGCTGGACAGGTCAGACCACCTTTCTGCCCCTCTGTTTTCCATTTAAAATTGAGTTAGGAATACTCAATCTTTTATAAAGGAATTGGAATCCACAGCTGAAGAGAAATATATTTTTTTTTCTTTTTCATCATTGACCACTCAGACCTTCTAATTTATTTTGGGTCCACTCTTCTTTCCAAGTTTATTGGTGGAGGAGAAGGGAGTGAAAATGGTTTTGTAACATGTTGAGTTACAGTCTTCCTCACAGAGCCTTTAAGGTGTATATTCAATTCCAAGACCCAAGAAACTCAAGCAGTGGTTCCATGGTGAACCCAATCAGTTTAACAAATATATTCAAGCTTTATGGTGCTGCAGATGCTTATCAAAAAGTTGTTTGCTTTTAAGTAAGATTTATTTAAATAACTCATATACTGAATCAATAAAACACCACCTCTTGCTGCATATTTTACACAGCTCTCACCCAGCAGTTCAAAATATTCAATAGATTTATAATGAGCTTCATTGTCCCCAGCTGCAGTTGGGTTTTACATCCTTTCACACCTAATCCTCACCATCTGCACAGTCAAGATTAGACATGATCCCTAGTGGACCTTGCAGCGTGTGAGCATCCAGCTCAGTGGCTCAGACAAATTTCCCTCATCAGTCAAACCACATCCCCTGCACCTACAATTACTCCACAGCATTACAGAGAGACTCACTTGAGTCACAGAAATACATTAATATTACTTTGCAATTATTCAGCACCTGGGAGAGTTATACTTTTAAATTACTCGTGAATTGTAGCCTGATGTTCCAGGTTCTCAGGTGTTTTAAAAATTTATAACTAAACATAGTGTCTGTTTGTCACCATATTATCACAGGGCCTGCCTTATTGTACCAGTTTTAGAATTTAAAACAGAGGTTTGAATGTTCAAAACAACCTGTGCACAAAGAGTATAGAAGTACCTTGTAAAGGTCAGTTCTAAAATGCTCATTATGGCTTTGGCCTTTTAGATTTTTTTTTATTTTTTTTTTTTTTTTGCAATTACTTGAAATCTTTGAGTCCTTGAGCTCTTTGCACAGAAAAACACACAATACTTCAGACAGTGGGCTCTGTATAATTCACCTTTCACATCATTCAAATATACTTCTACAGTTTTCTTTAATATTGCAAAGTTAGCAGCAATATTCTTGTGCAAGGCCTTTGAAGTCACTATTATCTCTGGCTGCAAAATCAAACATTAAGCTGACATATCGACTAGCTCATTAAATTCTGTTGCTTTTGTTGCTGTTTTGGGGAGTTTCAGGTTATTTTTCTCAAGGAACAGATTCTAAAGTCCTTTTTCATGTGAGAATTAAAGCCTGAAGGATGCAGCCCAGCATCACCACCCATGTGAGCTACATGACAGCCCAATCATGCAGCTACTCTGGCACGTAGCAATTTGAGAAACAGAAACCCACGGTTACCAAATCGAGGTGTTTGGTTTGGGTTTACTGAACAGGGATAATTCAGCCAAAGAGGACAGGAAATAACAGTGACACTGCTTCAAACCAAGGGAGTGACATAAATTCAGATTACCAGCACAGAGCCACTGTATGACAGCATCAGTACATCCCCTAAATTCATGGCATGCTCCACATCCCAGATGCTTTGGGATGGGAGAAGGGTTTCACAGGCTGGTCTGCACACAGGACCAAATTCAGTCCAGTGGTCACACAAAGCCAGGGCAAAAAGTGCTTGGAGCTGGTCCTGACAGCCAGTTAATGCACAGATATGTGTGTACAGGGATCTGAGGGATGAAAACAATCCTGCATCCTCTGTTTAGATATCCCTTTAATTCTTCTGTCTTTAGTGCCATTTCTTACAGCTTCACTAGAGACGTTTGGTGCACCTCAAACGGGGAGTTAGAATGCAGCACAAGTTACTTTAAATAACAAATAAAATAATTATTAAAAAAAAGCCTATGAGAGTTGTCTCAATCATGATGTAAAACAACCAGTATTTTAATTTATTATAACAACTCTCTTTCTCTTTAAAAATTCTGGCTCTCAGAAAAGTTTCAATCTAAGGAAGAGAAATACCAATTTTGTCCTAATGTATTTTCCTCGTTACTTTGAAAATAATGAATAGTTTGAAACAAGTGAGAAAAGAAAGTTGTAATTTCTGGTCTGGAAAAAAAAATCTCTATTTTTGGAAAAGCAATGAGCATGGTTTTCTTCTATTAAAGCACAAGAATAATAGGTGTTAATGATGACACTTCTGCTAATTTCATAACCCTTTCTCCCAGCTGAATGAAAGAGGTTTTATTCAATGAGCCTCAATGAATTCAAACATTGAACACCATCCAGTAAAATCACTGCAACAGCATCACACAGCACATCTAAACAGTGCAAATACATATATTTTAGCTCACTGCTAGATAATAGACTAACTATATTTGCACTCCTCAGAAGCAAATACTCTTGAAAACAAAATTAGACTTTAGAAAAAAATATTTAAAAAGAAGCAGTGAACCCCTACAGCTCAGGGAAACACAGTGCAAGGTCTGCAATAATATATCCTGTAACTGCATTTTATTGCCTTCAGTGATTTTTCCATGGATGTCCTAATCCCTAATTTTAAAAAACCATTGTCTCACTCATCAGTTTCTTGAATATAAAAGAGTCACTGCCAGGAACATGAAATATGGATGTCAAAACCCCCCATGTACCAGACAGAGCTACACTACCTTAGGAGTAACCATAAGAAAAAAATGAGCATTGGCACAAAATTCCTTGTTCACAGACTTAATAGGAATTATTGTAAGAAATGGGAGTCTTGCTATTCTTCGACCTACACAAAATGGATCAATTAGTGATCTTTTCCAAATTCTGCACCATTCCAGTTCAGGCACCTGAAGCTGCACTGTCTCACATCCCAGCCGAGCAAAACTTCCTGTCAGCCTCAGTCCTGGATTTCTGCAAGCTGGAAATTGGTTCATGAAATGTATCTGAAATTGGAAAGGCAGTGCCACTGTTTCCACACACACACTGGTTTGTGGAAGGAGAAACATGAAGAAAAAATACCTTAGCATAACTGTTTCTTCAGGAACTTCCCAAGGACATTTGGGAGATGGGAAAAGGGAACCAACCTGGACCAGAAAGGATAAAGAAGGACAACTGGATGGCTGAAGTGAGTGGTTCCAGAGAAGGCTGGCTGAAAGAGGTGAGAATTTGCAGCTGATGAGAAGTGAACGAGACAGGCTTTGTGCTGGGATGACAGCACATGACAGTGTAATTAAATATTTACCACAATGAGGAGCCACAAGGGAGTGTCCACATGCAAAACTTTTATTTCCTCCTGACAGCTTGGCCTTGCAACCCTTACAGTGCTCTTTTAACAACGTGTGTGTGTGTGTGTGTAGTAAATGTAATTACACACACACTTCACACCACACGCCAGTTTTCATATGGTGATATTACCATTCCTTACAGATTAATTAAGCCTAACAAGACACCCATAATTAGACTGCTAAGGTTTATTATTTCTCTTTTACTATTGGGAAACAGACCCAGTGAGATTAAGTGCTTATCTAAGTAAATGAATCCCTAAATTACAGTGGGCGCAGAGTCCAAGGGCTCTGATTCCCAACCAAACGACTACTTAAATCTCGAAGGCTCCGTGCATGGGCATTAAACAAATTGTCTGTGTTTAGCTGTCAATGTGTCCTTTTCTGGATGAAAAATTGCTCCCAGAATTAGATATTAACAGTAACAGTTGTCAACCTTTCCCTTAAAAAATTAAATCAATCCAACACCTTTCCGAACCCTTAATTTTGAGTGTTTGGTTCCAGATGACTTTCAGCAACATAAAGTGCATTTATGTCCATCTCTGTGAGATGTGGGAACAGAGCCTTTACTAAGCCACTGCTCTAATTAATTGAAATGTTTTTGCAGATTGAGAAATACATTAGATAAATTATAATTTCTTTCATCAGATGTCAGATCAATTAAGACAGGAGCACATACAGGTATCGAAGCATCATATGGTTATTTTTTAACCTTCAGCTTTACAGGGCTTCATAAAAAGCAATGAAATTTAAGAAAATGTTTCCTCTTTTAGATTACAAATAAGCACTAATAAAAGTCCTGAAATATGACTTTCATTTTTAAAGGCTATTTCTAACAACCACAGATTAAAATATGGGAAAAAATATACTTTTTTTTGTTTAAAAAAAAGAAAGTTGTGAGTAATGCAGAGGATAGAGGACCTGAAAGACCATTAGTCTAATCCAAAGTGATAGTTCCTATATTCCTAATGTAAAGAAGCCATATAACAACCTACAGCCAAATCCATTAGTAAAACTAATGACCTTCTGACACCAAATCACATTTTTTACTCCCTGTTTAATTGCAAAATCACTGAACAACTACGATTTAAGATCATCTGCATCCAGCTCCTTATAAAACTCCTGCATATGGGTGAGCTCTCCCGGTCCTTGTGACACAGACTGTCACAGAACATGTCACCTTCCCTTTGCACACCATCCACACCTGAAAGGAAAGCAGACACTGTCTTTTGAGGCTTGAAATCCCTCATTATCGATCCACGGAACATTAGTGCATTTCATGGCTTGTTTTTTTCCATAAAAATAGTAACAAGGTTGTGTTCAAGTGCCACTCTTTAAAGAAACAACAAAATACAAACAAAGCAGCATAAGCCTCAGTGCACAGTTGGGTTCCACTGATGCTCCTGGAAAAGGTCAAGACTGTTACAACTTCCACTTTGGAAAAGCCAAAGGAAGTGATTTCCCAATAGCTCCACACACCAAAGTGTTTTGTCAGCTCTTGGCCAGCCCTGGGGAATCCTAAAGCTGCAATTTGTCTGAGCTCTTCTCTTTCTCTTTCCCCCACCTCTAGAATTTTCCAGCACAAACCCCTTCACATCACTGTTCTCACTCCCCCACCTTCTGCCAGACAAGTTAAGGCTCAGGGTCTCTTTGTATCAGTGTTTCTTGAATGAAGAACTAATACGAAAAAAGAAAAAACAATCCCTGCATCAATCATTCCAGGAAGAGAAATTTGAATTTACTTAACACTGAGTAGTAATATCAGCAAACTTTGATTTTTCTTTTTCCATTTGGTATAACTACCCTACTTTTGTTTCCTGCTGCCAAAGGAGTAGCAGTAGACACCCCATAATCACTCTGTTGCTTTCTTCTTGTCCATTTATCTCTGGTTCTGACTTACTGCTCTGCTGGAGATGCAAACATCAGGAAACTCAAGAACAACCCCCACCAGCAGTACCAGGAAACAGAATCATTTTGACAAAGTGCAAGTACAGAAACACCTTGTCAAACACAACAGATAATGAGCTGGGAATCAGCCTTCAAGTTACCTGAACCAAAAAGAGATGAAAGCTGGCCAAACACTGGCTAGTTATTACAAAGAATTCGAAGTCCCACTCACATAGGAACGTTTCAACAGATGATACCTAAAAATGACAGATAAAACCAAAATATCACAAAGAAGGATTTTGTTTACTCATCTCTCCAACCTGTGAGTTGAAAAGGAATGCATGAAAGTGCTCTGGTTTCTCCCTTTTTCTATACAGCCCCTTGGAAAGGCACCAAAGCCATCTGCAGACATCAAGACTCCAGCTACTTGCTCCTGTAGACTCCTGCCCTATTCCTGGACCAAAAAGAGGGAATTGGGCTAAATGGCAGGCAAAAAAATCAGAATAAACAAATCATAAACCCTTAACTGTTGAAATAATGAAGGGCAAAGTGAACTTAAACAGTTTGATAGTCAACTGTATATTAAATATCACTGTTACAAGACACAGAAACATCATGTTATAGACAATATATGGTGGTCTGTCTTATAAGTTGTACAGTATTTTAATGTTGTCCACTGAGCTTGCACACAAGATAACACAGACTCCTAACTTCTGCTGTATGCCCACTCCCAAAATACACTAAAATCCATTTCTTTTAGAGGTTAAATTAAGTATTTCTGATTAGTAATATGGTGCTGGCACTGTCTGGAAGCTTTTTTCCCACCTATGGTACCTGGGGTACTCCTGGGTTTAGGGCTGTTTTCACTGGTGCTGTTCTCAGTGTTGTTCTCTGGTTCTTTAATCACATTTAGCCTTCAAAATATTTTTCACAGATTTATACAGTCCTACTGTGGAAAAGCAGGACCAAACAGTATCTCTCTTCTCTGCTTGATAATAAACTCAGTTCTGAGCGATACCCTTTGTATTGAATTTTTCCCCCCCATACTTAAAACTAAAAGCTGCCAGAACTTAAGATTTACAAATATGTGACAACCTTTTCACTGTATCTCACTCCCTCCTTCCATTCTCCTGCCTCATTTAGCTTTTTCTATCTTACTTTGTTTAATTGCACCATCTACATTCCTCTTACACATCCACCTTCCTTTACTTCTTCTTGCTTTTACTTTCTCCATCAATCCCTTTTCACCCAGCAGGCAGGTGCTTGCATTGTGCAGATGGAGGGGGCAAACCACTTGGTCAATTGAACCAAAAAAACATGGAAAAAATGAGAAAAAATATATGAGAGAGAGAAAATAATTACACTTTAGGGGGAAAAAAAAAGACTACAGTGTTTTTAAGGTGAATAATGATGTTTACACCAAGATAAAAAGCACAGTGAGTCACAGAGCTGCAGATCCTCCTGTGGAAGAATTACTGTTGAAAACTAAACTCTTGAACTTCCCAAACAAATAAATAAACAAAAGACTCTACAAGATAAATTTCTGACTGTGGACCAAAACAGAGCAGGAAACTTTAACGGGGAAGAGGATTTAAGGGCTGCCAGATTTTCAAAACAATCCTTCATTCCATGATCTAGAGCTTTGACACACTGTCTGAAAATTCAACTTATACTGACATTTTCTTCTTTCTCCCCTGTTCAGTTTAGCCATGAATCACCTGTTCTGCTGCTCCGGGGTGCAAGATGCTGTTAACAATTTGACATTCCTCCCACTGTGCAGTAACCACATTCCAGTCCTTGCTCCTACTGATTGCAAATGGGGCACAGGGATCTCTCAGATAAAACTATTTATTATGGCATCACAACACATGCTACACTCGTGCCTTGGTGACCCAGCAGTGCCTCTCCAGCAATAAACATCTTTGGAATAAGCAGCTCTGACACACAGCATGAAAATCTGGGATGGACCATTCACATCTCCAAAAATACAGAATTTTCTCCCAGTGGATTCATAATTTTATCAAACCTCAACAAGAGACCAGATCCACCAAGTAATAAGACAGTATATCTAATTCTTGTTTACTTATCTACTTCTGTCTGCTTGAGTTTTTAAACATCTTTGTGGACACGTGTCCCAATTCCTGTATCATGTGTTACTTAAATAAATTCCTATGAAACCTTTGCCTCAGTTTCTCAACTGCAGCAACACCCATCAGCTCATTTCCACTGCACAGCTATTTTCATCCTCCTTTTCTCACTAATGACCACCTTACTTTATAAAAGATCGAGGGTGGGGAAGGTACACAAAATAAATACAACTGGAAGTGTAAAAAAGCTGCCTGAGAGATATTGAAAAGCAGATTAAAAAAACAACCAAACAAAAAACTTGACAGTTTGGGGCTTTTTTCTGTCTTGTGAGGGGGAAAAAAAAAAGTGAATACAATCAACAGAATACTAAAATTATCCTGTTTATGAAAAAAAGAGGTAATAGGCATGTGAAACATAGAGTTAACAGTGGCTGACTTTGCATCTTTGTATTTCCAAATACTTCAAACACTTAGGGGAAATTTAGGTGCGATTTTTTTTTTCCAATTTCGCCTCTAACCTCTAATTAAAAGTCAGACTGAAAAAAAACATCATTCACTGATAAATACATGGAAACTTTAATATTTACCAGAATAAGTGTGCTAAATATGGATAACAAATTAAATGCTAAAGCATAAAAATAGAGCTATTTATCAGCCTGCTTTTACTTTCCCATTCACACATCCTATATATATATACACACACAGTTTTTAATTTGGAGGTGGGTTATACTTCAGAATTCTAATTCTCATCCTAAAAACATGGGTTTTTTCTGTGTACAGCTCAGTGCTAAAGAGCAGAAATGTTACACTCTGTCATTTCACGAGCTGATCCAGCAAGAATTACATCATTTAAGGCAACAAAATCGTGGGCTAGAAGTCTGGTAAAAAAACAATATCACACTACCAAGGGCATCAGCTGAAGGATTGTTCACCATCCACATCCTCTCAGACTAAGACTGTCCATAGGGAACACCATTTCTCTTTCCCAGAGGCAGCTTCCCAAGTGCCAATGGCAGAGCCCTTACACTGCAGACATCACACTAATACCACAGCTTCAGATTTTGACATTAATGGGTTTTCTTTAACATATGATGGAACAAATGCCTCATTTCTCCCCATCAGCTCTCAAAAAGATGCTAAGTGCCTTTACTCAGCTGTGACGGTGCCACCGCGTGCGAGAGCATTCCTACAGTTTTGAAGGGAACAGGGGAAATTTCCACAGTCTGGAGGAAGCAACAGCTTCTTGTGTTCAAGGAAAAGAACCCCCCAAGTAATCAGGAAAACACTGTTGGTTATTTTTACATATAGGAAACTGAGGATCAGACAAGACTTTGGCAAAGCCATGGGAGAGATCAACAAACAGGGCCAGCTGTGAAGTTCGACCATCACTGCCCCAAGTCGTACTCATCAGTCACTGACCATCAGCTCTTGGTGCTGCAGGGATGTAACAGCTGTTATGTTCCATGTTACATTCTCTATTCCATAGAGAACTGGGAATAAAACACCTGTAAAGAGGCATTAGGACACAGGACGTTGTGACCCATCCCATTCCTGACATTCCAGTCAACTGAGGGCACCCCGAGGGCTGCAGGAGGCCCCAGGCCTGGTGGGTCAGGCACAGTCTGTGGCACACAGTGAAAGAAAATGTAAGCTTTGATACCAACATGAAATCAAATCCCTGATTACATGATTAATCATTACAATTACTGATTACAAGACAGGACCCTGCCCTGGCACACACACTCCTACTCAACCCACAGTGCTTCCTTTCCTCTTCACATGCCACAGTCGAGAATTCGGAGGAAACACCTTCAAATCTCAAAATTCAGAAGAGATTTTTCTATCATATAAGGACATGGTGGCTTCTTTTATTCACTGAAACCCATTAAAATGCAGATATTATTGAGAACCTGGTCTAGCGGAAGGTGTCCCTGCCCATGGCAGTGGAGCTGGAATAAGATGGTCTTTAAGGTCCCTTCCAATCCAAACTATTCCATGATTCTATGATGATTATTGCTGATTATATGATCTCTTATCTCACAACTAGAAAGAAGTGCACTCCAGTGAATAAGAGCTATAGCTACAGCTCATTCTCCCACTGCTTGTCGTGGTTTTATTTAGTTAAGGAATTTGCATGAAACCTTCAGATGACACACAATACATATGTACAGACACATTTTGTTTTACCCCATTCCCACTGTTGTTTAGTGAAATGGTGGCATCTATCACAAATCAATGGAGTAGAATGATACAACTCTACTACTAGGAGGAAAAATGTGAATAAATGATCGTGAATGCAGAAAATTGTAGAATTTTTTTCTTTTTAATTGCTGTTTGCATTGTGGCATGTGCTTCAGGCTGCACCAACAACCAAGGGCAGATCCCTACCAGTTATTCATTAAGCCAATTTTCTTACACACAATAAGCTATTAAGGTCATAATGAATATCCTATAAAAGCACCTTAGGAAAATAGAAGTGATACATATCACAGTCAAGCCCTTTACTGTAGTTCATTAAACTTGTTTTCTACTTCATGTGGTATCTTCCACAATGAACTTTATTAGCAAGCCAGAGTTTTTTTTTCTGATTTCACTGTCTCTCCACACTAAGAAGACAGAAAAACGAGAGCATGTGCTGCAGCACATTCTCTTCTTACAAACAATTTTCTGGCAACTTCAGGAAGAATATAGATTCTCACAGCATTCACTTAACCTCTTGGGCAAAACTGTATTTCTAAGTATAGCTCCATGAATTTGTAGACAAGAAACACGCAGTATAATTTAGTGTGGGCTTTGAAACACACAAAAATATTTCACTGGGCCACCATAACTTTGGGCACTGCCTGTCTGGAGCACTCAGCAATTCAGAAAGGAAAAAATGAGAGACTGCTGGAATTAATTCACTCTACAACCATAGATGGGCTTCACCTCTATAAATGGAGAAAGAAGTTCAGCTTCTTTCAATTCACACATATAATTATGTTTAATTTTTGTTAAACAGACACTGCAGGAAGGGTTTTGTTGGTGGGTGCTTTTGGCCTTTTCTTATTTCTCTTGGCTCACAGGAAAACACAGGTCATTATGGGAGACAGTTACAAGCTATTTCCTTTCCCTAAACAAACCCTTATTGCATAAAAATATGATGCAGCTTTTGTTTGTAAGCCTTAACAATTTGGTGGCATGAGATACAGTTAGAAGCTAAACACTCAGCATGCCTTGCAGGATACAAAGCCAAGCCAAAATCTTCAGGTTTCAGGTACTATTTTAGAAACACAGAATTCTCTCTGAGAGAGCTTTACCTTCTGCTGGCATTCATAGAATCACACAATCGCAGAATGGTTTGGGTTGGAAGGGACCTTAAAGACCATCCAGCTCTACTTTCCTGTCATGGGCAAGGACACCTTCCACTATCCCAGATTTCTCTATCCAACCTGGCCTTGGACACTTCCAGGGGTGGGGCAGCCCTGTGCCAGGGTCTCACCACCCTCACAGGGAAGAATTTCTTCCTCATATCTCTCATATGCCTTTTTTTTTTTTTTTCAAGAAGAAACTGCAAAGTTCACCCATCTGGAGAAGGTCAGGGAGATACCAAGGCACTCACATGCAAAGCTGATCAACTCCCAAATCCCTCCAGTATAGGAGTGAAGACCTAACATTTCTTTGGCACTGCCTGGATGAATTCACATCTCTCCAGTGGCTTTTTCCTGTGCTATATTTTCTGATGGTAATAATAATTTAACCTGTGCTAATAGGTGACTGTCAACTGATTACAGCATTTTGTTGTAGGAACAAACTGATGGCTGCTCCAAGTGTGTTCCTCAATGGCAAATCCTAAATATAATTATAGCAGTGCAGTGTACTAGTACATGGAATCTACCCCACTTTTAAAGCCACATAATTTAAAAATATCCCCTTCCTTTTGTTTTATCCCCTTCCTTTATCTTTTGTTTTAATTCAAGCTTGGTTTGATTTGGTTTTTAAATTAATTTTAATAAACTTTACTAGGAGAATCAGGGAGGGATTAGCCACTCAATGTTAAACACAAATGAATAGAGATTTTTTTGTGTGACCCAATATCAGTAATCAGTAATTTTCACTGACTTCATCAAATCATGCATTTTAATCATTGATTTAGTTCAAACTTCACATGTGATGCATGGTTGCCTTTGATTCAGAGTGACAAGAAAAAAAGTTTACTGTTAAAGATTAATCATATTCTTCTGTTCCCACTCTCCTACTGCTCATAGATTTAGGAGGATGCACTAAACTGTAGTTTTATTTCCTCATTATGAAAAAATCTGGTTTAGATTCCATTTATTTGTAATTTATTCTTTCACATTTCTTACTCAATAGTAAGTAATGTAAGAAATACATGTAACAGAAATTCATTTCATTCATTCACTTTTGTACTTGACTAATAAATGGTGGCTACTCTCACAAAGTCCTTCTGTTTACTCATGATTCTAAAATTTGTACTTTGCCTTTTTCTTCTTTGTTTCTTCTTTTAAAATGTCCTTATGGTCACTATCTCTCAATTTAGTATCACTTGGAAAAACTCTTACTCCTGCCTTCATGTTTTTGGTACAGGGAGCTTTGCCAGCTATAAGGAACAAATTTTTTACAAAAAGGGTGGGCAGGCCCTGGCACAGGTTGCCCAGAAAAGCTGTGGCTGCCCCATCCCTGGAAGTGTCCAAGGCCAGGTTGGCTGGGGCTTGGAGAAATCTGGGATAGTGGAAGGTGTTCCTGCCCATGGCACGAGGTGGAACTGGATGATCTATAAGGGCCCCTTCCAACCCAAACCATTCTTTGATTCTATGAGTTTATCCTTTGTTCCTGATGTGAATCTTCATTTTGTATAAAACCTACTGTATCAGGAGCAGAAGATCTGCCATTCCAAACCTTACCATATAATTATCAAATCACACCCATTAATAACAAAAAAAAGGAAATAAACCCCATTTTTTCTCTTCAATATATCTCATCCATTTCTTATCCTAAGCTTAACAAAGTCATATTTTCACATTAAGCAGCAATATTTCCCACACAATTTGCATCAATGTCTACAGAATTCTGGTTTTTATTTTAAATGATATTTAAAAGAGGTTCTGTCATTTATAGTTGCAAAGATAACTGCTGAAACATGAAAGCAAGAATATCAATGCCATGGCTGCCTCCTAAGCTTGACAGCTCCAGTGCCTCTGCTGCTGCTCAGAACAGGATGCTGAGCAGACACAGTGAAATTACAAAAAAAACCTAAAAATAATTAAAAGGAAAACACTTAAGCAGCTTTTCTCACTTTTTAAGACTGACTCCTCCCCTCTTGGTGTTGCTCCCAACAAAACTCGCAAGCAAGCTCTTTTCTTTTCTGCTTGTCAAATATGGCAGGTTTTGATGATAAAAAGGGACAATTAGGAAGAACTGGAATTGAAAATCATCCCTCTTTCTGAGGGCAAGCACAGGGTCCTGCACAGAGGAGAGTTAAAGGTGGGATTAGAGGGGAGGAAGGTGGAGGATGGTGGATCATCCAGTTTCACTTCTGTGTTCACTCTGCTGTTGCAAAGTTTTTTGCCCTTTCTGGACTTTCCCCAAGAGAAGCTCATGGCCCCACACGTGGTTTTTTAGCTGCAGGTCCCCCTGACCCCAAGGATGAGAACACATTTGTGCAACCTCCCCACAGGGCACTGCAGTCACCTCTCAGCTGAAGGATGCGACAGCTGGGACACCAAATTGTGGCTCTCTCTGTGATAACAAAATCTGCCCCACTCTGAAAGTTGCAACTCCTCTGAATCTAAGACTTAAATCCAATTTTAAAACCATTTGTTTCAACCAAAAATAAAGCCACATTCTCTTCCAACATAGAGGGAATCAAATATCTCAGCTGTATTGCTGCTGTTGGGTTTTACCTGATTAAATTACTACTGGGAGGACAAATATATTTGTGAGCTGAGAGTGTTGAGACAGTGCAACACCATAAAAAAACACTATGCAGCAGCAAAATCCTGACAGTCAAGGGGTTAACTGCAATGCTAGAATGAAACATAGAAAACTAATCACTACTTATTGTCAATTATTTACAAATGTGTAGATAAACAAAGTGAATGGATGTGGTATTTTCCTTTCAATAAACTAAATACCTGTCACCAGTAATTAGAGAAATTAGCTGTGTATTAAGTGAATGAAGTAAATAGAATAGTATAAAATACAGTATATCTTTAAAGACTGAAGAACCTTCATTTCTGACTGAAGGAATAGGCAACAATAGAATCTAAACCTCAGTTATACAATTAGAGCAGCCATTGCAGCAGCCCTACAGAGTCAGTTATTGCCCTATGATTGACTAAATCTTTCCCTGTAATGGCCATTGCATTCAGAGCTGAAGGATGGTTTTTTTATGGACTGCTGGCTGCTTTTAATTCCTTTATAGCACATTAAAATATAGTCAGTCTTTTAGCCATTTTAACCTTGTTTAGCACAAATGGTTGAACTTGAAATTCATCGACTTAAATGGTCCATGGAAGATATCATTAAGAATTGCTGTAGCGGATTTCTTTTTTTTTTTTTTTTTAAACTTGCAATGCATTTAATTATTAATGTCCCTCTATCATTTATGGCCCACTGTTTTTTAGATTTTCAACTTCTTTCACCTTATCTGTTCGAAGAGTTACAGGAGCCATAACTAAAAACTCCTGATACAAAGGCATTCACTGTTACAACTAGACCTTGCAATAGTCCAGAGTTATATACTTTGATTTTTATATCCAAGGTTAAGATCCATAACAACCTGAGGGAAACACTACCACATACACAAGACACTCAGTTTTGAGACGCTATGGGCTCACACACCATAGAGTATATTTTTCATGCACATACATATGCACTATTTTAGTTGTTCTTCCTTTAGGATAAGATGACCTCTGAAAATAATTTTATTTATGTTTCGTTGACCTATAGCACGAATTGAGGAACACAGGTTAACTACCTGATTTTCAGTAACAAGAGGGCCTGTAACCTTCACAGGTTATTAACTTTCATAAGTTTGCCTCAAACAACTCTGGTGTTGTCAGATTTAAACATGTGATCTACAAATGCTGATGTCCTTTCTGTAAAATATAGAGCAACAAGCAGGACTTGGCTTTCAAATAAAAAAGGAAAGAATATCACATAAAAACTACCCCCATTCATCTGGCCAGTCCTTGTCTTTTACTTCTATATTTGTCTTTATTTCATGAATGCTAAAACAATGACTTTTGTAACACTGCTGAAGGGTTCAAGGGTGATCTGGTTTCTTTCTCTCTACAAGAACAGAACTGTAAGAATAAAACACTAAACCAAGAGTTTCCTATTTGTCTTTTTTTGAATCATTAGCTATGGCTACTGTTTTGTAAATAAAACTAGAACAGATCTTCCAGTAAACTTCTTCCCTCTGGTTGGTACTTCCCAGCTGTGCATCAAAAAGTAAATTCTTGTTTCTTGGCTCAATATAATTTACCCCAGTCCCATGAGAGCAGCCTCAAACCAACAACAGCTCTCTGGGTCTCACCACCATCATCTCCAACATCCAAAGGGAGTAGTTGGAGCCTGGAAGTGGATCAGGAGGGAGTGAAGCAGCTGTAGAAGGAAGCAATTGAGTGGAAGGAGCAGGCAGATTGAAAACACACGTGTAGAAGCTCTCCAGGTGACAGAGAGCCAGGGAAGTTCAGGCTAAAGGGCTATTGTAGAAATCACTATACATTTTTCAAGCTTAAGTAAGTGCTGTGTAAATCAATATAGCACAAAATACATCCCTTTGGAAAAAAATAAAACCCAACAAACCAAACCCCAAAGGATTACATTGGAGGAAGCAAAGCAAACAGTAGAGGTGGGAGCCAAAAATTCTGCACACTTATTAAAAAAAGCATTAAGGGTTCATTACATGCATGAATGCTAACAAGAAAATAATGTAATTTGTCTATGACCTGAGTAGAGTCTTCTATGAAAGATTTATACAAATTTACACAGCCTGTGAGATTGTGTGAAGATCACCAATACTTCAATTTAATCCAATCTCACCTCTTTTCTTTCCAGATGTTTGAGGAAAATTATCTGACAAGATATCACAAAGCACAGAGCTCCTGATACCTAAGAATATCGTCTTCCCTTTCCTGGGCATGCTCTCAAACAATCCTAATATTATTACAAAATATCCATTTAGCATCTTCCAATGGAGAATTAAAAGGCTCAGCTCACATCAGCTTTAATACCAAAAGCAAAATACAATATAAAACCAGAATACAGTGCTGTAAACACCTTAGAGCCTTGGAAACCAACTCTGGAAACAAAGCAGGATCAGATACATTGAAAATTCTCTTTTGAACTTTTTAAGTTCTTTAGAACTTGTTTGTGATGCTGCTTAATAACCCAAAGAAACAATAGAATCCACTGACTCACAAAAGAAAAAAAAACATGTGAATATGTTAAAAGCAACAAAGGGAGTAAAGACATTGGCAAACAATTTTCACTGCACACCTCTGTACTTTTATTACTTATGCCTTTCAATAAAGGTATGTTTTCTACTAAAAAAGGCTGAGATAATAGTAAACTTCAAACTTCAGGAAAAACAAATCTGAAGCTGCTTCAATTTTCCAAATATGACATTAAGTCAGCATGAATATATATCTCCATTTTGAAACACATGTGTGAAACCACCCTATAAATAAAGCAATGAAAACTTTTTTTATGTATCCTGATATAAATTTGGATTTACTTACTGAAAAAAAAACAAACAAAGCCCACAAAGAATAGCAGTAACCAGTTAACCACAACAGTTCAGCACAGTGCACGTTATAAACCCATTTTTATATCTCCCCAACAAAATGTAGAAATAAAACTTGTCCCCTAACTTTTTAACAAATGCATTTTCATTTCCAGCCTCGTCTTCCTTTACAAGCTGTGATTTAGCTCAGGCTGGGAAAGAATTCTAGGGAAACATCACTTCACACTTGTTCTATGGATATATTTTCTTCCTCCTGTTGCCTTTGCTGTTCTATGTTTTCACAAAGTCGTGAGAATCTTATTAGAATCTGTTTTCCAAAGAATTTTGGGCATGTTGAATTGTAGAAAAAAAAAAAAAAAAGTCTAGTCCTACAGGTTTCTTTCAGAGTTGGGAATACAGAGATAGCAGCTTCCATGGGTGTATATATATACATATATATATATATATATATATATATATATATATATATATATAGGTCTGATAATTCAGTACAAGCAGAACAGAATGTATTTTCTATACAGAAAGTAAAAAAATCAAAACAAAAGTATGGAATGGCCAAGAATAGTCCTAAAATTTCTGCACAGTAACAAAGAGAAACCAAAGCTTTCAAAGTAAAATAGGAACAACTTTTACAGAGTAATTTTCTTTTTATATATTCACTGCCAAATCCATAAAGAGTTACAGCAATAATTTTAATATCACAACAATAACTGGGTTTGATAAGACCATCCATTACAAATTTATAAGAAAACAGAGCTCTAATCTTTCATGTCCTCATGTCCTCTAATCTTTCATGTAGCAGGTAAGCTACATATTTTATTGCTGGGATTTTTCAATAAATAATCCCCACTGAATAATGAACACAGAATGACAGTCAGTGATCTAAACTATAGACAGAGAATTTCCTTCAGTTTTTCATTTCTGCAGTTTCACTGGTTTGGGCCATTATTGCTCTGTTACCTCCATTTATCTTTCCTCTTTACATCTGGTAACAGGAGTGTAATTACTACTATATTTATTATTACCATATTTAGATTCTTACATAACACATACACACACGTATATATGTAAACTGTCTGCTTATTCATTACTTTACCTAAATGGAATCTTACATCACAGACTAATCTATAACAAAGTCTTCCCAAGGGGTTTAAATTGTCCCTGCACAACACTCATTATAAACGGAAAATTAATGGGAAAAGTTGCCTAAAGATTGCCTCCAGTTTCCCAGAGGCTTGAGATTAACATTTTTAAAGTGGATGCAAGCTCATTTTGATATGTTATGGTCTTTAGAAATAAATAAGTCATGTTGTTCCTCAAAATTGCTATTAAATTATTTTGCTGGTGTTTTTATCATTCTGAATATTGCATCTCACCACACTGCCTAGTACAGCAAACACTCAAACTACATCATCCTTACAAAATTCTGTTACCCAAATTAATAGGTCTGGGAATGGTTGCAGATGTTGCCCACGAGTGTGTGCACAGAGGGGATGAAAACACTCAATTTAAGCAGGCCCTGTATGAACTGTGACACAAATGTAAATATAGAAATAATAGATAAGTAAATAAACACATGAAAGAGTAAATCCCGGGTCCAATCATCCTAGTAAGAAAAAATGTCAAACTGCAGCAGGAAGAAAGTGATTTTCCTTTTTTGATATCAGGTGTTCCAGCTGTACAGATCATCAAGAGATGCTGCAAATTGCAGTAGAACAAAATAAATTATTTTGATTCTAAAACAGAAAGAATAACAGGCAGGATGGTCTTCTGGTTAAATTACTGTATGATCAGTTAGAAAGTCTAATTGTACTAAAGTCCTACTTCAGGAAAAATAATACAGCATGATCACAAAAGACAACATGAACTCAAACCCCATCAAAGACATGAATAACTCCAAGGAATAACCAAATACCTTTCCCATTTCTTTTTCTTCTGTTGTGCTTTTTGAGGTCCCAGTGGCATCAGGGATTTCCTACGTGTTGAATCCTCCCAGTTCTACAAAAAGTCCAATTTTGGCTCACTCTTTTAAATTTCCAAAGGGACAAGAGGCAGAAGAGATGCAGCATTGCTTGTACTGCAAATCATTTATAGTCCATAAGATATTTCAAGCAAATTTGCCTTCTCATTATATTTGAAATATATAAAAAACCAGAAAGCCAGGCTATGAGACCACAAGCTGGTCCCCTTTCCTGTTGCACAAACTCACATGAAAATGTCTCTACTTGTCTCAATTTCTCACCTAAATTCTCTTGTTGCTGCTGAAATATGTTGCTGGGGGTGGAAATCACATGTTATTTCACATCCTTTGGTCAAAACATGACTTAAAGATTATTTTCACTGCCAGCTTACTTGTGAATATATAAATATTGTATTTTTTGCTTCAGTCATCCAAAACACTAATCTATTGGTGTGGTCCAAATCAATTATGACGAATACAAAGTTTCATGTTTCCTCCACAAAAAAATTACATTTCAAATGACACAGCACATGGAACATCTCAACTCAGCATTACTTAAAAATCTCAGAAAACAGAATTTTGGAAATGCAATTTTTCTTCTTTCATCAATACTAACAAGAGTTCTTTAAAGCAGAGCATTACAGAATATTTCCTTTCTCTTGGTCCAAAGTTAGCCATTACTTTTTGTGCATTACAACCCAACAGGGGTGTTAAAATGGAGCTCATTGTGAGTGTGGGAGGGAGGACGAGGAGTGTGCTTGGGGTTGAGTATATTTAAAGGAGAGCTGAGAAGTTTTCTGGTGAAAGGCTCTGTTGATAAATGGTGGTTAGGAGAAGAAAATTGGTTATTCAATGAACAAAGTGGTGTGTAATTTATTTTACTTCATTAGATGCCGAATTCTTCAAACACTGCTAGGAATTAGAATGCTTTGAAACTAATTATTGTAAGTACATTTAATCATAGCTTTGAAGTTACTTTCAACACAGCACACTCTTTTTGATTAAATTATATCTTTCTGCCATTCTACTGCAAGTACCCAGTTCAAGGGCAGAAGAGGAGAAAAAAAACCCTATCAAATATTATAAATAAAAACAACAATAATTTTGCTCTGCTTTTTTCTCTGAAGTATTTCCATAATAATCTCCTATTGCTAAAAGTGCACCAGTTCCTGCAGAATCTCGAGTACAATTTTGAATAAATGAACATTATCACAAAATTAAACAATTATGTTATTATACATGGTACAAATAATTGCAAGCAGAGAAGCAGAATAGCAGGGAGCACAAAGATGAACTAAAATGCACTTTCAAGGTGCATGGATTTGTTGGAGGAAAGATTAAAGGAGTTTATTACACTCTTTCACCCTTCTTTGTACACATAGTACTGGTAATTCAAGCACTCAGCTACATGATATTTCTCTTTATCATGATAAATGATGGCTGAAAGGAGCAATTTTGCTTTGGACCTGCTTCCTGCTTGAAAGGAAATTTTGGTTCAGTGATTTAAGCAAGGCAGAGCACCATGAATCTCCTCCCTAATCCTGAGCTTGACTTGGACACAAGCAACTGGAAATTGGATCCCTCTGATGAAAGAATGCAAATGTAGCTTCAAGCAGCTTTGCTGATCTCACTGATTTCCAGGAACCTTTCCTATTCGGAATGTGCATCTTGTACTTCAGTGATTTGCCTGGATTTTAATTGGTTCTGGATAAAGCTCCAAGGGGAGAGAAAGAATGGTTTTATACTCTTCTCTCTGAGTACTTTTCCTCTCTTTTCTCTTGTTATGTAAAGCAAAAGTGCAATAGTGCAGATATATGCATTACAGTAGGTAAGTCCCATCCCTGGAAGTGTCCAAGGTCAGGTTGGACGGGGCTTGGAGCAACCTGGGATAGTGGGAGATGTCCCTGCTCATGGCAGGAGCTTGCAACTAGGTGGTCTTTAAGGTCCCTTCCAACCCAAACCATTCTGTAATTCCATGTTTCCATGTTATCCCATAGACAACCACACTGAAGGAGAGAAAAGCACTTTTTCTTCAATTCTTCCTTAGGGTTATTAAATATTTTCAAATATTGTAACAATAAATGGTAAAACTACTTCATGGTAGAAATTTTTCAAAGCCTAATGTTACACAATTTTCAGTATTTCCATCTCTACAATATGGGTAACTTTATTGCATTTGGCCCAAGGGTTGGGAAGGTTAAGAAGGTAAGATTTATCTTGTAACTCTGCAGAGAAACATTTACAACCTAATAGCCAAAAATGTCCCAGAGAGACAGAGAGACAGAAGTAAATATCCATTGGCTAATTTGTCTTAGTTTTATAACAGAAAATAGTAACAAAGCTATTTATGTGGATCACAAGAACTAAATTCAAAAGGAAGGAAGTAGAAAAGAGCAAAGCGTGGCTTGGAGTCAGGAGCTTGTGAGAGCAGTTAGAAATTTCTGGAGAAAAAGTAGGTTAAAGAGGTAAATAAGAAGCAGTGTCTTAGCTGATCAAATAGGGATGTAGCAGTATACAAATAATGAGATATCAAAGGGAAATAAAAGAACATGCACTGAAGATTATCATCAGCACATGGAGAACAAAGAATGAGGGAACATCTCTTTCTTCTTCAACTCAAAAGCACAACATTCAACAAATAATTGCAGCCTACCCCCAAAATGCCACCCAAGTAAAACAAAACAAAACAACACCTGAATGGCACAAAGCAGTAGTTCTGCTTGTTCTTCTTACTTTCTTTCCTAATGGCATATTCCATCAGTTCTGAATTTGTCAGAAACAGTGATTAGAGGAGGAAAAAAAATCTCTTTTGTTATCCTCTACCCAAAACTTCAAAGCAGCAGGGACAGTGAGTGAAACACAGCCCTATCAAAGTTAGCGTTTATAACTTTTAAGTTTGATATTTATAAATTTACAAGGCTTTCCTAGTCATGCTGCTCAAAACTATCACAAAAGCAGCAAATCACAGAAACTGCAAATATTTGGAGGCTTCTGATTCTATTTTGTCCCAATTGGAGGCTTCAGTGCACACAGAATATCAAGAGTTGGGGGAAAACAGAAAAACCCAAACATTTTGCCTGCCTGCCTCAAGAGAGAAAGACTCATTAGATGTTTCCAGGTGCCATTTCACACACTTACTTGGTGACATTCATTAATTTCAAGTGCTGGCCAACCAGTTAAACTCTACTTTTTATACAAGGAACTTTGGTTAGAAATATCCCACACCTCTACTCCTCCTGGCTTTCCCTGTTCACCTCTACCATCATCTTCAGCCTATCTTGGAACACCCAGCTCACCAGGATCTGAAATAATGTCTTAATCTATTTTGCACAGGACATTGATAAACCATTACGAGCTTCCCAATCAATAAGGAATTTCCATTATATAACTAATCTGCTGGATAAGTTCCAAGGAAACTGAAAGACTCCTTAATATTTCAGCACCCTGAAGCTGAAGAAGATTCTGTACTGGGTTTGTGTGGCGAGGGTTTGGTAGTGGGGAGGTGGAGGGATGGGTTCTGGGAGAAGCTGCTGGAAGCTTCACCCATGTCCATGGAGCCAATTCCAGCTGGCTCCAGGATGGACCCACCACTGGATAAGGCTGAGCCCATCAGTGACAGGATAATGTATTTAAGAATGAGGAAAAATTGCACAACTGCAGCAAGAGAGAGGAGTGAGAACACATTTATTCCCCAGTCCTTATGAACTGTCAGAATAAAATGCAAGAGGAAACATCTCCTGCTACATAAAAAGTAATTTGAAGCCTGTTTGTTGTGGGTCATATAATTAGGAATATTATTTTAATAAGATTCTAATTCTTCAGCCTTTGATACTGCTTAGTTCTAAAGCAGTAATATACCACTTTTATTGTGTCCATGCTCTGGTTTTAAAGTGACAATATTAACGTAAAATATGCCAACTATACATATCTGCATTATAAGGGTTTCTGATTTAGCCCATTTATTTTTTAGTTAACTACATCTTCTTTACACTTCACAAAGCCAACTCAAATGTATCAGTTTTAGATCAGTTAACTGTAGCAATTATGTATTTCTAAGCCACAGTCAGGTTTAACGCAAAACAGAATTCAGAAAATTTATGGTTATACTTAGACATTATTTTTTAAAGCTTCTATAAATGCATTTTTTTCACTTTGCTTTGTTTCCCTTGTATTATTGTGCAGGAAAACAGGACAAGCTTTCTGGACTGACTAACTGGAGTCTTGTTATCAAAGAAGTTGTGATCTTGTAATTTAAACATTTCTACACTAGATAACAAAATAATGCAGATAGAGTCCTAATAATGGAAACGTGTAACCTCAATGACAATGAGCTACCAGGGTGCTAAAACAATTCCAGAGACAAAGAGGAAGGGAACAGTAGGAAGCTGAACTCCTTTTGAATTGTCAGCTACAGCCAAATAAATGACAATATATAAGAAACACAAAAAGGGCTCTAACAGTTGGTGTAATTTCCAATGTACATATATCAATGTGTGCAAAAAATACAAAAAAAAACCCACTGTGAATCTTTTAAAGGCATATATAGTGCTTCCTATAATTATATAATAATAATAATGATAATAATAATACTTGCCTTCACACATGCAAAATTTGCTAAATTAATCCAATCTGAATATTCCAATTTTATTAATGACAAGGCTTCTTTCAATATTTTGCAGATTCTAAGTCACTATATTTCTTATATCACTCCATAGTATTGTATCTAGAGGTTTAACTTCCCACCATAATTATAATTGGACTCCTATTCTGTTTAACTAATCTTGCAGAGAGTTGTCAATACATAATAAAAGTAGTAGAAAAGAATTCTAATGAAAAAGAAGAAGAGAGAAAAAGGATGAGCATTTAAAATATTTAAATTCTTATTAAAGGAGGAATTCACTTTTAATTTAGAAAAAAAAATTGTTAATCTATCATGTACTTTGATATTCAAAGAGGTCTAACAAGATGGCATCATGCAGCATTTTGCTGTCTGGGCAAAACTCACCATATCAGGAAGCTTGTCAATTCACATTGGAAACAAACCCTTCCTTAAAATATTAAATACAGTTGTGGGTTTTAGTCTCCCATTAACTTCATGACTGTGACCTTCATAAAAGACTTGGCAATCTCACACTCGTACATCTCATCCAGGGGACTGAGGAGACCCACTGAAGGTCAGCTCTGAATTCCTCTGATTAAATTCAAAACATAAAATCAGATTTTCACTCTGCATTTTCTTGTACTTTCATAATCTAAATTCCCTTTGGTAATTAAAGAATACAAAACATGTTTTAAGAGACAGATTATCCTACCACTCCAGGTAGTTTACAATATGGCTTATTTTATAACAGTCATGTTCTGACTTACAATGTAATGACTAGAGAAATGATGAAAGGAACAACCTGCAAAAAATGATTAAACTGTTCATCCTGCTCCTAATTTATCATCTGGGAGATGGCAAACTGACCATGACCAGGCACCTACAGCAAATTGTTTGGGGGATAATTTGGAATCTAATTGAAAGATAAAGATATTTGGGAAGAATTAGAAGAAACACGATTATTTAGAATTTCTAGTTCCATTAGGGATTTACAACATCTTATCTTGCTTCAGTAGTAGGAAACCCAGAAATGTGTCCAACATCCATCCTTGGTGCTTCCAGGGAATCTGCATTCACAGCAATCTCAAGAATCAAGATTCTCAATGGGAAAAAGACAATCTTTAATCACACCACTGCAAAAAATCATGGAATGGTTTGGGTTGGAAGGAATCTTAAAGCCCATGTTGTTCCACCCCCTGCCATGGGCAGGAACACCTTCCACTTGCTCCAAGCCCTGTCCAATCTGTCCTTGAACTCTTCCAGGGATGGGGCAGCCACAGCTTCTCTGGGCAGCCTGTGCCAGGGCCTCCCCACCCTCACAGGGAAGGATTTCTTCCTGATATCTGATCTAAATCCACCCTCTTTCATTTTAGTGAACCAGCAGTCTAGTGGTTAAGCCCCAAAAAAATCTAAAACTTGCAAAACACAGATAATATTCACTCATGTTACTAACATTTTAAATTACTATGGTCAAATTTGATAGTATAATTGTGCAACAAGTGCCGTCGTTTATGAAGAGTAATGAGATGTTTTCCTTCCAATACCAAATTGTAACTCTGGAAGTACAATCTATTCAGGGTGAGACCAAAATGCAGACACTCAGCCAGCAAGAAAAATCCAATTTGTCTGCCACACTCGTCAAAAAGAAATCAAAGTAAAAAAGATTAAGATCACCTGGCAAGAGCTGATGGTTTATGATAGTTCTTATCGTGGGTTTTGAGGTATTTTGTCCAAAAAGGGAAAAATCAGAAATAAGCCAATCTCTCCTGCTCATTCTCTTTATCACTATTTATACTGATCTGTGCTTTTTCAACTCTTACATGTAGGGAAATAGCCAACACCCTTCACTGCAGAGAATCAGCACTTTGCAGATTTATGAGAGCCTCATATTTCTACAGAAAACATCAAAAATACTTCCCATACCAAACATTAAAACACTGTCTTCAATCCCCTCACTTTAACAGATGGGCTGTTTGTGGTACAGAAGAAGGGAGGGGAGGAAATTAATTACATCAAAGCACAAACTACAGTGTTCAGTGATGAACAGAGCCCAGAAACATCCACATCCCTCCTGCTTGGGTTCTAGAACATTCAGTATTTTTCACAACAGATTTGCAATTATTTCTGGTTTCTATGGGGAAAAAAATCCCTGTGAACTTCTGGTCTTTTGTTGTCAACGGTTTTCACGCACAAAGAACATGTTGATGTTTCAGTCTGACCTAGTAGCAAATGTCTAACACCTGGTTGTAACCATTTTTAAGTACATCTTCTACTAATTCATATATTAAAGATCAGTTATTTTAAGTGACTAGTTTGCTAGTCCTCATTTTTAGGACTAATGTAAAAAAAAACAAACCAAAACCAACAAACAAAAAACCAAACCAACCAAACAAAAAAACCCCAGCATGTCATGTTTTAGACCCTGCAGTTTAGACTCCAATTACATCTCAACTGGTGATGGTTCTTCTGCTTCCAAGAGCTCCATCCACAGCAGCATCCAAGCTGCACTCACACTAAAACCTGCCTGTGCATCCTAAAAATTACTCCCATGATTCCGATGCGCTCTATCACACAGACACCTTCAGGAATGCCAGCTTTTCCATAAGCTTTTGTTGCATCCTTTGCAAAGTCCCGTCGCTCCAAATACACCCAAATTTATGTTATTCACAGTCAGCACGGTTGGGTGAGTCTGTGAGTCTGTCTCAGGGCTCTCCTCACCTCCACTGCCTCAACCTCTTTAGTCACTTCAGGGACACAACACTTCCTAGTCTTCCCAAGGTGGAATAGGCCAAGGGACCTGCAGAAGAGACTCAAAAACATCTAAAATGGACTACAGATCCAATGTCTCCCCAAAAGGGGAATTCAGTGATTCCCAGTGTTTGGAACAAGCATCACTTGTGGAAGAAAAATAAAGTCCTGTGACATTATAAGCGGGGATAGAGAATGCAGGTGTCCAGGGCATAAGGACTTTCTGGGCAAATGCAAACCACCTTGGGAATGCTCCATAATAATGTCA
Organism: Pseudopipra pipra; assembly: GCF_036250125.1. Lineage (NCBI taxonomy): Eukaryota > Metazoa > Chordata > Aves > Passeriformes > Pipridae > Pseudopipra > Pseudopipra pipra. The sequence goes on from NC_087552.1 coordinate 72,384,636, forward strand.
GGCAAGAGACAAGTCAGCACAGTAGTATTAAAAATAACATTTTCAGAGCCCTGACATAATTTGACAATTTAGGAACCATCTAATTTCATTTTCGAGGCTGCCTTAAAGTACTCTAAAACTCAGTTGTTAAAGGAAACATAAAAAAAGAACTTAACAGTTACTGTGATATTTCTTGTGCTACTTAAGATCTCACCACACAAGCTGATCAACCATTCAAATACACAGTAAGTAACTGATTTAAAATTAATTTTTTTAATATGTTGGGTCATACCTACTATAATAACAAAACCTGATTTTTTTTTTGTCCAAAGTTGTTTTTCTTTTCCAAATCACAGCCTGAAAGTACAAAATAGCATCAGGTCACTCTCCAGGCTTTCATACTGTGTTGCTGTCAGACTAACAAACTGTACCAGAAGTACATTATAAAACTTTATAAAAAGTGGTTTAAGGAAAAGCCTCGAATTTTGTCTGCTTGACACAGACACTGTTCCAGAACAAACAGCCCACAAAAGCTTTTTTTCTCAGGTTTTAACTCTACCTCATTAATGAGAAAAGTTCAACTAATTGGAAAGTCAAACTTCCCACTTCCCTTGCTTTACCTATTGCCTTTCTAATTAATTTCTAGACTTTCACAACATTTCTATTTGCATTACCTAAAATGGCAAAATGATGCCTGTGACTGGACAAGTGCCTTTCTTAATATACCATATGGTGAGATATCTCATAGTTTGACAATATTTAAAAAGAAAAGATCTGCTCATTTCTGCAAATCCCCTGTTTTCCAAGCCCTTCATTAGACAAAATGTTTCTTTGAAATCCAGTGATCTAATTACCTGTTTGATTATTTGAAATAAAATTAAGTCTCCAGAATTATTAAATCACCATGTGCTTTTCCATCACATTAAGTTGTTGCAGCTGGAGGAAACCTGAACACTTCTCAGCTCACAAAAAGAATGACAAATCCATGGCTCTACACCAGTTTGCCCAAGTTTAAACACCGGTGACAGCTCACAATGAGTGGTCCAGACCCTATTTAAGGCAATGGGTGAAAGGGGATCTCTGTCACATGTGGGCTGGGGACAGATTGAAGCAGGGACACCTCTGCCCTCAGCTCTTGACTCTTCCACCTCACAGAGGGGGCCAGCAAAGCCTCTCATACGTGGAAAGCCTCCAGAAAACCTTCCTCTTTGCCCCTCGCTCTCCTGCCTGCTCTTCTGATGTCAGTCTTTCTCTGAGGGAGATGCCATCACCTTGTTAACACTTTAATTTATAATTATTCTTTAAAACAGAGCTTGAGTCTTTTAACCTGTTCAGAAAACCTCCTATGTGGCATATTACTGAGTGTTTATGCCTCTGAACTCTCTTCACTGATAAAATCATTATCATTAAGGTTGGAAAAGCCCTCCAAGGTCATCAAGTCCAACCTTTGACAGAATATCACCCTGTTCACTAAACCATAACAGGAAGGGCCATGTCTACTTGTTTTCTGAATGCTTCCAGAGATGGTGACTCCACCACTTCCCTGGGGAGCCTGTTCCAATGCTTAACCACTCTTTCAGTGAAGAAATTTTTCCAAATACCCAAGCTGCCCCTCTCCTGGAACAACCTGAGGCCATTTCCCCTCGATCTCTCAAGTCCATAACTTTTTGGATGCCTGAAACTCAAGGCACGACATCACAAAGTCACTCACAGAGAGGTTTTATCCTTTGACTCAGCTGCTTAGAAACCACATAACACCCTAGGAAATTCTATTCAAATAATGAAATATCTACTCTTTTTTTTCCTTTTTTAACAAAAGGGGGATAAAAGATGGCCTGTTCCACTTAATCGCATTTTGCTCTTCCATATTAAAATTCTGTTGGACTCCCTCCTACTCATGATTAATTTCATTATTCTTCAATTAATTTGAGAAGACCAGCAACTCATTTTACACTACCATAATCATTTCTATAATGCCATCAAAAGCAAGTTACTTTAACACATTAAAAATTAATATATGATGGCTCACATTTAAGGTTTTTCCTCTCAGAAAGTACACGTGGATTAAGGAATGTAAGGAACATACCTAATACTGCAAATGAATGGAGGTGAAATAGAGAGAACCTGTCTCAAACCCACAACCTTATTTTCCCCATCATCATATCCCATTAACCAGCTAGCTGTAACTTTATTACTCTTTCTCTTTTTTTTTTCCCCAGGGATCCACTTCTTATTTTGATCCCATGTTTGTTGTTAAAATGGCAGTAATGTTTTACAGAAATAGCCTAAAATTAGGCATTGTTCTTACTGCTTCAAGTTTTCAATTCCTTCCTCGACATCCCTTCCCAACAATACAATGAAACCTCTGGAAAATCGAATTTCAAGAGTAATTAGCAAATTGTGTTAAAAACAAATTAAACTGATCCACCCTGATTTGTCAATATTTTTAAGCTGTAGCTCTCAGCCAAAGGTCACTCAAAGATAATAAACTGTGTGACATCAGCACAGACTTGTCATGTTGTGCTCCAGTGCTGCTGTTGGGGCCATGAGTAACAAAGTGGATCCCCTCAGTGGACACTCACCACTGCAGCCCTAGAACATTTTCTCTAATTTTAAGCCATTTTTAAGAATACAAATTGTCAAAATCCTTGGCTGAAAACAAGCCCTTGGACCAGGCTGCCCAGGGAAGTTGCTGAGTGACCATCCCTGGAAGTGTTCAAAAAACAAGTGAAGTGGCACTTCATGGTATGATTCAGTAGACACAGTGGTATTTAGCTGAGGTTGGACTTTATAATCTTGGAGGTATTTTCCAGCTTTAATGGGCCTATGATTCTGTAGAGATTTGGATTTGACCTCATTCTTTTCAGCTCTGAGAAGATGCAATGCAGTTCTCCAGTGGTCCACCTAAATTTAACACATTGTACTGCACATTATTCAGCTGAATATGAGCACTGCCTCCACATTTTTTTAATCAGCTTATTAAATAGCACTAAGTTTCTAAACATTATATGAAAAACTACAGGTTAAAAAGATAATCATATACACATTGTAGGACCAGAGTATTCTCTCTTTAAGAACAAAATGAGGAAGCTAAATATATATCTGAGGGCTTAGCATCTCTTGAGAGATTAGTAGATGCAGCAGTTCAGGTTCTAAACAAAGAAAACGATCAGTTATTCAGCAAAGAGGGAAAAGGAGAGACCATTATTTTCTAGCTTGGCCAGTAATCAATAAATTAGGAGATCTAAAACAGGATAATCAGGTTGGACATTTAAAATGAACAACAATAATTACTATTTCATACAGTATCTAATTAATTTCAGAAACTCATTGTTGCAGGGAAGCTCAAACATATGAGTGGGCTCAATAAGTCTTGAGCAGAAAGAGTGGATTATAGGTCCACAGATGGCTATTAAAACAGCAATTCAGATGCTAATTTCAACTCAGGAAGTTCCTAAATCACAGCCTATGGAAGCTTGGAAGATATAGCAGGGAAAAGCTCATCCCACACTTTCCATGCTCCTTGTACTCTTTGTTAAACAACAGTTAATGGCAAATATCAACACCAGGACAGGGAGCTGAAAGTCTCCTGGTCTGACCCACCATGGCAGCTGTGTCCTGCTCCTATTTAATCCTTGCATGATTATCTCTCCTAGAAACAAATCTTCTTGTATGTCTTTTGGTTTTACCTTTGGAGTTGGCAGATGAGCAATTATTTTCTGCTTAGTTTGACAGGTGGATACAAACTTCATTATTTTCCAAATATTTTCAAGCACAGTCTTGTTTACCTCTGTGGGACACTCCTGGCTCATGTGGTGGTGTATTTATGCAATCAGACAAATTTTATAATTTTCCAAATATAACTCTTAAGTTCTTCTTAAGTAGAAACCAGGGTTTCAACAGTAAATGTTACCTACAGACAATACTAAGTTACCAACAATAAAGTCTTTTCTTGGGAGTGAAGTGGGCTTGTTACACATTTCTCCCACGAATAAAAGTGTAAAATAAATCTAAATAAAAAAATTCCACTTGTGTTTTCCACTCTAATTCTCCTTTCCTTGGGCCTATGTTATTTTACCAGCTCTGACACTAATTTCACAGGGATTTTTATTTCTATCACTTTTACATTGATTGTGCAGTAGTATAATGTTGACCAAATTATAAAAAAATTCAATCACCGCCACCATTTCAGCCCATAAATAAATAACGATGTAACAAATATAAGTAGTAAGTAATGACTTTTCAGTCTGTGTGAGAGAATTCTATTACCCTCCAATTATATCCCAACCTATTTTCGTGTTATTTATATACAGAATGTTGGGTAGCCTGGACACAGCACTCGAGGTGTGGCCTCACCAGTGCCCAGCACAGGGGGATGGTCACTGCCCTGGTCCTGCTGGCCACACTATTGCTGACACAGGCCAGGATGTCACTGGCCTTCTTGGCCACCTGGGCACACCTTGGCTCATGTTCAGCCACTGCTGACCACCACTCCCAGGTCTTTTTCCACTGAGTATCTTTCCAGCCACTCTGCCCCCCAGTCTGGAGCTCTCATGGGGTTGCTGTGGCCAAAGTGCAGGACCTGGTACCTGGCTTTGTTGAACCTCATCCTGTTGGTCTCAGCCCGTCTCCAGCCTGTCCAGGTCCCTCTGCAGAGCCTTCCTGCCCTCCAGCAGATCGACACTGGCACCCAACTGGGTGTCATCCACAAACTTACTACACAGAGACTCCATCCCCTCACATAAATCATCAATAAAGATATTAAACATGACTGGGCCCAACACTGATCCCTGGGGACACCACCAGTGACTGGATCCCAACTGGATGCAGCACCATTCCCCACCATTCTCTGGGCCCAGCCATCAACCAGTTCCTAACCCAGCACAGAGTGTCCCTGTCCAAGCCATGGCTGCAGCTTTTCCAGGAGTATGCCATGGGAGACAGTGCAAAAGGCTTTACTGAAGTCCAGATAGACACATCCACAGCCTTCCCCTCATCCGCCTGGTCAGAAAAGGAGGTCAGGTTGGTCAGGATCTGCCCCTCCTAAATCCATGCTGGCTGGGTCTGATCCCTTAGTTGTCCTGCATGTGTGATGTTCCTCCAGAAGATCTGTTCCATAACCTTGCCAGGCACTGAGGTCAGGCTGACAGGCCTGGAGTTCCCTGGTTTCTCTTTCCAACCCTTCTTTCCACCCTAATTAACCTTCGCAGTGAACAAGAATGACACACGAGGCCACGATTACACTGTGTGAGCTGGAAATTTCTTTTTGAATGTCTGAACTGATACAGACAATTTCTGCTGGTGGTGCTGGTAAAAGTTCTCACAAAATCATATTCATTTAAGGAATTAAACCACCATATGAGCTAAATACATTCTTTTCAAGAGGATATAACAATCCAAATCCAATGTACTATGAGTAAATTTTTAATATTGCAAAATTTCAGTACTTTATTTGAGTGATTAAATTCTCTGGTTCAGATGGAGAAAATAATTATCCATCAATCTCAGGAAAGTGGTTTTTTTCTGCATGCATACTCCTGTGACAAACTACAGTATTTCATTTAATTTTGGAGAAGATTATCACCTACCAGAAAAGGCACATAAAATGCAGTAAATTAAATTATGAGCAATAACATTGACTTTTTTGTTTTGTTTATTTTAATTTAGTATTTTCATATTTTAACTTTGTAGTGACAGCTTTTTAAAATATATTTGTGTTATTCGAACATAACAACAACAACACCTGGAACTTAGAAATTCAAATCATGTGTGAATTCTTTTGAAAATAGCAATTATTTGATTCATGGGCACCAAGTGGAAACTACTAGTCATAACATGACAGTGAAGAGAAAAATGTTTAACCAGAGGAACAGAGTTATGATATTTGACTCCAAAACTGGGATGGGGTAGAGATTCATCTGCTCAAATGTCTTTTTATAGATAAAACTCCACAGAGAAACAATTTGAGAACTAAGAATGACTTTAAATTTGCATTTCAGGACAATATTTTCAGTGATTTTCATCCTAAATCCTAAGATTGGCAACTTTGAAACCTTACATTTTCAGTAAATTTGAAGTTGATTTATACCAGTAAAGCTACACAGGGAAATTAACTCTTATTCCATATAGAATTTATTTCTGATTCCCAATTAGAATTTAGCTGATGAAAGTTCAAAAATATGAGTAAAAGATTTACCAAAATGTTAAATTATTACTCCAATGCTCAAATAATAATTGTATGGTGATTATTACCAACAACTCATTCACACTGCTTAAAACATTTTACAATATTAAAAAATGATGAGAAACAAAATAGTATAGACCAAAAGTATATTATTTTACTGTCAGGAAAGTTCTGCTCCATTCTACTGTTTGCCTGTTGATAGCTCAGTCTCTACACTTCCATTTCCTTTTCATGTCTCAATTTTTGATTACCCTTAAGGTTCTATTCAACATGTCCTTTTCTTTTCCATCCTTTCTCTGACTTTCAGGGAATTTAGACATGACAATAAGATAATCTGATGGCACTCCATCAGAAAGCAGCAGAATCCTACTGACTAAAGAGGGAAAAGTCTCTCTTAGACTTTAACTTAGAAGAAAGGAGATTTCAAAGAATGTACCTTAAGTGATACCAGTATGGATGGTTTCTATACTGGAGAAAAACAAATTGAGGGAAATCAAAGAATGAAAGAGTCCTGGTGAAAAAGATGAAAAACAGGTAATTTAAAAGACAAAAGGAAGAAACAAAAAACAAGTCAAAGCACAAATTAAGTAATAAACATCAGGTTCTGAAAACAAGAGAGGAAAGAAAAAGAGGAATCAAACAAAAAAAGATGTTTCAGTGAAGAAAAGATCCCAGCTAAGCTTTTCATTTGAAATGTGAAGTATGTACAGGTAATAAAACATGTATCCTGGTCTTTGAACACTTTCAAAAATAACTATTAAAAGAACCTTGAACAAGTTACAAGCTGCACTCATGAAATCTGAAGCTTCATTTTGAAGACTAAGCAAAGACAAAAGCAGAATTTGTTGAAATGCATTACTTGTCCTCTCCTTCTGAAACACTGTAATTGTGCTTACTCTGTATTCCTGCATGCAACATTGAATTCCTCAGTCTGCTGCCAGGTTTTCATTCCATATTGTGTATTATTGAAGTGTAAAACTGCTGAATGTGCCCCAGTGCAATTTTAATCATATTATAGACAATGTTCCAAGCTGATGTAATTAAATGCCTTTAATTATGGCAATCAAATGTATTATCAGTTTACTATTGCTAACCCATATTCAGTACACAAACCAGCCTGGAATTGCAGGGTCTGCTATTTGTACAGACTTGGTTCAATCTTATGGCAGTTTAGGTACAAATATTTTCATAAAATCACTGAATACCAGGTTGGAAGGGTCCTCAAGGATCAGCTGGTCCAACCTTTCTTGGCAAAAGCACAGTCTAGACAAGCTGGCCCAGCACCCTGTCCAGCTGCATTTTATATGTGCACAGCTTTGAGGAATCCACCACTTCCCTGGGAAGGTTACTCCAGCAGCTGATTGTTCCCACTGTGAAAAATTTTTCCTCTTGTGTCTAATTGGATCCCCCCAGCAATAACGTGCACCCATTGCCTCTCGTCTTTTCCACGTGACTCCTTGTAAAAAGAGAATCTCCATTTTTTCTGTAGTCACCCTTCTGGAACATGCTGATAAGGTCTCCTCTCAGCCTTCTTTTCTCAAGGCTGAAAAAAACCAGTTCTCTCATCCTTTACTCACATGGCAGATTCCCAGTGTTTGGATTATCTTTGTGGCCCCTCTCTGGACCCTCTCCAGTCCTGCCCACTTTACTTTTCCTTAGTGAAGATCAAAACTGAACACCAGGTATGTTCTGACAAGCACTGAGTAGACTGGGATAGTGATTTCTTCATCTCTGCTGGTGATGCCTGTGGGAAATATCCCTCTTTTAAATTTAGAAAGATGGCATAAACTCAGAGAACAAAAGAAAAAAGAAGAATTTATTCAGTGCATTGGGTCTTTCTCTCACTGAGTTTCTGGGGAAAAACACCCCTTGGGCTTACAATTTATACATTTTATAGTTTTACAAAATCCCACCCTTTTGCAGATAAGTTTAATATATTCATTTTTGCCTAAAAAGGTTCCTTTTCTCTGAAAAGAGGTTTTCCCTTTATCCCGATTGGCTGCAAGGCGCCTCCTGTCAAAGATGAGGGATCTTCCTTTGTTCTTAGCCCAAAGAGAAAAAGGAACCTCGTGTACAAAATGGCCCCAAAAGATTTTAATTTTTAAGAACTTTCACATTTCCCTTATCTGGCCGAAAAAGACTCTGATACTCAAATTTAGTTTTTGGAACTTGGATTTCTTATAACTTCACAATATGCCTATATATACATATAAACCATATTTTTATTTCTAATAATGCCCTTGGTGATGCAACCCAGCAACAACATTTTGGACCCACCAGCACTTTGGACCCTGTTCCCCAAGTCCCTTAGTTTAAAGTCCACCTTACCAAGGCAGACAACCTGCTGCCAAAAATCCCCTTGCCTCTTCTAGGCAGGTGGATTCCATCCCTCCAGTCTCTCTTTACTGATTAGCTTAGAAAAAAGAAATTACTTTAATGGAAATATACATGTTATATAAATTTTATCAAAACAAAAGGATAGATTGTTTTATGGAAAATTTACAAAACAAAGTTATTTATTTATTGCAGATTCCCATTATGGATGGGGGAAAAGCACGCCTGGAGAGGACTGTGCCAGAACTTTTGAGGAACATGCAGAGCCAGGTGCCTCCTCACACTCTGGGAAAACCTGCAGTAACTAAAGCCATTGTCAACTCCAACTGAGCTCAGCTGGTGTCCAGGTAAAGCCTAATGTAGTGCTAAACTAAGGCTGTCCAAAGAGACTGGAGTGCTCACCCTTGGAGACAGTGGGAGAGAACAAGGCCCTGAGCAAGCCAATGTAACACTTGAGGGTAGTTTTGCTTTGAGCAGACTTGGACCAGATAACAGCCTCTGGTTCCTCCCATGGAAAAGGATTCTCTGATTCTGTATTAGTGCAGTAATGGCACTTCACAAACTTCAGTCCTACATGTTAATGCTGGGGAAAAAAACTCTAATGCTATTATGCTACTGAGAATAAAATTCACTGTGTGAAATTCTAAGAGATCATTAAGTTTCCCTGTTACGTACATTGAGTTTGATTATCCAAATAAATTACAATTTCTTACTAATCAGACAATCTTTGCAGCACAATGCAACAAGAAGCTGCTATAGTTAACACAAGTGAATCAGTTTGAGGGGGCTGTGTGAGTTGTCATGATATTAGGAATTCTATTTAGGGAAATAATTATCCACACACGATGAAAATGATCAATCACCACTAAGTTAGTAACAAATGTGTGGTGTTATATGGCTCATTAGTATCCACAGATACACACTACACAAAGTTTCTTTGTCACTGATAGTCATAAGTACTGCAATATGTTTTTTTCCTTGACTGAAACAGATAAGATTTCTGTAGAAGGAGACAACACCCTCTTCTTTTATCTCAAAATAGCGTCAGGAGTCAGGATTCTTTCACTGATGCAAGGCTATAAAAGGAAAAGACTCATCACCTTTGCTACACTCAGAATTCCTGGCAGTATCGTGCAGGTACCTGCCCCCTCAGCCAGCACGGAATAACAGAAGTGTCTGGCAGGACAACTCCAAAGGCAGGATGACAAAAGCACTGGAATATTCACAGGATAAGATGAGCAAGCTCCTCTGAGGATCCAGTGCTGGTTACTTTTTGCATTTCAAAGACAGGAACGGGATTCATTGACAATACTGACATCAAAGGCTGAGTCATTGATGGCACTCACTCACTGAGAAGGGGTTTTAAATACTTTCCACTACTACATTATGCTCGCAGGTTGCACAGTTTAAAGATCACAGGAAGAGGCCTGAATTTAAACAGATTGGGACAAACCTTGGGACACCAGCAACAGAATATAGAGATAGCAAGGTTACTGCAGGAGCAGCTTTTACTTCTATTCTCAGCACAGCCCAACTCTTGTCTTTAGAAATTATCTTGTTTGTTATTAAAGTAGTTACCTAATTACAAAGGCAGCTGCATTTCCCTGTAATGACCCCGGTTAATGATGTGAATTGACCTCAATTGACTACTGATTTTTACAATTACCTTTTAAGCGTGGTAATGGGCATGTAAATGTTGCATCTGAACACACAGTACCTCTGCCAGATCCAGAACCAGTTTCTCCATTAGACATTAGATGCGTGATTTTCTTGAGAAAGATGGTTTTCTGGTGTGCTTGGTTTTATTTTTTTTCCCATTGCTGGCTGTGCCAGCATTAGTAAGCAGTGTAGTGTAACAGCAACAGGAGAAATTGAGACAAACAGGAGACTTTACAAGGCTCATGAAATTCTGAATTGAGTAGAGAACTGTCGAATTCGGAGATGGAAGAATTTTAAAACAGGATATTTGAAACGCTAACTTCTTATTTAGGAGCAATTAAAATTTATCCAAATAAAAGTAAATATAATGGCGAGTTTGGAAGAGAAAAAAGAATGCTGTAGTGGAGTGGGCTAGTTATTAAGATGGGCACCCCTGCCCATGGCTGAGGGTCAGAATTAAATGGTCTTTAAGGGCTCTGCCAACCCAAATCATTCCATGATTCTATGATTCTAAGATCAAACCCTGCTGATACGTACATTCAGGGCATTTTGTTTATGTCAGAATAAACATCACCACCACACTATTTATGAGTTGGACACCCACAAACTTTACTAGAAGATGGTTCCAACTGCACATATAAGCAACCTTAAAAAGAAAAATTAACCCCTAAAAGCCCTAAAACCCCAAGTAAAATCCTATTTTAGATACATGCTCCAAAGATGGATTTTGATCTGGATTCTGGGAAAAATTAGATATTGATACTGGACTTTAATTCTTAACTCCAAGAAGGAGCGATGCTGCTGGCTGAAGATGTTACCTGATGTGTGCTTGTTAGAAAATTAAGAAATCAACAATGAAAGATATAGCCAAACCCATAATTTTATGAGCTCAACTGCTTATAAAAGAATATGCATTTAAATACACTACCTCGAGGCAGGATTATCAGCATGTTTGTGCTAAAAGGCATACCATTTCATTACAGATATTTGGCATTTCCAAATTAATCATTTGGCATTGCTTAATTCCCAGGTAGACTCTCTGGATCTCAGGAAATGTTGTCTGCTGAAATATGTGTAATGAAAAGCTTAGGATCAGGTTATCTGACTATATACTTGGCAAAGTTAAAAACAGAAGTGTCGGAATTTTGTTATAAATACCATGAGAAAAAAACGAAAGAGGAAATGCAGTTTAATGAAGGATCACATAAACTAAAGCCTCTGCAACCACAAGATTATCTGTAACCAAGCAGGAGCCTCTGCAACCACATGATTATCTGTAACCAAGCAGGAGCAGCACAACCTTCTAACTCATGAAAAAATCACCCTGAGGAGAGGAGACCAGAGATCAGCCGAGAGAAATGAGCACCTTCCAGATTTCTCAGCTTGAGCTGCTTTGGCTGTAAAGCATCTTGGACTTCAAAACACAGAAGAGCAAGTCAGATAACATCTGAGAGTTCATGAACAACACAATAGCTGATCACTCCACACACTATAGATTCACAGAATGGTTTGGGTTGGAAGTGACCCTAAAGATCATCTTGTTCCACCCCCTGCCACAAGCAGGGACACCTTCCACTAGCCCAGTTTGCTCCAACCTGGCCTTGAACACTTCCAGGGGTGGGGCAGCCACAGCTTCTCTGGGCAACCTTGTCCATTGCCTATTATTTCTTTTTTGATAGAAGAAAGCATGAGGCAAACTGCCTTAAAATGCAACAAGGAACAACCCAAATGCATTGAGAAGGTGTATAGCTGGCACTTATTTTAGGCTTTCAAATATTTTCCTCACCAGGTATTTCCCCTCATGTTTATTAACTTGCTATTTGCTAAAGCACTCCAATATTTGCAGTGTCTCAGGAACCTCATTAATCACCTCCTAAAAGCACCAAGACAATTAGTATATGTGGCACCCACCAGAAGGGAGCTCTGAACTGTGGTGTTGTTACCTACTTCTGTAATAAACTGCTGTCATCATCGTTACTCCTGACAGCGACCCAGTGGAGATGTTTTACAACACATTGGGAAAACACCAGGTTTTCAAACTGTCATCTTTTTAGGAAACGATTTCTTCAAAATCCAATTAGGAGGAAAAAAAAAAAACCACGACAGAGGTTCAATAAGTTAATAAATGAGTTACACAAGTTTAAAACTCGGTGTTGTTTTTCTCTCCTTACCAGAACTAGCTACTACAAAGAGAAACTCATATAAACCCAACAAGATATCTCCTTAAATCTTGCTTTAACAAGCTGCATTGACACACAGGAGACTCATATGCAGCATATCAAAGTAAGAATTTCTCTGTTTTGCTCTTTGTGTGTGTTTGATTTAAAAATTAAGAAAAAAAAAGAACTCTAAAGCTCTAAAGAGGATGATTCACTACAAAGATTTAATTCAATGAAAGGAAAAGACTACAGTGTCTTTGAAATGAAAGCAAAAACACTTACCCCAATTCTTAATTCTAAAGAGAAATACAATTTATGCAACACACAGCATAGGTTACTTATGTTATTCACAACTAGTAGCAGCCTACACTCCCATCACAAATTGCAATAAAGCCTTTCTTTATGAGAACATCTTTCATCTCCAACTAAGAATGTAAAAATATTCTACCTTACTTAAAACATGAATTGCATCACTTCTAAAAATATATTGGTATCTATATGTGTTCCTTCACTGGGGACATTTTTAGCACTATAACCAGGCAGTATCCCAACAGCTCTTTCAAGAACTAACAGGAAGAAGAAAGGGGCAGCAATATCTATTTCTCTTAGGTCAGGCAGCCTCACACAGCTTCCTATGATTTCTACAGGCTGCCAGGCAACAACATATTGTCTGGCAATTCTTATCTCCACTTTCTAAATTTCTGAGATTCGAGGAGCAGAACAGTAGAAAACGTGCATTAATGAGCCCAGAATCCCCAGTTGTGCACCTTTCTCCCATATTCCCCCCACTGGTTCTCTCCTCTAACTCACTCATTTCAATTCTTGCAGCTCTGTTTTTAAAGGTTAAACTCTTGGAGTAAAAACAAAACAACAAAGACAAGGAAAACAGGGAAAAATGCATGAAGTCAGTTCAGTATTCATGATTTACTAGTAGTAAATCAACTAGTATAGCCCAAAGGACTGTTAACAGGTATTCACTGCTTCCAGAAGATCTTTACATGATTTGAATATTGCTTAGCAACACCGACTCTATTTAAAGGGCTCTGACAATAACATATGTATGAGTAGGTCCAGAAAATAGCAGCTTCATGACATTCATCCCAGTGCTTTATCCAGAAAGCTGGATCCTTCTGCCTTATGTCCTTGCTCTCTCAAAGGAGCAGGTTCTCATTCCTGAACCCGAGTAAGACTTATAGGATCAATGCATATTGAAGACTTAAATAAGGTTCCACAGACCATGTACTTTTGGCTTTTAAATGCTTAAGAACACGGTTCTAATAAATACATTAACATTAAACCTATTGTTTCTCCTTTGGCAGGAGAAATGCCTACATTTCCAGGTACTGCCCTGAGCTCATGGAATGCCAGAATACCTTTAAAAAGGATGAAGTGAAGGTTTGCTTAACAGACCAAATAAATCAGAAAAATAGATGCAGTGGGAATCCTGCTACTATATCAGATTATGAAGAGGGGACTAGAGGGGTGATACAGAGAAGTTCACACCAGCCCAACTTCTCATAACATCCTACTTCATTCCCACACAGCACCGGACTGTGCAAACAAAATGCCAATTTCCAAAAATAAAATGGTGGCAGCAAGTCATGTAACATGCATATATTAAAAATAAAACAAAAAAACAGGTCTTTTTGTAAAGCTTAATACACTGTAATTCATGCTTGTGTTTTGGTGTTAAAATCACAATGTGGGATTGAAGAGTCCAGAAACAACAACCAAAAAGAACTGACATATATTTTACTATGGAATATAACTAAAGACGTCATGATAGGACAAAATATATATATACAATGGAGATTTGAGGATATTATTCTCTCAGAGTGGTAAATCACAGGCATGAAAGGGATGAGAAGTTCGGCATTACTGCAAAGACTTTTTCAAAAGAAGCCATTTGCATGCACAGTGTTTTATTCACCCTACAAACCCCCAAAATTATGCTGCAGGGCTGCCACCTGCTGGAACTTGATAATATACAGATATAAAGACAGGACTGACAAATTAGGGACTGTTGGATGGAGAAAAACAAGAGGGAGTGGCTGGTTACAGGGGAAATTTGTGATATTTATAGTAAGAGCATCCAGATAAAATTTGATTGGATTCACGCAGCTGAGAAAAGAGCATCGATAACTCCCCGAGTCCTTCAGACCAAATCACATTTAAGGACCCAGACTACAGCGACTTCCCTGCACTTATCAGGAAGGTCTTTTTTTCCCAAAGCATTTGGGCAATGGTCCAAGGCACATAAAAAGACAGAAGAGCAAAGAGAACACACACAGCCCAGAAACATTCATCCCAGTGTAACACAACTCAGCTGTAAACCTCCACCATTACCAGGGTTACAATACTGTGAAAGCATCAGAAAAGACGTTAATTGAAGTGAGTTTTTCAGTGTTTCTACTCGATGGAAAAAATATTCTTATTTTTATACAAATTGATCAAACTAACCTGCAGTTCAGGTCTAAAAACATAAGACACATAACACACAACTGCTGAACAAATTGTTATATAAATATTGTCTCACAACTGATTCACTGCCACTTGCCTTCCTTTTTTCTTTACTGTTCTGTATCTCCTTCCTTGTCTCTACCTTTTCATCTTCTTCCTACAGTTCCTCTTACTTTTAATGTTTCCATGGCAATGACAGCAAAGGAGAAGATTAAATATGTTTTGTGTATTTCTTTCTTTTTTACATTAAATTTTGAAAGACGATGAAGGGAAAAAAATAATATCACATATCCCTCGGAGAACGATGCCAGAGTCAGGACAAAAACTCGTTATGCAACACTAAGATTTACTAGCTAACAGCTATTTGTAAACTCATCTTCATAAACATTTAAGCTGAGAACAACAGTTCTAAAGATAACGTGTTAAAAAAACAGAGCGAGAGAAAGTAAGAGAGTGTAATCCAGTGGGGAGTGAAAGTTAAACTATTTAACTAAAGCTCTCGAGTGTTAGAGATTATTGGATACCTTCAGGATAACATCCAAAGTGCATTCTGCATTTTTTCATTGAATTCTTTATATTAAGGCAAAAAGTTCAGTGTTATAGTTAAGAATAAATGGAACTTTGCATCTGAAATTAAAAATTAAGTAGAGGAGCCTATCCAACAGCTGCATTTTTAACCCTTCTCAAAGGGTTTTCATTTACTAGCTCCTCAGGTTAAAGAGGAATTCTGCAATCCCCACAGCTCAAAAACCTGCCAGATGCCCTAAAAACATAACTGAGACCATTTGTTGTACAAATACGTTAGAATTCAACAAGGAAGAATTCATTCTATTTTTAAAAGCCTTCTCCTGAAGCACCCAAGGATCAATAACAGACATTCCCAACTCTTTCGTGGTAACAAAGACACACTACACAAACTCAATACAACCCTTAAGAATACATCCTGGTGTGTTATGCCTATGTCATTTGAAAAGAGAACACTCCACTTGGGGAATTCAAAATACAATGGTTTTGCACTTGCAACTGTGGGACTTCAGTAAATCTGAGCTTTTATTTCCTCCTGCCCCACAGCCCCTCCATTTGAGTGAATATATTTCCTCCAAAAATGGAAGCTGGAAGACATCCAGACTATTTGTCAATAAGGTAAAAGTGAATTTTTAGGGGTTTTTTTCTGACTTTTTTTTTCTTACGAGAAAACAATGTCAGAAATTAACATAGTGAGTCTGAAATGGTTGTGTTAGGGTTAAGTTTCACTTGGAAAAATTTCAGAGGTATTATCCAAAAAAAATTTAAGAATTTATATGACATTACTTAACCTCCAAACACAACCCAGCTTTTAGTCTTACAATGAACACAAACATCCAAATCAGCACAGAGGTTCCTTTTTAATTTTATTTTAAAATGGTTTAGACCAAAGCTAATTCAACTCTGCCTCAAGCTTTTCTTCCAGATATCCATTTCAAAATCGTTTGGTCCCTTTTACAGAGAGCTGAATTTGCTGCAAGGCTTCTCTTTCCATTTCTTGCCTCAGTATTCAAAGTCTGGTAGATGTTGATACTCTGATATTTAGAGATCTGGTCTATTTTCAGAGGAAAGAGATATTAATATTTCTCAGGGAGTTCAAGTACCAAATATATGACAAGGCTGTACAACATCTACAAGGATGTAAACTCCAGAAATTCCAGTTCCATGAGTCAGATGAAATACTTCCCTTAACCATAGCTTAGTCAGTTATTGTATATAAATGGAATCTAAACTATCTTTCAAAAATTCACGTGGATTTGAAATTATATGAAAAAAATGGGCTATTTCCTGTCTATGCAGAAAACATCTTACCTTGACAGGTTCAAACATTTTTGGGCCTAATTTTTCCCCTCTACCTCTGGTCCATAAAAGATCCATCACCACCTTAAATAACGTGAAATGCTCCAAAGTTTTACTCTTGCAAATCACATTGACCAAATAGGTTTGGGTGAGAGTTTTTCAAGTTTCCAAGAGTCCCACAAAATTAACATCATTCTTTAATGGATTTCGGCCTTCAAATACAATGGGAGACACTGATTAACCCTTAAACCCTACTTTGAACCACAGGGACTTTAAACAAATAACCACAGAAACTCAAGTTTTCCAACATTAACGTTCTGATGGCACATTTAAAGCAGCTCTTTGTAAGAAAACAATAAATGTTGGAAAATGGACATTGTGACTGATTTCCATCCCATGCATTCAACTGCTTACACAATTAACCTACTGACATGAAGATTTCTTATTAATAGGAAATCTGAAATGTGTGTGCCAAGAATTTTATAAGTTAATATGATGTATTACTTGATTTGTCTCCAGAAAAATAAGCATATTGGCCTGTTATTGCACATCTAACCACCTATTTAATGTTCATAAGAGAGTTCTGAGCATTTGAGCAATGCATTTTTATAGAACTCTTTGTGATTCATTCATGTTTTCCCCCATTAAATCCTCAGCCAAATGACAATACATATACTTTTATGTGGAAAAAAATTATGATCTAAGAATATAGTGACTTCTATTTCAGAACGTAATATATGACAACATATATTTTTCTTAATCATTAGAGTACTTCAGTGTTTCTTCTCAGGTTTGGTGGGATTTTTTTTTTCACTTTAACTTTCTGTGAAGGTTATTGAACTTTCTGGAGCAAGCTTAATTTTGAAACCTTTCAGGTCTCTTTGGCCTCTGATGTGAGTTTGCTGTAAAAGGAACCACACAGTTCTGTCACTATTTGGAAATCTTCACAGTCACAAGGCACATTAAGGAGTTTGGGTTGAAGACTGTAAACTCTTGTCCTCTAGAAACCTGGGACAGAATAAATCTCCTCTAAAGAAAACTGTTTTCTTCCAGAAGCAGCAGCTCATTCCAAAAATAAAGTGCAATTTAATCACAAGGCAAGCATAGCACTTCAGAAGATATATTTCTTCAGAATAACATTTCCTTCTTTACAACGTGCACAGGCATTGTCTCCACTGTTTATTAATTAAACTTTTTAAGGATAACTCTGCTTAGTTCCAAAACCCTCCTTTTTTCACCCAAGAGCCTGTATCACACAGATCCCCCCGGACTGATCTGTGTGTTGCTCTGCTCAGGCACTGACCTGTCCTTTCTCCTGATCCCACCCCTCAAGTGTAGGAAGAATCCCTTCACTGCCCACTGGTTCTGCATTGCTTTCTTTCACACTTTTCCAGTGCTGCCACCTGAACTGCTGTGGCACTAAATCACCATCTTCCTCAGAGTTAATTATCCAGCCACTCAGGTTTAGGTGTTTGCTTGCCTTGGTCACTAATTTAACTGTTACCCATTTTGATCTAACCTAACACAGAGATTAGCATCACAAACAGACAGATATGAGGCAACACAAAAGCTTGGAATTGGAACCAGATGATCTTTAAGGTCCCTTCTACTCCAAACCAATCCAACCATTCTATAATGGCCAGAGAGAAAGTATTAATGAAATAATGACACAAATACGTTCACCCACACATGGAGCTGGTCTCTCCTGGTTGGTCTGTGTTTTCTGGACAAGAGAGCACATGGGTCTTCTTTCCCTCATCCTTCTGGTTAATCAATAGTTTCTGATATTTATTGCTCTCCATTCCCTTGCCACTGAATCTTTTCACTCATGCAGGTCCATCCCTTCCCTGCTCATTTATTTAGACATTAATTTTAGAACCTTATTTTCCAACACAGTGCAATACCATTCCTCACCTGCCAACACATCATTGTGCCAAATTCCAAAGAGACAAAGAGCACACGCACCTTTTAGGGCTGGGAAGACAGAATCCAGCAGAGTGATGTAGCTGCTGGGATCAAATCCATATTCTGGGAGAAAAGCAGTAAACAGCCAGGAGTGAGAGAAGGCCAAATACCAATGATTCTATGATTTCCCATAGAAATTTTCCAAAAGGGACATAACTTCTTGCCACAAAAATGTATTTAATGTCAAGGCCCTTGCAAATACATTGTCCAGAACTGTACTTTTTCACACTCTTACATTTAACTGATGTTAAAAAGTAAAAAAAAAATATCAGAGCTGGAAATATATATCAATAAACTAAATACAAAGAAAGCAGGGAAAACCGACATTTGGAGAAGCCCATATAATTCACAAAGAAATTTATAATGGAAAACTACACACAGGGAGGCTTAAACTGCTATTTTTGAAAGCCATGTGAAGGTTGTCTATTAGAAATTATTCTTAATGGTATTTGTGACAGGTTAATTTGCCTATTTAAAATAAATATACTCCAATTCCTTTTTCAAATGTTCTTCTCCCACTCTTAAATGATACAAGCTCATTTAACAACTGGTAGTCAAACATGTTCTAAACTGCAGAGGATTATTATCAGGCAAAAATAATTCTGCCATTCTAAAAAAAGTGGCTGGCAATTAGTGATTTCAGTTGGCCTTCTCCCCACAGTGTTTAGCAGAATGTTATATTTAAGCCTTATTAAAATGTACAGAGATTCTAAAATCTTAAATATAGATTTACTTTCTAATTCTCTTTCAAAGTCAAATAGATAAAAAACAAATGTGGAAACAATCTTAGACAATAGAAATGGAAAGGCCATATTGGGTTAAAAAATAAATTATTGTATTAATAGACCTATATTGTCTGTATCTCCATTTGATTTTCCAGAGGAATAGGTCTTTGAACACTGAGATTAAACCCTATTTTTACATAAGAGTAGCTTGAAACCTAACAGGTCAGAAAAAAATGAAAATAAACACTTTTAGAGTATATTTATATGTATTAAAGTTAAGCTGTTGGCTTTTTCCTCCTCTGAATTTGAACTCGCAGCTCCTCATGCATCTTATTTACACACCAGAAAATTCTTTGCTTTCTTTGTCAGAAATAGTCTACTCATAATTGATGGCTTGGAGAAAACATGGATGATCTAAAAGATTACCTGAGATCCTTTAAATTATGTTCTCAGTTCATTTCTATCAGTCTCATCACTCGTGTATAAAACTAGGGCATTAAAGTTTCCTTGTCTTGTTTTTTCACCAAACTGAAATGGAGAATCTCATTCTGATTTTGTTAGTTGATCATAACGAGATACCAATGCATCACACAGTGCCATATTTTTATTAGTTTTTATTTAAAAAATCAAGGTACTGAGCTGGGCTATAGCCTTCGACAGGACTAGCACTGACTGTCTTCAAAGGCTTTCCCTTTGGCAAGAGGAATCAGTGAGGGCACAAAACCTAAGAGCAACTTCATAATCACCTTTCTATGTGTTTCCAGGGGAAGAAAGTTCTGTGTGGGAGAAAAAGAGCAAAAAAAAGCACCCCTCAAATTCAGAGCAGTGACCCCTAAGGAGATTCTTTGGGCCATGCACGGGCAATGAAAAGCGGGACACACACCCTGGCCTGTCTCTTGCTTGCCCTTACTACACACACAGGGATGATTTAAATAAAATCACAGAATCATTTAGGTTGGAAAAGACCCTCGGGATCATTGTGTTAGCCCAGCACTACCAAGGCCACCCCTAAACCGTGGCCCCAAGTGCCACATCTACACAGAAAAGCACTTTCCATGGTAAAGTTCCTTTAGATCCTGCAAGCCCTACAGACCATGTGGAATAAAAAAACAAAGACTGGATCCAATTAAAGACTTGTACTGTACTTTCATTTCTGGACAAGTTGCAAAAGAGGAGAAATATCCAGGCATCTTTCATCACTTATTGAGTATTGTATTTTAAGATCTATGTTACTTTTCAGCTCTAAGTCTCTGCAAGTCACTACAGCCAGTGCTCTTCCTCACCCCTCCTGCAATTCCTGCAGCCCCTGGACATCCCTGGATAACAAAAACCTTGTCTCTGCTCCATTCACTCTCGATTCACAGTGCAGGAACAAACCCAAACTTTACATGTCTTTGCTACTTCTGTCTTTGCTAACAGTGACTGTTTGTCCCAATGGATGGGCCTCATCCATCCCTTTCCCCCTCATTGCCTCCCCCACCACTATGTCAAACTGTAGCATAAATATCAAAGTGGAGCAAAACACAGAGCAGAGAGAAAGTCTGTGTCATTTCCTAGTCAAGCACAGATTGCCCTCCGGAATATATCATTTCAGTGAAGTAGTAACACAAGGATGCAGTGAAATCTCTGGCAAACACTTAAAAAAAAATATTTTGATCAAGTTGCCATTTCCTCCTTAGACTTTGCCAAAACTGAACAACAAAATCAGCTGCTGTGAGGTCTCTCACTGACTATGTGGTAAACAAAAAAAAAATCAGAAATACTCCAATCGCAAAGAATGGAATAATAATATTAAAAATTAATGCAATTAGCTAGGTACTCCTGACTATCCAGCACAGGCATAATCATCTGCCTTCTGAACGTGCCGAGCTGAAAAGCTGGAATAATGTTCTTTTTGATGAAAATTTCATCAAGCAAAGACATTCTTTGCCCCTTAAATAAGAAGATAGCATGTATACCACTGAAGCAATACAGAAGGCAAATCTGGAAGTTAGTTTGCAGAATGAGGAAAATATTATTTAGTGCCTTTCCAAATTTTTATGCCATGCATAAAGCTTCCCAGCTATTATAAACAGCAAGTCAGAGACAGGTGACAGAAGAAAGTTACTGGTTTGTCTATCTTTCCTTTTGAGAATGAGTTCATGTTGTCCATATTAATAAATACCAGTGAGATTAAGTCAAAATAACGTGTATAGGCAATTGAGCATGAGGTTTCTGAATCACTGGAGATAGCTACAATGCTTATTTATAGGAGCACTAAACAAATCTGTGATTATACTAAAATACAGGTGAAGCCTACATTAAAGCAGAGGAGGTATAATGAAGATTAAAGAGACAATAAACCTACATTATTCTTACAATGAACAGATAAAGAAAAGAAATTACCTTTTATCATCGAACAGGGAAAAAGGGTTTTCAGTTCACTAAGAAGAATGAAGTAAAAACCAAGTTTTGCACATGTTAGAAATTTTTCACAGGTTTAAAGATGTTAACAGAAGAAGTTGCAATTCAGATCACATTCTGTGGCTTTCAAGCCTACAAAAATAGGTATGAAATTCCACTCAGTGTTTTGAAACGAGATTATAATCTCTAATACAGGAAATAAGGAAAAATAAATATATGTGTATGTCTGTTTCTACTTATTTACACACTATTTCAGATAGGAAAAAGGTTCTTATGAAACATGCATCAAATATCCCTATATAAAGCAATTCAGTAGATTTTGTGCTGCATAAGTGATAAGGCAGGTTTGGCATCACCTACTTTTCCCAGAGACCTGGATGATGCTCATCAGGTGGTTCTCTTATGGGCCTATTTGGTGTCTTCAGGTGTGTGTGAGGTGCTTCACCAAAAGCATCAGGACACCCAAAATACAATGTGCATCTTCTGAATCATGACCACAGGGTGTGGGTTGATGAAATAAATAACAGCTCAACATACCCCAATTAACCAGTCTGGAGGTCCTTTCTCTAAATCCAGTGCAGTCTCTGTGCTCTCCACTAAAGCTGAACGTGCACAGGATCTTTACTATGTAAAACTATCAGCAACAAACCAACTGCTTTAATCTTCCATTCTTTTCCTTCAACACAGAATCACAGAATGGTTTGGGTTGGAAGGGACCTTAAAGATCATCTCATTCCAACCCCTGCCATGGGCAGGGACACTTTCCACTAGCCCAGGTTGCTCCAAGCCCTGTCCAACCTGGCCTTGGACACTTCCAGGGATCCAGGGGCAGCCACAGCTTCTCTGGGCAACCTGTGCCAGGGCCTCACTGCCCTTATAGGGAAGAGTAAACACCCTTTTCCTTAGTCAGCTCTTGAACTTCATAGACACTTCAAGCTCCTCTGGATCTCATTTCCCACACAGTCAACCCCAGCAGCTACACTGCCCATCCTGTCCTGCTGAAGATGGGAAAACAACTTATTTTCAGTGTCCTTCATGTTACGGTTCCCATTCTCACACCTGTGCTCGGAAGAGGTCTGTGTTGACACCTCTCAAAGCAGGTAAGACACCCCACATTCCTCCCCATTCCCCAGGAAGAAGATGAGGGATCCAACAGGAACAGTTTGGTCTGATTTGAGAACTGACCTTTCCCTAATAAAGAGAACCACAGTTGTTCTTTCAAAGGAAACCAAAATTACCTGAAAGAAGGACCTAATCAAACCAAAATATTTCCTCCCAAATGTTTGTTGCTACTTATGACTTAGGAACTTCACTGCACAGGAGTGTAGAAAAGAAAGAAGGAAAACCTTCCAAAAAATGATATATTTGAATGGCAATTATTTTCTATCCCCCAGCTGATTTTGGCAGTTACTTCAAAATGTCAGAGAATTCATTGCATTTTGATGAAGGCA
Source organism: Pseudopipra pipra (assembly GCF_036250125.1). Lineage (NCBI taxonomy): Eukaryota > Metazoa > Chordata > Aves > Passeriformes > Pipridae > Pseudopipra > Pseudopipra pipra. Next base: position 72,407,779 of record NC_087552.1, read on the forward strand.
CTTGTTATTTCTTAGTTGTGAACAAGACAATCCCAGGGCACAAAGTTCAAAAGACAGCATTCACAGAAGGCAATAATTAGATTCAACTACACTAAGATGCTGTTGCAATGGAACAGCTCTGTCTGGTAGTAGTGGGGTCAGAAATTTAAAGTTGCACCATTTGGTGTAATGGCTCTGATAACTGCTTGCTTATTTTCACACCTACAGTGGAAAGTAATTAAAGTAAAATCCTTTTCACTGCAATTAGATGGCAGGACTCGTTTAAACAAGGAAAAAAATGAGAAAAGTAAAGGATCAGAAAGATGAAGAAAGAATAAATAGCAAGCCAGTACCTTCCCTAGGTTGAATTTATGTCAGAAAACAAAATTATTTAGCAAAGGCCTGAGAACTACATACTTCTAGACTTTTTTTCCTACAAAGCATCAAAATTCTAGAGAAGGAAACTATTGTGATTTATATATTTTTGAATATATATTCTAGATTTTACCCCTAGGAAGCCACTGAATTAAAATGAAAAACATGAAAATATTACATTGTATTATTTGGTACCACTTAATGTTTGGTTCAGCCTGGAGAAGAGAAAGCTTCAGGATCACCTAATTGTGGCCTTTCAGTACCTGAAGGGAGCCTGCAAAAAAGATGGAGAGGGACTCTGGACAAGTTCCTGGAGGGACAGGACAAGGGGGAATGGCTTTCCACTGGCAGAGGGCAGGGTTAGATGGGATACTGGGAAGAAATCCTTCCCTGTGAGGGTGGGGAGGCCCTGGCACAGGTTGCCCAGAGAAGCTGTGGCTGCCCCATCCCTGGAAGTGCCCAAGGCCAGGTTGGACGGGGCTTGGAGCAACCTGGGCTAGTGGAAGGTGTCCCTGCCGCAATGAGATGATCTTTAAGGTCCCTTCAAACCCAAATCATTCTGTAATTTTGTGATTCCATTCCTTCCCCTTGGATAACAGGTCAGTCCTGCAGCACACATAGCACAAAAACAGGCTGTGAATCACAGACTCTTTTCTGTGTTTGTAGGAAGTTTCCTTTAACTCTTGAATTTAATTTCATAACCTTCCTGGACCTCTAAAGAGGTGAAAGCTTGCTTTGAGATTAAAGAGGAAATCAGCACGATTTGACAAGCCATTTGACGTATTTTCCTGCAATAACTTTGGCACTGTAACCTTCAGGGGGACAGAAAGCTGACAGCCAAAGAAAGGAGACATGGAGCTCTGTGACTACAAGCCAGTCTTAAAAAAAAAACACTGGGGATTTTTATAAGGGGGGGGAAAAAAAGATACATTTGCTAAGCATTTTTTTAAACTTTTATCATCTGAAAAACAAAGAACTTTTGATTGTGAGACATATCTACTGATGAATATAAAAACTTGTAATAGTTTGAGCATAAAATAGTCAAAAAACCCTGTACATGAAGATAATTAGAGTATCTGATGCACAAATCAATAGTAGATATCTGTTTGAGGCGTTCTGACTTAAAAATCAGATAAAACTGGAGAAAGAGTCTTAGAGAACTAAAATTGTTTTATCGCTAATGTGGCAATGCCAGGTCACCACAAAACCCTCAAAAACTGTTTCTTGTTTTTCCTTTTTACCATTAATTCAAATCGTGAGTTTTACAGCTTCTCTGAGATTCTTGGCTTGACCATCTCAAGTCCTTTCAGCTGTTTGCCCTCAGAAAGGCCTCTGCCTGGCTCATTCTGCAAACACTGAAGATGACAGTGCAGAAATGTGGAAATCCCCGTGAAACTTCAAATATCTCCCCTTTGTTCAGTTCCTTAAGTATTTTATCCTGCACGTAATCCTAGAACAATTGGGAAAAAGTAATTATGTAATGAAGCATATAATGAAAAGTGAGCAACATAGCTCAGTGGAGTCATTATAAAAATCAGAATAATTCTGGATGAAATTTATTTATGCATTCTCCACTCCATTAACTTGAAATGAAAATACATGTATCAAGTCTCTGAAAATCCTTCTCCTTAAATATGCAAATTTATCTTCCAGAGTTTCCCAGGCGTGAGTCACACAAGCTGTATGTAAACCTTAAAACACTGAGATACCATAAACTTGTTTAAGAACAAGTTTTTCCTCAATGAATTGTAGGAATTAAAATATATCAATTATGGTTCTTCACTCATTTTCCATCTATTGGGACTTTAAATTCTTTATATAAGCTTGGCTGAAGACAACTGTTAATAGTGGTGAGAAATTTCTGAGTAGAGTTACCAGAGGAAACATTAAGTATTCTGTTATCAAGGAACATAAACTTTGATCAATGTTCCATAACTAGAAAAGCTTATAGCTGCGTATTTAAAGAAGGGTCATTTATTTCATTTAAACGAGTTTTAATAATGCTAGAATTTTAGCAGCATCTTCATATAGCTGGGCTAAAAAGGGCAGTTATCTGGGAAAAAAAAAGTAAAACGATCTTACTGGGTTTCAATTAAAAGTAGCATTGATTTAACCTCTGACAGTACCCAAGATGCATAAGGCAATTTTTTTATATAAAAAGCCTAAGTCCCTGTCTTGAAAAGTTTCCCAACTAAAGTCACAGGCTTTCTTAAACCTGCTTATAAAAGTCCATCTGTCACTTCTGATGCTGTTCATCAGGATTAGTATTGGAGAACCAAACTATTGTTCTTAGGAATCTTACACAGGTAAAATTAAGGTTAGAGACAGCAGTCAAAACATCAGGTAAGGCAAGAGAAACAGTTCCAGAAATTATTGATCATTTTTTAGTAAATAGTTAATAATTAATAAATAGTTAATCTTGTGTTTTTAAAACTGCAGTCCCGTCCCTCAGATACAGCCATGGCTATGTGACTGAGAAACAAGGAAATTACTTCATAAAAATATTATTAAATAAGGAAATTACTTCATAAAAATATTATTAAATAAAACTGTCACAAAAATCTGCTTCAGCAATAGTTAATATGATGATCAGGAATGGTAAATCCTAAAATTCTTGCAGTCTGAGCTGGTTTGGGCTGGGATAGATTTAATTTTCTTCATCATAGGTATTATGGGGCCACAATTTGGCTTCGTTCCCCCTCACAGGGAGTTTGCTTAAACACTGTCAACCCAGTCTCGCAAAGAAATAACAATTTGTAGCTAACTCTTGGTAGGGTTGTACAGAAATGTCTTTAGAAGGAAATATTTTGGTTGATACTGGAGATATTCAAAACTCTAGCAGACATGACCCTGGGAAACCTGGACTAGTTGGTCCTGCCCCTGAGTAGAGCAGTTGAACCACAGGATTTCCAAGGGCCCTTTCCAGCCTCAACAATTCTGTGATATCAGTGAAGAATGAAGAATTAATCAAACTTATCCTATAAAGCCAACTTTGATGGGTTTGGGTTTTTTTTTTTTAGGCTTGATGTGGGATACACTGAGATCCAAAACGAGCTCTTTGGAAATGAAAACATTGATAATCACATACAGAGTCTAAAATTGTTGAAAACTGGCTTACAGGAGTTATCCTCCACATTTAAGCTGTTGAGATGACACTGTTGAGGTGTCACCTGGGCATTCATGGGGGATTTCTTCCTTAAGCAGGAAAAGCAGCCACTAGCACAGAATTTTTTGGAGCCCTTGGTTTCCAAAGCCAGCCTATGACCTGGTTGCACAGCCCTGTGCTCTCCCTCTGCTCTAAGGTTTGCCTAGAGGTGAGTGACTCAGAGAAGGCTGATATATTTAAAAGCAATGTTTTGTTCTCTTCGTGACATTACTGTCATAGAAGTGCTCACATGGCTGTTTATCCCTTCATTTTCAAAATACTGAAGGAAATTAAAATAAAAAAACTAGATGAGGTTGAGCTCTGGTTACTTTTTTCCTAAGATATTTAATGAATCAATATAAAAACCCCAAGAAAACCCCACCAGGAATGTATATATTTTAGTAGACCACAAAAGGAAACTAACAGCCTTTATGACTATTATTCCTCCTTATTCACTAAAATTCATCATTCATTAAAAATGATTCATCTCCCCTGGCCTCTATTCAGTGCTTCATGTTTCTAATGAACTTAATGTAGCAAGTGATGTAATCACACAAAAGCATGGTAAGAGCTCTTTCTGCCACTATAGGCACAATCATATTTAATTAAGAATTTATCATTAACTGAAGGTATTAGTTAACTATTATAGGCCCAATATATTGTCCATCTCAGAGAAGCAGCTTCCTTATTAATAAACATGAGCTTGGATCTAACTGTTGCCTCTTTAATCTGCTTGGTGCATTAGTACCTCATTAAATGGGCCTTACAGAGCAAAATTACTTCTTTGATACTATTGGAAAGGATAAACAAAATCACATAATGTTTTTGGAGGCTTTATCCAGCATTCATTCACCAAGGAATAGGTATAACTACCCTTTAATTACTGCATACCTGAGAACAGCAAGTAAAATTACATTCCAATGAGTGGGGATCAAAGTTTCAATCTGGAATCAGACTGAAATTCCTTAGTGAAATTCCCTAGTGAATTGCACATTTCCCTCTGCAGACAGCTGTTAAAACAGCTCATCTAGCATCTACCAATTTTATTTTCTATTTCTCCACACATTTTAGATGGATATTTCACTTTGATTCCATATGTATAGGTCCATATGTATAGGCTGGCAGCACTCCTTTCTTCCCTAGGCATTACACTATGGAATGAAATACGTGTATAACCACTTGAATTATGTGTTTCCTTGGGGTTCTTTTTCCTGTTCTTTTTTTTTCGTTTTTGTTTAATTTTGCAAGAAATCAATTAACATTCTGGATCCTCTTGCTTTGTTCCCTTCATTTCATGAATATTCCTTCCACAACTTGATAGATCAGCATGGGATTTCCATGGATACAGGATATCTGTTAGAAATCCTGTCCATCTGTCTGTTTTTAAGTGGGCACTGTCATCCTTTAAGCAGAGGGTCCCTAAAATATTTATTTTTCCGTAGTTAGAAACCAAATGTTGCCTAATATTAAACAAGCATTGTGAGGCCTTCAGGAGATGTTTACTGTGCTTTCATCATATTAGTCTGAATATCAGAAGGCAACCAGGAAAAAACTTCCAACATCACCTGCAGTCAATTCTTCAAGCAATTTTGACTTAGTGAGGCAAAGTTGGCATCTTTATCTACAGAAAATTACCAGGGCCTACAGTTTGGCAGGACAGAACAAGAGATGTAAAGTTATCTCATGCCGCTTTCAGGACAGATTTCAATAAGTAAATTGTGCAAGATAATGCTGTGGGAACAAAAAAATCGAGCTGAAGGGATGTCTGCTATAGAAGTGATTTTGTCTGAATAACAATACCTAAAAAATAAATCTCAAAGCTGCCGGTATTTTTTCACAGATGGACTGATTTTTCTCTGGAGAATTGGTCAGAAACACAAATGCCATAAAATATTATTTCAGTTTTTTCTAACACTCTGTAATGAGTACTTTGATCCGTTACTGTCATCTAGAAAAACTGAATCAGAGTAGTTCATATTTAATGGAATTGCTTATAAGCAGTTTCTTTTTAACCAATTAAGTAGAGACAGGCTTGTTTTCCTTTTCACCTCTAAAAGATAATCACTGCTATGTGAAGGAGAATTACTTTATATTCTCAAGGAAATCTGCCAAATAGAAACAGAAATTTTAGATTTCCTTGCAAAAACCATCTTTTTTTTCCAGTTTATGTTCACATATTCACTTTCATAAAGATGCAATCCAAAATATTTTTAAGACAAAGGAAACACGACAGACCTCATCAAGATGTGAAATTTAGGAAAATATTGAACAATAATACAGGATGTCAAAGATCTGTCAGCATTTACTTTAAAAAATGATATCCACATCAAATCCTGCAGGATCCTGAAGAGTGTTTTTTACTGCCTTATGACAATCACCTTTGTTATCCATAAGCAATACCTGAAGATGGCAAATTCCTTTCTTTTTCCCCCTCTTTTCTTTTTTGAGAGGTGTATTTTGAGCCAGGGTGATACCTTTTTTTCATCCCGCTTGCTTACTTTTACAAATAGAAGAAAGTTTCTCACTTTTTCATAAATAATTTAAATTATTATTATATTTGTTATTCATATTATTGTATTCTTTCAATATATAATTTTTATATTCACAGAATCACGGGGGATTTTTTTAGAATAAGGCAGAAATTGAACCATGAGAAAATAATAAAGCAACTTTAGAGATAGTGGAGCTGAACATACAAATCTCTCTGAATGAAAGAAAATTAGATTCTTAAAGCACAACAAAGTACATTTTATTAAAGACAAAACCCCAAGCATTTGAAAATTAGACCAAACTTTCCTTGTTGCCAATTTTGGGGATTTAGAAGCTTAGTCCCCAGGTCAATTTTTCTGCTGAACTTGATTAAGAACAAGTTTTCCTTGATCTTGAATTCAACAGTTTATGACTGAACAGGGAGCTATTTTGTGCAACTCTTCGTGTGTTTCAAAATTAAGAATACAAGCATTTATAATTAAAGCTTTAAAATTAATCACAGGTGCTCTTCATCAGAAATATGGCAGTTTGTGTCTCTTACTCAAAAACAAAAAAGAATAAAAATAGGACTTTGTAGTATGTGCTGAATTATCGTTCTGATGTGCAGTAACAGTTTTATGTCTCCTCCAATGCTACTCAAAGCTTTGAATTTGCCTTTTCACCTGTCACACTCTTTTTTTTTTTCCGTAAATCATCTCTAATCTCCACTCCTTTGTCTTTTAAAAAGAGCTTTTCCAGATGTGGGTGGGTTTTATTGTTATTTAATAACTATGGAACCATTAACTTGTGTATACCTTAATAACATTGATCTCTGCCTGTCTGAATATTGGCATTTAAAGCCATGACACTGCTGTTTATTGATTTTCAGGACTCAGTGGATATTGTCACCAAACACAAACTATTTCTACGGCCCATCACACCTTTGAAAATAAATACAGTGAAACCAGCATTTTACATCCTGTGCTTTAATATTTATTATGCTTCCATATTCCCTTGGTTTTATAGTATTTTTTGCAAAGTGTTGTGCAAACCAGTAAAAAACAAAATGCATCATTTTTGATACTAGTAAATGACACAACATCCCTCAGAATCTTTCTGTGGTTGTCTCCTAAAGAAGATATATCAGCTACAGCATCGACCAACAGTTAAACCCAACACAAGGAATCGAAAAAGTTCAGAAGGCAGTCTAAAAAATGTGTATACAATGTTTTAAAGACAGAAAATGTTTAAGGCAGTGTGGAATTGTGAATAACAAGGAAAAAAGGTACTGAATTCCATGCCCATTTAATGTTTCCAGTTCCTCTTTCAATCTCTAATAGCCTAATTTTTCAGTAAGTGCTGCTGGTTACTGTGACACCAAAAAAAAAGAGTGAATAAATGGCTTTTTTTTCTTTTTTTTATTTCCACAAGAACATGCAAATGTTTGATTATTTCTCTCTTTTATCTCTGGCTAGCAGTGGGAAATCTTATCAGTGACCAACAGCACCCAAATTACATTTTGTTTGTCTTTTCCACAGTGAGGTTCAATGGCAGTGAACTCCAAACGGTTCTGCTAATGATTGCATGAGGTCAAGATTTCATCTACAAGCTCAATGGTAAAACAAATTGCAGGTTAAGATGGTTAGTAACATACCAGGCATTTTTCATAGATATATAAAAAAAATATATAAATTCCACATAAATATATCCTCCTGTCAGGGAGCTGTAGAGAGTAAGAGGGTCCCCTCTGAGCCTCCTTTTCTCCAAGCTGAGCCCTTCCAGTTCCATCAGATGCTCCTCATATGACTTGTGCCCCTAAACACCTTAAAATTAAGATTAAGTTGATAGGAGGGGCAAAAACCAAACCAAAAAAAAGCCTTTAAACTGAAGAGGCTTTAAGCCATTGCTGCCTGACTGGTCAAAGATATCAGGAAAAATTTCTTCACTGAAAGCATGATCAAGCCCTAGAACAGGCTGATCAAGGAACAATTCCTGGAGGGATTTAAAACCTGTGCAGATGTGGCATTTGGGGACATGGGTTAGTGGTGGCCTTGGCACTGCTGGGTTAAGGGCTGGACTCAATGACCTCACAGGTATTTTCCAACCTAAACAATTCTATGATTAAGCAAGATGGAGAATAATTTGTCCTTTTGATAAAGCACCTCCACATTTCTAAAGATTATTGTCAATCTTGAACCTCCTCTGAACCAATCTTGAACCTACTTACTATATAAATAGAACATTTATTAACTAAAACACAAGTGTACAAATAATTTATACAGTGGCAAAAAGTCATATATGTTTGTCTTTTCCTTCACTACTATTTCCTAAAATGACTAGATAAGTTCTCTATCCTTGATGTTTTCTTAACTAGTAGCTCCAAAAATTACTGATTTTGACAGTGTCTAACAGCTCAACATAATGCCCAGTCTATAGAGAAACAGAAAAGGTCATTTCTAGCTGCTCTAATTGCACTTCCCAGGCACTTTTCCCAAAGTGCCTGGGAGTCCAACAAAATAGGTGTAACACTGTCAATAGTTCTGTACTCTAAAATTCCTCTTTTGGTTCTGAATGTCCTTCCAGGTGTTCTTTGACAAATTTTTGTACAGCAACTCCCCTTCCTGACTCAAGTGTTTCTTGTCTAAGGCAAAGCACATGAGAAGACTGAGCCTGTTATCACTGTATAATTTCCACCTCAGCACTGTGGTGTTCTTTGCAAACTCTAAGCCCTGCTGACAACACCAAACATTGTTTTCTGGGTGAGGAAACAGGCTAATCCTCAGATGAGTAAATACACACTGTTTTGCTATTGATCCACAGATCAATAGACAGTAAAACCAAAGACCATTAGATCATCTACTGTGATATCCCGTACAACTCACATAATTCCACTTCCTCCAAATATGCCCTGTAAGGAAGACTTCAATTGGTTTAAATACTACAAATCCTCCCTTTATTATTCTCTCAAACAAACAAAGTGCACCACAATAAGAAAATAAAAAAGGCACAGGAAACTGCAGTAGTAGAGAAACAATTACTGGAGTGGTGCAAAAGTGATACAGGCAAAAGGGTGTCAAAAGAAAAGCAAAAGAAAATAAATAAGAAAAGAAAGTTTCCCTGCCCACCAAGGCTGGGAGAAGATTCTGTTATAGTTTCATCTCTAGAAGTTTTCCCTGTCAATGATATGGGAGATATAAACAGAAGTCAGGCTCAAAAGGCACGTTATTACTCAGACACAGTCAAAATGTTTTAAGCCTTTAGGAAAGAAAGATTTCTAGCAGTAAACTTAGAAGTAAACCTAAAATGACTATTAGGTAATTATGTACAATAAAATACTATTAAGATACTGTACATGACAGCAACCCACAGGTGGGCAGCCCAGGGCACCTCTCCCCAGAAATCAGTCCTGACTCACCAGCCCTCCTGCAGCCACTGCCTGTACTCATTCACCTCACAAAACCCCACCAAAGATGGGGACCTCCTGAATGTCAGTCTAATCCTCCAGGAAAACCACACTAGAACAAACAAGCATGTTGAGAAGCACAAAAAGATTCGATATAGTTCTGAACACACTAAAACATTGGTTTTAGTCACTGAATAAAACCCAAGCTGCTACGGATCAGTAGAAAAACAGAATACATCTGTCCTGGTTTGGGCTGGGATAGAGTTAATTTTCTTCCCAGGAGCTGGCACAGTGTTGTGTTCTGGATTTAGGATGAGGATGAAGTTGGTAACTCACTGATCTTTTAGTTGTTGCTGAGCAGCATTAACACCAAGTCAAGGACATTTCAGCTTCTCACACTGCCCTGCCAGCGAGGATGATGGGGGGAACCAGGAGCTGGGAGAGGACACAGCCAGGACAGGCTGACCCCAACTGTCCAAAGAGATATTCAAGACCATATGGCTCCAAGCTGAGCAATAAAACTGGGAGGAGTTGGCCAGGAGACAGTGATTGCTGCTTGAGTACTGGCTGGGCACCGCTCAGCAGGTGGTGGGAATCGCATGGTGCATCAGTTCTTTTGTATATTCTTTGTTTATTATTATTATTATTATTATTATTATTATTATTATTATTATTATTATTATTATTATTATTATTATTATTATTATTATTATTACTTGCCCTTCCATTTCTGTCCTGTTAAACTGACTTCTCAACCCATGCCTTTTACCTTTTTTTCTGATTCTCTCCCCCATCCCACTGGGGAGAAGTGAGTGAATGGCTGTGTGGTGTTACAGACCAGAACATTCCATCCCTCTCGGGTTTCACTAATTCCCTTTGGTGCACCGAGGAAAGGCAGGAGCCTCCTCCAGCTTCTGACACAAGCACCTTACCATCACCTTGTGCAGCAGAAGAGGACCAAAAAGACAGGAAATGGCTCAAAGGTCCCTTTTATCATTCTCTTGCTCTGCCAAATCACTGATTAGCTCCTTTCAGACAATAACAGAAGATTTTGTTGCCAAGGTGACCTCATTTCTGAGAACCCAGATCTCTTCCCGGGTGATTACATTTCCATGCTAGAGCCCTGAAGGAAAAAAAAATTCTTCAGTGCTTGTATTTATTCTAATCTCTGCTCTCATCTATAATTTTTAAAGGAGAAATTAGTTACACATTAAAAGAATTGAGTTAGTGGCTCATTAAAGGCAGGCAGAATCTAAATGTCCTAGTAAATTTATAGGGGGCAAGCAGGTATTTCCAAACTTGTAGAGAATAAAGACAAGACTGTGAGCAACAGATCAGTCACGTCCTGCTGAATGTCACTTACCTTCACCTTGGTGAAGGAAGAGAACAAAGAAACAATTCCTCTGCCTTCCCAATATTCCAATTTACCCACTGAACAGCACCATCATTATGTCTTAAACGCTCACCTGAAGTGCTCAGAACATTGGGTAACAATTAGTGTCTTAACAGAGTGAAAAGCATTGTAAGGATGTTTCTTGAGATCCACACAAGAAAACTTGATTTTCCACAAAACCCAGAAAAAAAAGAATAGAGCAGAGAATTTGAGATTTCTCTTACACTGAATACAGATTTAAAAGGCTCTTCCAGAAGCTAAAACATAATATTCATTTTATCTTTATGTGCATTTAGAAGTCTGTAAAACACTTGGGTTTTTTAACAACTAAGAACAAGACACATACAGAAAAAGAAAAGAGAAGAACAAAAGATGTAAACAAACAAGCACATTGTGCTGGAAAGTATCCCCAAACACACATACAAATTTTACCGAATTAAATTAGTTTTAATCTACCAATGAAAAGTACTTTGAAATCCCCCAAACCAGCCAGGTTCCCAGTTAGCACACTGAAAGGCAAGCAGGGAGGCTGGGATTCTGATCCTCTCCAGGCAGAGGATGGAACTTTTCCCCCTCCTGGACAAGGGTTCAAGTCATGAGGAGGCAGAGAGGAGAAATTAGAGGGCATTGCTAATGATCAGCCACATCATCACCCTCACAAAAAAGAAAATTGAATGGAATGGTGAACCACTGGAGCCCCTGTTTAGGGCCTGGACTGGCAAAAAAAATGCCTTTTGGAAAAAAAAAAAAAAACAACAGAATTTATGAACACAGAATGTTCTTATTCCTGACCATTATTTGTAAATCAAGTGTTCTATTTAACAACATGGCTCCAGTTGAATCTTATCAGTGTGGTCTGTTACACAGGACAAAAGCAGGCACAACTGGATTATTTTTATTATACATCTTTGAATGTATTTTAAAATGTGTGCAACATGCAGACCTCTCATAATCTCCAACACAAGATCAACAGCGAAAGAAAGTTTCAGGATTTTTCCCTTCCTAAATGAACCTTTGCAATATTATATTTAAATTAACCACTTAGAGTTTCTCCTTTATTAATTAGATATTGTTACTAAAGAAGTATATAAATATTAACACAGTGATTGAAAGTTATGTTAATGTGGCTTTACTATGAGGTTAAAATTGGTGACAATCTAATGACATACTGATTCCACAGTAAAATATAATTACATTGGCTTCAATAAAATATTTAAAATAATCAAATGTGAATTGCTTTCTTCACCAAAATGACACACTTTCCAATGCCACCTAAGTCCATCTATATTTCAAATACCTAGATCCTTTAGAAAATTACTTAGGAAAGACAAACAGGATATTATGGAATCATAGAACCACAGAATGGTTTGGGTTGAAAGGGACCTTAAAGATCATCCACTTCCAACACCCTGCCGTGGGCAGGGACACCTTCCACTAGCCCAGGTTGCTCCAAGCCCCATCCAACCTGGCCTTGGACACTTCCAGGGATCCATGGGCAGCCACAGCTTCTCTGGGCAACCTGTGCCAGGGCCTCCCCACCCTCACAGGGAAGAATTTCTTCCCAATATCCCATCTAACCCTGCCCTCTGCCAGTGGAAAGCCATTCCCCCTTATCCTGTCCCTCCATGCTCTTGTCCAAAGTCCCTCTCCAGCTCTCTTGGAGCCCCTTTAGGCACTGCAAGGGGCTCTAAGATCTCCCTTTCACTAGTTTTTCTTTATTTGATGTAAATTTGGGGGATTCAGATATCTTTTAAAAACAGTTTTGATATTTTAAAGGTTTATATCATAAAAAAAGAATAGGTAAAGAAATGCCTATATTCTCATAAATCACACTTTCATAGTTTGAACACAGTTCTTGTGACAGTGAGTCTGCTTTACTCTGGTTCACTGAAAACACAAGTACTGTCCCAGAATTCAAAGAACACTCAGGAAAAACAAGCAACAGAAACTTACTTTAAGGGTGAGTCCTTGGCTTACAAATCAGCACAACCACAAATGCAACCCACTGTCTCATGTATTTGCTGGACAAACACAGACACTGAGAAATCTGCAGCATTCACAAGGACTCTCCATTCACTTTCTAAACCAAAGAGGTCCCTCATTAGTCTTTTACTTCATGAAAGACTGGCAGAACATCATTTTGGCCAGAATAGGAATAAATCAACCTCGCTATTGTGAATGAGAAACAGGAAAGAACTTCTCTGGCAAGTGTCCTTAAGTTATAATGAAACAGGTAACAGAAGTTAATAACGTGTTACTTTCTTGGCTTGTAGCCTTCAAATTCAGCTAATTTATTAGCAAACTGCAATGATATATTTGGGCAGGAACACAGATCTGCTGACAACTTGAAGTGTGCTTGGACATTATTTACACTTATTTTGTCTCATAACATGCAAAAGCAAAATTATTCTGAAAAGAAATGACCGAAAAAATGTAACCCAGGTTATATATATACATATATAAAAATAAATAAAAAATACCATTTTTGTTCTTTTCTTCTGTAAATGATTTCAAGTAGAAAAAGAAATTCCCAAGTAGATGATTAATGCAAGTGGAGGTGAATGTAAGACCATTAAGCTCCAAGGGTAAGTTAACACGAGTAAATTCTACTCGTGTTAACTTTGAGTAACATGTCATAAATATTAATTTCCAGTTCCTCAACAGTAGATTTTAATTATTGGTACCTTACAAAAACATTCAAATAAATTTTTGAGCAGCAGAGATAAGATGATAAGAACTATACAATGATAAGAACTATGCCTGTAAATTCCTGGTTGGCTTAAACAATTTAAGCCTCTCTGATAAAACATATACAGTCATAAAATGAAAAAAAGAGAGAGAGAATTTTTTAATTTGGTCAAGTAAATAATGATTTGCAAGTAAAACCCATAAAAACATTGAATTTTGTAGATTTTTTCTTAATCACGTGTATATTATCCTGAAATATACTCTGCTTGTAGAAGTCAGGGCTTACACAAAGGACCAAGGTCCTTTTCTTCTTTATCGAATTTACTTCACAAAGTGAAGCTGCTGCAGTAAAAACCATTTTTATTTTTCCTAATTTCAGAAAAAAAGCAAGATACTACCACTGTGACCCTCCTCCATTATATTAAATGGCAAAAATTACCCAACTTTTAGCTTAAAAATTGGCAGAGGAATATGGGGATGAACCGGGAGTTAAGCATTCCATCATACCGTCCTTCTACAAGAAATCACTACCCATTTTTAAATAATATTCTACTTATATGTAGCTTCACCACCTGACAGGAATATCAGTTCTATCCCACTCCACGAAATGCCAGAAATACAAACTGCTGTCAGCTGGAAATGGGCAGGAACTCAGGATGTCAAATGGGCTGTCACTGTGCCCAAATCCTCTCAAATATCACAGTATCATAAAATAATTCAGTCTGGAAGGGGCTTTAGAGGTCACTTGGTCCAATCACCTGCTCCAAGCAGGGTCAGTAATGAGGTCAAAAAAGATTGCTCAGAGCTTTATCCAGTCATGTCTGGAAAAGCTCCTCAGGGTAACCTGGTCCAGGGTCTCACCACCCTCACAGGGAAGAATTTCTTCCCAATATCCAATTTAATTCTGCCCTCTCAGCTTAAAGCCATTCCCCCTTGTCATGTGACTACATGCCCCTACAAAAAGTCCCTCTCCAGCCTCCTGTAGGCCCCCTTTAGGTACTGGTATTTTTTTAAGTTTTCGAAAGGACAGGAAGAAACCATGTTTTCCTAATAGAGAAGACCCACTTCTGCCCCTCTATTTATTTAAGAAAACAAATATTCTGAGATAGGCAGAAACATTATTTCTAGAACTTAGAGAGAAACTGAAAATACTTTGAGGTCCCCCAAAACCATAACATTTCAGATACAGGCAAAATAATAAAAATAAAGACCATTATAAGGAAAACTAGATCAGTTTATAACTTATCTCAACTATACTTTTTACCATCTCTCTCAGAGAAATGGGATCACAGGTGCCAGACACACTTTAATATCATAAAGTGACAGGCGAAGGTTGCATTTCATATCCCAGTGTCAGGCTCCTTCTGCTCCCTTCCAGCTGGGTCCTCAAGCATTATGTTCCAGGTAGATCTTGTCAGTTATGTGTCAGGAAATTTGGAAAGGAGACAAGGAAATGAGAATGACTCCACTAAGAGTAATACAGACATCAAAATCGAGATGAAAATGGTAAGAATTGTTCTGAATTCTTAATAACTCTTTTGAAAGGTCATTTAGCAGCTCTGACTTTACCTCTGTTCTTCTTCCACAAAGGAGAAACGAATGAACTGAAATGGACGAATTTTAATCCTTTGTTTTCCCAAAACTTACTCCATTAGCTAAAACATATTGAAAAATATACTGTCTTGTCCCTCTTTCAAATGGTTTTTAGTTCACAGAAAGCTGGGAAAAAATGCTGAGAACCTGAAGCAAAGAATTGGGCACTGTAACCATCCATATATTGGATGTGAAGTCCAATCCTTTAGTAACCTAGTAGTAAGTACTCTCTCTGCATTAGGCTGTGACAATCCCACAAAAGGTGCAAGTTTCTCCCTTTGGATTCACAAAATCCAGCTACAGCAATCCTTAGCAAAATGCCATGAACCAGGTGAGCTGTAATGAAAACCTTTGCAAAGGCCTTTGTTATCCAGAAGAGCAATGACAGCAAAATTTGCATCTCCATTGATGATTGGGATGTCCAGATTTAAATAATAAATTGCTTTCACCTGGTATTCAGATGAAAGGTAAACAAGGAAGCCAAGGGGTCCTCTCTGTGTTGGAGGACCAGGTTGTCAGTCAATGGTTATTTTAAGAAGAGCAAGGAGGAACCCAACAGAAGGCAGTAATCTTATTTTCTTGAAGAAAACAATTAAACAAAACAAGAAAAATCTCTAGGTCAAGTTGCCATTACTGGGAGATTTGCTTTGACACAGGAGCTTTTTTCAGCCTTTTGCCACAGAGTCTGTCAGAAAAGCCTCTGCAAGTACTAAAAACACAGGTACTGAAACCTAATGTTTTCAGAGGACCTGTCTCTGCCCACTCCTTGTCTGCCCAGGCTCTGAATCAGATAAAACACACATAAATATATATGTACATCAGGTTGTATGCTAATGTCAAGCTGCCATCTTAAGTTTTAGCTTTAAAAAAATTATCATACTTCTCTTAAAATCTCCTATGACCTGTATTTTCCACAGTCACAATAGTTACAATGAGGAAAAAACCCTCCCTGACCAGAACAAAAGCTTTTGTTTTAGGAAAAAGGCTGCACACTAAATGCAGATGGGTTTTTTTATTAGATTAGTTGTTTTATAAGTAAATTATCTAACAAAAAATGTCCACAAGACAATTAAAAAGTTATATTCCTCTTTAAAGTCCTCCTTGCTAACCAGCTCCACAAGTGATGGAAATCTTTCATGTTATTTGCAAACATTTCCTTGTGCCAAATTTCCAGCCCTCTGTTAATGTTAATTTTTTTTTCTCTCCAGTTAAAATGTATTTGTTATTACTCTTTATATTTCCTCATCTTTCTTGCTTTAAACCCCTTTTTCAAGTCATCCTTCTCGCATTTTCATTATTGGGGCTCTTATGCGAGCCAAGATGTGCACAGGGATCTGGAATACGATCCTACTATCTGTTAAGATAATGAAAAAGACACTTTCAAATGGAAAAATTAAATATAATATGTGCCACAACAGCATATGAATTATGAATGCTCCAAGTTCCTCTTAGTATCTTGACATCTGTGCAGGCAGTACCATTTAAACCCTACAACTGCAAATATATAAGCTAAATATTTCTTTTTAGGGCAGGGGTTTGTTTTCTTTATTAATTTTAAACAGATTTACTATCACTCAGTGACTGAAACAGGATGAATTTCTTCGACAAAGTAATTCTTGATGTTGTTTAAATGTTTAATATTTCAAGGACTGGACGTGGCACTTCATGAGACGGTTTAGTTGACACAGTGGAGTTTGGTCAATGGTTGGCCTGAAGGACCTTGGAGGGCTTTTCCAACCTTAAAGATTCCATGACTTGAAAATTCCAGATAAACTGTACTTGTGGTCCAGATTTGTATTTTCCCAACAAAAGACTGGTTGGGGTTTTTTTCTGTATGTCTTCCGCCACAAATGTTAAGACACTTAGGAAACTTTGCTAAATACTGTGCAGGATACAAATTTCACAATAGCATGGTCAGAGACGTGTTTATTTTAGGAACTTCTTGTTGTGAATCAAAGAGAAATGAGGCTGTCTGATTGTTAGGTTATACAGAAGTATTGCTACAACAATACTGCTACTTTTTATTTGTAGCTCGTTGTAACAGAACATTATAAAACTGGAAAGCAGGTTTGTGTTCTACTCTTCGTAGACATCACTTCTTTATTACTGAAGATAGATTTAATTTAATTTCCATCAGCTAGTGTTGCACTTCAGTTATTATGGTTCCAATGGGTGTAATGAAATGTCACTGCTCTGCAATACGAGAGTCAGGAACAGCATTATAAAATCAATATGATGGTCAGACTATTCTGGGCATTCATAATACTTAGGGGTTATTTTATAAAACTGGTGTGCTAACTGCATTAAGGTCTCTTCCCCTTCTCTCCTCTGGTTTTCAATTTTCTATGATATTGAAAAACTTCAACTGTTCAACACAAATTCTCCAAATTTGTCTCTATCTAGTGCTACCTTCTTCCAGAAAATCTGATAGCTATTGCCTTTTATAATAGGCAAGGCAAAAGATGCAGAAAACAGCAAGTTTAACTCAATTTAACTTCTCTACTGTGTATTGCTGAGAGCTCCTTCCCTTCCTCTCATCAGCTTCTTATTTGGGTTCAACAATGCCAGTGAACCAGAGACTTGAGCAGTGCTTGAGTGGTCATGAAAATGATCCAGCCTGTGCAAGGCCCCATCTGAAATCAAGCCATAATGTCTTCTTCAGGAAGCTCCCTGTGCCTTGTTTCTGCTGAAAGCTGGAAATCTGGAGTAGCTCAGCTCTGCTGTTGATCACTCAGCACAGTCGGGGACACATTCATTGCTTGGAAGAGATGATCCATGGCTCGCTCCAGCACGGCAGCTGGGCACTGAAAAGGTTCCCATTTATGCACAGACAGTGGAAATGTTTTGCTCCTTAAGTTCCAAAATATGCAAACTGGCAGGTTCTTTCCTGCCAAAGGCAAAAATTATTCAGGATTTGCCTGAAAAAATATCAGCCCTGAAGTGGATAAACATGATGTACATAATTCAAGTCACATATTCATTAACCAATGTCCTCATGAATACTCCTTAAAGTAGATGCATTTGCTACCTTTATTAATACAGATTTTAGACCAATGTGTGTCACTGAAGAGGTGGGAAGAACTGGTTACTCTCTTCCAGACATATCAGTTAACAAAAATAACAGTGATGGTAAACTGACTTCAGGCTGAAAGAAAACAAACTAAAATGGTTGTTCAGCCTGGAAAAGAGAAGGGAGACCCCTGAGCACCTTCCAGTACCTAAAGGGACTCCAAGAGAGCTGAAGAGGGATTTTGACAGGCCAAGGGGGAATGACAGAGGGCAGGGTTAGATGGGATATTGGGAAGAAGAAATTCTTTCCTGAGAGGGTGGGGAGGCCCTGGCACAGGTTACTCAGAAATGCTGTGGCTGCCCCATCCCTGGAAGTGTCCAAGGTCAGACTGGATGGAGCTCTGAGAAACCTGGGCTAGTGGAAGGTGTCCCTGCCCATGGCAGGAGGTTGGAAACAGATGATCTTTAAGGTCCCTCTCAACCCAAACCATTGTGTGATCTGATGGCCTGGGATTCTGTGTGTGGTTTTGTGTTGTGTCAGGGAGAGGGAACTGCAAAGTCATGGCACAGCTCCTGCCTGGAATGCACACACAGACAAGCCAATGCAACCCAAAGAGTTGCTGCCAGCTGAGCTGAACTGGTCCCAGGTTATTAGTCTGATTGTGCCTCTCTAAATCACAACCACTAAAATTAAGATCATGTCTACTGTATTTTAATAATGCTGTCATGGAAAAAAATTGCTGAGTGTTATTGTGAATTTGGGTGGAAAAGGCAGAGGCCATGGTTTGACACAACAGACATGAACAGGAGAGAAATCTCTTCTTTTAATTGTTATGCCTTCTTCCTCCTTGTTTTGCTAGATTCACCCTGTAAAAAACATACATCTAATCAAAAAATCAAAGCATTAAATAAATATTGCTGCTTTCCCCTCATGATCAAAATAAAAAATGACAGCAGACAGCGAGAAATTATTTCAACAACTGCAATGCTGAGGGTCTTCTAAATCTATTTTAATATGTTTTGAACAGACACATCTCCTTTAATCATGGCCAGTGAGGTTTCAATGCTGCACTTCACACAGTCCCTGTGCTGTGCCTCAGGCCTGAGCACGCACAGCACTGCCCAAACACCTGTACACATCAGCTAAATGTTAATGTATTCTGCCCAAACCGGATTGCCTCCCCACTAAATTATTCAATGTCATTATCCACCTGGGCCATCTGCAAGCCTAATGCCTCGCCTTCGAAAATCCTGAGCTCCTGTTGTATTATTTTTGTTTTACATTCCTACATAAATCCGCTCGGCTCAATATGTTCCAGCGCATTCACAGAATCAAATGCAATCTGCTGGGCTATAAAACACCAGTTACTGAAAATCGAAGGGTTTAATATAGTAACAATTCAAGGAGTCACTAAGCAGTCTTGGTGGGCTGAAGGTCGAACCACATGCTAAGGAACAAGTTAGATAATCCATGCTGCACAACAAGGTATGTGTTTGCTATACATAGCGTGGCCTTGAACCCATTCGTGGATTTCATATCTAATAAAAATCTGAACAGTTGGTCTGATTGGATTTTAAGTGATGCAAATTTGGAAATCAAATAGGCAGACTCCCTTTAGACTTGGTCTATTTAAACTATAATTGTAAAGAACTGCAAATTACATTTCCAGCGCTGCGGAATTCTCCAGGGATTCAGTAAGAATTTTACCGAAGGAAAAGGATTCATCATTCTAAATTTGTTATTAACAAATAAAAACGTACACAGAGTATGAAGCTCCATCATTTTGTTATTACCATTCTGCTTACATGGCAGTACAAGTGTAACCACTCTTCAGTGAATGGAATGCTCTTTAGTTTTCATAGTCATTTAATTACACGGTTTGACAAAACCCAGCTACATTATTGTCGTTCTGTTAGTCTGGCAACACTAAGGAAAGAGGAAAAACACCACTTACATTCCCCAGACTGCAAATTAGGGTGTGATCTGGAGACCAGAGTCACATTTGCAATTAGAAAGTAGAAGTTTCATTGTCACACACAAATCAATGATGGACTCGAATAACTTCCTTCCTGACACTTAAAATTCAGGGAGAGACTTCATTTGCCTTTGGTTAAGAGAGACAGAAGCTGAAAATATGAGATCCACATGCCCTCCCCAATACATTGCTAAATGGGAACTCATGGAAATCAGGATAGAAAACAGAAAAACACAACTCCTTTTTGCCTGTGATTTGTATCTCCATCAGAAAATGACCCATGTCCTAGTTCTTGAGACAAGAGACTTATGAGCACTGGCAAAACACAACAGTGTTAACATTTCCATGCACTTTCACATCTAAAATTCATTAATTTTTCTTATGATTTGACACTGTTTTTATTCCTCCTCTCTGAAGAAAGTGTATTTTGGCACTGATTCTGACTTTGCTTAGAAAAAAACCCTTTCACTGAAGCAAAGGCTTACTAAACATTTTGTAATATTTTCTGACAAAGAAAAGTGAATTAGCAGTTCTTCATTTTGATCACACCCTGAAAGTGCTGCATCAGGCCTCCTTCCTTTTTTTTTTTTTTTTTTTTTTGTAGTATCAGATTTGTTCTAGGAGCACAAAGTAAGAGCACAGGGTTCCAGGCCATCACTCACTCCAGTATTTGAAAAGTAAATGACTGCAGGTTAAAGTTGATCATGACTTACAGAAAGTGGTTCAAAAAGATTTTAACAAAATGTAGAAGTTTTCACGTCTCTCCTTTACTTACTGACTCCATTTGTCCACTTCCTAATTCATCCTGAACTAAACATCTCGCAAAATTCAAAAGAGGAAAAAAAAAAAAAGGTTAAAAATAAAAGGAAGATGGGTCAAAATGATGCAAAAATAGCTAGAGAACTATGCAAATCCCTGAAAATCCAAATGCTCTACAGGCTGTTTAAGTAAGGCTCCTGGATTATTCACTTTTAAACAATAAATATCACCTTTGGTTCAGGAACTCCCTGAACCATAAATTGCTGGAGGCTAAGATAATAAATTTTGCAAAGAGGAATCATGATCACAGCATGTCTGTCAGGTTCTTATACTCTTCTTGAGTCATCCCCCGTGACTATTATCAGAGATAAGATACTAGGCCAGATAAAGCTTTATTCTGAGCCTTTTTATGTTCTTATTCCCCCAAATATAACCACCTTCTTTGAAGATGAGACCAATTCTCAGTGCTAAGAACCTCTATAAAATTATCTAACATCACTGCAACAAACTCCCAAAAGATTTAAGCAAATCATCGTATCAAGTTATTCACAGTAACAGACAATTTGCTACATCCAAATTTCCCTGAAATGTGGGATTGCTGAAAGGACCATGGGTATTCATTGCACAATTTGAAACACACTTTCAAAACCATTTTGCTGATGTTGTCCCTCATACACTGCCCTCCTTCAAGTACTCTTCTCTTCTGGGTTGTTTTCTATGTAATTTCTAAACTTCCCTTGTGTATGATTTAGTCAATGCTGAGAGAAAAGCATTTCAAGAAAATAATCTAGGTCACTTCAAATACAGTATGTTTTGAAGGTATTGGGTTTTTTTCAATTAACTTGGGGGTATCCACGAGGCTGAAATAAGCAACCATTCCTCATCCTGAGCACCTGAAACATCTTAAATCCATGAAGACAAGCAAAACCCTTATTAAAAATTGTATATTAAAAAGCAAATAACAGAAACACAGAGTGGTTTGGTTTGGAAAGGACCTTTAAAGACCATCTTGTTCCAACCTCCTGCCATGGGCTGGGACACCTTGGACTAGACCAGGTTGCTCCGAGCTCCATCCAACCTGGCCTTGAACACTTCCAGGGATGGGGCATATTATCCTTGTGCTGTCAGATAGGCACAACAATTCTACTTCAGCAGTTTACATGCATTTTCATACTCATATTTTCAGATACGAGGCAAAAAAAAATCCAGTATGAACAAAGACAGTTAAAATAATTTTCTACTCAAAAAGGTTTTCAGGGAGGACAATATCTAACAGTCTCATCAGTAAAAAACAGAAAATACATTAGAAATTGATATAAAACCTTAAGAAGTACAGGGTCACCTCAGCTATTTAGCTTTTAAGGCAAAATACTGTGTTTTAGCAGTTCTATAAGCTGTCCCCCTACCTCTTGTCTATAAGAAAAAAAAAAGAAAAAGAAAAAGAAAAGAAAAGCTATGTACCTAAAAATCTACATCACACTAATGCAGTCAGAGCACTGTGGGTTTGGCCATCTGGCTTAGAGGCTCATTAGTAAAGAAATGACCCCTATGCATAAAACACAGTTGGGTCATTCCCAGTTAATGAGCCTTCAAGTTTTATTGTTTGGTTCACACAAATGGTTGGATGTAAATCTACTTTGGAAGTCCCACCTTACACATTGGCAGTCAGGCATAGCTTTCATTGATTCACCCACTTCTTTATTTATTTACACATGAAGGAGAGAAAAGAAGATAGTAAGAAATTTTTTAAAAAAACTCTGTATTTCTGCTTCAAAATTTATTTCAGTAGTTAAACCATAATATGAAATTACAAAACTTTTGGCTTCTTTATTATTTGGGTTTTCTTAAAGGTCTGAATTCATAACTTTAATTAAAATTCACCCTGACAAAATGCTTGCAATTGAACATTTGGATTAATCATGTGATGGCTCTCCAGGCAGAACCCACCAGGATGAACCAGCCTCCATAAAAAACAAGACTCAAACAAATGATACAATTAAGTTTTAAATCCTGTGAGTTAGCCTTGCTGCCTTTCCTGAGGGTACTATATACTGAAATCAGGCAGGTTACATTTCCCACAGAATTCCTCATACTTATGTCTAAGGATGACCTAATCTTCCCTGACATCCAGGGGGTTTGGCCCCATGATAGTCATCACATATGGAAAATCAAAAGTACTGCACGATGCACAAGGGTTCATGCTCACCTACCCAGTCAGAAGAATAAGACATAATTTTCTTATGAACTAATGTGTTTATGATTGATATCATCAACAAAAAAATCCTCCTTCCACTTCCTTTCCCTTTTTTTTGTTTTCCTTTTGTTTTAATTATGCAGGAAATTAAAAAAAAAAACATGATGTTTTCTCTTATGGACTATTATGGAGAGTTAGTCCTGACACAGACCTCTGTTTTAACTTATGTAATAAATTATTCCCATTAAAGTTTTCATTGCAAGGCCTTTAGTCATTAGACCTATTGTTCAGATTTAAATGATTCAAAAAAATGTGCTTAAAGATAAAATAATGGAATGACAAACGAGTTCAAGTATTTGAATTTTGTAACTTTTTTAAATTTTAATAATCTGATTGTGTCTATATTGTTGACAAAAGGAAGGTACAAAAAAAGGCTCCACTGAGGAAAATCGTTATAAGGAATTTCACAGAGAAAAGAATACACAAGCAAATGGTTTGGCCATTTCACACCACAGCAGCTTCTGTTCTGCTCTGTGAGAAACAAAAACCCCACCATTCATGGCCTCAGTAAATTCCCTGCGTGAATGGTCCAGGATGTAACTCAGCTTCGGACTTTTTTTTTCCTTTCCCTCCGAAGTGCGGTAATAAAATACAACTAATGTGATTTTCTCCAGTTTCTTGGGTTTATGTGGCTCCAGGTGATGTGGCTGCGTCACTATGTGATTACTTTGGGTACCACTGTTCTCTCACCCACCACTGTCACCCTCCTCCTACTCCACATGACATCTCTTTTCAACAGGAGCTTGTACAGTGTTTAATGCAAAGTCTTAAGAGCACTGAAGGTTTCATTACATTAATATGTCTCTGGTTAATTCTCCCTTATCTACTTGCTCAGTTTACCCTTAAAACCCAATTAAAATGTAATTTATCTGATCCCAGGATTCAAATGCATCTCTGGCAATGCATTTGAAAGCCTTACAGTAACTACATTACTACACATCGTGCCCCAAGGTATTTTAGATTATAGATCATGTCAGAAAGAGCTCAGCCACTGGTCACTTAAAGCTACAGAATTATATTTTAGGGATCTCAGTACACTAAAATATATAAATTTCATTGCAGCTTTAATGCATAATTAGAATTATGATGCCTCTACCCAGGTCGTCATTCTCTTTGTGTTGTTTTGGGTTTTTTTCCTTTTTAACTAATTGTTTAACAAATAAAAGAACTGGACAATTAATCCATCAAAGACATAACAATTCTACTGGATCAGTACTTCAAATTCCAAAAAGAATCTAATCCAAAAGGAAAATTACTTATTCCTTCAGCTTAGTCATCTTAAAAGAAATGCAACAATCCTCTTTCATCCTACTGTTTGACTAAGCAAGTTTTCAGGGAACTGATAACTGTAGAGAGGCTTTTTTTGTCTTTCATTTCTTTCAAGTAGAAATATAAGAACAAACCACTTGTGATCCCAATCTCTGGCTAAGACACAATTCTGGAAAAAAAGTGACAAGTTACTGTGTCACAAGACACGATGCCCTTGCATTTTTATTGCATTTTGAAAGTCATAAGATAATTTCTCAGGTCAAATATCAGACCCCATTAAACACTGATATATCTCATTTAACATTATCATATATTTAACTGCTGAAGAAAGAACTTGGAAGTCAGTTTATATTAGAATGCACATGTTCTCAAGCTCTGCATCAAATATCTACGGCTGGAATAATTTCCAAAGGGCCTCGGGACAGGCTCTTAACCCTTCCCTGACAAATTCCTTATTGAAAGCAAAATAAATGCCTTTTAAAAAATGCAAGTGGAACTTGCCACCACATTTCTGTTTGATAGTTCATGCACTTAATATTAATATGATTAAAATGCACTTTTTCTCCCCCCACACCCTTTTGAATCTATTTTTTCCTAAAGATCCCATAGCTACTAACAAGGTAACCTCTTCATTTTGGGTATTACTACATTTTCCTGGATCACAGCACACCACGTAGATCTTCAGTGATGCACAAAACATTTCTGATGTGCAAGTGTGCCCTCTTCTGGACATCCAACATCAGCAGTTCAGCTGAGAATTCCATAAATTAAAGTGAATTTCTCCATCACCGACTTACAGAGCCTTGTTCTGATTTGTAGAAACGTTCCTGATGTAAAGAAACAAAAAAAAAAATCCTTCAAACCAACGCAGGGTACATAAACTGCAGGTTTGCACACACGACTGTCGTGTTTTCTGTAGTTTAGACTGGTAATCACAGTGTAAATACTGCAATGACATTACTAAACAAGAAGAGTTTTGACCTTTGCCTGAGGTGAAGTGAATCCTTGACTATCAAAGCGATGATCTAATGTACTAACGAGGCAAATTTCACATCACATCCTCCATCCTTCCCCTACTTCAATGGGACTTATTATCAGCTTTTAATGAATCACAGAGTCACAAAATGGTTTGGGAGGGACCCTTAAAGGCCAACTAATCCCACCCCTCTGGATGGGCAGGGACACCTTCCACTAGACCAGGTTGCTTAGAGAAATAAATGTTTATTCCTAATTTACTCTTTATCTTGATTACCAAAATCCGATCACATTAAGCACACCTGAAGTGAACAGAAAATGTTATGCAGCCTTCCAGCAGACACAGATTTTTTTGCTCCCTAATTTCAGTAGGTCCATGTTTCCTTTATTTTGATTCACTTCCAATCATTCCATATGCACTGGGAACATTTTTCTTTCCATCCAAAAGAATACAAACATAACAATGTTAATCTGGATTGTGTAAATATTGAAAGTTAGATCCAGACACCCAAAGCAGGTACACACAGAGCTAATAATCATATTGTTATTGGTAAGGCATAAAAAGCATTATAAACTACTCTCATACTGATATTGACTTGCAGGCATGGAAAAACAACAAATTAATGGCCCATAAATGCTACCTTCAGGAAAAAGAAAAATTACAGAGGTTATGAATCACACTATAGAGACAAGATTGATGGAGGACTTTTCTACAGGTGAACAAATAGCTTTAACAACATTATTTTCAGACAGCCTAAGTCTTGCAAACATTAAGGTGATGCTTTCCAGCATATTAAAAGCACTGGTGCAGAAGTCATTACTTCTGTAGGAACACATGCTAGGAAAAAAAACAAAAACAAAACAAAAAACCCAAAAACTAATTAACAGAAAATAAAATTAGTTAAACCATGAAAATATGGGATTTTGGGGGTCTGGTGTGCTTTCAGTTTGCTTTTTTTTTATTATTCTCTTAATACACTAAGTTTAAAATGAGCAAATCCTCTGATAAGGTACCAACAGTACAGTGAGACAATTTGCACACATGCCTAAATGTATGAGGTAAAACAATGAGGAATAACAAACACATCTGTCATTCTGGAGTATTGATGAACTTGGAGTCCACTCACTAAATTATTTATTCCCATCTATGGCATGTAAAAAATCAATATAATATTTTATAGGAAAGCAGTTTGGGTTGTTGGTCAGAAACAAACCAAAAACCATCAAAATTAAATCCCACACCATCTTCCCCATGACAGTTGTGCCCACTTCATTCTGTCACATGCCTTTTTTTTCCCAGTATTCTGTTCAAAGGGCAAACCAAAGCCACTCAGTATTTGCCCAGTTACAGCAAAAAGTCAGTACAAGTGCTGAGAAGATTCAGGTGTTCTTTAGAGAAATCAAAAAAAGAGAAATCCTATGTCTTTGAAAATACAGACATTTTGCACACCCTTCAATATTCAAACACTGCAGCTATACAATTACTGCAGAATTTTTAATGTGGAACTGGCAAGACATTTAAACTTCAATGAATTAAGACTGATAAGACCTCAATTTAAATGTTAGAGTAACAGAGGCCCAGGTAGACTAAGCACTACAGGAACCAAGAAAATCAGGTTTGAATTTACGGTCAGTGTAGGAAATTTCCATGCTAATTTGGAGGGAAGTATCTTGTTAGATATATTGCTCAACCTAATATGGCAATTCAGCCTTAGACTCCAAAAGCCTCACATGATTTATTTACACTTTAACATGACATACAGAACTTTTACAATGACATATCATGGTCTGCCCTTAAAGACAAAGAGTAAAAGGGAGGCAAAATGTTCTCCAGTCAACAACACCAAGGGAAATCACTGTGGTTCAGAAACAGCATTTCCTCACAAAATTATTAGAATTACAGAATCATTAAGGCTGCAAAAGATCTCATTGAGGCCAACCTTCAGCCAAGTACCACCTACTATCGTGAAATGCAACATCATCTCTTTTTTTGAGCACTTTCAGTAATGGTGACTCCACCTCTTCCCTGGGCAGACTGTTCCAGTGCTTAAACACTCTTTCAGTGAAGAAATTTTCCCTAGTATCCATCCTAAACTTCCTTTGACACAACTTGAGGCTGTTTCCTCTTCTCCTGTCTGTATCTGCCTGGGATGAGAGGCCAACCCCCACCTGGCTACAATTTCCTTTCAGGTCATTGTAAAGAGCAAATTACTTCAGTAAATTTAAAAATCTACTCATCCAAACAGCTGCAACACCACTGTGTAAACTTGCAACCACCAGAACCTGAAGTCAGGACAAATTATTAGCATATTTCTCATTTCCAAGCCATGAAATCTCATCTTCTCACACAGCTTTTTTATTTGTTACTGACAGCAAACACCAGTGTGGCTCTCTGAGCCCGGTAGGAAAAACACAACAACCTCTGAACATAAAATTGCAAAACCAGAAAATACAGGAATGAATAAATGAATCAAAACTCACTTTGTGCAACTGGAAATGATGCAGCATTTCTATAAATCTACTGGAAAATAATGGACATCCCCTATGAGGGGGCCCTGACATCATCAAAAAAAGGGACAGAGCATTCCTGAAAAGGTGTCTCAAGTCACTCTGCAGGCAGCATATTTAGACAGTGATTTATGTACAGTCATGAGCAGTGCAGGCACTCAGCAGGGATGCAGAAATGCAAAGGAACCTGAACTGCCCATAATGCATAAAACATTTGCCCATTTGGGAACATATCCTATTCCTCCAGTAATAACTACTGTGTTTCCACTTGTTTCTTTCAAGTAAAGAAAGACAAAACTGTTCATATAACCTCCAAAAGAGCCAGGTGAATAGCAAAATAGCTAATCTCCAGCCTGAAATACAGTAGGAAGCTTTAAACAAGCCTGTGTCCTCTAAAAATTATTCAGCCAGCCAGGAACCCGGCAACAGTACCCACGGAAAAACTTTCCCGCTGAGCCAGTCGTGCCTGAATCCATGGAGGCTGCTGATCCAGCAGTCAATCTCCTGTCAGTCATCCCCGATTCCTCAGCTCAGGACAGCTGTGGACATTTCTCTGTCTCATAACTGTAATTTACTGCTCACTGTCACCCAGATTAACCTCGCACAAGTCAGCACAGAACTGAAACGTACACACCAATTATTGCTTTGCTCTTAAATATGGACTCAGATGAAGCTGTTAAATGTGACAGCTGACAGTATCTTGAGAGTTTATAGATTTCCAGTTGCTGTCGTGTTTTTCACTTTCCAATCAAGCACAATAACCAGCTGTCTGTTAAGGACATCTCATTTTCATGTTTTTCCTCTGAGCTATTCCAATTTTTTACTGATATATTTGCGAGGAGAAGCTGCCAGCAGGCTTGTGCTCTCTCATTCCTTCTTCTGGTGTTCTGTATTTTCAAAAAAATGTCATTTTCTTCTCCGTAGGAAACAGGAATTAGAGCCTATAGAAACTCAGCTAGAGTGAGCAGACATCAGGAATGAGTAGTAACTTTAGAGAATAAGATTCCAAAGAGCAAACACTGAGCAATGTTATTCCTGTAGTAAAGCAGGGTCATCCTTGAGCACATTGCAGAGGATTGCATCCAGACAGTCCTTGGATATCTCCAGTGAGGGAGACTCCACAACCTCTCCGGGCAACCTGTTCCAGTGCATCTAAATATTAAATCATCAGGAGTAATACAAAGACTCCACAAAGGATTGTTCATTCCACTCGGATAAATAGAAATAGTCTCTGTCCCAAAAGCCAATTACAACAAAAACAAACCCCAAGCTCCTCTGAAATGCTGGCAGTGACTGGGAGCAGGAGCACTGGATGAGAGGGAAAGGAAGGCAGGAGAATGCAGGTTGGCTTAGAAATAAGCCCAAGGGTTTTAGAAGACAATCTCATATTTGAACCAGCTGGGAAATGCCTTTTCAAATGCAGATTTGAATTAATGCCAAGCCAGTACAGGAGTGGATACAGAGGTCTTTAACACTCACAGCTTACTCACTTGTCAACTGCTTTCCAAATTTCTCATTGACACATCCCAGCAACCCAAAATTCAGTCTGTCTTTGATTGGCACTGAATCTGATGATGTCAGAAGGAAATTCAAAGCATCCTTTTCTAAGTCTATTTTTCTGGAGACATAATTTCCTTTCTTTCTTATCTTGATCAAACATCAACACAAGAGCACCCCGAGTCTTGCTAGAAAGGGTGCCCAGTCCTGGGTTCTGAGTTTGGCAGAGTATTTCTAACCCAGGAGTCTGGGTTTAGGAGCTGGAAATCCCAGATTTCTGGTATTTTTGCTCCCTGACAGCCTGCAATACAAATCAGGAAGGATCCAGGAGAGCAAACCAGCAGGAAACTAGACCCCAATCAGAGCTAACCATCCGTTAAATAATGCTTTCATTTAGACAAATGGAAAACAATTGCAGTAAGAGCTTCTGTGGAGCTGTATTTAGTTCTTCTCTGTAGGATAGAGACTAGACATGTAATTTTATTTTGAAATAAATGACGGGATTTAGCACATATACATAAGAAGCTGAAAAAAAACCTATCAATTTTCTTTGAGAGATTGGGGGAAAAAAAGTCACAAGATCCAGCAGACTGAGAACCCTCCTGCCCCTGTCTCCCAAAAATACCAGATTTTAAAATTCAGATGAGTTCACCAGAGAAATAATAGATACCATGCTGGGAAAATATTTTGTCAAAGTTACTGATAAGACAAATGAAGCAAATACATATTTCTAGATTTACAAATAATAGTGAAACAGTTTACATCTCATTTCCATAGAAGTTCTTGCAGAGAACACCCAGGGATCTCCCTTGCAGAGGGTTTAAGTATTGTGAGACTCCAGTCAATGCAATATACTATACAAATATATAATTATTCATAGAACTAGTACAGAGGCTATGGACTAATTAAAAAAACCCTTATTTTACAGGTAGGAAACAGGACAAATCAACATTTATCTGAGGAGAAGGAAGGAGGAACCAAAACACGCCTCTCCTTTTATAAGAGCAAATAATACAAAGGCAAAACCACCATTATTTTTACTCATCTAATTTGAATTTTGCCCTACCTTTCTCTTCACAGAATTTCTTGTCATGTTTTTCTTTGGTTAAAGTATAAAGTAAGAAACACCAAATCAAAGAAACAGATGAATAAAAAGAAACTATTTTAAGCTGCAGAAAGACTCAACTAACATTGACTGAACAGCATATTTCCAATACCCCACAATTCATTGTGTGTATCCTTAAAACACAACCACAAAATATTTACATTGTTCTATGCACATTTGATCAAAACTCATCAGACAAAAAATGATCCATCATTTTCCAGATATCATCAAAGAGAAAAAAAAAAAACAAAATATGAATGTCTGATTACTTTCTTAAAGCAAGAGTAGGATTGTGGTGGTTTAAGGCTACATGGGCAGATGATAAAGATGCTCCTCTTTGGCAAATCAAGCCTTGATCAGACTTAGAACCGTGTCATGTTTGGTGTGTGCCATTCAGCTTCACCCTTTTGAGACTCATCCACACCTTTAAGCACCTTCCAAGTGAAACCTTTTGTTATATGGAACATGCTCAGCATTATTGCAAACCCAAGAAAATCTATCCCCAGGTTTCAAGGAAATGGTTTAATACTAAAGCAAATTCTGCCACGGATGAAATTCAATCCCTAGATAACAGGAGCTGCCTACAAGCCAGGGATCTGATCTATCCTAGTTATGGGGATTTAGTTACCATATCAGAGGAGTTAAGAGATATTTAACTTATCCCCTGCCCATATTAGATCATAACAGTTGCCACCTGAATGGCTCTTCAGGTTCCCCTGGCACTATTGGTCTATCTCCTGTACCTATATACTGAAACCTAAATTTAGGCCTCGATCTGTAAACTGAATCCCATCCCTTCTACCTGCAAAGGTCAGTTTGGAAAACAACATTTGATGCAGTATTATTCTCAAATTCTACCATCCCAGATGTGCTAAGATTAGAAGTACTTCATTTTATGTAATTTAAATATATATTCAGTTCTTATAATGTTTACTCAATAGATGTAAAAGTAGCTTAAGATGATTGCATTTCAATATAAAGCAGAAAAACAACAGTAAAAAAACCCAGAGATTGTGCAGCTCAGACTAAGAATAAAAAAAAAAAGGAGAAAGACTATTTCAAAAACCATACTGTGGAAACCATAAAACCAGCTGCTCACACCATTATGTGTTTAAGTAAAAACGATTAAACTGTATTAGCAACCTTCAGTATGGTCCTAAATGCTCACACTTTTTAAACTAAAACTCGCCTCCCTCTGTACATGTGGTCAGAAATAAAATAAGAATGCTTGTGGTCCGAGGACAAATTGCATCATTACCAAACACCTGTGTACTGAAAAAGAGTAAAATAAGAAGCCACAATTAATCAGTACTGAAAGTTTCTTTGAAAGAACTTTAAAGATTGCACCTACCAGTAATAGTTCTAAGGAGCAAGATTCTGTAGGAAGCAATCCAGCACATTCTCTTCCACCACAGCCTCATCACCTGTTATTTAATGTTCTCTTTATACCTTCTAACCCGTAACACAGCAGCACAAACTTTGCTTTCATTCAAGTTTTCACGAGAACCTTTCAACTATCACTTCACAAAAACTAAAAAGCAAATAATGCTTCTCAGTTCTGTGCCATCAAACATCTATTCCTTGAGGTGACTCAATTATATGGAATAATATCTTTAAAAGCAACATTTAAGTTTGAACTGTACAATGAGATGACTAAAGGGCTGAAGTTTGCACTGCTGATACCTCACTGTATCACTCTACCAACTGTAACAGTACCAATGAAAATAACAACGTTAAAGGCCCATCCTTCAGCCTTATATTGATGATTCCACCAAACAGGATCAAAATGTGCCACCTGATACTCTGGGAGCAACCAAAGACAAGAAATAGCAAAGCAGAGGATGCTCAGCTTGATGCCTCTTAGCACACATTTTCATTTTAAAACAGGTTGTTGACGTTGCTTCAGACTTTCTCCCACATCCTCCAGAGGGCACAGCAATAGTACTTACGGGTTTTAACACACAGTGTTGGGTGGAGAGAATTTTCTGGGATAAATTATGCACAACAAAGGTTATGCACTGCCAGGTAACACCATGTTGAACCATTTAACACCTCTGGAAACTCTACACAGAGAGTTGTATTTGAGACTTTGAGAACAGCACTAGAGCTACACTCACCACTTTCATAGTAACTGAGTATTTCCCAGTTCCAACAGCAAGTGAAAACCTTCCGTGGTTTAATTCATGTAATAGACAACCTCTTATGAGTATCTACAGGTCACATCCTAAATATCAAACATAATGTTGAAAATTAACTGTATTCACCTTCAATAAGAAAATAATTCTTCGGCCATTTCTCAGTTACACTGCTTACCATTATTTTCACCAGAAAAAGCATTCTGCCTCCAAAGAAATGCTTGTTGACTACTTATTACATAAGAAGGAACTTAATGCAAAACTCATGAGGAGCATGGAGTTCCTTCTTAGATAAAAAACCATTCCCATGAGCTTCTGCTTGTACCAAACAATTTGCAATATATTAAATAGTTCAATAATTCAAATAACATTACCATTAAAAGGTGAAATGGTTCGAAGAGAATTACCATTAAAAAGTTACATAATTAAAATATTAATTGATATGTTTTGTATTTTTTTGTAAATTTGAATTATAATTTAATTATAATTATATATAATTTTAATTATATTTAAAATAAATATATACCAATATTGTATATAATTCTAATTATAATCTAAATATATTATCAATAATTCTATAATTACCATTAAAATATATATGATTCTCATATAAATTTATATTCTAATGTATTATATATTATATATAGTAATATATATATTATATAATTATATAATTATACAGTTATATAATTATAATTATATGTAGTATACATATATATTATATTATATATAATTCTATTTATATAATTCCATATGTATTTTACATATATAAATATATAATGTTATATATTCTGTATTATATATTTTATATTCTTTATTATATAATATATTCTACATTATATAATGTATAATTCTAATTATCCATAATTCTAGTTATCTATGCAACATAAATATATATTATCTATAAGTCAATAACATTTACCATTATAAATATGCATAATATTCACATAAATTTAAATTGTAATTTAATTGTAATCACATATTATTTTAGTTATATATAATTATAATTATATTACATCTTTTATATATAAATATAAATTTCTAAATAAATTTAATTATAAATGTAAAAATATATCCTAAAAATATATAAGTCTTTTTAATGATTATTTATAGATATCCCTTTTATCGCACCATAAAGACGCATTATTTTGTTAAACATTAGACCAGTAACTTTGGCTCAGGAAGGCTAAAGGGAGCACTGCCAACGTACTGAGAGCGTGACTTACGTTGTTCATGTACTCGCTGAGCAGGTCCTGCAGCGCCTGGCGCACGGCGTTGCACTCGGCCACGATGCGCTCCCGCCGGTCGTCCCGCGTGCACGACGAGTCGGCCATAAGCGCCGCCCCGCTGATGATGCTCTCCAGCCTCTCCTCCAGGGACGGCCGGAACCGAGCCTCGCTGAAGGTCATCGGGTCCAGAATGATCTTGTTCTAAAAGGCAAAAGGAAATGGGAAGTGATGAGCATACGTGGGTCCTTGGTGTTTTCTAAGCATGTCTTATGTCAACAGAATCACAGAATGTGCTGAGTTGGAAGAGACCCACAAGGATCAATGAGTCCAAGCCTTAGCTCTGCACAGGACCATCCCTAAGAGTCACAGCACGTGCCTGAGAGGATCATGCCAATCCTTCTTGAACTCTGTCAGCCTTGGTGCTGTGACCATTTCTCTGGAGAGCCTGTTCGGTGCCCAACCAGCCTCTTGGGGAAGAACCTCTTTCTAATACCAAACCAAAGCCTTCCCTTACAGAACTGGAGGTCATTTCCTCAGCTCCTGTCACTGCTCAGCCCAGGGAAAAGAGCAGTGCCTGCCCCTCCTCTTCCCCTCAGGAGGAAGTTGTAACGGCAATGAGGTCTCCCCTCAGTCTCCTCTTCTCCAGGCTGAACAGACCAAGTGCCCTGGGCCGCTTCTCCTACGGCTTCCCCTCAAGGCCCTTCACCACCCTTACTGCCCTCCTTTGAACGCTTTATATTTATCATAGAATATCAGGTTGGAAGGGATCTCAAAGATCATCTGGTCCAACATTTCTTGGCAAAACTAACTACCAAGTTTCTGAAAAAATAAATATTACAGAAATACCTAGTAGCTTTAAATCCAAATAAATTAATAAAATTAAAAACAATCATATATATAAATAATTCACAACCTTGCTGCCCAAAATTGCTGTGGCTGCCCCATCCCTGGATGTGTCCAAGGCCAGATTGGATGGAGCTCTGAGCAATCTGGTCTACTGGAAGGTGTCCTTGCCAATGGCAGGGGGTTGGAATGAGATGGTCTTTACAGTCCCTTCCAACTCAAAGCATTTCATGATTATAAATTAATATTATTCTTCCTTGAATCCTCTGAGAATTTCTTGGCTATTCATGAAATTCCCAGGAAAGGTGTAAGTTATTTATACCTGAAGAGAAAGTGGGATATTCTCTGTTAACTAATTCCTTCATTTTGATTATTTTTATTAGCAGACTACACTACTAGATCATCTCAGTGTTATGTGAATTTAAAAAACTGAGGAACCTAACACTGCAAGAAAACCATTATTAGATAATCACATTTAGACAAAAATATGAAATATCTCTGATTTCCATTCTGTAGAGCATCTTTAAAAAGCCTTTTTTTGTTTTTAAATCAGGAAAAAAGTGCTACATAAAGACAGTCTAAAAATATCTAATTTGTCTAACAGGCTACTGGTTAGCAAAATATCTTTATTCCACTAGAAGAAGAATTGATTTTCAAAGACTGTTTTCTAATGAAGAAAGTTTAATTCTTAAATTATGATCACTGCTAAGCACTTGTGTACTTTATCTATCAGACTGATTACCAAATATCAAATAGGGCTAAAACACATTGATTCTACTCCCATCAGTAAAATCTTATGTAATGTTATGAGTTCTGAGTCACTGCTGGATTATATTCTGACCTGCTTTTCTCCCTTTGGAGTTCAAGGTAAGAAATACAAAAGCAATAATTAGCTGCTCCCACTTATGGGCACATTTGCAACACCTTGTAATTCAAAATAACCTTTTACTGCAATCATGCAAAGAAGTCTCCTAATTGTATATTGACTAAAAATGCTCTGTAAGCAGTGCACTTCTTATTTGAGCTTTGAAAGAAAATAAATCAGGAAACAGGAATGAAAAATATAAAAGCATTCTGATTTCTAATCATCACACCGAAGCACGGAAGATTTGTGTTAATGATCTGTTTTAATTTTCACAATGTTCTGATAACTTCATGGTTAGTCTATTTTCTTTAATATCCAAGAGCAACCAACAAGTACAACCCAAATGATACAATTAATTTGAAAAAAAAAAAAGCAACACAGAGTATTAAAATGTAAATCAGGATTTAGGGACATGATATATAACCAACATGTCTTTATTGTGGAAAACTTTTACTTATCAGAACATGTTGAAA
This sequence comes from Pseudopipra pipra, assembly GCF_036250125.1. Lineage (NCBI taxonomy): Eukaryota > Metazoa > Chordata > Aves > Passeriformes > Pipridae > Pseudopipra > Pseudopipra pipra. Next base: position 72,443,721 of record NC_087552.1, read on the forward strand.
TGGATTTATTCTAAGCTAAAAACTGATTCCAAGTGAATGTCTTCTTTATTTCAGCAGAGCAAGTGTTTTACAAAACATCTTATTCCTCAATAAAACTTCCAACTCACACACAGACTTCTGTTACTATACAGAGAAAGGATCAAGCCCTGAAAATCTACAACTTCACTGAATGTGCAGCAGGTAAATGGCAATAAACACAAGGATGGCAGGAAATTTATGAAAATTCATTATTTAATAAAAGGACAAATAGAAGAATTTTAATCAGATAACATATTGTTCCAGCTCCAGGAACTGCTGACTTAGCAGAAACAAACGCAGCATGACCCGGAATGTGAAATAATGTCTCACACGTGTCTTCTGGGGTGTGTTTCTCAGCAATAAGCAGAACAGTTCTACAAGCACCTAAATTAGAAATGACTTCTCCAAGAGTCAGCTCTATGCATATTTATGTAGCTGGGCTCTTAAGTCAAATGCTAATACTTGGGATTTTCAGAAATCAACTATATAAATTCATCTTCACAACTGCACATTGAATTCAGTAGCAGCAAGAGTGCAATTGCGTCAAATGAACTATATATATATATAATAGTAAAAGAAAAATTGAAAAAATTAGCTACGTGTTTCGGCCCCAACTAATCCTTCCAGAAATGCCTCCCTTTTCTTCCTCGTCCTCACAGCCATAGGTGTAAGGTTCTCTCTCTACACAGAACATTTCAAACAGCAGATCTTACACCTCTCAGCAAGTCATAAATCACATTTTTCTTCTTACATGTTTTGGAATACTCTGCAATCAGTGTCCCGTGAGACCCAAGGACCTATCAAAAATAAAATCCTGGAATATGCAAATATGTATATTTATCTGCATGTGTATCTGCATATGCAAATTCTGGGACAGGCACCTGGGGAAGAATAACCCCAGGCACCAGTAGAGGCTGGGGGTGACCTGTTGGAAAGCAGGAGAGGGAGGAAGTGGAGAAGGACCTGGGGGTCCTGGTGGACAACAAGCCATCCCTGACCCAGTGGCATGTCCTGGGGGCCAAGAAGGCAAATGATGTCCTGGGATGCATTAGGAGGAGCATTGCCAGCAGGTCAGGGAGGGGATCCTGCCCCTCTGCTCAGCACTGCTGAGGCACATCTGGAGTGCTGGGTCCAGTTCTGGGCTCCTCAGTACCAGAGGGACATGGAGCTCCTGGAGCGGGTCCAGAGGAGGCTACAAAGAAGATGAAGGGATTGGAGCATCTCTTACAAGGAAAGGCTGAGGGAGCTGGGGCTGTTCAGCCTTCAGAGGAGACACTGAGAGGGGATCTCCCCCACATCTGTCAGTGTCCACAGGGAGGGGGGAGAGCATGGACCAGGCTCTGCTCGGGGGGGCCCAGCAGTGGGACAAGAGGAACGGGAAGGAACTGATGCCCAGGAAGTTCCACCTGAACATGAAGAAGAATTTTCTTACTGTGCACATGGCTGACCTTCATTGCTGACTTGGGATGAACTTGCTGTCCAGCAGGAGCATTTGATGCTTATTTTTGCCCCACTGCTTTATTAACCCAAACAGAGAGTCACAGAATGGTTTGGGTGGGAAGACACCTTCAAGACCATCTTCTTCTGCATCCCTGCCATGGGCAGGAACACCTTCCACTAGACCAGGTTGCTCCAAGCCCCATCCAACCCAGCCTTCAACACTTCCAGGGATGGGGCAGTCTGTGCCAGGGCCTCACCACCCTCAGAGAGAAGAATTTCTTCCCAATATCCCATCTAATCCTGTCTTCTGGCAGTTTGAAACCATTCCCCCTTGTCCTGTGCCTCCAGGTCCTTGTCCAAAGTCCCTCTCCATCCTTCTTTTAGTCCCTTTTTAGGTATAGGAAGGTTGCTATAAGGTCTCCTCAGAGCCCAGAAGTAATTTTTAGCCCTCTTTTAATTCACTTTTATATAACAAGAAACACTTCTGGGAAAGAAAACCCCAAGAGATTTTAAGGAAAGAAACAGAACAACTGTGTTCAGCTTAAAATACAATAAATAATGATGTAGTTACTTTCTGACGGGTGGTTATAAATAAATTATATTCTAGATGTTATTTTTAAAGTCTTTCTCAAATATCTCACAGGGAAAACAGCTATTTTGAGGGGGAAAAAAAAGACTGGGAATGAGACCCTTCTACATCACAGCTCTCAACATGCAGTTACCAAAGAGACACTATATTTTGCTTACAAAAAGTGTTACCCCTTTTCAAAAGCTTGGTATTAAAATCCAATTTCAGACTAAGTTATTGACACCTACACAGGTCTTACATATAAATTAACAAGGAAACAACAACTTATTGGAATGAAGAAAAAAAAATAGTTGGCAGTAAATCTGGCTCAATAAATTCCTTCAGAAGTCTGAAGTTCCCGTCACTTCTTGATAGCCAGTTAATGAACGATGCCTGTAAATGAACTGGAACATTTTACATTTCTAATTAGTTAACTAACATTAGAGCCATAAATCAACCACTGACACTATAATTCAGCCCTTTTAATTAAGTGTTTCAAGTTTCTTTACAAATGTAGACAGATTAGTGTAAACGTACATCATCTTTGGCTTCAGATGCTGAAATGAAGTCCAAGAAAATTAATTTTAATACAATTGAAATTTGTTTGGAAACTGCTAAACTCACAATAAAATCTTGTTTAACTTTATTATTGTTAACTATTTTCTCTCCAACTCTTCTTTCTTCTTTAAATTATACAAAGTGTGATTAAAGTGTAGTTGCAATGTTTTAATAAATAATAAAGATTTTCAGAAAATAGACCTCGTCATACTAGTTAGTATTATAAGCCATCTTTCTTTTGTTCAGAAAGGAATAAACTATCTCAAACACTAATAAACTATAGGAAAACACTTCTGAAATTTAAAATATCAGATAAATTATTTATAGTTCAGATAAAAATACTGAAAAAGCCCCATATCCTACAGCAATGCACTGTACAATCAGAGAGCACATAATAATTGAAACTTTGTGACATTTATTGGGATTAGAATCTCATTTTCAACCATATTAAAAAAAAATCCCAATGTTTTTATTAGAAATATAAAGTAAAAAAACCCAAAACATTAAATTAATGTTATAAAACAACTTTACAACTCCAAAAGAACTAGAATTACTGTATCATTGCCTGCATTTTCCAACTGAATTGCTTCATTATCATGTGCATTGCCTTATTGCTCATGAAAACTCTGCTCATCTACAGGTTTCTGTACATAGAAAGTCTTATGGAAATTTCAGCAGCTTCTTCAGAACCTCTGCCTCGTTTACTTGTTAAACACAAAAGTAAATGGTAACAATCTGGGGGGGCTGGAGAGCCAACATAAAATGTGTTCAAATATATTCCTAAATCAATGGATAGAGTCATAAACTCTGATGGTGCTCAGCATTTTGGCAAGCATGAGAAAACTCACATGGAAAGTATTTTTTTTTTCTTTTTCAAAATAGTAAACAGAATTAACAAAACCACAGCACCTCAGAGCTGGTAACACAGAGTTTCTAAAATTAAATTCTTGCTCTGCTATCGCTCACAATAAATATTGTGACAAAAAAGAGTTTTGGAGAAAAATAAAAACAAACACCAATAAGCTGGTCTGCAGAGTTTTCCTGTTTGGACAGTGAGTGTATGTGTGCAAGGTCAGATTTTTACCTTCACACAGATTCTTTTTAGAATTCTCCACTCAATTCCCTTCTATACAACTCCTGATTGAGAGAACCAGGAATTCAATTTTCCTTGCACTTCCTTTATTTTTCTATCACGTAAAAGGCTGATGAAAGTAAAAATAGCCTGTGTTGGGCCCTTTATACAATTCAGTGTCCTCTGTTCTTAAAAACACACAACCCCCCTCCCAAAACCAGAAGTTATTTCCTCTTGTAATAGAGTCAAAGTGAATTTTCAAAGAAACTACCAAATCATGCAACAGAATTTCAATATCAGCTTGTTCTGTTTAACAGGAAACATCCTTCTTATTTGAAATAGGCAATGTTTTAAGAGCATTGAGCTGGAAAAAAAAAAAAAAGAAAACCAATGCACACACTTCTACACACTTCTGTATAACTTCTGCATAACTTCTGCATAACACAGTTCTACAAAAATGATATCTAAGGCAATCAAAGTAAACCCAAATTATGCATTATGTACCAGAACAGTACAGAACACTAAGAGAGACACATAACTGGAATTTAGGGCTTTGTGGCTCCTTTATTAATTCTTGTATTAATCTTATGTTAAAAGATCGGAGCAGATGACCCTTGAGGTCTTTTCAATCTGGTATTCACTGATTCTATAAAGCTGTTGTGGGACTCTGGATACATGTTAAATGCTACCTTCTTTCCTCTATTTCTCTTTTTACACTTTTTTAACTCACATATTTAGAACATAAAATCTTCAGGGCAGAGACCATTTCCTAATGTGGTTTTTAATGATTTCAAATCATAAACTCATTTAGGTTAGAAAAGATCTCTAAGATCATCAACCCACCAGCACCACTGTGTTCACCTCTAAATCATGTCCTCAAGTGCCATATCCATGGTTTTTTTAACACTTCCAGACATAGTGACTACACTACTGCTCTCAGCACAAGGAAAAGCCAGTTTTTAAGGTAAATGCCATGGGAAAATGAACAATATATCCAAAGAAGGACTCAAAACAGCAGTCACAATGCCACTGAAAAATCAGATTGACAGATATTTTAGATAAATAAATTTACAATCACAAGTATGAAAAAATTCATTTGTGTAAAAAGCAGTACTGGATGCACTGAAGAACCCAGTTTTTCTGAGTAACTTGGGAGACAAGGATAAATAAGAGTGTTTGATGTATTTCTTTGTCAGAAGCGCTGCACTACAGCGAAAACAAATGCCATGGGCTCGCAGGTTTGGTTTATGTACATTTGTCCGTGTCTCCCACCTTGCTAACAAGCCTGTTTAGCTCTGTTTTAGCAATAAATCAACCGTTTCTCCCTGTCAAGATGCAGTGTTAAACAGACACGCCATACAGCTGTAATTCAACAAAATAAGAAGAGTGTGACAGTGCAGCGTTGCACTGCAGCTTCCGATGACCCACTCTGGGGTGTTAAATGAACAGATATAATTCAGAGGGTGCTCTAAATGAGCTGGAGAGGGTCTGGAATGACAGGACAGGGGGGAATGGCTGCATACTGAAAGAGGGCAGGGTTAGATGGGGTATTAGGAAGAAATTCTTCCCTATGAGGGTGAGGAGGCCCTGGCACAGGTTGCCCAGAGAAGCTGTGGCTGCCCCATCCCTGGAAGTGTCCAAGGCCAGTGTCCAGTGTCCAGACAGTGGTTAGACCAACCTGCGATAGGGGAATTTGTCCCAGCCCATGGTGGGGCATGGGACTGGATGGTCTTTATATCCCTTCCAACCGAAACCATTTTGTGATTCCACGATCTTTTCTTCTGGAACATCGAGATGGCAAAATTTACAGGAGCTCAACAGGGCTCACACTCAGGTATAAGTGTATAATGAAGAGCAGAAGCAAGAGCCCCGACCTTGACAGCACTCTCTTCAAACTGTTCTTCAGATGAAGAGCATTGAGGGGAAGTCATATGAGGAGGCTAAGGGCACACAGTTGCTAAGCATAGACAAAAGGAGACTGAAAGGAGACCTAATTCCCTAGATAACTTACAGATTCTTAGGCAGAACTTTGTGACTGGCCTGGCTGTGATGCCTCTGGTGTCTGTGACGTCACATGGGACATGTCACAATGGAGGCAAGTATAAAAGGCCACCACAGGTAACGCTGCCCCAGTCCAGTCTGGGCAGAGGCAGGGAGTGGGCACCCCCTACTCTCTCTCCCCTGCACGCTATGACTCGGGCAATGCTCCTTGCTTTGCTTCTGCAGAGCCTCATCCACTACCCGCTGCCGATGGGCGACGGATTGGACGAGGTGACGCGGGAGCGCATGGAGCTGCGCGCGCACTATCTCCAGCGGGAGATGACTCGGATGCAGCAGGAGCTGGAGCAGGGCCCCCTGGAGCGCGCTCTGCGTGCCGGGGGAGCCCTGCTCTGGGCTGCCCTCCAGCAGTGGCACTTCTCGGCTCCTGCTGCAGCCCTGGGCCTGCTCTTGGCGCTCTGGTTCAGCCGCAGAATAGCAGCCATGAACCAGAGAGCAGCGGCCAGGAGAGCCCTCGAAGACGCGAGGAGGAGGAGGAGGGCATCCATCCAGACCATGCTCACCCTCAGGAAGAGATACAAAGAGGTGAAGGAAATCTGGGCATTCGCCAAGGAAATGAAGAAGAAGGTGACAAGGGCGATGCAAACCAGGAAGAGGAAGAAGAGCATGGTCTGGACAGGAGGGCCTCTCAGGGTGGACCAGGAGGGTCTTCCAGCAGCAGCTGCTGGAACCCTTGCAGCACACGAGCTGCGGCCTGGAGAAGAAGCACCCTGAAAACCTTCACCGAGGCCGGGACAACCTTCACCTAGGGCCTAACAACCTTCCCCCAGGCCCTGACAACCTTCACCCAGGCCCTAACAACCTTCACCATGGCCCTGACAACCTTCACCTAGGGCCCTGACAACCTTCCCACAGGCCCTGACAACCTTCACCTAGGGCCTCACAACCTTCACCCAGGCCCTAACAACCTTCACCATGGCCCTGACAACCTTCACCTAGGGCTGAACAACCTTCACCCAGGCCCTAACAACCTTCACCCAGGCCCTGACAACCTTCACCCAGGCCCTGACATGGCTTCAACCTATGGCCTGACAGACAGTCCCTATATTAACAGTAGTTCATTTTGGTGTAGCTAAGATGTAGCTAGCATCTTTGCCCCGACAAGTAGAGAAGTAGGAATTAGGCAGTGCCCCAACAACTGTGTTGGTAGTTAATATGTAGTTCCCCAAGAATTCTATGAGTAGTTACACGTAGTTAGTGCATAGATCCCCTCAAAATTGATAACGACATAATACGTTGTTAGTGCATTGATCCACCAAAATATTTAAATAGTTAAGATATGGTAGCCCCACGGACATGTAAGTAGTTGACATGTAGTTAGTTCCTTTACACCCTTCAGATAGAGAAGTAGTTAACATGTAGTCAATTTACCCTCCTCAAATATTTAATTAGTTAACATATAGTTAGTGCATTTCTCCCCAACAAATCCATAAGCACTGACAGTCCGGGACAGGCCATGGGTCCAGCCGCCATTTTGGGGCAGGTCGTGCCTTCGGCCGCCGCCATTTGGCTGTGGCCCAGAGAGTGACAAAGGCTCCCAGGGCAGGGGGGGGAGCAGTGGCCGTCCAACCTACCCACAGCTCACCCTGTCTCCCCTCTGCTTCCCACCTGGCTTCTTTTGAGCCAATCAACTGGTTGATTGAACCTGTTGTTTCAATAAAAAAGATTGTTCCCAGTCTGGATTGTCCAAGTTCTCACTGGACTCAACCAGACCTGCAGTGCTGAATTGGTTCTAATCTGAAATTCAGCCTACTTGCACCCAGCCCACCTGATCTCGGAGGACCAGCTGACACTCAAGGGGCTCTCTTTTCTGCTCAATTCCAACACCTTTCATGCATTAGACATCCTCTATGCTCCCCAGGGATCTGGTGCCACCTCACTGGCCGCCTGGGCACTGGGCTCTGCTACACTCTTGCATGCAAAGGCACAGATTACTGCTTTGGAGCTCATGCGTGGCCAAAGCTTGGGGGAGGATTCCTGAAAGAACAACCATGTTGGCTTCTTTTCTGGACACTTCTCTCAGTGTCTGCCAAAGGCCGTTGTTGGAAAGGGAAACAATGAATTGTCTAGGTGCGCCTGCCGGAACACAGGGACTGAAGGGACAGGGGGCACGGCCACACAGACGGCACCTCTCCTCTGGCACTCTCCCACCTCCCCAGGGGCCCTGACAGAATTGGGGGTAAGGGGGGTCTTGCAAGGGGAACCCAACGAGAATGAGGACAGTGGGTCACCTCGCATGGAGGTGTCGCTCAGGGGAAGTCGGCCACACTCTGCGTCAAAACTGCTCAGGAAGGAGAAACCACGTGGGTCATTGTCACAGGAGGCCCCTTCTGAGGCAAAGCCGTTCTTTAGTGCTGCACACGGGGTGTCCCATCCAACCAGGGGTACCCGGAATGCAGTTTTACATTAGATTCTTACAGTTTGCTCTGGCCTTCAGGGGCAACACGGGTTGACCTATCCCTGCTTAACACACACGTTTTACTATGTTGCAAACAGCTCAAATTCTGGGCCAGAACCACCCCCTGCTTCATTCTTGATCTAAAGGAGCCCCGACTTGGTGTTGCTACAGTCTCCTTTGGGGAAATCCACCCCCACAGCTCCTCCTCACTCCTGGGCAATGTCTCTTTGCAACCAAGGTCCCCTCACAGTGCCAAGCAGCAACAGAGATCCTGCCACGGAGAGGACCCATCCCACCACCAGGACATTCACCACCAAGCACCCAGAGGTGTTCCAAAGCTCCAGCAGCACCCCCACAAGCCCAGAGGTCAGCCCCGAGGGAACTGATCCCGTTGCACAGCAGGGGATCCAAAGGAGCAAAGCATCCAAGGGCCATGTCCCCCACCGTTACATTTGACAAGGGATCGGGGGCTTCTGCCCGCGATGGGAAGGGAGCCCCTGGGGGCCCATTCCCTGCTGCTGGGGCTGCACTTGGCAGCTGTCGGGGCTCTGGTTGCCCACTGGCAGTGGCTGCGAGGGGGTGGGCACAAAGGGCGGGGCTGGCCTGGCTGTGATGCCTCTGGTGTCTGTGACGTCACATGGGACATGTCACAATGGAGGCAAGTATAAAAGGCCACCACAGGTAACGCTGCCCCAGTCCAGTCTGGGCAGAGGCAGGGAGTGGGCACCCCCTACTCTCTCTCCCCTGCACGCTATGACTCGGGCAATGCTCCTTGCTTTGCTTCTGCAGAGCCTCATCCACTACCCGCTGCCGATGGGCGACGGATTGGACGAGGTGACGCGGGAGCGCATGGAGCTGCGCGCACACTATCTCCAGAGGGAGATGACTCGGATGCAGCAGGAGCTGGAGCAGGGCCCCCTGGAGCGCGCTCTGCGTGCCGGGGGAGCCCTGCTCTGGGCTGCCCTCCAGCAGTGGCACTTCTGGGCTCCTGCTGCAGCCCTGGGCCTGCTCTTGGCGCTCCGGTTCAGCCGCAGAATAGCAGCCATGAACCAGAGAGCAGCGGCCAGGAGAGCCCTCGAAGAGGCGAGGAGGAGGAGGAGGGCATCCATCCAGACCATGCTCACCATCAGGAAGAGATACAAAGAGGTGAAGGAAATCTGGGCATTCGCCAAGGAAATGAAGAAGAAGGTGACAAGGGCGATGTAAACCAGGAAGAGGAAGAAGAGCATGGTCGGGACAGGAGGGCCTCTCAGGGTGGACCAGGAGGGACTTCCGGCAGCAGCTGCTGGAACCCTTGCAGCACACGAGCTGCGGTCTGGAGAAGAAGCACCCTGAAAACCTTCACCGAGGCCGGGACAACCTTCACCGAGGTTGGGACAACCTTCACCCAGGCCCTAACAACTTTCACCCAGGTCCTGATAACCTTCACCCTGGGCCTAACAACCTTCACCCAGGCCCTGACAACCTTCACCTAGGGCCTAACAACCTTCACCCAGGCCCTGACAACCTTCAGTTCTCATTGGACTCAACCAGACCTGCAGTGCTGAATTGGTTCTAATCTGAAATTCAGCCTACTTGCACCCAGCCCACCTGATCTCGGAGGACCAGCTGACACTCAAGGGGCTCTCTTTTCTGCTCAATTCCAACACCTTTCATGCATTAGACATCCTCTATGCTCCCCAGGGATCTGGTGCCACCTCACTGGCTGCCTGGGCTCTGCTACATACTTGCAGGTTTATTGCATACAAAGACACAGATTGGGTTTGAAACTCATAAATCTCCTATGTTTGGGGTAGGATTCTTGAAAGAGCAACCATGTTGGCCTCTTTTCTGGACACTTCTCTCAGTGTCTGCCAAAGGCCATTGTTGGAAAGGGAAACAGTGAATTCAGAATGAAAAGTTACATACAGCTTTTTCTTCTTGGTCTGCTCAGGAGAAAGCAACAGGAGCTTCTGCAAGAAGTGCCCACTCGCAGCTGAATACATCAGCTCAGATTTACAGCTTAATATGAGTCAGCAGTGCCCTGGCAGCCAGGAGGGCCAACCCTGTACTGGGGTGCATCAGGCAAAGCCTTGCCAGTGAGGCAAGAGAGAGGATTGTCCTGCTCTGCTCTGCACTGGGGTGGCCTCACCTGGAATATTGTGGCAATTTTGGGCACCACAATGTAAGAAAGATATGAAGCTGTTGAAGAATGTCCATAGAAGGGCAATGGAGATGGTTAAGGGTCTTGAGAGGAAGCCTTATGAGAAGCGGCCGAGGGCACTCGGTCTGTTCAGCCTGGAGAAGAAGAGGTGAGGGGAGACTTCACTGCAGTCTAGAAGTTCCTAATGAGGGGAGGAGGAGGGGCAGGCACTGATCTCTTCTCTGTGGTAACCAGTAACAGGACACAAGGAAATGGCCTCAAGTTGTGTCATGGGAGGTTTAGGTTGGATATTAGAAAGAGTTTCTTCCCCCAGAGGCTGGTTGGGTACTGGAAAAGGCTCCCCAGGGATGTGGTCACAGCACCAAGCCTGATAGAGTTCAATAAGTGTTTGGGCAATGTTCTCAGGCACATGGGGTGACTCTTGGGGATGGTCCTGTGCAGGGCTAAGGGTTGGACTCGATGATCCTTGTGGGTCCCTCCCTTCCAACTCAGTGTATTCTGTTATTCTCTAAATGGAGATATTCTTTCTCTGAAATATTAGTGGTGTTCAATTCTCACATATCTAAGCTATAGAGGCATCTCAGAGGTGCTAAATAAACATACTCAAAATAGTAGCAAGTGTAGTCTAATTAAAACATTTCACTTAGTGTTCTTTCTGAGCTACATAACCTGAAAAAACTAGTATATTTTTTATTTAACACTTCAGATATTCATACTTTACCATTTACAATTAAATAAGAAACTTGCAATAATTTGAATAATAATGGAACAATTTTATTGCTACAGAAAACATATTTCTTTGTAGGAATATTAATTAGGTTTTTAAAGTGTATTTCCTTTCTGTGTTTTTACTATCTCTAACAAATTTGTGTGGACGAGAGTTCACTACCAAAACTACTTTGCAAATAAACTGGCTTCAGTTCTGCTACAAACAAGATAAATGTATTAGATAGGAAAGCACAGGAAGCACTTGGTCTGTTGGCTTTTTCTATCACTGGAAGAAGTGGTAGCAATCAGCTATGGTTAAATTACAGAGTATTTTTGATTGCTAATACAATACTAATTTACTATACAGGAGCATTTCGGGAGGGGGGGAAGAAATATTATACATAAAAAAATAAAACCAGAAGCCCACTAGATGGTGCTCCTATACAGCAAATAGAGATCAGCAGCACCATTCCCACAATTAAAGGTGAATGTAGGTAAGATCCTAACCCACAGTAACCCAGGGTGCTTCTTTTTACAGAGGTCATACCCCGTGATTCATTTGCTACAAAATCCCGCAAAATGCTACAAAATCCAGTGCTGTCCTCTGTACTCTGGAACTGACATTTCCACAAAAACGTATCAACATGCCCATACATACACAAGCACAGATAAAACATTCACCATAATATGTCATTCAGCCAACTACTAAGATTAAAAGCAGAGTGAATTTCTGAAACAACTGATTAAAACAATTGAGATTCATGGAATTATACAGTGGTTGTGTAGGAAAAGACCTTTCAAGGTCATCCAGTCTAGTCCCCCTGTCATGAGTAGGACATAGATCAGGTTGCTCCAAACCCTCTCCAGATTGGCCTTGGACAATCCAGGGATGGGGCAGCCACAGCTTCTCTGGGCAACCTGGGCCAGGGCCTCACCACCCTCATTTTAAAGTATTTCTTCCTTAGGCTTATTAAGCACTACTTAGTAACAATCAAAAGATTAGTGTTTTATCAACATTATTCTCATACTAAATCCAGAACACAGCACTGTACCAGCTACTACTAGGAGCTGGATTTTGATGATCCTTGTGGGTTCCTTCCAACTCAGGATATTCTATGATTCTATGATATCAAAAAAAAAAAATCAACTCTCTCCTAGCCAGGACAGGTGTATATAGTCTGAATCTGCCCTCAACCTAAACTCTCTTTGCATTTCTTCCTGCTAAAATACTCATGTACGGCATGGAAAAAGCTCAGGAAAAAGAAACACCAAAAGTAGCTCGCAGAAGAGGTTGCAGTGGGCAGGAAAATGTAGTAATAGCTGGAAGAAAAACCTTGTTTAACCCCTTAGCATCATCAGGACCCTGAAAATTTACTCTGCTTATTCCCCATTTGAAAGATCAGCTCAGCATCCTCAAACATATGCCTGGTGAAGCTTTTAGTAATAGTGTAAAATGCAACATTGTGGTGTTGGTCATTACGTACTTAATATGCAAAAGATGACCAGTCTGATTTTTCTCACAGGAGATCTGAGGAGTGCAGGAAGTGCCAAAGTATCTCACTACTGCACAGAAGCCTGGGAAGCACTGGGATGCAGCCTGGCTGCCTTCATGTGGGAAATGACTGGCCTGACACTATTCCAGTGTAAAACCCACTTCAGCTGCACAAGGGGAAAAAAAAAACCCACAAGTATATTTTGGGGCCCCCGACACAAGAAAGTTGTGGACATGTGGGAATGAATCTAGAGGAGATCCACAAAGTTGATCAAAAGGATGAAGCCCCTCTGCTCTGGAGCCAGGCTGGAAGAGCTGGGGGGTTCACCTGGAGAAGAGAAGGCTCCAGGGAGACCTGAGAGCCCCTTCCAGTGCCCAAAGAGGCTCCAGGAGAGCTGGAGAGGGACTGGGGACAAGTGATGGAGGGACAAGACAAGGGGGAATGGCTTCCCACTGCCAGAGTGCAGGGATAGATGGGATATTGGAAAGAAATTCCTCTCTGTGAGGGTGGTGAGGCACTGTCACAGGTTGCCCAGAGAAGCTGTGGCTGCCTCATCCCTGAAGTATCCAAGGCCAGGTCAGATGGGGCTTGGAGCAACCTGGGCTAGTGGAAGGTGACCCTGCCCACAGCAAGGGTTTGGAACTGGATGGTTTTTAAGTTTCCTTTCAACACAAGTCATTCTATGATTCTCCAATATTTCATTCCAAGCCATACATGAGAATATCTGAATTTGCAGGGCACTTTCCCCAGTGCACACTGACATGGGCATTCCTATTTAAATTCAATATATAACTGCTACTATACAGAAATAGCCATTAGCCTGGGCTTCCCTAAATGCTAGAGCTCCACAAGTCTGGTTCCAAACTGCTATGTGGGACATGCAGTAATATTTTTACAATTGTTTCTTACAATTTCGATATTGAAACAAGCTCGTTTCAATTCTTATTTTGAAGCTCACATTTTCTCTCTCCTTTTTACTGCAGCATCACAAGTCACTTCCCTGAAGTAAATTTGGATTCCATAAATATTATGAAAAAAAACCCAAAATCCATTCTCAGGCTGAACATCTAACAGCTATTTGTTAAAAAAGCAACATTTTAAAGGTAGTCAGCCTTTTGTCTGGTATCTTTCTGTCACATTTGATAGTTCTTAAGTTTAGTACAACAAAAAAAAAGGCAGCCTTTGCTATTGCTGTACCCAATTACTGTGTCTTTGAGTTTCTATGTAATTTTTCCCCCTCATTACACGCTTATTCGATTTTTCACTCCATTTAAGTTGCACTGCATTCTCTAGCCATGCAAAATATTCCTAGAGGAGCATTAAAATATTCAAGAAATATGTTATGATAGCCCATTTATTAAATATGAGCTGTATTTAACAGCCTGGAGGACAGTGACCAGTGTCATCAGACACTTTCCTTCTCATTAGACGTAGTTGTTTCCCCAGTGGTTGACTCGTACTGTTCAAAAATTTATTAAAGATTGAGTTACTCTGCCTGGAATTTTCAGTTGAAATGCTGCCCATAACAAAAAATGGTACAGTTTCAGTACCTTGGGACCTATCCCAAATACGTAAATACCTCTAATACCAAAAATCATTTTAACCACCTCTTTCAGTTCGTAACCAGATCAACTCATAGAATCATGGAATCATAGAATATCCTGAGTTGGAAGGGACCCACAAGAATCATCACGTCCAACTCCTGGCCCCACGCAGGACAGGCCCAATAAATCCCACCATGTGCCTGAGAGCATTGTCCAAACACCTCTTGAACTCTGGCAGGTTGGTGCCACGACCACTTCCCTTTATATTCCTTTAAAAAACAAATTATTTTCATACTCATTCAAGACTCAACACGATTTTGAAATCGAGGAGTAAAGGGGTGACCCACAGGCAGAGTAATTCAAGATGTTAACAAGGACCAACATTGCTGGTCTGCAGCTTTAAAGATAAACGGATGTGTGCATGTAGAGAGAAGCAATAAATCGAGTATTAAAAAAACCTAAGAGATAAAAATTATAAAATATCAGATAAAACAACATCAGGTATAGGGTGAGTCAGTTTGGATTAACATATATTAAAAAGCAAGGACTATACGTCCCTTTTAACAAATAAAATATCAATTTCTTCCACACTGCTAGAGGGACAACTTGCCCACACACACACACAAAACTCCATGAGAAAGTCAGCTAAGCCATCCCCTCAGCTCTTCTTAGAGCAATACAAAAGAAAACAGCTACTTGCTTTTGTCATCAATGGAAAGAAGGGGTTTGGTGCTTCTTCCTTCAGACATCTCTTCCTCCCCTTTCAAAGTCAGAGGATTTATAAATTTGTTTTATCCTTGACTCATAATTTTATTGTAGATAATCCAAGCCTTGCTTCAAGCCCAGGAATGATTCTTTTTATAGGGTTGTGATGCATGCATAGTAAACAGCTTTATATTTACACCACCATTACACCTACTTTCACAGCACTGTACCAAAATGATTACCCTAATTTTTTTATATCAAAATATAAAGAAAGATATTAAGAACTATGGATCCCAAGTGCCCAACAAATACTATTTTTGCCTGTCACGGTCCCACCTCCATTCTGTCATGAAGAACATGTCCCCCAACCATGTACCTGCAGCCTTTGTTGTGGAAGAGAAAATCATGGAATCACAGAATCATTCGGTTGGAAAAGACCTCTAAGATCAAGTTCAACCATTCCTCCAGCACTGCCTGGATCACCACTGACCCATGTCCCCAAGTGCCACATCCACAGGGCTTTTTAATCCCTCCAGGGATGGGGACTCCAACACTGCCCTGGGCAGCCCCTTCCAATGCCTGACAACCTTCTCCATGAAGAAAATTTTCCCCAATATCCAACCTAAACCTCCCCTGGCACAACTTGAGGCCATTCCCTCTCCTCCTGTCCCTTGTTCCCTGGGAGCAGAGCCCGACTCCTCCTGGCTCCTCCCTCCTGTCAGGGAGTTGCAGAGCCAGAAGGTCCCCCCTGAGCCTCCTTTTCTCCAGGCTGAGCCCCCCCAGCTCCCTCAGCTGCTCCTGGTGCTCCAGACCCTTCCCCAGCTCTGTTCCCTCCTCTGGACACAATTATTCCTTTATTTTATATGCAGATATGATTATACATTTTTATATCCACACCCTTTTTTAGCTCTTTCCTGTTGCCAAACCTACATCAGATGCCATCTATCCTTGTCTTAATTCTCATCTACCACAGATTTCTTGATCCCTCTTATTTCATTTCTTCTCACTTAATAATTTCACTTTATCTACCTCCCCACCACACTCCAGTTTGATGTGCAGGTCCTGTCTCTGCTACACATCATGATGGCTCTGGGGAAAGCACAGAGGATACCTGGATAAATCCATCCCACAACTTAACATTTGACAACACAACAGTCCCTCAACAATCAGAGCAGCTGAGACCTTACCAGATAAAAATTACCATTCCTGAGTGAAAATAGAGTGTTTTCAGAGTTCACAGTAAGTTCTTGACAAACTTATCTGTGAAACTTCAATAAATTTGTCCAAGTATCATGAGGGGAAGTAAAACGTGCACCCTTAGTTGCATTAGGAACTCAGAAATATTTCATGAGCATAAACTATATACCCAATTATTATTAATAAATTACTAACAAAACCAGGAATATCTAGCTTAAAATTATCTAAGGTTAAAGCGGAAACATAAAAGGACAAAGTAACAAGGCATTGAACACGTACTTTTGTGATCAATCACCTTCAAACAGGACTTCAAAGAAGAAAATCTAATAAGAAACACATTTGTGAACTCTCCCTTTTTCTACTAAATTATCTCTGAGAAGCAATAAATGGCAATTCTTTCCAAAACACAGAATATGACAATGAACATGGGAACTAGTTAAACACAACAGCTAAAGTGCTTCAAATAGGTAGAATAATTACTTATGCTACACATGATGATATTTTGATTGAAAAAATATTCAGATTATTTAGACTGCAGCGATTTGAAGCATTAAACCAAAGAACATTGGTTCTGAAATCTGAAATAAGGAATGCTGAGAAGTGTTAAATATTATGGGGAAAAATGTAAACTTATTTTGAATATAGCAGAATTATCTTGTCATATAATCCGGGGTTTAGTAA
The DNA here is from genome assembly GCF_036250125.1 of Pseudopipra pipra. NCBI lineage: Eukaryota > Metazoa > Chordata > Aves > Passeriformes > Pipridae > Pseudopipra > Pseudopipra pipra. The sequence goes on from NC_087552.1 coordinate 72,460,304, forward strand.
GCACTTCATAGCAAATACAAACTGATCTCAATCAATATGACTGATACTGCAAAATAAATACTCTGTAAAATTATTTTCACTAGAAAATACAAACTTTGTTTCCCTTGTTGAGGTAATATACTGCCACTATCAAAATAAAACATATTTCTCCACCACCTTTGTACTTATGACATAGTTTCACTAGTCTGGTAATTTTTCTTTCTTGCTTGCTTGTATAACACAAAGGTAAATTCACAATCATTCCACCATCACAGCTATAAATTTTGACTTTCCCTGGAGTTTCAGAAATATCATCTCTGTTGCAGAAGTAGGTGTGAATAAATCTCATTCAACAGCTAAGCAGTGAGTTAGAAAATAGATAAAATAATAGTTTTAATCTCTTTATCACCAGTAAGTCAGAGGAGAAAGTTTTCACTCAGTTTCCTAAAATTAGAAAGAGAAAATCCCCCAAAAAGGCTGCTTTTTCACACATAACTGTGAACAAAACACAGTACTATGAATATACATCCCCCATAAGCATTCCTGATGCCTGCAACATCATGGAAAGTGGAAAACACTTTACCTGAGGAGAAAAATGATGAATATTCTCATAAAGAAGCCAGGGACAATATCAGATGTCTCGCATAGTCTTCACTACATTTATTTTCACTAAGCACAACGACTCCCTTTGCATTGAACATCAGCCTTTTCCAGAAGGCAGCAGCAGCATCATCAGTTTGGGGCTGAGATGTCACATGTTTTCTCTCCCTGTTTGTCAAACCTTTGCTGCCCAAAACGTGCAAAGTCCCACACAAAAGCCAGAGTACAATCAGACCACACAGGAATATTATTCCCAGGAATAAGGGACCTGTGAGCTGAGAAGGCCCTGAAAGCCATGCAGAATTCCTGAAATCTTGACCCACAATAACTGTGCAGGAAAAACCATGGATGCAAGAATAGATGCAGATGATAAGCCCAGTCCAACACACCATGAGATAAACCACCTCCACTTTCAGCCTTAAATCCAGCAGGATTGAGCAGCTCCTGACTGCATGTGACAGAAGCTTTTATTGTACCCTTGCTCATTAATTCAAGTCAAGAGGACAGCATTCCCTAATAATAATTTTAGCAAACTCTTGCCCTAAGTCAGAATGAAAGAGAAAAATATTTTCAGAGACTGTCTGCAAGTTTCTTGGTTTTTTTTTTCACTTTTTAAAGAATAATCCTCAAATGTGAGATAAGGAAAAATCATCAGACAGGACTGGCAATGAAATTAACAGTTAAACAATTAACTCAAGAAAGTTGCTTAAGCAGAACTGTATCTATTGCTGGAAGAGAGGCCGCAGCACTTTGCCTGCAGCTGAACTGACTGCTATCAACTATGTTTGAGAGATGCTTTTTCCATATCTTTGATTAACATAATTCATGATTCAAGCTGAATGTTAATGTTTCCAAGACACTGAGCTGCATCACCATCTTCATTTTTTTTGTCTTGTCTGGCTCACTTGCCAGACAAACAGGATTTGACCATTCAACCAACACCAAATCTTGGTCACAAAACTAAACTGCCAGACTAACCAAACTTTGGGCTATTTAGAACTATGTAGCTGGATTTGTCAAGGACACTAGGGATAAAGAGAACTTCTTTCTCTCTATCCCAGCCACTCCATATGAGCACAAATAACTCCTTATAATCCCAGCCCACTAGCAAGCAAACAACTGCTCCTCATTTAAAATAACACAAATCAAGGTTCGCCCTTTGCCTTTGCAGTCTGAGGAAATGGACCTGCATGAAAAGGGGAATTTGAGTCCTGTATAAGAACGACTTATTACATGGAGAAACCCTTCATTTCCCACGCCCTTCTGATACTCACATCAAATTCATTCAGGGCAGCAGCAAGCTCTCCTATGCCAGTGTGGCCCTTGTTCTCGTCGGTGGGTGAGGTGGCCTGGGCAGCGTTGGAGATCCCAGCAATGGCCTCCTGCACTTGCTTGAAGACGTAGTCCCTGTTGGCCCTCGTGGCTGCAACGTCGGGGTGACGGAGGAAGGCCTGGGACGCCGTGTACAGCATGGTGGCATTCTTCTTCAGAGCCCCTCGGGCTGCAGCCATCTCATCCCTGCAGTGAGGGTCCTTCAGCTCCTGCACAAAACCACAGAGTTTTCACAGAATCACAGAATAGTTTGGGTCGGAAGGAACCCTCAGGATCATCTTGTTCCAACCTTCCTGCCACAGGCAGGGACACCTTCCACTAGCCCAGGTTGCTCCAACTTGGACTTGGACACTTCCAGGGATCCAGGGGCAGCCACAGTTTCTCTGGGCAACCTCTGCCAGGGCCTCACCACCCTCAGAGGGAAGAATTTCTTCCTGATATCTAATCTATGCTCTTACTCAGCTTAAAATCCTTCCCCCTCATCCTTTCACCACATACCCTTGTAAATAATCTTGCCCCATCTTTCCTGTAAGTTCCCTTCAGGTACTGGAAGGCCACAATTAGGTCACCCCAAAGCTTCTTGCCTCCAGGCTGAGCAATCCCAATTCTTTCAGCCTTTCCTCATAGCAGAGGTGCTCCATCCCTCTAATCATTCCAGCAGCCTCCTCCCACTGTGGGAGCAGCCCAGGATGTCGTTGTCTTCCTGGGCTGCAAGTTGTAATTTACAGTTGTAAATGTAAGTCCTTGTGTTAGAACGTGTTGCCTTAGGTATCCATGGATAAACAGCATCTGGTGGTTTTGCAGAGAGGGAATCAATGACAGAATCCACCACAAATCACAGAAAGAATTCCCCCCTCCTGCCCAAGGAAGTCCAGTCCTTCTGTGTAGCTACAACTGTTACATACTGCCCACAGTATCTTACAAACAGTCCACACACTTCCCTTATGCAAAAACCCACCAAAAATTTATATAAAACATTCAAAATTACTCTTCCTGATTGACTGGATTTGGTCTGCTCATTCCATAAAGGCAATGTGAGTGCAACAATCCTGTTGCAGCAAGTGCCTTATTTTTCTAAATGCTATACCCACGTCCTTCACACAATTATCATAAGGTAGAACTTTAAAAAACTATCAAAATAATAATATTTCCTAGATGAATACGATTTTAGCTCTTACAGACCTAGAAAATGTACCTCTCATTTTTTTAGCCTTTCCTTCATATTTTGCTCTATTCTTCATACCATGTAGTGTTTGTCTCTTTTGTATATGACATATATTTTCTTTTATTTCCCCTGACAACAAGAATCAGATATTGCACAATATGTTACCAGAATAAGATGGTACTGTATTATTGTTGATCCAGGTTTTTTCAATTATAGGGTACAACACATTGTCTTTGAAACCCTTTGAAATATTAGTTAAGATAGTCCTAACAATATCCACGAGGGATAACAAAACATTATTACTTCTATTTAAAACTACGAATAAAGAAGTCTGGAGAGCTGAACAGTATACTTATGTTCATATATAGAATCTGTTGCAAACACTGAAAAACAACCCAGATATTCTGGATTTAGAGGTTCCACCCATGGACTAATTTCAGCCACACGTGTTCCTAAAAAAATTATCAGGTTGGAAAACAGAAGACATGAAAGGAAAATCTATGAACATCTTAGTAGTATGTTCTAATGATGTCAAGATTTTCCAGTTATATGGAAAATTTTTTTGGTATTATGAAAATGCATCTTAAGAAAATTTTAAGAGATTTATAACTTAGATTTTTTTATCATACCTCCAATAAGAACTTAAAAGATATAAACCATCATAAGCTTTCACATTTTTCTCTTTTTTTGCCGTATTTGTAACTGTAGTTCCACAGGGGAAGTGTCTGAACATACAGAAGAGCACTGTTCACAAAGTGACTAGATTTTACATTTGTAACTTATTTCATTTCAGTACAACTCTAAAATGCTACTTTTGATTAAAAAAACAAACAAACAAAAAAAAACCAAACCAAAACAAAACAAACCAAAAAAAACCCAAAAAAACCAAACAAACAAACAAACAAAAAAAAACCACAATCATGATTTGGAAGTAAACTGCAATTACTGTAATTCAGAAAATAAGGTAAATAGGCAGAGGACTATGGAAAGTCAGCTTTCCAAATCCAGTGTGCCATGTACAAAGATGACATATCTCTGAATTATTGGTGGTATTCAAATACAACTGAAGTTGGAGAGACCTTATACAACTCCACAGTGACAGCACTGTCTTAAGAAGAACAGTGTGCAGGAGAAAGTTTTCTTTATTGCAAAGTTGTACAATTGCAGACCTCAAATAAATGTTATCATGAATTTCTGGTCTTTTTTTCAGTTGCCTTAGCAATGAATAAATAGGATGGAGCACTTGGTTTTTTAAATATCTGGAAATTAATACAAATGGTTTTAAACAAAAAGTAGATTTCTGTTCCTCATGAATTTTAATTGTACTAAACTACCAAAAAGCTTTGGTAGTGCTTTACCAGCTGTCAGAGGGACCTGAGATCTGCATAGGTTAGAATTAAATGGGAATAATCATCAAATGAAAACTATCCTTAACCTCCTGAATCACTGGCCTTTTCACTCCTCAATCTGTTATTAACTGAAGCTGCTTGAAAAGTACTCTAAAAGAAGCTGTACTTTTGGAAAGCTTCATCACATTCAAAAATAATCAGCCTGATTAAATTACAGGCCATGACACAGCAATCGCTCACTGCACATTTAAAACCAGGCTTGGACGTAAAATACAAGACCTTCAGAACCAAGACAGACTTTCTCAACCCCTCAGGGACTCACCTGTTGTCGTCTGGCAGCCACATAGTTCAGTTTTACCATCTCCTTCCCAAATTCCTTGAAGCGATTCGCTAAATCTTGCTCATTTGTTGCATTTTTCACTGCTTCTAGTGCTTCCTCTACCTACAAAATAATACATCAGATGTGTCAGCACTTCAATCTGGGTGCACTTTTGACAAATGTGTAACTGTTCCACCCAATACTCTCTATTACATGGACCCAATTTAGCTTTTACATCCATCACTGTACATTTGCTCTATGATAGTCTGACCAACTTTAATTAGATTTCTTTAATGGAGCAGCTGTCATTCTGCATTACTTTCCCTTTACCATGCTCTGAGATCATGTAAAACCAATGTAAAAGGCATAACTGTATTAATTTCTCCACTCAGCACTTATCAGATGAAATATTTAATATCTGTGGGTTTTAAAACAAAATAGATGAATATGCTCTTAATGTGTGGCAGAGGCTTTATGGGAAAACAAAGGGAAATTATTAATTCTGGACAGGAAATAGAATTTCAAAAGGAAACTCAAACTTACCATTAAGATTTAAATTTGCCCTGATAAATTCAAACCATTTTTGTGAAATAAATGATATCTTCAACCCAGAATATATGTCTTATTTCTTTTTTCCCAGCTCTCGGTTTTCTTTTTTTAGTTTTTTAACACTGAGAAAAGAATCTACCCAAGAAAACACACCTGCAGTTACTCAGTCATGCTGAACAGGCAAAGATGTAAAACCCCAGTTGTACCAACAAGTTAATCCACCAAATCTATTGTGAATCTTTACCTTATGCACAGGAAGAAAAAATATCTGAAGGCATAAAATGCTCTATTCATGCAATAAGGTAAGGGAAACTTTACTGTGACAAGATGGGTATTCAATGCTGTATTTCTCTCCCTCACAAGATAAAAGTGCAATTCCAAGCAAAAAGATTGAGAACTGAAAAGATTCTACTGATCCTTCTTTCTAAAACCTATTGCTGCAATTCATGAGAACGTGAATAACAAATCTTCACCTCAAAGAGAAACTGGGATGGGGACACGGTCCTGGGCAAGAGCAGAGGTTTGCAGCTCTCCAAAGGCTACTGGGAACCTCTAAATTCAGCAGTAGCTGGTGTCTAATATTTTAGAAAGGCAAAATTATGTACAGAACCTGCCTTTTTATTGGTTTAGTTGCTCCATGTTTTCCTACAGTGAGAAAGAATATTTTATTTTGAGCTTTTACCTCCTTACTGCAGATTTACCAAATTACAGGGCAGTGGAGTAGCAAACTCATACATTTCTATTGGAAAATGCATAATTCAAGCACATAAATTCATAGCTCTTATGTTGGAAATTATAAACTAAGTCTGAGACTTATAAGTTACAAGCTTATCCAGAATCCAAATTACCTCTTCTTTTACTCTTAGAAAGAACAGCAGTTTTTAAAAATTAACTGTCTGCCTTACCAATAACACAAATAACAAAAGCATTACTCCATTAACTAATTTGTTCTTGCGGAATTTCTTGCAAAATATGAACTTCTTCATATGAAGAAGCATTTACATTAAACTGCCTGAGATCTTCACCTTTAATATGTTTGTTATGCTGAGCACAGGCATGACAAACTGACACACATTCTCCTAAGCCCTGCTAGCTCCATATTAAATCATATTGCTGAACAATTTGTTATAGATTCCCCTCTGATAATCAGATTTCAAAAGATGCTGATCATACTCTGTCGTGTCAGTCAGGGCTCAAGCCCACGAAAGCAGTTATGAGAAGTATTAGAAAGGACAGGAGCACAAGCCCCCCTTTAATTGTATTTTCACTTGTATTGTTATTATAATTTCTTTTTTACAAATTCATATTGGAGCAAGTTCTCAATCCTCAAGAAAACACGACTTCAGTCAACTGTACAGATGTGTTCTTCTGATTAAATAGCAAGGAGGTAATTAAAATACTCATAGTTCTCTGCATGCACGATCACAGACAGTATTGGTACATGAGGGCTTTTTATGAGTGTTACAAAAGCTGCTGCAATAACCACTGTTCCTAATTTTAGTAATGCAAAAACTAACCTGAAAGCAATGACCAAGTGTCCTTCCAGAAAGCATCTGCATCTATTCCCTCTAAAACATTAATTAAAATGCTCTATTTCCTGGAAGTCTTTGACAAGCTTTCAGAGAAAACTGATTACAGTACAATTCAGTATAAGGCAGGGTTCAGTACTTTGACATGCAGAATTATTTTAGCTCATAGATTTTATGGTTAACTTACACCAGTCTTTGAAAGTTACCTTTGAGTCAATATAAGATCTGTTCCTTCCCCAATTTTGTATACCATAACCACTTTTTCTCCCCAGTAATTTAATTTTTATTTGCTTAAAACTAGTTAGCACTAAAAAAATGGTAAGATAAACATATCTATACATTCAGTCCTCAGAAATAAATTATCCTTTTTAACCTGAAAAGAAAAATGAAAGTCAACATTGAATTTTGCTGAAAACGCCCAGAGATTGCTGGCTTTTTTGAAAACAGAATTCACAATATTATTGGATAAATGCAAAGATTACAAACCACACTGTCATGCACTGCCCCTGCAAATCTAGGGTGCAAACTGTGTAAGTAAATACACCCACTTACAAACCAGTATTGGACATTTGTGTTTTCCATAACACAGTACTCTGCTGTAAAACAAAAAAAACAAATCTCGGATGTGAGAACAACATTCCTCATCGCCTGCGAAAGAGCTGGAATACAACTCTTCAACATAATGTTCAGAAAAAAACCCTGTTGTTTACGATATTCAAGTGTTAGCCTTGCTGGGAAAAGACTGCTTGAATTACAGTTGCGTGGAGCATTTTAGCAAGGGAAAACTTAAAAAGCATATTTGAGAGAGACACTGCTTACACTGCACAGAACCAGGGCCACGTGCTGACAACAACGAGAGCAGCACTTTGCTCATCAGAGTAGAGCTCACTAGAACCTGTGCTGAAAAATCGGCCTTTTTCTTATGGAAACTGTTTTCCAACTGTTCAGGTTATCTGCACAGTTTGCAAGTTGAAGGGTTCTCGCTGTTTTTTCCAGAACATCTATCGCTGTGCAGCTGAATCTGTTAAAAGAAGCAGCTTCCCATCTCCTCTGCTAAACTCACACAGGCAACTCTGCAGGCTTTAAATATTCTGCATGTGATTTTCAGAGGGTTTTGTTGATTTGTTTATGCAATAAAAGTGTAATACTCCAATAGCTAGGGAAAAAAAAATTCCAGTTTCAACTAGATAGTCTTTTAATGTTCCTGAATAAAAACGTGAATGGTGGCAGCCAAAAGTGAATACAAACCCTTCACAAACTATCTGGCAACGTTTAATTCCTCTTTATTCTATTCTTCCTCTCTAATGACTGATTATAAGCTGTACTATTGTCTCACTTCAAATAAAACATTCAATCTTCTGACATACCCAGAAGTCAAGTAGAGAAAAAAAGAAAAGTAGGTAACTATAGTACTCAAACTCTGCCACGAGATAGCAATGCTTGACAAGTACTGAGAGAGTAACCACTGGGAGAAGATGTGAGGTGAGTACACACTCCTGTTCAGTTCACAGCTGTTTAACAGCCAAATTAGTCCAGTCACTGAAGATATCTGACTAATTTTGTTTTAAGTCTCCAAATATTAAGTCGTGCAAAATTAAAAAACGAATGAGACTAATACAGAAATGTGCTATGATCTCTCATCAGCACTTGAAGAAAAAACAGCGAAGAGTAAGGAATGTTGACAGTTACATTCCCCGTTTTTCTACACACAAAGCATGCAAACCCAAGGGAGAAGGTGAAGGACGCCTACAATCTTCAGGTGTGAGAGAAGCCTCATGACATCAGCCATGTCAGCCAGGATGAGGAGGCGGGTGACAGCCGAGAGCAGGGCCCGGGCTGCCCTCACCATGGTGCCCCTCTTCACCGAGGAGCAGGGGTCGTCGGCGAACTCCGAGGAGGCAATTCGCATGGTTTCTCCTAGAAAGGAAAACACACACGGTAAATAAATTAGGTTTTAGCCTTGGTGGTTTTTTTTTTTTTTTCCAGAAAGTATAAACAGCTCACTAAATAAAGTAAGTGATGTTAAGAAAAAAATCATGGGTTGGCAGGGACTTTAAAGCCCATCCAGTTCCAATCCCCTGCCATGGGCAGGGACACCTTCCACTAGCCCAGGTTGCTCCAAGCTCCATCCAACCTGGTCATGAACACTTCAGGGATGGGGAAGCCACAGCTTCTCTGGGCAACCTGTGCCAGGACCTGACCACTTTCACAGGCAAGAATTCCTTCCCAGTATTCCATCTATCCCTGTCCTCTGGCAGTGGGAAGCCATTCCCCTCGTCCTGTCATTCCAGGCCCTTGTCCAAAGTCCCTCTCCAGCTCTCCTGGAGCTCATTCAGGTACTGGAAGGCTGCAATTAGGTCTTCCCAAAGCCTTCTCTTCTCCAGGCTGAACAACCCTAACTCTCCCAGGTTGTCATCATAGATTTTATCTCAATCCAAAGAGATCTTACATTAACCCAAACTTTGCTATTATTGAAAATAAAACAAATCTTATTTGTCTCCAGTGCAGAAATTCAGAAAGTACTGCTAATGTGAAATTAAAGCATATTTACATTGCTTTTAAGACCATTATAACAACATTCAAAAAAATCCCAGATGGCACAGCTTCCCATAAGACAATGCAAATAGTGGGGGAGAGACTTAAGACAGCCACAGTGAATAATTCCCATCAGAATTCTTTTCCTTATTACATTTACCGCTAGGACTGCATGTTCATATTATAATTTGTGTGCAGTGTATCTTAGATGATAAGCTGATAATATACAATTTCAGTAGAAAAATTCAAACAGCACATTTCTAAGGCTACATACCCTTCTTATCTTTCCAAAAATGTTGGCAAAACTCTCAAAGGATTTCTTTGGAGACAACGAACAAGAAATCATTGTCAGACAAAGAAAACAAAACAAATTTCTAAACGTGGTTAAATGTTACACTGCTCAAGCATCACAGAGTCAAAGCTCTGGGTACCTGCTCTCTGAAGAGAAACAAGTTTCTGCAGAAGAAGAACACAGTTTGCTGTCCCTGCCATCCCATGCATTTAACCTGTGTGCCAAAGATCACTGAAACTAAGAGCAAGGAACTCTGAGGCCAAAAAGATCCATATACAAAGATACACAGGTTTCAAATCAAACACTTATTAAAAAAATTTACCAATAAGTCCTGGTTGAGAGTGTGCTAAAAATAGGGAATGATTTGTTGTTGTTGTTAGTTTTTTTTTTGATTCAGTAACTCAAAATATTTCACGTAAAAGGAAAGGTTGAGAGCAACCACAGAACAGCTGAGAGTCCAACAGCTGAACAAGAGTTAGATGTGAGTTTCCTAACCTGAGAATTTGGTCCCAGTGGATGACTGGATTCATCTAACCAGTTTAACAACTGAGAAGGCATTATCTTCCCTTTGGTTATTTATTGAAGGAAACCAACTATCACAGCTCTGTGTAGAAAGTTTGCTCCAATTCACCCTCTCAGAGCACACTGAGCTCACTGACCCCAAGGGGATACACACAACTGCCTGAAATCCCAGCAAGGCTTTCCCTTATTTAAGATCTAAGTTGGATTCAGATGAGATGGAAGTGACTGTAAGCATCCAGAAACAAAACTTTTTAATATGAAAGTAGTGTATCCAAGAGGAAATAGAGGCCAAAGCAAGATTTGGATTTTGGAATCAGATGCCTGCAAAATAACTTCCATTTTGGTACTGAAGGGATTTTACCATTTTCTGCCAAATTACCGGTCTGTAACTTCAGGTAAGCATTTATACTGAAATATGAAAGAAGGAAATAATGTTTGGTAATCGGTCAGTGGCACCAGGAAAGCAAGCAGGAAAATTATCTTCTTAGGCTGGACTATCCAAGGAAAAAAATTGAAAATCAACACTGGTGGACAGCAGGAAAACGTAAGGAGAGTCAAAAAAAAAAAAAAAAACAGTTAAAAAAATCTGGATTACTTATTTAACCCCAGAAAGCTCAAGTTACGTGAAATAAATAAATAAAAAAAGAAAAGTAGAAAGTATTAAATGAACATAATCAAATAAGCAAATTGAAAAAGTATTAATATAAAAGTTCAAAGCTGTTTAAAACTTTTAAATATCTAGTAGTTCATAATTTAAAATCTAACAGCCTAGAAAACTGGTATTTATAGAGAGGAAGCTTGTCTGTCTCAGTGCCAATTAACATATTTTAATCCTTGTACAGCAATGGTATCAAACCACTCTTAGGCTAAAGGTAATGCTGGAGCTTCAGCTAGTCCAATTATTTTTTCAGAAAAACCTTTTTATCTGGAAAAAGCCAATCCTCCACTGAGTCACCCATTTCTTTCCAAATTCATTTCAAGTTGTTCTGTAATCTATATTAAATTACTTTCAGGGAAAATTAGGTCAATGCAAGAAACACAGACATCTGAAGTCATCAGGTCTGCTTCCCTGCCACTGCAGTCAATCATGTCATAATAGAATTAATAATAATCTTAATATGATAATAGCTACACTCAAAAACTTATCAGGCTTCCATCTTAGAAACAGCTCAGACATTTAACCCCAATTAATCCTATGTGAAGTAGGAAAGTGATTCTAAAATGAACTCCAGAACCTGACAGGTTCTTTCCATTACAGACACTTTAATGCCATGCTGCCTGTATTTACAGATAATTTATATCCATTTCTTCTCATGCCCTATCTGTCCTTCAATCTCACTAAGTGTTCTTCTTCCACCCTTATTCCCATTGTCCCTTCTTCACTTTGTGCATTTTTGTGACGAGCCCTGACAGATTAAAAGCAGTATTTCAGTCCTCTCTAATTGCACGGAATATCCATTCCAATAATCATTCCAGCAGCCCCACAAAACAATTCTGTTTCTGGAGTAGAAATGATAAGAACTGCAGTTTTCTAGGACATATCATTTGCAGCTACGAGAAATCCTTCGTAGAGTCACAGAATATCCTGGGCTGGAAAGGACCTGTAGGGATCACTGAGTCCAACCCCTGGCTCTCCACAGGACCAGCCCCAAGAGTCACACCATGTTGCCCAAACACTTCCTGAGCTCTGTCAGGCTCGGTGCTGTGACCACTGCCCTGGGGAGCTTGTTCCAGTGCCCCACCACCCCCCTGGGGGAAGAACATTTTCCTAATATCCAACCCAAACCTTCCCTGTTAGAAAGTGATTTAAAAGGGATTTTAGAAAACCTAGAACATTCAGTGGAGAAAGCCCCTATTAGCCACATAAGAAATATTGATCTTAAAAGGAGGGAACAAAATAAAACCAAAAAAACACCCAACTTAAAACCAAACCCGATAAAAAAATACCAATCACAAAAAAACTAACAGTGAAATTCAGCTTCATTCCCAAATTTGAATGATTACCAGTAAATACCTGCAGGGAGGGTGCAGAGAGGACGGAGCCAGGCTCTTCCCAGTGGTGCCCAGTGACAGGACAAGGGGCAATGGGCACACACTGAGACACAGGAGGGTCACTGAGCATCAGGGAACAGTTTTGGTCTGTGAGGGTGATGGATGGAATGAGTTGTGCAGGGACGTTTTGGAGTTTCCATCCTCAGAAATATTCCAAATCTGTCTGGACACAGTCCTGGGCACTGGGCTCCGTGTGGCCCCGAAGGGGGTTGGACCAGAGGATTTCCAGTGGTCCCTTCCACCCTCAGCCATTCTCTGATCCCATGAACCTGACAACAGCCACACCCCAAGCCACGTTCCTGCACCTGAGCAATAGCTAAAAGATGTGTCCATTGTTATTTGGCTTCTGGGATCTCATCAGCTTGAGAAGGTTCAAACCTACAGCTCCCATCTCCCAGCATGTGATCAAACCACTTCCCCTGCCCTGAGGGGATTTAACCGGGGGACCTGCTCTCTCTCTCTCTCCTTCCTTGAGGGGGAATGCAAGAGGAGATTTCACAGTAGTCACTTTCTAATAATAAAGTACCTAGAAATGGAGTCTTTTAGACCTGATTCTCCAAAAAAAACCCCTCTTCCCTCAGATTTTCAAAATACAATGTTGAGGTGGTGAATAAGGATTTTTCCTGCCACAAAATGTTGTTTTATTTTGGATATTAAATTTGGGCACTCATAGAACAGCAATGAAAGATGTCTTTGCACGTATTTCACCAGAATCACATGCACATAAAAGTCACTTGGTAACCTGGGTGAGGTAACTTGTGTGCTATGAGCTGAAAGACTGCTTTCAAAAAAATCAACAGCTGATTGCAAAGGTCACCAAAAAAATGCTACTGGAACTCTGGGACTCATAAGCAGACTTAAAGGTAAACATCTACCTATAAAGCAAACAATGAACTAAGGCTTTTTTAATGGTTAATACACAGAGGAAATGTCATTTTTCCAAAGCCTTGAAGTGTTTATTAAAATAGAGATAGAAGACAGGCACAAAGCAGCAATCCAGAGAATAGCTCTCATCAGCAGGGGATGCTGACAATACTCCAAACACCTGGAAATAATTAGTGGAACAATGACAAATTGATTGGCTGCACCACTCCTGAGCAGTTCTCAGATGGAAGAAATTAATAAAGCTGTGGTCTAATTAATCAATCTCTTTTAGATTTTTGGTTTTGTTCAACACGCCCAAGATTAAAAAGATGCGACAACTGATCCGTGATCTAATTAAAGTATTTTAGAGGGTTCTCCTGGTAATTAGAGCAAAAGCATTGTTATGAAGCCATTCTAGATTATAATAGCATATAGACACAAACTGAGTTGCACATTCCATATTGAACAGTGATGATGACACTAAATGATGATATGAAAGATCTGAATAACCCATAATTCCTAATAGGGCATATTAAAATATAAGCAGGTTTTTTGTCCTTCCTTCATGGATGCTGTCTCACTATTTAAGCAAACAAAAGCAAACCCTTCAAGATGTAAAGATCTCCAATTTTATCCATTTGGACTTGTCTAGAAACTCACAGAGCAGGTGAGTTCACGTGTCAACAGTCAAGCTTCTGGCTCAGGAATAATGAACTAAATCTGGTCTGGGGTGGTTGTTTTCCCACTGTCTATATTCCCTCTACCTTAATAATCATATTGATTATTTACCCCATCTCTTAAAAACAACATGTTTTGTTTACAACACTTTAAAATCCATTCTCATAACTGAAAAGAGTTAATTTCAATATTAACCCCTATTTGACATTGTTAAAATGTGGGAAGTAATTTTTATTTTCATCCTATATATTTAATAGATATAAATACGCATTAAAAATTCTATTCAGAATTCCAAAAGCTTCTCACCAATGGCTGTTAAATCTTCACCTCCCTTTTCCCTGATACTTTTCTTCTACATCTTTACTGCCACATCCCCTAAACCCACTTCCCCTTTCACTTGCTGCTGGGATTTGGTTCTCCATCTGTGGGAGAATGACCACTGTTCTCATCACATTAATGGATTTCAAGGTCAGAAAAGGCCATCTATGATGGAGCCTGATCTTTTCCCATCGCATTCCAGCTCCTGGAGCTGTTTCTTTCTGGAACTGATTGTACAGATGATCTAGTTCACTTAAATTTGATGCACTTTACATTTGACATTTAGATGGAGCGATGGAAGATGAGTCACTCTGCATTTTAAAGCACAATGGATATCCTTAAATCTAATATGTATTTTAGATTCAATGTCCTTTTTTAGATCCAACAGCACACCATATCATTCACTTCCTACATCATTAAAATAGGTCATTTTAATTAACCCAACTAATTCTTTCCTAAGGGAAGGTAAAATAGCAAGAATACAGAACTTTTAAGATACTTAATACAGAACTTTAAGATATTTAGCCACATGTCTATGACAATTGAAAACAATTATCCCACAAATGTTACATTTTAGAAAGAACTTCTCTAATTAATAGCCAGATTAATGGTGCATTTGAAACATTAATGATGCACTTAAGTACAATGAAACAATTTAATTTCAATTCAAAAGTAAATTGTTTGGGATGTGAGTATACATTAACATTTTAATCCCACTTTGTCTGCAGCCCTCAGCTACTCTATGGTAGCTGCAGAACTGCAACAAGAACATTCAAAATTGTTAGAATAGTTCATCACCTAAACAAGACACTACAGTGAAAAACTGTTAGGGAAAGTTGCCAATTTTTTGGTGAACTGTGATTGGTAAATTTATTAAAATCATTATTGTAAAACAGGACTGAAATGAATGTAACTGACAGAGAAAAATCTGTGAGCCCTAGTGATTAAAGTCTTGAATTTAATCATTTAATCGGTTTCTGCACAACAATGCATTCATATAAAGAAAATTGTGATTAATAAATATGATCGAACTGTACCAGGTATGGAAAGGAAGAACATTTGAAAAGCACACACAGTTTTCTTACAGCAGCATTCGGATTCCATCATTCTGGATCTCACTTCCATTCTGGGGCCTGAAGGGGCTGACAAATACTGTACAGCCAAGCAAATTCCAGGGTACATTCCATCTATGCCCAAGGCACCGTGAACTAAGCTCAAAATCATAATTAGAATCAGTTCCATCACTCTCTATCATCACACTAATAAAAAATGCCCAATGAAGAGTTTAGTTGAAATTGATACTTTTTGAGATAAACTTCAGTTCAAAGGGTTGATATTTTCCAGCAAGATGCATTTTCATAATAAAATTTAAAAAAAATCCCAGTGATCTGTGAAAACAGAGGGAGCAGCCAACTGCTAATAGGAATAATAAGCTCATGGGAAGGATTGATGATAAGATTGATCAACTCAGTGGATTATCAGCTCTTTAGTTGTTTTAAGGGTCAGTTCTGTATCCTTGCTAATTTATGCTTTTCCTTACACTTAGATCCTGTCTCTGAATGCCTTGACACAAGCAGTAAGAGCAGCAGGGACCACCTGGCTCTGAAGAGAGCACATTTCCAAGCCCCACTGCAACCTGGATTAATATGTCAGCAGGTATTCACCCTGTTCTGAAGAGCCCAAGATAAAGGAAATGGGCAGACCCTGAAAATTATACAGGCATATGGCATATCCTTAACATCACTGTTAAAAATCTGGGGAGCAAACATGGCTAAAAGTAAATAAAGAGCTCTTCCGTGTGGGATTAAGAGAACGGGCACACTCATGTTGAAAAATTTAGGGGTTTGTGGCCAAGGCAGAAAAACAAGAGCAGGAAAAATTTAAAGACAAAAATGGGAAAGGATACTCCACTATGAGAGAGAATGAGAAAGGAGAAAAGCAGACCAAGGAGAGTATTCAGCACAGGAAATGTCTGTGGCACAGGCTTATGTTAAGAAAAAGATAAGAGAAAGACAACCAAGAATACAAGGGGAGTATTTGCATGTTTACATGGAGCAAAAGATAGAAGGTACAATAACACTTTTAAAGAATTAAGTTATTTCATTTCTACTATTTGCTCACATAATCTGCACACATAATCTGCACACACCTATATTTGAGACCCAGTGTAGTTATTTTTACACCACAAAAGAACAAGGATTTCTGAAATCATGCTCAAACCATCAGTCTACATGACAATGAAGTTAATCCTTCCAAAATTGGGAATTACATTTAAAAATTAACTTTTGAAGATTATAGTAATTTTTCACCAAATCTTGACTTGATAATAATAACCTAACATTTAATAACCTAACATTTTATTCCCAGTTTCACTGGGAGTTCACATACATGTGTTGACATCCATGTGTTAATATAAGAGCCCTTCATTAATTAATGCCTTATTAATTATAGGCACGGTTTGAATGTTTAAAAACAGCAAGAGCTTCTGTGCAGAGAGATAATGAGATATCTGAGCTTCATACTGTGCATTTACATTCCAGTGCAGGGGCCAAAACACAAAGCTGATCTATGGCCCACCACCAACCCACAGGAATATGATCAATATGTTATGTACAATAAAAGGGTCATAAATCTTTATAGATAATAGAGAAAATTATGGTTGATCATTAGGTCTGTCCTTTCCAGACACCTGGGCATGAAGGAAGGCTGAGGAGAATCAGAGCTGGATGTGGCTCTGAGAAACCTGGTGTTGGAACCAGATGACCTTTAAGGTCCCTTCCAACCCAAACCCTTCTGTGATTCCATGATCTCCATCCTTTACAGGTGCAGGGGGAAACAGAGTCACAGAGGATGAGGGAAAGGTTGAGGCACTTAATGCCTTCTTTGCCTCAGTCTCCCCTAGTGAGACCAGCTGTCCTCCAGGTACCCAGCTCTGAGCTGAAGGACAGGGATGGAGAGCACAATGAAGTCCCCAAACTGACCCTCCTCTGTTTCTAATGTATTTATAGAAAAATCCTTTATTATTTTTTATGGCAGTATCCAGGTTAAGTTCTAGTTGGGCTCTGGCCCTTCTAATTTTCCCCCTGCATGACCTCAAAACATCCTTGCAGCCCCCCTGAGCTGCCTGCCCCTTCTCACAAAGATCATAAACTCTCTTTTTTTTTCCCTGAGTTCCTGCCAAAATCTCTGTTCATGCCGACAAGTCTTAAATAAATAAAATAAACAGCAATTTAGAACCACAAGGTCCAGAAAAAGCAGGTGAAAGGGAGTAGGGGTTATACAGTTTGGGAAGAAAAAAAATATATTTCTTACCATATTGTAGAAATACATAGTAGGAACAGAGGTTAAAAACTGACTTATCTATAACCAAAAAAACAAAAAACAAACAAACAAAAAAACCCAAACCAAACAAAAAAAACAAACAAACAAAAAAACCCCAAAACAACAACAAAAAAAACCCAAAACAAACCAAACCAAAACAAAAAAAAAGCCAAGCATAGCTCTGAAAGCCAATTAGAACAATTATGGACAAATGAGATTTGCAAACATCCAAAATCCAAATCAGTGGAGAGTCTAGATTTCCATTTTCAGTAGATATAAAAATAATTCTACATTCCATGGGCACTTCAGAACAGGCTCCTCTTCCCATTTTCATATATAAGCAGCAGCCAGAATATCTTGCAGATCTGAAGTTTAAAAATATTTTTTCTTTGATAAAGGGATTAAAAAAACAGAGAGAACAAGATAGCTGGAGATCAGAATACTGTAATTTGACACTTCTCAGAGGAAAGCAGCGACTGCTATTTGATTATAACATTCTATATTCCCTCACTCTGCAAAGTATTACTGGCCTTTGTAGTATGTGAAAAATGTACTTCAGACACAGACGTGTTCCAAATGGTAAATGGAAAGGCAATAAATTAAAGCCTTTTATATATTGACTAAGCATGTTTTAGGATTCAGATATTAGGAGGCGTATTTCAAATTTTCATGCTGTCACTTTCAATGCTTCTCTCATCAACTACCACATTCTGAAACCATATCCAAAATTAAAGCCTAATCTGTATGGGAGAATGAAGCTCTTGTACAGCTTTTGAAGTTGGATGAGTGCCATGGAAAATGCAGCCCAAAATAAAGAACACAGAACAAAACATACTGTAGGCAAAGAGGAGAGCAGAGGAGGGGGCAAGGAAGACTCCCAGATAAAGTTTAGTGATCCAAGGACTATTTATATCTTTCCCATTAAATGTCACTGGGTATCCACAGAATCAAGGAATGGTTTGGGTTTGAAGGGACCTTAAAGCCCATCCAGATTCCACCCTTGCCATGGTTCCACTATCCCAGGTTGCTCCAAGCCCCATCCAACCTGGCCTTGGACACTTCCAGGGATGGGGCAGCTACAGCTTCTCTGGGCAACCTGTGCCAGGGCCTCCCCACCCTCACAGGGAAGAATTTCTTCCAAATGTTTAAATCTAACCTGTCCTCATTCACCTTAAGGCCATTCCCCCTTGTAAGTAAGCAGAGATAATCTTGGTACCATGGATCAGAACCCAAGGTCCCCCCATTGGAGATGAATCTCAGCAGTACTTACTATTCCATTCTGATCACAGAAAACCTCACTTTGTTAAACTGAAAAGATATTTTACCACTTCCTTTACAAAACTTAGTCAGAATTTTTTTGACTAAGTTTGTTACTAACTGGTTGTTTTGGGTTTTTTTTTGTGTATTATCATCACAATATCACTTGAAATTTCCCAGTAAGTTTTTAAAAGACTGAAAATCCATCATTCAGCCCAGCAAGGGGGGAAGGACTGGAGAGGTGGAGACAACAGGACAAAACACAACAGTATTGGTGCAGAAAGAAACCTGTCTTTCCCTTTTGCCTTTGTAACATATCCCATATTGTCCACCAGCTCTTCATTTGGTGGCCACAGCACCAAGCCTGACAGAGCTCAGGGAGCACTTGGACAATGCTCTCAGGTACATGGTGGGACTCTGTGGGGTGTCCTGTGCAGGGCCAGGAGCTGCACCCCATGGTCCTTGTGGGTCCCTTCCAACTCAGGATATTCTGATTTTAATCTGACTGAAACATGAAGGAATGACCAAATCTCAAGCCCACCTCCTTGACTTTCTCCCTTCAAAAAACTACTTCCCAGTTTAAATATCCAAGACAAAGCCCCTGCACTGCTCCAGATCTCCCACCAGTTTCTCTATCACTGCATTAGACAGCAGGTGACACTCTCAGCACCTTTGCTCTGTTAAAAATTGCCCTCACTGGTGATGGAAGTTTTAGGGGACACCCACACAGGGTCATCTGAGGTCACTTCACTGCGAAGCAAAAAGGAATCTCCTTCCAAATCCTTTTGATCCGGTGGACTAAAATAACTGATTTTCCACTTCAAAGGATGAATCAAACTTTTCCTTTTCTTTCCTTTTTTTTTTTTAATGTTGCATTGAAGAAAAATAATTTCAGTTCAGAATTTCTGCCCAACGAATGGACAGTGATTTCATTTCCAGCACTCAGCTGGAATCCAGGTGATGTTTCACCAGCACAGAAATCAGAACAGCTTCAAAAGGAGAGGCTGAGATGCTCTATAGTTTCATAGTGACTGTTCTTCTGAGGGGTCAGAGCCTCCAATTCAAATCTCTACATCGAATTACACAGAGAGGCCACTTAAATACACATTCCACTAGTGCCAGAAAATCCTCCTGCAGAACACTGCTCATGGTTATCTCAAAACTTAATTGAAAAGGATGCACATTAAATGCTGTTGGGGATTACTCACTGTGAATCAGGCCTACCCAGTTTAGGAATTCCTGCTGGAAGACAGAACACGGGAAGACAACTGCCTGTGATGCCTCTTCCAATTTGTAAGACCCTGGTTTATTTTACTTTTTATTTAAATCCTAGTGAGACTGTTTTCCAAATTTGACCTGAATTCAGAAATTTCATGCATACTAATACTGCACTGGGATGGGTGGTGGAGTTAAATATTTACTGCAAAATATGGCCTAGTTACAATCCCTTGAGAGGGATTTTTTTTATTTTAAACCATGCTGCATGTCTGCAATCCTTTCTTAAATAAAACCCTTCTTAACAGCAATATTGCTTCTAAAAAAGAAAAAAAAAAGTAGTAATTTGAGAATCTGAGTTTAGAACTCAAGTCAAACATTTCTGGAAGACACACTATTTCCATAACTTGCAATTTAAAGTATAATTTAATTTTTGACAACTGTCAGAAGCTGACATTTTAAAGCAAATTTATTATTCCCTAATATAAAGCCACGATAGTGCCAAAATCTTCAAGAAAGACAATATAAATAAATATAGTATAAAAAAAGAAAAATCACCACATATATTAATTTATATTATTTTTTCAAACATATATCACTGCTTTTGTAAAATCTGCCTCAAACTGTCACTTTTAGGCAATATATCAAACACCAACTACCCTTTATAACACAAATACCTCAGAGACATAAGTCACTTTCATAAATTTAAACTCACATGAGCTTAAGCAAAACATTAAAAAGTGAAATGAATATTAGAAAATCTCCAGCTGAGGCTGGAACAGAAGTAAATCTTTTGGAAATGGTGCAGAGAATAAGCACAGTTGGCTTTAGCAAGAACCAGCATCATCATCAGTTCAAGACCTCCCCAACAGCCTAAACCACGTGTACAGAAAATCACAAAATCATGGGATGGTTTGGATTGGAAGGGACCTTAAGGACCATCTAGTTCCAACCCCTGCCATGGGCAGGGACACTTGTATGCATTTCATTTTTCTCTATTTTCAGCTTCCTCCTTAAGGATACAGGACTCATTGTGGGATGATGCAGGGGAAGATCATTTTAGGATCACACAAAACTTGTAATAGGATGTTTAGAGGAGAAACCAAAAGTGGGTAAAAGGAAGGATCGAGATGATTTGGGGAGGAACAAGCACAGAAAAATGGAGGCATAAGAGGATAAAAGGGGCCAGCTGTGTGTGAACAGACTGCTGGTCAGTGCACTTGTCTGGCCAGATTCCTGATCTCCAGCTGCTGGACAGACCATGGCATGTGGAGGTCAACTCAAACATCTGCTTCCATGTGCTTGTGGGTGTGTTTTAGGGAGTGGGGGTAACTGGGGAGACCAGGATCCAGGAGTCAGCTATGGGATAGAGTGAGAAGCTAAACCCAGCTACTGAAAGGATCTGCATTACACATAAAAATATAGGTATTTTACACTTACAGATATTCAACTGTTTCACAGAAAGATGGAGAGGTTTGGGTTAGAAGAGATCTGCAATGAGCTGGGACATCTTCAACTAGACCAGGTTGTTCAGCCCCTGACGGAGCATCCACCACCTCTTTGGGCAAACAGCTCCTGTGTCTCACAGAATCATGGAAAAGTGAGTTCTCAGTGCCTGATGTGTGTGGTCAGACATGTATATACACACATATATATATATGTAAAAATGTACATATATGACCTGTGTATGTGTGTGTGTGCATGTGCTTACTGGGAACTTTACTGCTTAGAACTGGGGCCATGGAGCTGCAGGATTTGGGAACCCCTGGCACTACTCATCTGTGCAACAGCTCTTTGAGATGCTCTACACCATCTGCTTTTTCATCACGAGTGTTTTAAATCATTTCAGAAAAGGCATTTTAATGTCTTTCTGCAGCTAAATTCTCTGAGAGCTGAAAGATAATTAATGGATCGAAAAGGGTCTGGAGGAGCCAGCGCTGGAGTATTTGCATGGAATGACATTTAACGTGCCAGATTTCTGAGGAGGAGCACTGCAAAGGTGAATAACAACTGAAGTCACTTCCACACGTAACAAGCAATTCAAAATAGATTATGAGTATTTTTTAATAACAAGACAGAGTTTTACCATGGTCAAAAAAAGAGAATATCTTATTGCACACACAGGTTCTTTTACAGTGCAGGCCAAGAGTCACTCCCCCACTAGGCAGGATCAACCACAAGCCTCATCTCCTCTTTCAAAATGGAGAGAAGTTCTAGTTTGTCTCAAATAACTGCTCCCCACACAGACACACTTTCTCCTCTACCAAGAACTAGCAGACACTAACTTCTATTAGCAAAAAAAATGTGAAGTTCTCATATAGTTCAATGAAGTTTTACAAATAAACATAGGGAGAATATACGTTTAAGTGAAAAGATATGGGTTTTTTCCCTAAAAAATTATTTTCTAGATTCTAGAGGGAAAATTCTAGATTCTCTAGATTTCTCTAGCACCCAACCCAGGTAAGAAACAACAGCTCAGGTTACGCAGACAAAATCTAATGATAAAATATTAATATCAGAATCTTTTGAATTATTTTTAGGGGATCCATTGTTGCTCCTTCATAGTTGCTAGATTCAGCCCCAGTATCTTACAGTTCTTTCATTCAACTCAGACTGTGGGAATAACAATCAGCCAGAAAGAGTCAGAAAAAAATATCAAAAAATCCCTGAAAGAATCAGTGCTCAGTTATTACAGTAAGAGATGCCTTCACAAATCTTCAGTTGCAGATCAACCCTTCAGTTTGAGTCCAGTCACAGGGACTCAGAGTTGAAAATACACAGAAATCAGACAATACTTCATCGTTTGCTTCCTCTGTAAAAAGAATTTCTTCCTTTCCCATCTCAAGTGAAAGCTGTATTTTTACAAGTCTTTTAATGGCTTCTACAGAAACACCCTCATGAAGTAATTTGACTTCTATATATTTTATAAACTAGGAAAAAATGCTGCAGGAGTAGCAGAGAGACAGAGAGGGCAAACCACAGCCATTAGCTGAATTCTTATTAACCAAGTGAACCACAGAGGAATGGATTATTTGTATTTTAAATGTTAAACCCAAACTATTCCAGGAAAGCTTTTAGATACTAATGGGTACAACCCCTTTTTTTTTTCCTTTTTTCTTTTTTTCTTTTTTTTACAAGTCAAAAGGACAGCAGAGAGAATAGATTGGGTAAATCCTGGAAAGTCTGTGGTAGATGACTCTCCCGAGAAAGTAGATCTGAAGGCATAACATGCTATGTAAGAAGATGTTCATACCCTGGACTTAAATGTATGTAAGATAAAGGAAGGAAATTCAGTGGGAAAAGGGACAGAATAGACAAAACTAAGTACAATCAGAAAGACGGGCTAACAGAAGTGTGAAGGAGGTTCCCAGGGTCAGGGAAGGATTCAGAGAGCAGTATGGTCTGCTGGTAGAGAAAACAAGGACAACAAATAAGTTACATTAAGTTTGTAAGGTAAAGAGAGAAAAAAAACAAGAAGGGAAAGACATTTTATTTTTATTTTTATTTTCTACTTTGCATTTCAAAACCATGACTGAACATGAGAGACAAGAAGGACCTCATGTGAAGACAGGATGAGGGTATGAGGAGACAAGTGAGAAGGGTTAACAGGGAATGTGAGAGTCACCATGAGACAGAGGAAATTCCAGAATTTCAAGGAAATTCCGAGTTGCAAGGCAGACAAAGTAAGTGTCTAATGACACAAAGATAGCAAAGAAAAGGAGAGGGAAAGGAGTAGAGGAGAGCAGCAGGGACTCCTTGGGAAACTGAGATGGCTGCAGTTTTTTAATGCAGTTAAGAAAGAAAACTGAATTAATTAGAGGGCAGAAACCAAAAGTCCAAAGAGATTCTAAAGAGAGTGGAAAAGTTTTAAGGAAGGCAAAATCCCATCAAGGATTTTATTCTTCAGTCAGGAAAGTCAAGACCTCCAGGCAGAGAGTGTTAAAGACTTGGGATAACGTGGCACTGCAAGGACAGGGGTTTGGGAAGGAACTGCTGGTCCAACAAGGCCTGACTGAAAGAAAATGGTTAAATCAGGAAAGGTCTCCTAAAATACAAACTGCCTGAACTGGGGTGATGTTTTCAGCCTCAAAAAAAAATCTTGTGTATCACAAAACTGAGACAGTTTTATGTGAACGTAGATGGCATTACAAGTATCAGTGCAGAATGTGCCCCTCTCCGTGTCAAGGTGCTGTCATTGAAACCACAAGAGCTCAAGTGAACTTAAAATAGCAATAAAAATCATTCTAATAACAACTAGCTTCTCTCGTATGTGTATTTTGGAGTCTGCTTCCACCACCTGAGAGATGCAGATTCCCTGCTTTTCTCCCAAGGTCACTGAAGGAGACAGGAGGGAAGAAGTAAGGAAGAAGACCTTTTACAGGATTTATTTTAAAATCATCCTTTAAAAAGTTTTCAAAAGTAGATAACTAAAAGCACTGAAGCACTAAAAATATTATTTTTAGTGTGTTCCATCACAGAGAAAAAAATTGCCAAGAAAGTTTTGTGTCTCAGATGTTTTTCCACACTTCCAAGCTCACACATAGTCACAGAGTACATGGATCAGATTCTTTCTCTACAACATGCATAAATCTGCATGAAAAAAAATTAGGCCTACCTCAACTTTACAGTGCCTTCAAACACAAAAAACAGTTAGAGCTATTTTCTGTCCCTTGATTGAAGTACAAATTTCAAATTATGGTGTGAAGTTGTATTGACTGTGCTTGAAAAGCAAAAAAAATTATAACACAACCACCAGCTGCTGGACTAAATCATGTTTTTAATGGATGTTTCAGCCATATGCCAGAAAACTTCCAGAAAAATTACATTAAAATCAGACAGTCACTAGCACATACCTACAAATAGACACTGGCAAAGTCATTTAACTGATAGAATAAATTTACATGAATATAATGTATTTCCTTGTCTTGCCTTCTGCAGCATCCCAGACTGTCTCTTAATAAATTTAATCAGACCTGAGCCCGATGGACTTGCAGTTCTTGATAGATTTTTGTGTCAATTAGAACCTGAATTTCTCCTCCACAGGGAATTTTCTTCTTCTCTAACGATCAATAAAAGACCAGTTGCATTAAGACACCCATACTATGAGTGTTGCAAGTATTGTACTTTTTATTGCTATGAGTTCTTCTTTACTTTCCTGCACTTCCCAGGCTTTGTAGTTTCAGGGTTCATGCTCATACAATCATGGAATGGTTTGGGTTGGAAGGGACCTTAAAGATCACCTAGTTCCAACCCCAGTGTAAGGAGACATGAACAACAAACATCCACATTTCCCAGGTCTCATTCGTCCCCCTCTGGAAGAACTTTGGCACAACCCTGACAGTACCAGAACAAACACCCACACAGCAAAGCATTCCATGGCACAGCAATTGGATTATTTCACTTAGATGGTTTGGAACTATAAGGACGAAGTGTTCCTATTATGGAGTCCTTTTGGGATACATAAATACACATAATTACACAAGGATGAGCTTTAGGCACAAAATATTTTCATCTTGCTCTTTGTGTTTTCAGAACCCAACTCCGTAAATCAAAACTGTTGCTCATCCTCCCACATTATTAAAGCGACAAGATCCTCAACACTACGTGTCCTTTGCATTCCCATTTATTCCAAAGTATTTTGCAAACGATACAGTGCATTTGTTTCACACCCATCAATGGAAAGCAAGTCTCCCTGGCAGGAATTGCTGTCTGCAGCAGAACAGAACAGCACACGGCAGCGCAGGGTAGGAAACGAGGAGCACCCCAGAGCCAGCTGTGACTGCTGGAGACATTTTTAGGTTGAGGATGTAATTATCCAAGCTGGAACCTTGCCAGGAAATCAGCCAGCAAAACACAGCCTCGGTTCATTAATCCAGCTCTTTATGTCACTGAGCCAAACGCGTCCTCTCCCACCCCGGCGGGGCCGGTCCCGTTCGCAGGGCTCGTGGCTGCTGATGATGGGGTTTGGTGCCTCCTGCTCTCCAAGCCACGGAATCGTGTTGAACACACCCCCCAAAAAAAGCTGCTCCACTTTTCTGACAGGCTTTTTCCCCAGCCTGCAGCGTTGACAAAAGATGAACGTCTGTATTACTCTGTATAATACCGTTCAAGGTCTTTTTTTATCTCTCTGTCTCTCCCATTGTTGTTTGGGGTGTTTTAAAGTATAGATTCGAAACCAAAGAGAATAAAAGTCCTGTTGTCAATTAAAAAGTCAGAAATTCAGTCAAGACAAGACACTGTGCAACAATTTAGGCTGATGACTCAGTAGGAGGCTCCTTGGGAGAAGCTGAGTCAGCACCACAGACCCAAAGGGAGTGTTATAAATTCAGAGAGAAGGTGGGCACTCGTGTCAGCACTGAAGATGCTGAACTAGAACTTGGCATAACACAAAACAAGTAATGCAAGCAACAGGAAACTGAAGTAGTTGACAAGTGAAAATTAATGCCAGAACAGCCAGGCATCAGCATTGAAATTCTACATAAAAAAAACCAAATGAAACCCCACCATCACAACAACAAAACCCACCCCAAAAAATAAATCAACAAACCCCCCTTGGAATACTGAAATATCATTGTACATAGAGTATACAAGTACTCAACTTGTTCTGATGTACTGGTAACTGAACATTCAAAAATCCCAAACCACAGAGGAACAGGAAAACAGTAAAACCAAATATACATACAGCAGAGAGGAGGAAGAAACAGCCTCAGGACAGAACAGACTGGAATGTTCACTAATCAGTGCTTATGCACACAAAATTTTAACCCTGCCTGCTCATATGATCACTTCAGTCCAATTTTCACAAGCTGAAAAAAAACATAAATATGAGTTTTGGGGGACTAACTCACTGAAAATCAGTATTTTATGCCCAAGTCTTTTAGACTCCTTTTGAAATCCCAGTTGGAGGTGTGTCAGTCTTGTTCTAAAACCCAGGGCTGATGATACTGGCAGATGGTATCTTTATATTATAGGATTTACAATGGAATAAACCTGAAAGGTACTTAATTCTGCCGCAATAAAGATAATTAGAATCAAAGTCAGTAAAAAGGAAATGTTTTGTTATGGGTATGTATTGAAAACACATTTTTCTCCCACCACACAGGTAAATTTGAAAGCAGCTGATACAGATTTTACCTTTTGAAAGAAAATTGTCAGAGGATATCCATGATCTCAAGAATATTCATTTATCTTTTCACCAACACCCAGATAATATTTTTTTTAAATATTGATATTAGCCCTCTATTTGCAGATTTGGATAATTTTTTTATATATTTCAATATATACTTGAAATTAAAAAGTACTTCTGTATTGCTGCACTATTTGGTTGATAATTGTTAGGATGCCAAAATCCTAATTCTACATTTGCACCCACAGGCTTTAAACCACTGCTCAGATTTAGCCAAGTGAAAAAACAGGTCATTTTGTCACAGAGCAGACTAAAAACCAAGTTGAAAATGAAACAATAAGCTTTGGCACTGGGCAGCCTGGCTGCTAAGTTATATTTGAGGCCACTGTGTGGTGACAGAACAGCTAAAAGAGAAAAAAAACAAACCAAATACATTATTTTAGCAAAGTCAGAACATTGTTTATACTTGTTCCTATTCATTAAGGTATAGGTATTTTAATATTTATATACCATGAGGGTTTATATATATATATATATATTTATATATGGGACATAAGTTTAATTAAATTATCAAAGCATCTGATGCATTTTTTTTCAAAAGAAATCTTGGAAAGCACCAAAAGAAGCTGTTGCCCCTTTAAAGCCTTTTGTCCCACATACCTTGTTTTCGAACATCCTCCACAGCAGCAACCAGCTCCTCCTTGAGATCCTGGCTCTCCTTAGCAATCTGATCTCCTTTTTCCAAGAAGTTCTGAGTGGCCTGTTCCACTGAGGCAGCCAAAACATGAGCCTTCTTAGAGCGCCCTTTCTTCTTGCCAGATGGTCCCTTATTGCTCGTGTTCACGAGTGTTGTTACCTTGGGGCAAGAAAAACAAGTTTTTTGTCAGTTTGAGCGATTCTCCAACTGCTAATAGGATCACCTAACTCAATTAACACCACTGCTGTCTCTTCCCTGGAAGGGATGTAGTGGTCACATGTATTGAATAAATAAAATTTAAAAGTACGAGATCCAGCAGCACATCCCTCAAAAACAGGGGTTTCCCCTCAACCTCTCTTCAGTCTGGGCTGAGTAAATCACAGCCAAGCAGCAAAAAGAAAAAGATAAGAACCAGGTATGGCAGGGCAGTGGTGCTAAAGCATTGTTTTTGTCACTGTTTTTCATTTTTTAGAAATGAGTAAGCTGATAAAATGGGCAGTGAACACACAGGGGTCAGAAACCACTCAGAAATCAATTGTCCCTCGAGATAAGCACTGCCAGGGACATGGAAGTGGTGACAAAAACATCGTGGCTGTTTTCCAGGCATTAAGGTGTGAAGAGCTCCTGCTGCAAAGATTATTCAGGTTCAAACTCTTTGGGTAAGTGTTGCTTTACTGTATTTCTAACATTTTGGGGTAAGACCACAGCAGACAGCGACATCCTGTCAGGATTTAAACAGAAGGAAAATCTGCTTCCTAAAGGAATTCCTTACTGAGCTGTCAGTAAACTGATTAGACACTTAAACCACAAAGCTTAACAACACAGCACGGGGGGTACCACAGCTTTTGGCTGGACCAAGAAGGAATCTTGCAGGACTCCAGCAGTGAAAGGCTGCCCTCTGTAAAACAGGAATACTGAACTGGGTATCATCGGGTGTTAAATGCATGAAAAAATAGCAATGGATCCATAATGCTCAGAGGTCCACTTCTCCCTACGCAGGACACAAACCAGGGCAGCTGAAGTGATGTACTGGTGCCCTAAGCCACACATTCACTGTAAGAATGAGGAAGAGGAAGTCTTTTGGTACCAGTGACAGAAAAACCCATGGCATATTAGCTACTTTCCCATTTTTAAAAAGCCAGTGACCTAGAGTTTCATAAAAATTGCATGAAAAAATGGGAAAAAAAACCCCAAACCTAATATCTTATTAGCATAACTCAATTTTCTGGCATGGCTTTAAAGCCAACTGGTTTATTTTAAATATCTTACCCCACCTATACTGGTACAAAGGACAGAATGTCTCTGTCAGTTTCTGTAACTAATTCATGCAGGCCTCACCCTAAATTCCGTACAATTATCAAATATATCACTTGAAAATTACCATAAGCTCATTTGGCAACCCTGTAACGATCCAGGCTTTGTGATCACACTAGGGAACCTTGCTCTCTTATTTTATTAAAGAAGCTTCACACAGCCCTAGCACAGATCTCTGCTGGAAAAACAGAACTTCGCTAATTAATAGTTCAGTCCCATCCTGAATTAAGGTTTCCTTGCACAGCCCCAGCAGCACCAAAGGAAGGTGAGGATGCCTTTGCTGAAAGCAGAAAATTCTATTAGCATGGATTTCCCAATGGCAGAGGTCACGTGTGGGCAGGGATGCCTGAAGTGAAAGGGGACAGAGCTGAATCACACACTCATCAAATTAATCCCCAGTCAGCAGCTCCAGCTCAGAGAAGAACATTCCTGGCTCTGTGAATTAAACTGTCTTCCCTACAGATTTCTGAAATGGGTGGGCTAGAAGTTTAAGAATTGTTATTCTCCCTCTGCCTTCTCTTTCCTAATTAGGTGCTCAAGATTTTCCATAACCACATTAAAAAATATACATGTGTTGACAATTTTTGAGGAAAATATCAATATACCTTTCTTTTTAATTATACTGCTGATCCTTGTGGTTTCTCACTGATCCCTCACAAAGGACAGATGCCTTGTTATCATCTTTTCAGTACAGACTGGGTGGTGAAAGCACTGAGAGCAGCCCTTTGGAGAAGGGTTCGGGGATACTGGTGGATGGAAAATTAGACATGTCCTGGTAATGTGAGTTTATAACCTAGAAGGCCAGCTGTATCCTGGGTGGCAGCAAAAGTCCACCCAGCAGGTCAAGGGATGTGATTCTACTTCTTTCTTGTGAGACCTGGAGCACTTAGTCCAGCTCTGAGGTGCCCAGAACAGGTAAGACACAGAGTTGCTGGAGCAAGTCCAGAGGAGGCCAAAAAGATGCTGTGAGGGCTGAAGCCCCTCTGCTCTAGAGCCAGGCTGGGAGAGCTAGGAGTGCTCACATGGAGAAGAGAAGGCTCCAGGGAGAGCTGAGAGCCCCTTGAAGGGCCTAAAGGGACTCCAGGAGAGCTGGAGAGGGACTGGACAAGGGCCTGGAGTTATGGGACAAGGGGGAATGGCTTTAAACTGAAAGAGATTTATATTTAGATTAGATATAAGGAAGTTGAGTTTTTTTGATTATGAGGGTGGTGAGACCCTGGAACAGGTTACCCAGAAAGTTGTGGATGCCCCATCACTGGACATATTCAACGTGAGGTTGGATGGGGCTCTGAGCAACTTATCCAAGTGAAACATGTCCCTGCACATGGCAGGGGGACTGGACCAGATGTTCTTTAAAGGTCTCTGCCAGCCCAAATCATTCTGTGATTCTACAGTTTTTAAATATCAATGACAGAGGCTGTTGGAGTTTCTCTGAGGGTAGGCAGCATTTATATGTTTCTTTGTTTTTAAAAAATCAAAGCAGGTAAATCAAACAAAACTCTGCAAACGTGTACATGATGAAAACCATCCACACAAATATTTTGGTTTGGTTGTGACAGGTGAAATCAGTGTAAAAGGGTTTCTCTGAAATATCATTAACTATTTGCAAAAAAAAAAAAAAAATATTCACTATTCTCCCATATGCACATTGTATTTTTAAGTAAATATTACTTGCTCTTCCCAGTGGCATTTCCTGAATGTGAAGAGCTACAAGTTATTCCTCTCTTCTCATACACTCATATATCACCAGCTGCTGGAAACACTCAATGAGCTCAGAAAAGACAGCCCTGACATTTCAGCGTTTGGGCCCTTTCACTTCGAGATATAAGGCTGCCCTTCCACTCGAGTGCACTCCCTCATCGCCTCACTGCTTGTACTAATGGGATCCCCCTGAGCACTGTTTTTCAAAACCCTCCTGTCTCCAGAGGAAGTTTGTTACATCCAAAAAAAAAAAAAAAAAAATCACTACAACTGTCTGGAAAACAAGAACTTCATTTCTTCATTTTTCTGAACTGTTTCTTGGCTGGATTTGCCTTTTTTGTCTCCTCTGGCATCAGGATGAAGGAGAGACCTTTCAAAATACTTTGTGAGAGAAGCAGACTGTGTTATGGGTTAAAGCACCAGCACCAGATTCAATTCCTTGCTCAAAGTGAGGTAGAGAACAGACCTGAGCACTGTCATGTTTGTGACCTTCTTCACTTTGACCATCCAGAAGCAGAGCAAACACGTGTGGAACTTGAAATATTCCTGGCTCTGCACACCAGAGACTGACTTTGTGATGTGGCTCTCAGCAGTGGTTCATTAGCTGATCCTCATCCAACTCCAAGGTATTATTGAGCAAAACACGGGAGAAAATGCTCTCAACAATTACTTCTTCATTCACATACAAAACAGAAAAGCAGTTAACTTGGATTTTTTCCATATTTTTGCAGGGAAGCAGATAACTTGGGTTTTTTCCATATTTGTGCTTATTCTCTAGTACCATGTAAAAAATGTTTTTTTTTCCCTATTACACCACTAAAAGTGTGAACACAGATGTTCTGCTGAGCATGGTTCAGTCCATAATATAACTCAGTTTTTTGATAATAACAGTTCTTCACTTTTCTCCATCAACTTGACTAATCTGCCACTGTCCTTACCCAATAAATCATAACAGCTTACATAATTAACTCTTGTAATTATCTCCCCATGATTAGCACCAGCTGTCTACCTAATTCATAAAACTGAAATCCTCTTTCTCTTCTATACAGATATTTGAATTCCTAGTGGCAAATCTAACTTTCACCATCCACACCGAATTCCAGTGGTTTAACAGGGGTTTAACCCGGGTTTTTTGTACTCCATCCAGTTCCCTTCAGTGTTTGCAAACACCTACTGCCTAGAAGAACCCATAAATAAGCAGACTGTTCTCTCTAATGTATAAATTATTAGCTGGGATGTTAAAAAACACCAGTTACACGCCTTCCTTTTGGCTGCAAAGTACACAGATAACTCGGGCAACACTGATTAGAGCCAGGATATTTTAATCCAGTGTAGCTGGAGGACAGTGAGCTGCTCCAGTTCACATTTCTGCTGCCAAATACTAATTCCTGAACAGATTTGCATATGTCATGTGCACTTTTAGGATGCAATTTAGAGATAGCAACAGTGTTACTATTAATTTATATTTTTCTTATCAGTGCTTCCACCACGGGAAGAGGCCAACGTGAATGAATATTATATAAGGCACCTTTAAAGTTCTTCAGCAAGTATTCATTTTCTGTGGAATTTCTTACTACCTGTTATGCTATCAAAAAGAAGAAAAAAAAATAAATAGCCTCCCCACACTTAATTTCCTCCTACAAATCTCCCTGAAAAATTATCAGAAGTTTCTACAACAGACACACAAACCTGAAATATGTTCCCACAAAATATATTGTTAGTAATAAGAAGAAAAGAAAAACATAATTAAAAGAAAAATCATGGTTATGTTCCCCCTACAAATCTTCCTGAAAAATTATTAAAAATGTATACAACAGCCATAAAGACCTGTAATATGTTTTCACTGACTCTCCCACAACTGAAACAATAATCAGTA
The DNA here is from genome assembly GCF_036250125.1 of Pseudopipra pipra. Classification (NCBI taxonomy): domain Eukaryota; kingdom Metazoa; phylum Chordata; class Aves; order Passeriformes; family Pipridae; genus Pseudopipra; species Pseudopipra pipra. The sequence goes on from NC_087552.1 coordinate 72,492,894, forward strand.
AAAATTAAGGTAACAAAATGCCTCCCCTAATGCATTTTGCTCTAATTTATAATAGCCTAGGAGCAAAACTTTTTAAATTCTCCTTTTGTAACGAATTTCTGCTGTTAATTGGCACTAAAGGACTGTGATGCTATTTAGGAGGCAAATATCAACTCCAGCTTCTTTTCTTATAACTCCATCATATAAGGAGCTACCTGGTAGACAGGAGAAAGAGATTATTTTCATGTTTTACTCATGAAAGACAAAAGATTTATATTCCTCAGGTTTCCCAAGGATTCATTTTTTCCTGGACATTATTTGAGGTTCCCCAGAGCATCCACTTGTCAACTGGTAACACCACTGGGACCAAAACCATCTCAGGGAACTGGCAGTACAAGCAACAACACCCATTACAAGATCCCCACTCTGTCTCTGCCTGGTAGAATCACAAAACCTCTCTTTTAAGAACTAAATAATCCCCTTCCTGAACACAGGTATCTGGCATCTCGTTAGGATTTTGACAATTCCAGCTTTTGCCAAACCAGAAAAGCTTGAGCAGGTGTTTAACTGGAGCAAGTGCACATCCTTCAGCAAAACCATTGGCTTAATCTGACTCCTATGAAATCTGCCTTCAATGCCTTCAGTGCAAGTAAAAGATAAAAGTCAGATTTTAGGATGTTCCTCTGTACTTTTAAGTCACCGTGGTTTTTCTAAGTGCACAAAAGGGTTTGTCCCCAGTCAAATAAAACAGCTAAAGACAGTCCATAAGCCACAGATTCCCAGTATTTAATTTTTTTTTAGGTTACACTAAGCAAGTTATGCTGCACCATTTCAAAAATTCATGTTTATGACTTGGGTTAAACATGTATTTTCTGTCAACTACTTCTTCATTATGGATAAGACCAGTTGATGATTATACTAAGATGGAAAGAGGAACAAGAATTCTTCCCACATAATGGCATAATCTTGGCAGGATGACCACCCTACATAGCTTAGGGGCCAGGACATGAACTGGTGAGCACAGGATTGTCTTCAGGGGTAGAAAATGTGGGTTTGAAGTTCCTCAGACTCAGCAGAGAAGTGAAGCAAGTCTTCCTCCCCCACGGGTGAAGAAGATCTGGAACCTTAAGATCTAGAATATTATATTAAGAGGGTGGGGTGCCACACCAGTGTGTTTGGGTTTGAAATGAGAAGAATGAGCCATTTTTTCACCTTGGAGGAGGACTCACACTAACTCCAACCAAACCTGTGGTCTATTAATCACCATATGACATAAGTTCCCTGTTGCAGGCCCAGAGTTGAGCATGTAAGTTCTAGAAAGGGATGGGATTTCAAAAAACTCACTCTTTCACATCTCTCCCACACCATCTTGTAATTCTCACTCCAAAGCATCTCCCTTCTCTTCCCCATGTGTTGAAAATGAGAACTAATCATGTAACTAATCCTGTAACTTCTGTTTCTCAATTCCCCTCGAGCTGGGTGCCTAAACAGACTTGGCACCTCCAAACCTTTGAGTCTTCCAAAGCTCTAAATCCAGGGTGCTTCTGGGCTTTATATAGCATAGGTTGAATTTTAATTGGAGCAACATTTGGAGATACCAATCCCTCCTGCCTGGATCCTGTCACCATCTTCCTTCTGCTTCTCATTGTCCCAGGGAGGCAACACCACGTACCCATGGGAGAACTCAAAATGTTGAAACCAGTAAAGGGAAGTTATTTGGCTCCAGATATCACCTCTGTGCAACTCAGCACAGGTTAACATTCAAAAAATGTACCTTGAAACAGTAGAACATAAAGCATATCTTACCTCAGCTAAAAATAATCAGAAAGCTCAAGTCTACCTGATAATCAGTAAATACACAAGAAGTGGAATGACTTCACAGTGACCAAAAATGTCAACTTTCAGTGCAGTGTTCGATGATCTTGGCAACCACTGAGCAGTACTTGAGGATAAAGCAATTTTTTTGCATTCAATAACTTTTATTTAATGCCTCACAGTTAATAAGTTATTACTGGTGCAACCCCCCTGCTGACATCTGTTATTTTCCTTGTTAATTAAAACAGAAAATGTCACTGATGCCATAAGTGCTTTTCCCTGGTTTTCTCCAATTTTAAATGTGGGGGCAAAACTTTGTTACACTACTTTTGGATGTAGAAGAAAAGTCACTATCACCTGCAGTTTGCTGTAAGGATATAAAGCCCCCAAGAAAAGCTGCTACCAATCTACATGAATGATAAGAAATAAAAAGTATAAAATAACACCTCATTAACTCTTAATTCCTTCCAATACTGAATACAGAGCTAACAGTCAAGTTTACACACACATCACATGCAAGGTGTGAGATATCTCATTAGCTATATATTATTACCACAAAATTAAGACTTGTGGTACTTAAAGAGCATCAAAAATAAAAGACTACTGGCATTATATATTATGTGGGAGAAAATCAACAAGCAAGTTTTCATTTCCATACTCAAGAATTATCAGGATTAATCGATCAGAAATGAAGCCACTTGGTCCTAAATATTGCAAAGTGGGTCCTCAAAATCTCCAAAAAAACCCACAATACAAGGAAAACACACACATCTGTAGTTAAATTAGAACCAAATGCAAGTGTATTTGTAGTCATGTCAAAGCACCAAATCACTTGAGAGCTGTAAAACAAACAAACAAACAAAAAATACCAAAAACGTACTTGACATCAAACTGTCTCCCATTTGGTCCAAAGGCTTTATTTCTCCCAGTTTTCAGTAGAAAAGAGAATAAATTCAAAGGGTGTCTGACTGATTCAAGGAAGATACTGCATTTAACCACATGAGGGCACACCTCACTAGAGGAATCGTAAAACACTCCTGAAATCCCTGGATTCCTGGTACTCCGTGCTGTAGTACTGAATCCATATGAGATTTGTCTCTGCAAACAGCACACACTTTTTAAAATGGAATTCTTAGTTGGTATTTAACGTGCCATTTTCTTGACACTTCCTGTTGGTTTAAAAACCTGCTAGCAATCTTAAAAGCAGCAGTATTTAGGATCTAGTTATCAAAGGAACTCAACCACAGCTCAAGTACAAGAAGTTGTACTGGCTGGGGGGGAAAAAAAAAAAAAGAAGAAAAAAGAAAAAGAGAGATGGCAATTGCTTTGTGAGGTTCTGCAGCTTCTTCTGACCAGTTCGGGGGTTGTGGACTCTCCATCCCTGGAAGTGTCCAAGGCCAGGTTGGACGGGGCTTGGAGCAACCTGGGACAGTGGAAGGTGTCCCTGCCCATGGCAGGGGGTGGAACTGGATGGTCTTTAAGGTCCCTTCCAACTGAAACCATCCCATGATTCTATGATTATGATGAAGCAATAAAACACCTAAAAGTTTAATTTCCTGCCTTACCAGATACTGCATCGAAAACAGAAGCTTTGGTAATATCTGTCTCTCTCAAGGGTTTTTTTCTCCGATGATTAAGACATTGTACAAGGAGAAAAAAACACAAAACAATTTAAATAACCTTTAAAAGGATACTAAAATAAGACAGCAGGCAATTCTAAAGGCAAGGTAGCAAGACATTTAAGCTTCTCAGAGGCAGAAGGAGCCAAAGAAGGGACTCCACGGGGTGCCCTCCATTAGCTGTGGATGAAGACTCACTCCCCCAGGGCAATGTTACTGTCTGGGAACTCTCCTAAACAGCATTTAAAACAATCTCATACATCACCAGAAACACAAGGAAAACGATTCCCAGGAGTTTCCCTTTCAGTTAATGTGAAGTGCTGTAAGGGAGGGAAGTAAAATATTTGACATGTGCGGTGAGTTAGTGCTCTGGGTTCTCTGCAACAAGTAATAGATCTTTTTTTAATGAAAACCTTTCCCATAAAGAATAGCAGAAAACAGAAGTAAGAAATCTTCCACTCTCTATATACACAGATTAAACCAAAATTCCCCCAAAATGGATACTATCTAATTTTCTGGGAGTTCTATTTTGAATAGTATGAAGAATAATGAAATTAACTCATTCTTCATGTCCTTTTTTTTTTTTAAGTAACAAACAACTGCAGAAAATAAAGAAAATTATTTCAAAGTAAGACCAAGAAAATGAAGAAAATATTATTTTTTTTTTCCCAGAGGACAGCACAAACTTCTTCAAAGCCAAATGTGCACAGGTTTGGGCCAATATTATTACCTTTTTCTATCAGTACTTATCCAAACAAAAAGAAAATTAATTTAAATGAAGTCACAACTCTGCAAAATACACAGAATTACAGAATGATTTGGGTTGGAAGGGACCTCAAAGATCATCCAGTCCAACCCCCTGCCATGGGCATGGACACCTTCCACTAGCCCAGGTTGCTCCAAGCCCCATCCAACCTGGTCTTAGACACTTCCAAGGATGGGGCAGCCACAGCTTCTCTGGGCAACCTGTGCCAGGGCCTCACCATCCTCACGTGGAAGAATTTCTTCCTGATATCTAATCTAAATCTACCCTCCTTCAGCTTAAATTGTATCATCTGAGACAGACCAGATGAGACCAGACTATTGCTTTTATTTTCTTTCCCCACCCTTAACAAACCAATTCAGGAATCCAGTTTGGAGAAAGAATTACTTCAGTTATGGAATTTGAATGAACAAACATTGCTGATCACGGATTTTCGGATGCATTTCACTTTCAGTCACCCATTTCATGGTGATCACAATCTCCAGACTCGGTGCAAGTACACAGGCAGAGGGAAATAACTGTTTAAGTCTTTCCATTTTACTTTGCCAATTGTTTCAGTTCTGTAGGAATTTGAAATGTCACCTTGAAAGAATGGCACAACAGCATCAAATGTCACACCACCACCATTCTGTTGCTCTCATGCTCATGTTATGAACAGCACAGAAAACCTTGGTGAGCCTGTAAATATAGAGCACCTATAAATTCTCACACAAAAAGGCAGAAGAGATTATTCTTGTGCTAAACCCACAAAACCAGCACAGTGTGAGTTTGGCCTTCTTTCCCATGATGTTTTTCTCCAATCTCATGTTCTGAATTTGTTGTCCACCAGGACTCACACTCCTGCAGAGCACTCCTGCCCAGTCAGCCTGTGCCCACCCCATGTTGTGACATTGGGTTACTCCACCAGAGAACTTTGCATTGGCCTTTGCTGAGTTTTCCTGGGTTTCTGCCAGCCCATTTCCTCACCTGCTGAGACACTCCTCGTGCCAGCCCCAGTTTTTGAGCATATCGACCTTCCTCCCAGATTGGTCTGAAAATTTATTGAAGGTGCATCTCAGCCCAAAGCACAACCCCAGCTTAGCCCCAAGCCCTGCAGAATTCTCTTGGCAGTTGTTGGGCATCAATCTTCCACCACTTCTATTGAAGTCCAGCCAGTTTTTGACCTCCTTAGTAGTCCACATACCCCCTGCACACTGTAGAGAGGTTTAGAAGGCAAAGCCTGTATTTCATCTGCAGTCAAGACCTTGACAAAGCCCTCGGTTCTCTCTATTGTGTGCTTTTTGCACAGCAGTACAGCAGAGAAATCTTTCTTAAAAAAAAAAAAAAAAAAGAAGAAAAACACAATTGTGTTATTACAAACAATTTGTGTGAGAGACTTGACAGAGTCTGTGGAAAGGCTACTTCATTTCTTTTGGGGTTTCGTTTTTGGTTTTTCTAATACCAACTGACTGAGCTTTCAACTTATTAGTATTCAGCTAAAATGAGATTCAAAGCTGTCTTTTGATGGTCGTACATATGGTGTACCTGCAACCACAGAACAACCACCTCACCCATATGGGCTGGGGATCACATATCACTTTTCAGTAGAGCACATCCCATGCATTAAAAGGGTGAGGTGCTCTGCTGGCACTCAAACACAAAATCACAGAGCAGTTTGGGTTGGAAGACCAAAGAGTTTAAGCTAGAAGACTTAAAGACTATTTCTTTCCAACTCTTTGCCATGGGCAGAGACACTTCTACTATCCCAAGAGTCTCCAAGCCCTGTCCAACCTGGTCTTGGACACTTCCAGGGATGGGGCAGCCACAGCTTCCCTGGGCAACCTGTGCCAGGGCCTTACCTCTCTCACAGCCAAGAATTTTTTTCATAGTACCTAACCTAAATTTTTCCTATTTCAATTTGTGCCCATTACTCCCTGCCCTATCAATACAGTTCCTGAGGAAGAATTCCTTTCCAGCTTCCCTGGGGGCCCCTTTACACACAGGAAAGTTGCTCTGAGGTCTCCACACAACCTTCTCTCTCCCAGGCTGAACAGCCCCAGTTTTCTCAGCCTCTCTCCATAGGGGAGGTGCTCCAGCCCTCTGATCAACCTCCTGGCCTCCTCTGGTCTTGCTCCAACAGTTCCATGTCCTTCTTATGCTGGGGACCCCAGAGTGGGATGCAGTGCTCCAGGTGGAGTCTCACAAGAGCAGAGAAGAGGGGGAGAATTTCCTTCTACAACCTGCTGACCGAACCCCTCTTGATTCTTTTAATTTCACTTCAGAATTTCCTCACCAGGGTCCTGCCATGGCAGTCAGTCGCTAATTCAAAAAGCTCGTTCAGAGACAGAATTCCAGACATGGCAAAAGAGAAGACTTCCAGAAACCGCCTTTGGTCAAACAAGAAGCAAGTGCTGGCTTTGTCCCAGGATCTGCCAGGAACAGAAGCCATCTCTGTCCTCCTTCTGCTGTTCTAGATCTTCTTGTCAGAAGAACAGAGAGCAGCACCATCGTCCCACACAGAACTAACAGCTACTCCTGTCCCACACATTCCACAGACAGATCTGCTTGAGCAGACATCAACATTTTTTCTCATTGTCTGTCTCAACAAAACCATGAGCAATACACCAAATTATCCCTCTGCACATGGCACCTAAACCTTCCTAATCACCACAGCATTAGGCATTTGCCTGCCTACCTGATAACACAACCTGGGGTTGTGTTTTATTCCCCCATGATAAAGATCAGATTGTTTTCCCCTCCTGCTGCAGATTAAACAGTCCTTCCCAACCCACTGTCTCTCCCCTTTACCACCATCAGCATCGATTTTCTGAACAGCAACACAATAACTCTGGATTAAACTTAACCCCGCGGTGAAGGGAAGAACAAAACCACAAATTGGAGGGAAAATAACCTCAAACTGGCAGTGACAGCCAAGGAAAGTCTGAGAAACGTAAAAGAAAAGAATCTGACATATATTCCCAGCACTAAGTGGCAACGGGCAGAACAGAACAGCAGGTGCCAAAGAGAAGCTGGTCTGTCTGAAACACAAAGTGACACGAAATTGGTTTTCAACTCCTTTTGGCACAGGCAAAGACACACCAAATAAGCTTTTTTATTAAAACCTGAATGCATTAATTAACATTAAATATATGGACCTCAGGCTGTATTTGTAAGAATAAGCTATTTAACAAGGATGTTATCCTTAATAGTATATAATTCCATATTGCATTTTTACACAATTATCTCAGTAGGCTATTACTGCTAAAAATTAAAAAAAAAAAATTTAGATCTTTTCAGTCAGCTTCTTAACAAGCACCTCTAAACTGCATTCTTTAATTATTAAAAGAAAAGCCTTTTAAAATGCCAAAATTCTCCAATTTAACTGTAACAGAAGAGAACACAAAGCTCTGGAACATAACTTTCCCCTGCCACTAAGCACTGCTCAAGCAAAGAATGGTCATTCTTCACAAATGCTATTTAGACAAGTTGAAAACCACCCAACAGAGTCTTTGAGGATGCAGTTCAATTTCTTTGCCTTCAGGGCAGTGCACAGAGTCAGGAGAAACTCATACATGAAAAAAAAAAGGAAAGGATAGACTCAAAAATGTCCAAAAATTTGTAAATAAATGCAGCTGAATGCACAGTACGAAAAGCTTGAGGCACAGGGAATGTGCAACAGCTTGTAAAAATACTACCCACAGTATAACCAAGGAGACTCAAGAGACTGGGAATAGAAATATTACAATTAGCATCTACAAGTGGAACTGTTTGTGAAGTACCACAGTCAAAGCAGAGAAAAGTATTAAAAGAACAAGCATTTGGTGAAACTAAACACAAAAATCCTTCCACTCTGCCACTTGTAAGCTTGCATATCAGGGCAGGCACTTCCACTGCTGTTTCAAGGGGTGTATTTATCCTTGGGTCGGGTATTGTTTGTGCACTTTTATCTTAGATGTAATGAATCTCTTTTATTAACCGTGCTAATTGATTAAGGTTTCATTTCAATATGAATGCACCTCCTGCTCTGTTTCTAGATAAGTTCCCATTTTTGCTCTTTGCTGTAAACTATATGAACACCATTATCAAGGAAAATACAAAAAAAAATTATTTTCCTTCTATTTTTTTTTTCATTAAGCACATGGTTCTGAGTTGTTACATTCCCTCATAAATGTAAAGAGAATTACATTTCTATAGTGTAATAGGTTAACCTATGTACACTCTGGAGAGAGCTAACAAAAGGCCACTTTGCTGTTAAATCACCACAGAAGATAATTCTGCATCACTGAACACAACTTTCACTAAGATTTATCTATCAAGGCAGATTCTATAATCTGTTATTTATGGGGATTACCCACAGGGATGACAGAATGATGAGCTCAGCCTGTAACTGAAATCAACACTTTCTTTACTGCAAACGTAGGAAGCTGTGGAGGTGTGACCAGGATAACAGAGATATAAAAGCCTATTTATTTTTGCTTGTTATAAAACTGTACTTGAGCCCAGACCTGTACTGGAAAGATTCACTTCCAGAGGTGTTGATGAATCCCTTCTCCCACAGGAACAGCTCTGATCTGCAGCCTCAACAAGGATCTTTTTAGGCAACATCACTGGCCCATCATGAACAAGAGTGGATGACTTGCAGCTGCTGATCCTGCTACACCAGCAACCAGAACCACACTGGACTTTCCCTGGGCTCAAATAAATTGTCTTATTCACAGATTGATTGAGTTAAACTCTTGCAAAGACCACTATGGCCAATTACTATGAATTTGAAATTAAGCATATTTTCCTTACAGTTTTGCCTGAGTACAAATCACAGAATCACAGAATGGTTTGGGTTGGAAGGGACCTCAAAGACCACCCAGTTCCAACCCTCTGCCATGGGCAGGGACACCTTCCACCATACCAGGCTGCTCGGAGGACTTAATTTACATAACAGTGTACTGTTAGTCAGCACAAGTAAGAGCCTTTATGCAAAGACTGGTTGTATTACTTCAGTGTTTAGCTACTCCTTATCACATCTTGCACTTTTTCCATTCAATATGTAAATCTGGGTCCTCCTCCAGGCAATTTTCTTTGGTACTCTTGACATTTAAAATCAAATAATGATAGAAGGAGCAAATGAACTTTCTTACATTTAGTGCAGGACAACACAGTCAGACTCTGTTTCTATCTATTGAAACACTACATTTAAAAATTCAATCAGGATTGCACTGCAAGCTGCTTTTGCTCTTCTATTCCAATTTTTATTTCTTCTTCCTACTTTTAGCCTTGGGTTCTCTCATTAAAAAAAAAAACAACATGCAAACCTTTTCTGTAAACACAAGTTTTGATGACAGAGCATTACTAAAAGGTGTTTCCTAAGTAGCACCAATAAGGATTGAAAAGTAAAGGTCAGTCTTACAAATTACACTTATTTAGTGGTATTTATTAAGTAAACCCTTTAGTATTTCAAATGCCTATTTTTAAGCTTGAAGGCCTTTGTGAAGTGAACTGGTTTTCCATTAAATTTTAGGCCAAATAAATGTCATTTTCTGCATTGGCAAACCGTCAGAAAGGTGGCAAGAGGTTTTAGAAGATGGTGTGGGAGCATAATGTAGAAAAGCACAGGCCTAACAAAGGTTGTTTCGGGATCTGAGGTTTTGTTTGTTTGTTTTTAGGACTGAACTGGAAGAAAAAATAAGGAACACATCCTGTGGAATACCCTTTTTATAGGTTTGATCAGTCCTGCAATATACAGTGCCAGTGATTTGTATTCCTTTGAAAACTAAATGCAGCTTAGATGCAATTAGGTCATTAGATTATATTTGACATCATTTCATTTGAATTTTAGTTTCCCCTTATCTCATGACTCCTGAGAAAGAGGAGAGAGACTGCTCAGTGCCTATGTTTCAGCCAAATAAAATTATCAGCACTCTGAAACTTCAGGAATTATGAGATTCCTGAAATCTCTACCTTTTACCATGAAAACCAAGAACCCAGACTTCGATACCTGCTTCAAGTGGTTACATCCTCTTATAAAATGTAAAAGGAAATATAATTATAAAACAATAATTTAAATAATTTTCCTAAATAATAATTTAAATAATTTTGCTAAATTATTTTTTTTTCAGCTCGTTGGTCAGATTATTTCTAAAGTAGGAAAACACCATGCCCAGAACCCAAAAATATATTAATTTATGCTGATTTATTGAAAGATAATCCACAACTTCAAGAGACACTTGGAAGAAAGACGATCTCACTGCACTTATCCCAGCAGTCACACAGGCCTGAAACAGAGGGACAATGCTCAGAAATGCATCAACAGAGTTATTGAAGTTATTAATTTGTGAGGAAATTGCTGCTGGCTGACAAGAAACTCTCTAAAGCTTTGACAAACATCTAAACAAACATCTTGAAAACATCAGCAATTAAGAAGGATGAGCCTACAAAGAACAAACAACCTTTCTGGAAGTATTTATACGAAATTAAAAATGGGATTATACACGTTGAATAGCAGGAAATGTCTCTTTTCAGGAGGATAAATAGACGTGTGTGCCACAGAAGAACAATTATGAAGATTTACATTTCCTGGGTGCCATCCTCATATTATCTTATGTATATTCGTGTATTCAAGATTTGTTGTTATTGTTGGTTTTAATAATTTGAAACATTTTCACCCACGACTGTAAATACAAATTAATTAAAATATAATCAGGGGGGAACGGATCCATTCTTAAGGAACTAAATCAACCCAAGACAACACCCAGAGACATCATCCAATATTAGACAGAAACTGTTTGTATTAATAAATTCAGATTTTTCAGAAAAATTGGAAGCTGCTCAGTACTGGAAGAGCCATTGGTATGTTTATTCTCCCCCAAAGGTTTGTTTGGAAATTCAAAATTCACAGAAAATTTTGTGTTTGGTTGCTTTTTTTTTAATAATATTGACTACAAAGGACATATGATAGAATTAAATTAAAGATAGAATTAAATTAAATAAAAGAAAAATTGATAGTATAACATACAAAAAAAGGGGCCAACAACAAAGCTTGCCTATAAAATGAGGATTTGTCTTTAAATGACAGTTGTTGTTTTACAAACAGGATTTACACAAACACCTTCAGTATTTCCTGCATCTGTTACTACCAACCAAACATGAAGCCTAAATCTAAATAACCTTATGTTTTTTACACAGGCAAATGCAGGTGGAAGTGAAGTGTTTGAGAGGCTTAAATATTCCCTTTTATTCATAAATGAAACTGGAGCCACAGCAAGGACATCAAGTCAGACAACCTCAGAAAATTATCACAGAAACCCACTTACATTTGATAAATATTTCTGGCCAGAATATGAATACAAGTAGTTAAATATTTATGACCTCTTTAATACAATCTGCTATAAATGGAAAAAAAAATATTAACTTTAATATTTGATTGCACAAGCAAAGTTTTCACACCTATTAACTTTTTTAAACCAGAATATTTCCCGTTGAACCACAGGTCCTCTGAAGGATGTTGTCCCCATAATATTCCAATGTCTTTGATAAAATTTGCAGCTTCACCAGCAGGCTGAGAAAAGACTGAAGTCCAAATATGTGACATTATTCATTAGGCTCATGGTGTTAATTCCTGAGCACCCTGTAATGAATCACAACTTTGCTTTGCTGAGACTTGAGGGCACAGCCTGCACTCCAAGATAAAGCCCCTGCTTAAAATCCCGTTGCCACAGGAAGAATTGCAGCTGATTTATCTCAAAAAGATAAATTTCCTGATTTTTAAGAAGGCATTAGGTTGCTTATTAGTCTCAAACTTGAGCACCAGCTCAGGGGGAAGCCAGAACTTCCTTAGCAAGAACATCAGGCTCTTCCAGACTAAGTGGGAAGGAATAATTTCTTAGGAGAATAAGAAGCCTCAGTGCTGACCTGAACCTGTGCAGTCTCCAAAAATAACAAAAATGAAAACCTACACATACACACACTCCAGGAGCACATTCCCTCTCACTGCTTAATACAGAGAAAAGAATCACCCTTTCAGAGATAGCAGAGAATTTGCACAGCAAAAGGCAAAACATGATGAAGATTCCCAAAATATTTAGTTAAAATTTCATTCCTCAATATTTCTGGTCATCAATCTCTGTGTGAAGACAAAGTGTGGTTGGTGATTTTGGCCCAGGCCTTGATCCCCATCCCACCACTTAATAAAAATCTTACAGCTTTCTTAAGAATAGCAGAATCTGACAATCATTCTCTTTTTAAAGGAAAATGTCTTGAGAATTGAAATGAAAGTTCAAAAAAAGCATTGTAACCTTTTGTCCTTGCTTTATGACAAAAATCTTAATATTATGCCTTGTGTTTGTTCACATCCTTTTTTTTTTTTCCCCAGGAAACTGCTCACATTGTAGTCACAACCTTTCACAAACCCCAGAATAATATAACTCAATAACAAATGTAATTAAAATGTAGCAGATAAGATCCCTGGACTCAAGATCTTCCACACAGACCATCTCTGCTCATCAGTGTCTCCATTAGTTTTCCTACTTCCTCTTGGGCCTCTGATAGAGATCTTGAAGTGAAATAATTCAGCCTTCAAATTTAGCACAGGACACAGGGAAGATACTGGAGAATTCAAGAACAATTCTGGCATTTGATATATGAATGAAGTGGAAAAGAAACAGATGGCACGGTATGGATAAAATAAATTCTTATGGTAATGAAATTAATCAAAACTAAAGCTGACCACAAAGAAGCACAGAGGACACTTGCTGCATTTAGGGATAAAATGGGAGACTAACTTCAATACTAAAAATACCAAGGTATGCACTGTGAGGAAAAAACAAGGATATAAAACAAAGCTGTCATTGTTTCAAAAGGATGCTGTGAGTGGCACCACACACTGATGGTCAGAAAGGAAAAGGCCTTAACAGGAGAAAACTGAAAAAAAAAAAGAAACAGGCAAAAAAATAGGTGTGGAAAGGGTGTAAAAAATATCTGGGCTGACTGTAAAATGGCACCAAGTTGCACAAGGGAGGTTTAGATCAGTTATTTGGAAAAAGTTTTTGCTGGAAAGGGTTGTCAAGCACCAGAACAGGCTGCCCAAGACAGTGGTGGAGTTCCCATCCCTGGAAGTGTTCAAAAAAACATGTGGATATGGCACCTGAGGACACAGTTTAGTGATGACCATGGTGGTGCTGGGTCGATGGTTGGACTTGATGATCTTAAAAATTCTTAGAAATTATCTTAGAATGATCCTATCAAGTCTTTTCCAACTTTAACAATTCTATGATTCCATGAATACCATCCACAGCACGACTTCCTTGGGAAATCTGCTTTAATGCCATATAGTTAATTACACCTGACCAAATGCAGGGCTTTCTAATTGCCTGTATTGAATTCCTCTCTATATTTTCAGGTTATCATCTGCAATTTGTCAGGGTTATGTTGACTCCTAATTCTGTCTCCCAGCATGGTTACAGCCCCAGCTTGAGCTTGGTGTTCTCTGCAGAGGTACGAGGCATCTTTCCATTCCATGGTCCGGACCTTCAGTTAAAATACTGAAAAAATCAGAATAACATTCAGCTGACTCAGCTATACTGACAGTGAAACTGGCTGTAAATCTCATTCCAGAGCAGCTTCACCTAAGCCAGGGCTTCCTCCTGAGAATGTCATTTCAGGCAGTGCTAAAAAGTCTTAAAGAAGTCAAGACACATGGCACTAAGTTCTCCTTTCTTGGTCAAGTCTCGTCCCTGTTACAGGAGGCAACTATAAGGATCTACATTTCTAATGCCCTGTGCAAACACCCCAAAAAGTGTTGCTCAGTACAAACACCCCAAAAAGTGTTGCTCAGTAAAAACACCACAAAAAGGGTTGCTCAGTACAAACACCACAAAAAGGGTTGCTCAGAACCGGCTGAGAATCAAATCACTCCCTCAAAAAAGATGCAGTGGAACTGGAACAAAAAACTGAGGGAGGAGGATTTCTGGAGAGAGAAAAACCTCCCTCTCTGCACACACCCCTTTGTGACACCTCCGAAACCTTCAGGAACCCCATGTTCTGCCTCGTTTTTGCCCCTCAGGTCTGAGGCTCAGGAACTCTTTGCTCCTCCCAGTCGGAGGCACAAGGACAATTCCCGCACATTTCCCGAGCCTTGCAACCTCCCTCAGCCATGTGCTCCTGGACACCGGTGACAACAGGAGACACAGCCAAGCCCAGCTCAGCCTGACAGCCCTTACAACCCTCAGGTCTCATCAAACCACCTGTTCTTTGGGGGTTTTTTCGCTGGTTTTTAACAGGACTCTGCTTCTGAGAGGGGCTGCCTGGATGCAGCAGCTGATAATTCCCATGCCAGCACATCATCCCATTAAAAGCGTGCCAAGAAAATTCCAGTAGAACCAATTTTTGCCACCGAAAAATTATTCCTTGGCTACCAGAGGCCTAAAAAGCGTATTCAGCCCCACCTTAAAAATCTATTTAAGAATTTCCTAGGGTCATTCATCTCCATGGATATGTTAAGAAATGGTCATAAATCTGCCCAGATCTACCTTGCATTTCACAGTGACAAAAGCAGAGATGGGTGAGAGCAGCTGAATGAGGGATGCAAAACATTGCTCATGTGCAGTGCCAGGATATGGCAACAAACACCTCTGCTGCTGCAGCATTTTAATTACCTTTCTGCAGACTCTGCATAGTTAAGGCCATGCAGTGCAATTTTTACTCTAACATCTAGTAAAACAGAATTTTAAAGCTTGAATGCCTCTTTTAGCAAACTACAAAATTAAAAAAAAAAAAAAAAAAGAAAAGAAAAAGGCTTTACTTATAATGCTTCTTAACCAGGAAAAGCATTTCCTTCTATTCCATCTATGAATAACTTGATTTTACAGTTACCCTGCACATTTACATTTTACCTGTAGGAATCTATTCCTAAAAGCACATGTGATTTAAAATAAATCCAAGGATACATGTAGAATCTACAAGTTAAACTTTTATCAGTCCTGATGTTTTTTAAAAATGCATTTCATAGGCAATTTCCTGACACATGTTAACAGCAAAGTTAATGTAAATGTTTCAAATGTTCAAATATAAAAAGAATTAAGGTTGTATCACTTAAGAAAAATGTCTATTTATTTAGTAGAGCTGCAAAAATCAATCCAGGACAGCCCTATTGATTTCCTCTATCACAAGCTAAAAGGAATTGGATTCTGCTTTTCTTTCCTTGTTTTTTGCTTTCCTTTTCTTCTCATAACTGTCAGTTGTACATAACAAACAAGAGATAAAAAAGAAAAAGGGGACTTAAAAGTTCCAGTGCTTACCAGGAAACCATCTCAAGGAAATACCTGCAGTCAGGATGGCACTTAGGTATGTCCTCAGCACTAAATTCTTACAGCAGAATTAGCAGGAGTTTCAATTGCTTTCATGAATCAAGTGAACAAAAATGAACCAGTAAATCCCAGAATTACAAGACACCATGTTGTAAATGCAACAGTGTTTCTCACAATACAAACTTGTAAGGATTAGAAAGTATAGGATTTAATTCCTCTCAGCTCATAAACAAACAAGTAAGTAGAGATTTTTATACCAGAGACAATCTGCTACTAATACTCTGCTTTCAACTATTTATGAATTTGCATGAAATTATAACTTCCCCTTTGCTCCAGTTTCCCAACTCTGGATGTAGATATCATACCACATTTTTGTGAAGGGGATCATCAACAATGCTTTTACCATTTTCAGACCAAAATTACTCCCAATACATTATTTTGCCAACATCCTACAGCCCTTTTGCTGAGGACCCCCACTGTCCCCACCTCTTGCATCACAGATGTGTGATTTAGAAAGGCACAAGAGGGAGAAAAGGCTGCCCAACGTGGAGAGGCTGCTTTGACTTTTAATTCCACTTGGAAAATTTTCCAAAACGTGGCCAAGTGATTTCCACACCTTTCTACTGCAGAAATCTCAGAAGGAACAACAAGCAAAAACAATTCAAGGGCCTTTTCCCGACTTCTTATTTTTTCACCCACACTTAAAAAAGTCATGATTTCACTCTGCTATATCAGACTATAACCAATCATTGCTTTATGTAGTGCAGATCTAAAATCAGCAGCTTTCACAGAACTCTAATCACAGAATCACAGAATGTCCCTGTCATGGGCAGGGACACCTTCCACCAGCCCAGGTTGCTCCAAGCCCTGTCCAACCTGGCCTTGGACAATTCCAGGGATGTGGGAGCCATCTACGGGCAACCTGTGCCAGGGCCTCACCAATAATAACAATGTAATGCTTGCAAATATTCCAGTGTTGGATTAGCTGATAAAGTTTGGATAAAAACAATGTATTGTCATCGTATCCCACAGCTGGGCAGCCATTCCAGGAAAAAAACAAATACTAGTAAAATCCTACGGAACAAGCACCAATGTTTTACAGAAAATTTATTTCAAAGCACATTGGTGTATCATCCCTGCAGCACCACAGCACCTCAGACACGTGTCACAAAACAGCAATCTCTCTCTTTTTTGAGCTCCAAAAATTTCAAATTGCCTCCAGCGTTCTCCAAACACTGAGGTTTTTTATTATTTTTCTTCTTTCATGAAGGAAGGCGACTGCTCAGCTGTCTCATCCAGGAATGCTTTGTTCCCATCAGCCCTTTAGGAAGCAATGCAAGGGCAGTTCAGATTTCTGTTATCACCAGATGATGCTTATCTCTTATACAAGTTGTGGTGAGATACTCAGGGACAACATTGCTGTCATAAAAATTTACCTTGGGAGGACAAGTCTGAAAGCAGTTTCTTTGCTGTGGATGAAGTGCTCAGAATCAGTAAGACAAGACTGTTCTGGGAGCACCATGAACATCTCAGTCTCTGAAGTGCTGTGTTTTCCCAGGTCCCCATCACTTGCTTCCCAGCACACCCAGTTCCCATCCCTCCAGCTGGAGATGGGCTGACTGGCTTGGGAATCGATCAGCTGGCTTATGTTTCCCCGTGTGGAATGACTTATAAAAATCAAATGTATGCTAAATGAATAATTATGAAACAGCAAACAGAAGTGCCTGATAAATAATGAACTATCATATGCACCTCATCTCCAAGGAGAACCAAATTTAGCATATAAACTGTGCTGGGGAAAGTTTTACATGCGGGGAAAAAACATACAAAATATGTTTTCCACGTTCATTTAGAACAAGAACCACACAATCTGACTAAGTAAAACTTTTTTATAATTCTTCTTCCCCCGCTCCCTTTTGGTTTGGAGGGCAGGTGTGTGTGGGGATGGATCACCCTCCTCTAAAAAGCCTCCTATAAAAGGAAAAATATTTGAGTAATGTGTGAATCTTGCCATCAAATAATTGCGCAGTCAGGTTAAGGTGGTTAATCAGACTTGATCAATATGACCAACAAAACACGTTCATTTGATCAATATGGAAAATGTATTGCAAAGTGTTGGCATTTTTTCATACATGCACCTTGTATCAAGACAGAATCTTAACTAAACCCAAAATCTATTAAACCTAAATCTCTGCTAAGCCTCAGAAACATCTGAAATATATGGATTTAGTTACTTCAAAAGAAAATGTGTCAAACCAGAATGAAACTCAATAAAATATCCTCTGATCATGTTATTTATGTAAAGTTCTTCAGTAACTTGGATGAGATTTACTAAAGTAAGACCACAATAAGTGAATTTACAAGGACAAGCAACATCATAAAAATCTCATGAAAAGCAAAACTGAGTTATGCAGCCGTATAAAATGAAATTATAAATGTTAATAAAGGGTTTATGAATATCAAGTTGCCCACACATTCTCCACAGACAAAAGTCAGATTTAATGATTCCAGCAAAAAGGCACATTTTGATGCAACAATCATGTTTCTGGTAGTTCCACCTTAGAGAGATGGAAATGCTGGAACCCAGCACAAGCTTCCCTGCTGGACTTTTTGTGAAATTAGATGCTGATTACACATATTCATTTTCTGGCTCAATAAGCTCCTTGCAGAGTGTTCAGACACTGCAGTGACAAATATATCATCCCTCAGAGAGAGCACAGTGACAGGATCACAGACCTACACTGCAAACAGCAGAACCTCCCAGTGCACATCACATAAACTCACAGCACCCACCGAGCAGCAAATCAATAAGATAAGGCTTTGTACAGCACTGGGTAGTGCCATGGAGAAAAGGGATATAAAAAACCCCCCATATATCGTGTTCAATTTTGTATCTTCCATTGAAGCCTCAGCTTTGGGATGGCCACACCAGGAAAAGACAGAGATGTAAGAAAAGCAACTGACTCACTGCAAAGGGGTTGACTCATAAAGAGTGTGCATTACCCATGGATTTGCCAGCGATTCCATGGAAAATTCGCAACCAAATCTGCAGTTCAGGCTGCCAAGTCCACACAGCATTTGTAACGTGAGGGACTCTCCAATGAAGGAAGGAGATTTCTTTAAAATGTGCCTCATGAAACTCAATATATAACCACACAATGAAGCCAGACCCAACAGGCTGTTAACCTGAAATAATTTTTTTTCTAAAACAGGTAATTCTAAACTAATAAATGCAACCCTGCTGATTCCTGTCCTTTCCTGTCATAAAAACACATGAATTCAAGAGCTGGGTCAGAGTGAAGTACCCAAAAACCAGATGTTACCATGGGAGCCTTAAGGAACGACTGAAATAATGACTGTAAAGCAAGGCCCTACTAAGAGTTTGGCAGAGAAAAACACGGACCACCAAAGAGTGTGGCCTGAATAACCTCTGGATTAAAATTAGCAGTGATTTTATTTTTTTTTTTTTAAATACAGTGGTTCTAAAAAGAGTTTAGATTTCCCAGGTCTTATAACCAGGAGGAATAAGGAGGAAGAAAAAAAAAAAAGAGAAGAAATTAACACAGGACATAGACTGATGATGCAGTAACTAGAATATTTTTGGCCAAGGCAAGTATTTGAAGGAGTAGACAAAAATGGTCAAATGGAAGCAGTAAGGTAATCCTGCACAAAGGAAGCTTAAAACTGAAACTAAACTAACACCCTCACCTCCCAAGTCCTAAAACTGCTTTTCTTTACAAAATCCCACTCCCTAAAGAATGAGAGCTTAAGTATTTTCAGTAGTTTTCCCTCCAGTTCAAAAATATTTAATTGTGCTTTCTTGCCACGCAATTCCTTAGTTTTCTAGGTATTTTGGAAGAGAATGGTGCCAGGGGACAAAACCAAAGGACTGGCAACAGCAAAAGCCTGCAGGGGAGGCCAGGAGGACAAGGATGTGAGAGGAATAAATTCCACAAAGACCCTTTGGCTTCCCTGTCCCAGCAGACTTGCAGGAAAGGTTGCAGACAAGAGATCTCTGAAGGATGGATCCCACTTCAAGGCAGATCAGCTTCAGCAGCATCTGACTGAACAGCATCTTAATTTATTGTTAGTTTCTAATGTAATGCTGATGAAAGTATGTATAAAACCACTATCTGATCATACCCAAAACTTACACAGCTCAGTACAAACTGATACTCTGGGCTTCCTATCTCAATTCCATGAGAGATGCAAAATAAAAGATCTATGGATGTGTAACATTCTTGCTGGCTCATCCAGCCTGAAGGGCTATTGCTGGGCTGGAAAAACAAAAACAGTCACAAAACAAAGAAAAGAAAGAAAAAAATTCTCAGATCAGCCAACAAAAAAAACCAAAACCAAAAGAAAACCTACAAAAAAACAAACAAAAAACCCACCAAAACAAACAAACAAACCACCACGAAAACCAAATAAAAACCAAAACAAAACCCCACAGTTCCTCACAGACTCTACGTAAGTGTAATGAGAAAAATGCAGGGCCAACCACTTGAAAAAAAAGAACACAACTGTGTAACTTCACTGTATAAATTTTATTCTTGGAAATTTTTAGCTCAACGGAAGAGGCTGAGAGGTGTGCAGAGCAAATGCATTACCAATCTCTCATTAAAGATGGATAAAATATTATGCAGTGAACTCCTCCAATGAGCCCAAAAATTCAGGTTTCAGTTTCAAAGTGCTTTGTAACTTTTGTTCTGTGAAATTTAAACACTTGCAAAAGCTCCAGGAAGATGATTACAATAATAATTTCTACTCTTGCAGTCCATCTACTGGAAGAAGAAAAGTAATTTCTAAAAGATACTTAATCCCCTGAAGACCAGTAGAACTGCTGCAATTTTTCTAGTGTCACAAACTATCCTCCCCACCTTTTTCTTAAACAAAAATCTATCACTACTTTCTACATTATGCTCAAAACAAACTAAAACATAACTAGAGAGAGGCACTCACAAGATGCCCTTTGAGAGAGCAAACCAAAACCTGACACACAGATCAAGGTGGGAACATGGGAAAGTTCCCAACAAAGAGACCAAAGCCTCTGGCAATGAGGCACCAACCAGCAAATGAAAATAGAAAATAATGTTCTTAATTTCTTCTTACTTGTCCAAGTAAACTAGCAGGGAAGTAGAAACTTCTGTCTCCAGACACGGGGGGAAAGGACAGATGCAGTTCACAGCCTGGGCTTTCTCCTTCTGTGTCCAAACACAAGCACAATTAAATTACCTTTCTTGAATTCTTGACAGTTGCAATAATTCCATTAGTAACATGCTGTGGATGAGAAGGCCTGTCTGTAAAGTGGCCTTGATTTCTGGTTGGAACTAAATGATGTAAACTCAGATAGCATCTTGAACAAACAGCTGGAATGCTGCTGGATTCAGAAACTCCCAAATAAATCTATTTGACAGTGAATTTACTCCTCATTTAAGTGGCTCATAAAGAAAAGCTTATTTTACAAGGCATGGGTCACATTATAAAATTAACTCACTGATCATAGTCAGGACTGAACCAGGAACACACCTGCCTGTTTCCAGCTACTCTAACAAGTCCTTCAGTTATGCCAGACAGGAATGTCTCAAATAAAGACCATTTCCTTTTCTATAAAGGATAAAAACATTACCATAAATTTATTAATCCATCACGTTCCAATAGTCAGCAATATCATACTGCACATACATGGACACCATGAGTGCCTCAGTTTAAAAAGAAATAAACAATATAAATCTTAGAGGCTATGGAAGACTTCAAAGAGATCTTATGTGGTGCAACACAGGCAGGAAGCAGATTTAAAGAATATGGACTGAGTAGAAGACAGCAAAGAAGAAAAAATAAAGATACATATATACGTTATGCCTCATGCATAAATTTAAATATAAATTTAAATTTGAATTTCCGATACTTTTTTGAGCCAATTGCTTTTTCAGAAAAGTAAAAAACTACCTGGCAATTAAAGTATTTCAAGCAGGGTAGTAAAAGCTTGCTTGTAACACACCACAGAGTGTAGATATATGCAATTCCTCGAGAAAAAAACTGAATAGGTTAACACATATCCCCTGGAAACAACTCAATATTCAGTAGCCATTCAGTTCTCTGGAGTCATTATGCTGCTGCACGAATACCTTCTAATAAAAGGGTTTGCTATTACCATAAGCAGATACATTTTCATTACTACAGAGCAAGATGAAATGAATCAGAAAAATTAATTCCCGTTGCAAATCTCGTTTTTCCAAAATCCTCCTCCAAAAACTTAAGAGGTAAACTGTTTGTACAAGGTTTTAGAGAAAGAAAAAGCACAGGTCTCAAAAGATGATGCTCCCAGAAACAGGGTTGGTTTGTGATTCCACAGTTTGGAAGGTCAATACATCCTAAGCATCATGACCCAACTCTGACAGGTTGACTGACCCCCAGTGTGACTGTAGCTTTGAGAAGGCGACTCCACAAGACCAGGACTTGGTGCCACAAGTGCTCCATCATGTGTCAGAGACAGAACACAACCAGGTCTGTCAGGAAGACAGCCAAGATTCCCCTGCTCCCCACCCCTCCTTGCCAAACACATGCTGGCAGGCAAGATTTTGGGGGGGTGGAAAACAAACTAATAGGAAAATGGAGCAAGGGCTGAACACACCTCATGCCATCAAGAGATTCCAAGGTGGGACAAGAGGTAGAAAAGTCTTCAGATGCTGGATCAAGTGATACAGGATTAGAAAAGCAGTCAGGATAATCAGGCACACGAAAGCTGTTCAAGATCCCAGGTCAAAGCCCAGGTGTCCTTGGCTGTACAACACCAGCCTGCTCGTGGCAAACACCAGCACTGCAGCAGGACTGGGAAAAGGAGAGCAGACCCAGCAGAACCCAAAGAGCCACGTCTGCAGTAACTTTTGGCAAGTCAGTGTGGTGGGTTAACCCTGTCTGGGTGTCAGGTGGCCACCAAAGCCGCTCCATCACTCCCCTGGAGCCTCCTCCCCTTCCCTCCCCACCCACCCAGGTGTCTGCAGAGCTGTTCCTCTCACTTATTCTCACTCCTCTCTTCTCTGGTTGCAATTATTTCTAAATTATAACTTTTTTTCTCCTTCTTAAATATGTTATCACAGAGGTGTCACTACCACCCCTGTCGGGCTCAGCCTTGGCCAGCAGTGGGTCCATCCTGGCATTGGCTCCAGGGACATGGGAAAAGCTTCCAAAAGCTTCTCACAGAAGCCACCTCTGTATCCCCACTGCTACCAAAACCTGGCCACGCAAACCCAACAACTTTGCTTTATCCTCTTCCACACTAACAGCTTCTTAAGCGAAAATTAAGCTGTACTTCTTAGTTTAAAATGTTATGTATAACCAATTTCATCCATTTTCATCTTTAATTTATAAAGAACAACATTCACATAAAGTAAGTGTCAAGGCTGCTTTGATATGATTATGTTTTTTTCACTAAATACCCTTTTATTCATAAGCTAACAGTGAAAATTTGAGCAATTAGTCCACATGGACCCAAGAAAACTAAATAAGAATGAAAATTTCAGTACTGACTTCATTTAGGGTATTAAAAAGACTCATTTTTAAAAAAACAGATATCTACAAAAAGTAAAATTTCTACCCAGCAGAGCAATATTTCCTATGTACTCATCAGAGGTCATCTGCACAACATTTAATTAGTCTGGATTGAATATGCTAAGTGTGAGTTACATATGGTTTATAATGAGGGTATTAAGTAGTAAAGGGTTTCAGCAGTCTCATTGATGAGTACCAAAGTACTGCAGTTACAGAAAAAGAGACTAAAGAGAAAAACTTCAATACAACAAGGGGAAAATATTAATCATCCCATTGAGGACATTTCCTCAAAATGTGAGCATTTGCTGCTCAGATATATAATATTCAAGAACACCAACCACTGATGAGGTTGCGGGAAGAGATACTGAAAATTAATTTACCAAACAGGAAACTAAATATGGTAATTTAGATCATGTGCTTAAGGCAAAACTGCAACACTTTTCTAAATATCTCTGGCTGAAAATCAAGGTCGCCTTTGAAATACCCCAGAAGTTCAGATCACCCTAGTTACATACCATGGCAATTTATAAAACAGTAAAAGATAGTTAAAAAATCTATTTGGATCCATTAAAAGGTGTGCACACAATGGAATCAATATTCCAAGAAATTAACATAGGAAACAAAGAACAAAACAACCCAAAAATATCCCTGTATCCATGCCCTGAATCCTTTGAACTGCAAACAAATCAGTCAACCTTCAGAAATCTGTACTGAAGGGAAATGGAGCAAAACCTGTCATTGCTTTTGAGAACATGGATCTATTAGAATTAGGTTAATTAACACCTCAAAGCAAAATCTTGTAATTAGGGTATTACTTTCGTAATCAGGATTATTTTATATGCTTTCCAACTTTTGCAGATTGATGACACGCAGCAAATGAAGTTAATGAAAAATTAGAAAGTAAGATTTTCACATCGCTCTCGAGAACGAAGCTAAGATGGATTACAAACTTCAATATCCAAATTGCCTCCAAAGTCGTTAAAAACATACATGTTTAATCACAGAGGTTGTGTATCTGTTTTCACTTTTCTCTGGCAAATCTGATCACTGACAAAAAACAAGGAATCCTGCTCCTGCTTCCTCCCCGATTCATAAAGTGAGAAATCCTATCATTGCAGTTTTTTGTTCTTCCAGTAATTATCTTCCCAGTTTTATAACTCCTGGTGGACCTAAAAAGCATGTCCTAGAATTGCTAAGGTTGGATGTTTTAGTTTCAGGGTGTGAATCCGATATTTGAGTTTAGTTTCAATTAGAACCATGGAATATTATTTACGCTGTAAGTGCTACCAGAAATAGACTCAAAATCTATACTGCCAGTAAATTGAAGACAATTTCCTTTTAATTGATAAGCCTTTGTATAGATGAAATGCATCCAAAGTCTTTAGGTTTCCATTAAAAGACAAAACTGAAATAATTCATATCATTCTTCTCTGATCTCCTTCCAATTTGTCAACAGCTTTTTTGAGAAGGGGGAATCCTTCCAATAATAGTCTCATGAATGCTGTATTATAATGATAATGCTGCCTAAATTTACTCTGTATCCACCAGCTGATCCACTTAAGGATCATATCTATGCTACAACAAGCTCACATTCAGTTGGATATCAGAAAATTAAAAACATTTTTTCGAGCTGCCTGCCTGTTAAAGCACTCAATTACAATACAAAAATATCCTAGACTTTGAATATCCTAGTGATAGAAATTATTATATTAGCACTTATATCTGCTGCAATCATCTTGAAGTCTTTATTTTGAAGTCTTCAATTCAACCACTGGAAAAAATATGTCAAACATTTTTAGTAAATAAAACTATATGATACCAACAGGAACTTGCTTATGAGCCAAAAAGAAAATCCATTACTTCTTTTGTAACAAGGCCACTGGCTATTAACTATGCAATCATCTTTGAAAACAGAAGCTGATATACCTACCTTGCTTTAATTAGCATTTTGGACACTAAAAAGAAAATGCTGTAATTTCCCAATATAGTTGTTGACCGCAAGAAATTTTGGAAGTTACAAAGTGTTCACAAGATGTTCTGAAAGGAAACCCAAAACACATAACTGCTTTTTGAGAATCACCTAAAAATGCAACCAAAGCCGATTTTCCTTCAAAACTTTTATATTTTCCCCTTCTACAGAGATGACCCTGATTAAATCAACAGGATTGTTAAGAACCTGCTGAGCTGTGTATTTGTGGACAGGAAAAGGGCTCTTCAAGGACACAAGCAGGAGAGAGACATTACAATAATTAGTTTGATCTTCTTGATTTAGAGTTTGGAAATCCCAGGCAGGAACACCATTCTCTGAAAACTCTTCCATGAAACAGTTCCTAGAAAACCACGTACAAGAATAGAACAGGGTTAGGAAACTGCCTAGACAAGTTCCCAGTGTGTTATTTGAGGAGACAGGAGGAAGAGTATCAGGGACATCCCCAGGCTTCAGTGACGCAACTGCCTGCAGAAATTCTTCCCTAAACTTACAGAAAAGTGTCAGCCAGGTTGGGGGGAGCTTTGAGCAACCTGGGATAGTGGAAGGTGTCCCTGCCCACGGCAGGGGTTGGAACAAGATGATCTTTAAGGTCCCTTCCAACCCAAACCATCTGTGATTCTACAATTCCACGAAAGATTCAACCAACTTCCCCCTTCCCTGATCTCTACACTTCATTTCATTTGTTCTTGCAACAAAGACACCAACTGGAAATAGCAGCAAAACTTCTCACAGTTTATTTCAGCTTGATCCTCAGTTCTCTGACTTTTCTTTTTTGGGTATGTATTATATTTCTTTTCAGTCGACGCATGAGTCCCATGAGAGCCTAATCAGCCAGGACAGGGGAAACTTTCCAGCAGTTCTCTCTCTCCTCAAGCTAAAACTTGGGTTTTTTGCAAGGATAACTAGTATCCCTGCTATCCAAGCAATGAGGTTTGGGGTTGGTATATTAATTATATGGGTGTGTTAATTATATTAATGCGCACACTGTCTACATAGAGCTCTGTTTCTCCACGGCGTAGGTCTTCTTGTCCCTGTGTCTTTTCTCTTGGTTCCACTTTGATGAGATGATTTCCGAACACTGCATCGAGTCAGATGGTTTATTTATTCACTGCTTTTGCAAAGGCAAGCAGAATATTTGCATTGGATATTGCAAGGATAGAGCATTGGATATTGGCACTGGATAGTGCAGGATCAGGTTGGACGGGGCTTGGAGCAACCTGGGATAGTGGAAAGTGTCCCTTCCTATGGCAGGGGGGTGGGACTGGATGGTCTTTAAGGTCCCTTCCAATCCAAATCATTCTATGATTCTATTAAATATTCATGTCATACACAGCAAACCTGCTTCATAAGGGCACACTCCCTGTCACACTGAAGGGTCGAAGCAATAAAAGCTTTTTTTTAAAGTCAAAGCTTTTTTTTAAGCTAAATTGTGAAGATTATGTTGTCTGTACTACAGAAAGACAAAAACACCTTCTGGTAACCCTGAACCATTAATAATTTCCTAATGATGAAGAAAACTGAAGAGTTATCAAACAGATGGAAAATCCAGCATTTAATAGAAAGAATTACAAATCAGAGCAGGTTCATTTTAGCCACGAGCTTTTCCAGTCACCGGTTACCACACACCTGAGATCCTCCCAGCATAACCTGCATTTCCAGCTATGACACACCAATAACAAATTTTCTCACCATTTCCACACCGGCTTGTGTGGCAGAATAGAAGAACAAGCAGCCACTATACTGCACTGCTCTGAGCTAAGCACCATTATTCCATAAAAACAGAACCTGGGAGTAATGGATGAGACTCAAACCCCTCCATTCTCCTTCCCACAAATGCTGACCTGCACATGCATAAACTCCAAAGTACAAGCACACACATAAACACCTTTAAACAGTGAATATAATCACTGGGAGGTACAGAGTGACAAGGTCCAGACCTTACAGGACACTACACACTATAAACAGTCTGCAGTTTTCAAGCAGGGGAGAGTAAAAATAGAGAGGATAAAATTTAGCTAAAGGTTTTCTTAGCCAACACAAAAAGTCTCCATGCTGAAGAGATCCCAACCAGAGCTGGCAGAGAGGCAGGGATGTTACTGAATCCAACGGCAAAGAAAAACTGTGATGGCCAGAGTGCAGCAGATGTTTCTTGCAGAATCAAATGGTTGAAAAAAACACCCTAAAGTAAAAAGGCAGCTGATGGTTTTTAGTTCAGAAGTTGTTTTAAGCGATACACAGAACAAAAACAGGACAAGAGGAAACAACCTCAAGTTGTGCCGGGGAGGTTTGAATAGCAAGAAAAATTTCTCCACAGAAAGGGTTGTTCAGCCCTGGCACAGCTGCCCAGGGCAGTGTTGGAGTCCCCATCCCTGGAGGGATTTAAAAGCCCTGTGGATGTGGCACTTGGGGACATGGGTCAGTGGTGGCCTTGGCAGTGCTGGGGGATGACTGGACTCAACGATCTCAGAGGGCTTTTCCAACCCAAACAATTCTATGGTTCTATAATGCTGGAGAAAAAAAAAGAGCATTCTGTTCTTACTCAACATAATAATTTCATAAAAAACATTTAAAGTTCAGTTGAAGTTAGAGAAGAAAAGTTCCATCTTTGTTTTCTGACACGATTCGACTTCAGCTCCCTGACGTGAAAGGCCATCACCTCATCCAAGCCAGGGAAAACTGGTGCACAGTCCAACCTCCCACACCGCCAGAAGCACCACAGATTTGAGACTGCTCTAGCAGGAAGAGTGTAAAGAGAAATTAGTTTCACTTCTGGGAGAATAGTCCCGTTCAGGTAAAAAAAAAAATTAAAATAATATTGACCTTACTGCACAGCTGAATGGAGCTTTTTCCCTTCGGTCTGTCATGGAAACCACGTAAATCCAGCTATCAAATGCAGTAATTGCTCAAAGATTTTGCACAATTACTAAAACAAGGGCAACAAATATCAGGTGTAAAGTGCTCCATTACCCAACTTTTCCCAAACTTGCTTGGAACAGGCCCAGACATTCA
Organism: Pseudopipra pipra; assembly: GCF_036250125.1. Taxonomy (NCBI): domain Eukaryota; kingdom Metazoa; phylum Chordata; class Aves; order Passeriformes; family Pipridae; genus Pseudopipra; species Pseudopipra pipra. Next base: position 72,520,896 of record NC_087552.1, read on the forward strand.
CCAACCCCCCGAAAGGGAGCTGTGTCCGTGCACAGCTGTGGTTCAGGTGCAGCTCTCTGACAACATTAATCAATAATATAATTCTCATGAAAAATAGCACACCAGATTTAGGGCTCAAATGCAATGAAAACAAGGTTCTCTGAATATAAATAACATCCAATTAACTGGAATGGTTGGGAATATATTTATCTTTCTTATGGCAATATAGAAATCAGCCCATTTTCCAAATACGCTGCACAAGGGATTCGATTAATCACAAGTTCAAGAAGAAAAACACAGACACGATTATTATTATTTTCTACATAAACTGCACTAATTAAAACTACTTGGAATTTTATCTAATGACTTGTTTATTTTATAGATACAGGCACTTAATTTTAATGAGTGATGCTATATAAAAAAAATACGCAAAATCATTAATCAATTTTTTTTGTCTGCCTTACAACATATTGTTCCCACCTTTAAGTCACTCTAACAGCATCTTAAACTTATTGGAAAAAAAACACAAAACATGTACTGCAATTCCAAACTGTCTTTTCACAGCAAATCTAGAAGGACAAAAATGTGTCATACTGAGGGAAAACATAATCAGTCACGAACAATCTGCAACAGCAACACTCACCATTATTTGTGTTATTGTTAAACCTCTGCAATAATAAATGACAGTCCAAAAATACAAAGATTCTAAAAGGTACAACCACTGCACAGCTCTGGTAATAAAGGTACAGCTGTAAACCAGCCATTCTGCTATTTAAAATTCCTGGGCAAAACTAACGAAAAGAACCACAGATTGACATTAGAAGATTTAAATCTTAGCAAAAGAGCAAATGTCATCTTCAAAAACTAGACACAAGTCCTTCATTTTTTTCATCCCTGTGTTCACATATCAGTATTTTTAATGTTTTTCCAAAAAAATAATTGCATGGATGTTGCTGGTTTATAGTTGGGATTTATTTGTGTGGGGTTTTTTTTTCTTTTCTCTCCTTAACTTACATAACTTGCATTTATATCTGTATTTAATTAGCACTCAAAACCACCAGAAACAAAAACAAAATATATCCCACCTCCTTATGGGCTCCAAAAGTTTTATTTTTCAGCCATACCTAAAATATCATGAAATTGCAGTTAAACCATTCCTAAAAATGTGATTCTTTCTTCTTATAAAGTCCATCCACAAATAAAACAAATAAATTTGCAAATAAAAAAAAAATAAAGCTACAATTCACTTGAATTACTGTGCATGAAGGTGAGAGTAAGAGGCAGTAACCCTTACTCTTGTAACATTTGTGAATATGTTTTAGTTATACACTTCCTTATAAAAATTTCATAGAATTAAAAATTTTAAGATTTATAGTAAATAAAGGTTGGCTGCTATAAACTCTCAGAAAAAAAAAAAATTAGCAATGAATACAATTACCTTATCCTTTCAGCTAATTGTGACACTGAAGCCAGAGAAAAGAAACACATTTCAATTATCAATTTCAATATTGCTGAGAATAGAAATTCTAATATTTTTTTCAATCACGTATTCCTTAGAAAAATCTCAAGGGCAAGTTGATGAAAGACATGTGGAAGGCATATCTTTTACTCTTTAACCATGACAACAAGCACTGGGAACACAAGTACCCCAGCAAGCTCCAATCTTCTTACATCTCTGACAGCCAGACAAAAGTTTTAATTAGTTTCCTAGTTCAGGGCTTCCTAGAATAAATGCAATTCTGTCATTTCTAATGTGTTCTCACGATCAGTTAATGGATTTTAGGATTTTTTTTTTTTTTTGCCTCCAGTTCAGACAACCTTCTTGTGTTATAATTTCTTCTAAATCAATTCCTAGGTTATCCATATTTTCTCATCTGGAACACTAATGAGCCTGTCTAAAATTCAGTTTTAATGCACCTTTCTCTTCTCCTGACTCACTGAGGTGTTCTTTTTCAAACTCACATCACATTTCTGTACTACTCTCCAAAATTTCAGTAGAAGTCAGTTGATTTGCCACCATTTGAAAATCTGTCAGTCTTGTGCCTATATATACACTGAGTTCAGAGTCAGTTCCCAAATAACACTCCCCCAGATAACAAAGACTAAATTATCACTTTTGGAGTTCTAGGACTTGTGTACAACCATTTCCAGTTTTCCAAGCATTCCCCAAAATCATACACAGCTTGGAGAACAAGAGGGGTGCTCTGAATATTCAAGGGTGAATGCCAAATAAAGTATTAATTTCTCTTGGTGGTGCTAAAAATCACAGCATTGGGCAAATTTTGGCTGTACAGGACTCGGGATGTCATCAACTCCAAACTCCTGGTCAAAAATCCTCTCCAGCTCCCTGATAGGAGGCTGTAGCCAGGTGGGGATTGGCCTCTTCTCCCAGGGAACAAGAGGCCGGACAAGAGGAAACAGCCTCAAGCTGTGCCAGGGGAGTTTCAGGCTGGACATCAGGAAGAATTTCTCCAGTGAAAGGGTTGTCAAGCACTGAAAGGGGCTGGCCAGGGAGGTGGTGGAATCCCCATTCCCGGAATTGTTCAAAAAACAGCCAGACGTGGCACTCAGAGCTGTGGTTCAGTTGACAAGACAGGGATTGGTCAAAGTTGGACTCGATGATCTTGGAGGCCTTTTCCAACCTAAATGATTCTGTGATTCTGTGAAAGGAGGGCTGCCTTCAAAGGCAGATCTGGTTGCTCAGGAACTTTTGCAGCAAAGTTCTGTTGCATTTTGGGCCATTAAATATCTCTCTTCTATCCAGTGACCCATATTTAATGACTCACGGCAGAACTTCCCATCCCTACGGTTTCTTTGCTAAGCAGCTCACACATGAACCTACAAGCAGACCTCAGACTTCAAAATGAATGGGATTAATTTATTTATTTGCCACGATAAAGTTTCAAATTAGATGTTCTCTTTAGGAAGGAAAATTGCTTTGAAACTTCCTGAGGAGATCCAAATCTCTGCACGTGGAACGTGCACATGGTGTCTTGTGGAGGCTGTCACTGCACAGGCAGATTGCCATCGAAGCCCAAACAGGGCTAAACGAGATACTATTCTTGACTTGACCAGACTGCAAAAGCAATTTTAGGCGTTGCAAAAAATAAAAAGCCTTTAAACTGGGATCATCGTTAACTTATCTGAGAAAAACAGAAAGAGCAGCTGAACAACTTCGGCTGAAAATGCGACGGATAAACACAATCTGAAGGTAACACATTTCTCATCACTTGAAGCTCCCATGGTTATGTTTGTGTGGCTCACACAAAACATGCTTTAGTCAAAGATCTACCGGATTAAAGTACAGGGAAATAAGTAAAACTACTTATTTCTCTAATACAGGAAATTAAACTACATGTTCAAAAAGGGGGGGTTATATGTTCATATTATCTAGAAAACCATGAAAAGAAGAAATCAGAACGAAGATATTCATAAACACTGAATAAAGCAATAACCCCATAGTTCTCTTGACAGCATTTTATTTTCTCTAGTCTTCTTGACAAACTGCTGAAATAGAAATACCTTTTTCCTCATCAAAACACAATCTTGAGAACCGAAGTTGTCATCGTTGAAGAAAACCATGTCTTGTAGTTCAGCTTGTAATTTCCTGATTTAAACTTGCTGAGGCACTCCTTCAAACACAAACCTAGCTAAGCCCAGTTAATCCAAGCAGGTTGTGAAACTAAGAACTTACAATGGCATTTTAACTTGTTGGCTGCTGGATTCTTCTCTGGGCAAGTTGCTGGAAAACAAAGTGAAAAGAAAACACAAAATTCCCTCACAGAGCACCCAGTAACCTGCTCATCCTCCAGTAGGTTGTGGTGCACAGCAGCTTCAAATGCTGTACCAGTGCTGGTAACAGAATAACTGAGCACTTGTAACCTCATTTTTAGCTAGTTTTACAATGAATTCAGGATTTTAGTCTGTCTTTCACATCAACAACAAAGTTATGAAGGTTTGTAATGAAAGTTAATTACCATGTTATCACCAACTACATGAAATGAAACATCTCTCTGACTTTGAGTCTGTAATATGTGTACATGGTTAGAGACTTTCATGTTCAGAATATTGTGGAAAAATAACTTTTTTTTTCTTTTCAGAAACAAAGAAAGAAGACTAAGTATTTCTTTACACAGTGACTCACTTTAGGAGCATAGGAACCATGCAGATACATCAATCTGGGGGGGAATTAAAGAAGATTTATTCTTAAAACAGAGACATCAAGTCTGTTCTCACACTCAAATGAAGGCCTGCATTTCTGTCCTGCAGACCAATGTCAAGATCCACAATGTCAAGATCCACAATGTCTACAAGAAAACTGTTAGCACCAGGTGGATGGACAGATGGGGATAGCTGACATTCATTTTTAATATGAGCATTCCTAGAAGAAAAATGACTTCTGTATGCATTTTAAATAATGGAGCTTCCCATCTTGAAGGTTACTAAATTATGTAACCAGTTTCCCATTATTAACATCAGCTCAGGAACAGAAAGGCACCAGGCCTCTACATCCTCCCAGTGATGGCAGCATGAAATGAAACAGGTTTTAAGGGTTTCTGCAATTTGGTTGGTTGGTTTTTTTGGGGCTTTTTTGAATCTGTCTTCCGTGGTGCAATAACAAACCAGGAGCATGTGCTCAGTCTTAGACTGACTGTTTCATGAATTTCTAAATTGCTTTAAGATAGACCTAAGTAAATAGTTGTTGCTACTGTATTCCTGCTCAAGCTTTGAGACCATAAATTATTTAGAACAAGAGCTCCCAAACATGTTTGAACAGAGTTTGCCACCAGAGAACACGAACAAAAAACTGCTCACGTTTTTATCATCAAATATTATTAAGATAATTATGTGAAATGAGTAAATACAGCATCAGGATAAGGGAAGAAGCAAAACAAGCCAAAGACACTTGCCTGGGTAACGAGTGGCTCCAGCAGCCTCTCCACTGTGAGAGTCCTGATTTCCAAACTTTTGGGGTCCCATTTCAAAATGATAGGTGACGTTGCAGAAGTCATACTCCCTGGAACACACAAAGTTACACAACATCCATGAAAATTATTAGTGTAATATCCAAATACTGCATACCATTTAGTTAGAGAATAAATATATACATTCACATATAAAATAAACCTCCATAATTTTGCTAGTGTTCCTCTACTCCCAAGAACTCCCAGGTGCACCATTGCCGTACCCTCTGAGGGCTTAAACATTTATATTCAGGATTCTTTTTCCTCCTGTAGCCCTTAAGAACAGACACTCCAACACCACAGCAGATGGATATGTCCTGAAGGAACTGCACCCCATGGAGGGTGCATGCAGGGAGCAGGTTTATCCTGAAGGAGTGCAGCCAAAGAGACAGAATTCAAATTGGTGCACGGGAAAAGTGTGAGGAAGGATGGGGAGGATGTAGGACTCCAGCCCCTGGAGCTGCTGGCTCATGGGCTTGGTGAGGAGTTTTACTTTAATAGAGATATAGGGGTTTTTTAATACCTCGAGATGGAGTCAAGAGAATAAACCACAGACTTGTTCCCGATGGATCTCTTTATTAATTTAGGGGAGCAAACAAGGGAACTTGGCCAAAGTTCAAAAGGACACCACACAAGCTACACAAAAATGTTTCGCCACAATACTGACTCAGCATACACTATTAATTCACAACTCTTAAATCAAAATCCAACCAATCCATGACTCTTCAGTCAAGATTCAATAAATCCACAACGCTTAAGTCAAGATCCAACCCCTCCAGCTCCAAGCCACCCTGAGCATCAAGAAAGGAGCAAAGAAAGAGAAGCAGAGGGGGCAAGAAGAGAAAAGGAGAAAGAGGGAGAGACAGATCATAGAGCTACCACTGACACTTTGTAGAAGACCAGCTCTCACGTGTCCAAGTGGCAGGGCTGTGACATGAGGCAAACAGGTGCCTGAGGTTTTATCTGCTCTGGTCTCCCTGTGGACAACCCCTCCAGTCGGGGCCTCTGACCCACCACTCACTCTGGGCTTCCAGGTCAGTGTGAGGGCACCATCCTCACTGCCCCAGTCTGAGCTGGGTGAGGAGCTCCAGGAGCTGTGGGGTGTTATAGTTTTCCCGAGCTGCCTTTGACTGGCAGCTGCTCCAGAGTCTCCCTATGTGGGCTCCAGGGGCTGCCATAAGGGACATGACACCACCCGACCTCCGTGAGGTTGCACCCATCCCTTCCTCCTCCACACACACACACTCCCCACAAGGTGGTTCTGACCCAATAATCACTGATCTGGTGTCTAACAGAGTGTCATGTCTGCAACCCCAAAATCCCCCTGTGCTGCTCAGAGTGGGAGAAGGAAGCAGAAGAGTCAGAAGTGGAGACTGGGTAAAAACTCAGGGCGGAGGAAGGTGGTTTAGATTTTGCCCTTTTCTTCCCTTGCAATCCCACCCTATTTTAATTAGCAACAAATTTTAAAATCATTTTCCCCAAGTCTGTTTTGCCTGTGACAGTGATTGGCAAATGATTGCCCTGACTTTGAGGTTTCCAAACCTATGAGGTTTCCATCCTATTTCCTCCCCCTGTCCCCTGTCAAGGATGGGGAGGGAGGAGCAGCTTGGTGGGCACTTGGCTGCCAGACAAGGTCAGCCCACTCACATGTGGAATAAAACAAATTCAACAGCTCTGTTCATGGTTTTGAACAGAACTTCCCCACGTTTTTCAGCGTTTCTTAATGCTGCATCAAAAAGAGCAGAACTCATTTAAAACCGAAAAGGATTCTCCAGACCACCTGAGACTTAAAAGCTTAAACAAGGCCTAAAATGAAGGCAACAGCAAGTTGCTGTCAGATTATTTTTTTTTTGCCATTTCAGGTTTTTATGCAATTTTCTAGACAGTTGACTTCATTTTTGAAATTCCAGGTACAGAGAAGCCCAGCTGTCAGGTTGTAAGAGACAACAAATGCACCTCATTGAGCTGGAAAGTGATTTTGTAGAGGTATTTGGTGACAGGCAAAGCCACATGTAAACTAACTTGTCAATAAAAAACAAGAAGACAGAAAAGTTTGATGAAAAAATGTTCATTTTAAGTAACTCTGGTTTAAATACTTACCTCTATTTTAAAATGAAAATTAAAAAAAAAAAAAAGGCCAATGAGAACTCCAACAGGGAAAGATAATCCAATAGTATCACATTGGACATTGCTTAGGTGAGATTCAAGTCAAGCCCTCAGAATACAATATTCCAAAAGTTTTAAATTGTTTTCTTCAGAAAACCATGTTTAACCAACAAGGTAATTTAGGTAATAAAACATAAAAATAAATAAATAAATACTCCACCACCGCAATTAAGTGAACACAATCAAAAGATATTCAGCTATTGCTCCTTGAGTCACAATCCACTTCATAAAGCTCTATTCAATAAGGTGCATTCTCAGGACTCAGCAACATTATCTACTACCTACAAAATAGATTCTGCTGCTTTATTCAGGAGAATGTCTTGACTGATTACTATCAATCGAAATTAAAGTCTCTGCAAAACCCATTCATAGGCTGCAAAAGATTCTGTGTCAAAATATTTGCTCAAAGAGAGGCAGATCAGAACTCCTTAATCAATGTATTTATAAATCACTTATAAACCCCACCCTCCAGGTCTTCTTATTTGCAAACACTCGGTGACAGAAATATCTGATAATATCCAGTGTGTGTGCTACAATCATTATTATTCAGTTTCCACCCTTCTGCAAAGAAATCCTTAGGTTTCATGTCAGTCCCCCAGATGCGACTAAAGAAAACTGCCAGACAGTTTCTGGTTGCTCTAAACACGGCTGATGTGGGAGCCAAGCCCTTTTTTGCAGCAGACAATATTTATTCATCTCTCAGAACCGTTTCCTTTTTATATAAGGATGGTTGACACTCCAGTTGGCCTCTGGATTCAAAAAAATAAGTCTGAAGTAGACAATTATTCTAGTCAATAATTTATATGAGTTATGACACTTTCAAATGGGTCACATGGTCTTTCTTTTTACTAAGCTCACTTTTCCCCACTATTACCATGAGTACTCAAACATACACTTGTCATAATAAAAAAGTAAATTCAAAGCTGTAGCACAGTCCAAAGCCCACAAAAGCAAATTAATTTCAGTGGATGACAAGCACACAGGTGATACCAAAGATAACCTGGACAATCAGTTGTTACAATCAGAACACGGCCTCAGATTCAACCTTTACTACAAAATAAAACAAATATCCTTCAGAACTCAATATAAAAGGGTGAGCAATGCTTTCAAATACAAAAAGATATATACGAGAAAAAGCCTTATTAAAAACTCCTAAGATAGTTTTTTTATTTGCAAGAGAATCTACCCCACAACAGTAAATAAGTAAAAACAAGTCAAATTAATGCCTTTTCCTCAACATTCCTCCAGCTGCTGTCGCAACAGCAATTTTAAATGACAAGACTAAAAAGAAGCTACTTGCCCAAGTGTGTGTTTATGAATAGATAGAATATTTCTTCCTTGACATATCTACAGTGAACTTCCCAGACCAAACAGGTGAACAGGGACTGCTCAGCTGGATAAAGGACAGGATGCTAAGAATATCTTACAACTATTTGACCAAATAATCCCCAAACAAGCAGCTTTAAGCACTCCAATGAAAACATAAATTGCTTCATAGCTTACACCTGGCTTGGATTGTGCAGTACCTGGGAGGAAGATAACCTCTGTGAGCAGAGGATAATGGCATCCCATAATATTTTTCATATAAAGATAAAAGTGTATTATGGTAGAGAGAACATTGGCAGATGTAAGTAAAAGATTTCCTTTCCTATTACCTTCTAGACTAGACTGATACTACTATTTTCATAAAGAGCTTAATTTTTCTCTTTCCTCATTTATTGTCATACTGACCACTTAGTGTCATTTTTTGAATGCTCAGCAACACATTTAGGAAACCAATCCATTCCTTCTTCCAAATGGGAAATGAGGTTTCTTGTCTGAGTCCCTGCCTCTGTAATTCAGAAACGTGTACTGATTGCTCTTCGGGGTAAATCCCATGGAATAAAAATTCACTTGCTGATTTTATGACTGCAGAGTTAAGGAAACATTTTTAGCAGAAAGCTTCTGTGAAACTTAATCTCTGTTTTTCACCTATGTTTTCAACAGGCTGAGTGTGATTATTAACCCTACATTTTAAAACTGATATTGTTAAATAAGGAAACTATGTCAATAGTGCTGTAATAATACTGCTATAGAAGTGTACAGACATTGCACTCCTAACCCTGAAACCATCTTCACACTTTTTTCAAGAATATATTTAAGGAATTCTATTGCCTAACTTTGTTTTCCTCCTTGAGCATGTGCCAAAATGTCTCTTTAAAGCTTTTTAGCTTTTCCTAAATACAGCAACAGAGAAATGTCTCTATCCAGTTCAGTAACGTTCAGTGTGAACATTTGTTCAGGCAGTTTGTCTTAAAAGCCTATCTGTAAAGAAAGTAAGTATTTACTTTAGTAAATGCTAACAAGCATTTACTTGAACAAGTGGAACAAACAGATTCCTACATTAGAGCCAGATTCTGCATCAGTGGAATTCTTCATTTCATAACAGTCACTAAAAAATCTGACCCCACACCACCCCTATCACCAACCTTTTCACACAGCAGGACTTTACTTTTTTGGAACATTCTACAAAGCCAAACTATTCTGCACGTGGAATTGTTTGTCTGTCACACCACAATGTAATGTTTTCCTCTACAATAGATCCACTCTCCTTGTGACTGGCACAGACTGCATTCCCATGGTCAAAGCCGCTCCCAGGTGACAGCTCAGCTCATTTCTCTGCTGAAACTCCAGTGTAACAGTAAAGATATTTTAAATCTACATAAGCAAAAGCAACATTTTGCTGAAGCAAACTGATAATCTTTTAGAAATAGAAACATTGCCAGTCTTGAGCAGGCCTCCAGTTATGAGTCCAGCTCAAGTCTGCAATGCAGAGCAGTGCAGACATGAAGGGCAGATGCTGAACATTTCACAATGAATGAAGTAAAAACCCATTCTTCCTGACTCACAGCAAAGCTGCAGGATTAACCTGGTGGTAATACTAGATTGGCAGTGCTGGCAGCCTAAGTTTGTACTTCCAACCATCTATTTGCTACTGGAAGGCAAATAGTGTCATTAGTGTAAGAAGGATGTCCAGCAAGGTAGAAAATCAGTAAGTTGAGAGGAGTCAAAAGGCAAGATAATAATGATTTAGCCCACGTTTCCAAATAGTAAATTTAAAATACTAAATTTAAAATACTAAATTTTTAATAATAAATGTACAATACCTAATGCTTCAAGGCATTAGGAGTATTAAAAGAAAAAAAAAAAAAGTGCTTTACAAATGATTCTACCCCATCAGTCACCACCTCAACTTGCAGTCCCCCTGTCCAGGCTAGCAGGGCACTTCCACACGCTTTAAACCCACCTGACTTTCCAGCTCAGCTCTTCCTGCACGTTTGTATCCTTTGCCCTGGGCAACAGGGCTGTGGATTACACCAAGAACATAACCTGGTGGGCCACTAACTAATGCTACAGAAGGAAAACAAGTGTTCAGCCCCCCACCTGACTTTGGAGCCACATGATGACAGCACAGGTAACAAGCCAAGCTCCCAGTTCAGCAGCAGAGATGGAGGGCAGGGCAGCCCCTTCAGCAGCAGCACGGACACAAACTGGTCTAGGGTGAGTTAGAAACTGAAAAAACAGTCTGTGATTCCTTAGTTCACATCCTAAGATTGAGAACCAAGTCAAAACAAACACCTCCCTGCTCGGAGACAGAATCCAGAATTCCTTACAGCAGGATACACAATCTCTTGAGACAGACACAGAAACAATCTGACTGATCTCACAGACGTTTATGTGCTTTACTGGGAGCTGGAAGTCTAAATATGTAATGGCTGTACCCTCGAGTCTGCCTTCAGAGCATAACAGCGTTTGGAGAGGCACAAACTGGCTGTGGATTGCCTTGTACAGGTACAGGATAAACTGGAGCACAGGACCAACTAATTCAGATATTAGAAATACCAAAACCACACGCAGTCCTAGTGAGTTCACAACCTGGCTGACCTGTCTGGCAGAGGGCTGCAGTGAGATATATATATATATATATATTTGTATGTATGTATGTATGTATGTATAAATACCTGGTGTTATATATAGCTGAGAGATTCTGTTACCTTACATTTATCTGCAGTATTGAGCAATGCAGATGTACCTGTGCTCTGACCTGAGCAGCTGTAAAGTGTAGTTGCCAGAGCTCTGATACTCCAGGGATATCCGGGTTTCCAGCACTATTCCCAACCCATTTGCCCATTCTCTGTCTCTGCTAACACAGGAATACAAATAGAGACAGAAGGACAAAAAGCAGCAGAGCATAAGAACTGCAAAGCAGGGAAATAAAGGGGAAATACTAAGAGGACACACACTAACAATGAGGAGTAAAAGTGCAGTGGAAGAGGGAATAGAGAACATCCCTTTCTGCAGATAAAAGCACTTATCATTAGTCAATGACAGCCCAGGACAGCCTCCAGCAGATCTGGCTGAAACAACAGGAGTTCAAAGGGGCAGTTCCCATCACCTTGTTTAAAAAAAAGGAGAAAGAAAAAAGAAAGGGAAAAAAAAAAAAAAAAGCAGTGCAGGATGGTTTGGAGGAGTGTAAGGAATATCTATCTCCACATCTGAACATCAACTTTTTGACATACTTATTTGTATCATGAATGTGACTCTTCTCTCTTCTTTCCTAAAACTTAGGCAGGAAAAAACAAGCCAAAAACTAAACCTTTAGGTCCCACTCCCAAGCTTAACCCCACAGGGAATTTTTAATTTGAGCTTTTCTAGGCTCTCAACTTCCTTTTGGATCTACAGCCCTCTCCCCTTCCACTAACCCTCCACCTCCACGGTGGGGTGAGATCCTGGTTTGGCCTCAGCTAAACAGAGTTCTTAAATGGAAGCAGCCCACGATGCAAACTAAGATTTCTAACCATAAACCGTCAAGTAAGGAGGGAAAAGGCCTTGGGAAGGGGAGGATTACCTTGGTAACAGAGCCAGAGGGTCAGAGCCCGTGGAGTGCCCCGACAGAGAAACGGGAAAGCTAAAAAAAGGCGATGACTGATTCACACTTTTCAGTCACATTAACCAGCTCAGTCTTGGAGGCAGCAGCCTACACCAAGACCTGACTTAGACGTGAGGGCAAATTGCCCCCAGAAATCCAAGAGGCCACCAAGAGCTCCCAGGGAAGGTGCAAGAGCAGCACAAGGGGCAGAGGAACAGGGAGGTTCCACCCACACCCACCTGCAGCTGCTTCTGCTTTAACCAAAAGCGATAACTGTGTTTCAAAATCCTGTGCAAAGCTACATGCAGTGTCCTAATCGTTTTTATCTACTATGTGGCTCAGAAAAAATAATTCTAGTTCAAAGGCTCACACATCTCCAGCTACGTTCTGAGTGCCTGTTTGGGCTCCCCCACCATTCAACACTCAGGTGAAGTTTGCTACTGAGTAGACCCTCACTCCAGTGGGGTGTTAGATACAATGTCCAATCCTTAAAACACCTAAAATTCAAATGGTTGCTTCTCCATGAGTAGCCTGGTGAACTGGGGAGTTCTATCCCCAGGAAGGATGAAAAATAGGGTTGTTCGTATTTGTCTGCTCTAATAAATACGAAGAGTGGAACGATGTGAAAAGTAATTTACTCCAAGATCAGCGCTCATAAAGTGCTTGAAAGCTGCTTTAAACAGCCATACATGAAATTCCTACATTCAAATAATTTATCTTGCATTATTTATGTAAGCATGCTTTTTTCCACTGAATGACTTTTACAGTCAAGGTAGGGGAGTTTCCTAAAAAGCTCAGCGAAATAGAAGATTTTAAGGAATCTGTACCAAAAGATTGTCACATCGCTTCTGCACAGCCGTAGATTTTCCCACAATTGGCTCTGTATTCACACAGCTCTTCAGCACCTCCTAATAAAAGTCATCTCACAGCTCTGGACGTGATCAAAGCCTCTGAGCTCCCTGCTGCTGGGAGGCTGGTTCATGTAGGGTCACACTGCAAGCCCAGAAAAACCAAAGGATTTGAAATCAGGTCCTCGGTGCAGATCCTACACTCTGCATTCTCTCTATATATTTTCCCCCAAAATGATGCAAATTTCTACATTTAGCAACATAATAACTGTGTAAAATATTTAGATTAATGGAGATATGATCGATTTACATAAGTGACCCTCCTTTTTAGTAATAAACCCATAACTTTTAAAAAGTTTCTTCAAGTTCTGCTCCTTCTTAAGGAAACACTAATCACATATCTTGCAGGAAAAAAGTAAAATAATAAACTTTTTTTCACTGTATCTATTTTTTTGTTATTTTTCTTCACTGTATTAACCTGGCATTAATAATACCAGGCCATATTTTATAAAAGCAGAGAGGTGTTAAGAATATTTTGTTCAAACAAACATGTTTGCTCCCTTGCAACACAGAATTTGTATCACAAATTCCAACGGTTCTTCCCTGAATTTGGCTCTAATCATGACTTTGCAAGCCTCTGCTTCTGCATGTAGGGGTCATCCTTTCACTGCAAGTATCCTATTTACAATTCCTCATACTTGGAAACTACAATTAACCTCACCTCTGCATTGCCCTGCAGCTGTTCCTCACTCCTCTGCAATACAATTCTTTATTCCACAAGACCAACCACTGCTGCCTCCAGATGAAACAATTTACAGGTTTTCCTATGAAGAGTCAAAGCTTTAGGGGTTTTCGAGCTTTTTTTAGTTTGGTTGGCTTTTTAAGAAACTGTTTCCCTGCCAGTTTCACTAGAATTGCAATACTGTAGGTTCCATCTCTCTACACATATTTCCCTTTCATTAAGTTTTAAATAATTATTCATGATTTTAATTAAGAGTTTTTTGCTCTTGTTCCTACAGGTGCATCACTATTTTCCTGCACTGAACAGAATCTTTTAGTTATCTGAACTACTACAGATACAACTGGCCCAAAGCCTGTAAAATTTTGCTGTGACAAACTGGATGAGAACAGTCACCCTTGGAAAGTCTATAAGCTTCCATACAGTGGAGAAGGAGCTGTTCCCATTTCCCAGCTCCATAATTAACACACTGAATAGGAGCCCAATGGGAGCACAGCTGGAATTCTCCTCAGTAATTAATATTAAGGGTCATTAATAACCTCTTTGAACGTTCCCACCAACTTCTAGATGTTCACATTGTCTGGTATCTGCAGTTGTCCAGCTGTTCATCCACTGATTCTGAAAATTTCCTAAAACTCTTAAAGAATTTTATGATCTAGCCTTGTGTTCATCAAATCTGCTCTTTTCTTAAACATTTCCCAGAAAGTTGCTCTATTCCTACAAAACATGTCTTATCATTCTGATAGAAGCCACAGGTACCATTCCATAATCATTTACCACTAATCAAAAAAAAGGACAAAGTAAAAATTTGCAATGATAGGCATATATTTTAAGAATAAGAACTAAACTGCTTAATTCTGCTTGATCACTTATTGTTGAGAATTTTTCTGACATTATTCTTATGCTGATGGATGCTTTAAACAAAAGCACAATGCACAGGCTGCCATCTGTGATTGTATCCACGAAGTTTTACCTTCCCCAGCTGTGTGTTCACAGGATTTGCCGTGGCTCTGGTAGTTGAGAAATCCTGAAACACAGTGTGGCATAAGAATTGCGTCACCATTATATTCTGAACTGATTTAATTGAATTAAAGATAATAAAGGTCTGTGTTTCCTATTCCTTCATTCAAAAAGGAGTGATGAAGACAATCACGGGACACATCGGATTTCTGATGTAAAAGATGCCATCAAAGCCATAACAGTGCAGATGACATCTTTAATGATGATAACTTAACAAAAATAATTTTTAAAAAAGCAGATGTTTCTCCCAAAACTTACACACAACTTTGGAAAAAATGTCATGTAGAGAGAGACAAGACTTTCTAACAGTCTTGACCTCACCTTTTAATCTATCAGTTGGACTGATCTTGATTTTTTCTTATTTTTCCTTAATATGCAGAATACTGAAGACAATCCAGAAAAGAAGCAAAAAAACTTGTGCCTTTGCTTGAAATTTGAAGACAGAATTATTTCAGAACAAGGCTGATGATTCAACATTAACCTCTTCCAAAACGATGGGAAAAGCAGACACTTGAATATGTAACAAACTATTACATGGAGAGGTCACAAAATTATAGTAGGTATATTTTAATGAAGAGAACTTTAAAAATAATAAAAATAAAAAACCAGACTCCCCAATCCAGGCCAAAGTACATTAAAATCCAGTGAGAGAAAGGTGAAATTAAACAGGTTCTTAACAGAAATAAACAGCTTCCAAAGTATTTTTAAATAGGGAAAAACTATGTATGGGGAACAACTTGCAAGAACCTGGGATAGATTTTCTATCACTGCTGATTTTAAATTCAGAACTTCACTGTGTCACAGATAAGGATTAACCAGAACTGCCCTCATTAAAAGATACGGTGCCTGTTATGCAGCTGATTACACTGATCACATCTCTTCCTTCCAGCAGGCCAAGCTGGCAAAAGAAAAAAAAAGCAAAGGAGGGGATCTGGCTTCATTTCAAAAAGTTCTGTACAGCCAGTGAACACCTTGAAGGTCATTTTACAGTCCCTAAAAAACAACAAGGTTTCCAGATTCATAAGCTGCAGCAAGAACTAAACTCATCTTTTATGGAACTGAATTCCAGAACCCTGGAACTCCAGCAGTGAACATCATACAACCCACAGCACCACCTACCACTAAGATGATAAGCATATAGATTTAAGAGTTCCAATTAATTACAGATGTGCCAGAATGGGTCAGACAGGCCATGACATCAAGAGATTTATGCTCCATGACAACATAATTCTTATAAACTGGAAAGGCACTGGCACTGACTGGTGCAATCCACTATTTGTTTAAGATCACACATAAATACAGAAAACTGGTTGGTCACAGAATGAACAGGTGATTTGTTTTAAGCAAAAGGGTCTCCACCTTCAGCTAAAGGGATTATTTAGAGAATCAAGAGATTACAGAATCATGGAATAGTTTGGGTTGAAAGGGACCTTAAAGACCATCTCATTCCAACCCCTGCCATGGGCAGGGACACCTTCCACTAGATAAGATTGCTCCAAGCCCTGTCCAACCTGGCCTTGAACACCTTTCCAGATGGAAAGATCACAATGTAGTGACAGTTGATATTTACATCATACATACAGAGCAGTAGCATAAAAACTTACTATCCCAGTAGTTGATTTCTTAACCACAGCACTATTTTAAAGTTTCCTCTTCTATGCCTTATTGTAATGCTATAATACAAAGCCAGTTTTCAAGACAGTAAATTCACTTTATTTGTCCAACACCCATGTCTTTAATACCTTCACTGTTTGCTGCCAACACAACAATGCACGAACATTCCTGGGTTTTACTGAGGTCTTCGGGGTAGGATTAAAGAAAACAAAGCAAATAATTCAATAGTGACAAGTGTCATCACAGTTTCTCTTCATTGCACAGGCATGGAGAGTATCCAGTATCACCATTTGTCACCATGGGATGTTCAGTCTACAAGCCTGAGTAGTTTTCTGTTTTGTTCACTGTATTGCAGTACCCACTCAATAGGTGATCCTCCTGCTCCCACTAATCCACGGCATCCTATCACTTGTTCTGCTGCCATGTACAAAGCTCTCTAAGCTCATCCCTTGTGGCTGTTCTGTTGTTGTTCAGTTGGTTTTTATTACGTGTTTACATGCTACTCTTTAAAGTCCCTATTTGTCTTCACTAATTCCACTGTGTCACACTAATTTTTTTTCTCAAAAAAGTAATTCTTATCCCTGCAGCTCCAGCTCTGTAATGTCTGAGAGCAGACTGATGTGGTTGTTTCTCATCTACTCAGCAACTCTGTTAATACTCTGGTTTCAGGATATCTAATTTATTATCTTCAGTTCATATTTTTTGCTTTCTGTGTAGCAATCATAACTAAACATGTTTTTTCCCTCACCTATTCCATGAAGGAATCAATCATGCCAAGGACAAAGGAGAGTCTACTACTTCTACTACTTCTCTATTCATAGATTTCATGATTTATTCATACTTTTTTTTCTGAGATGTAATCCTGTTGTCCTCTTAACATTAATTTGGAGTCCACACCAACATGACCTGCAACACCTGCAGAACATAAATGGCTTTTCAGTAAAATAGCCTTTGTGCTTTTTAAAGGCCCAAGGTCTCATTTTCCAAACCAATTATTTACTCATATTCATGTTAACATCTGAAATATTGGGGGGGAGACAATAACAACAATAAAAATATCACACAACCTAAAAAACAAAACACAAGGGAAAAAAAACTTAGCGGCAAACCAAATTTGCAATTTTTCAGTTGTCATCAATTGGCATAGACGAGGATGTGTCAACTCCACCAACTAGAACTTCTACAGTCACTGTTCTAGAAATGTTTAGAATGTTTTTTAATTACCTGCTGCTATCTCTGATAGGACCACAAGTGAACACTTGTGGTCAATAAAATTAGTGTCCAGTCTAATACACCTACAGTTGGTAACAGATGGAGCGAACTTCTCAGATTCATCACTGACTGTAATTGGGCCCTACATCAGCCACTACTCAGAGCCACATCTGCTTGTAGCTTTTCCTTCCATTAAGTGAACAAAAAACACTACAAAAGCTTTGAATTAGTAAAACTGGATTTTATTAGAACACAGCCTGGCCACCACCATAATGAAAATTCAGGAAGAGAGAGTCAAAATGAATCATTTCAAATGCATCCTTCTGGGGTTGAGTTTTTCCTTCTGCCTGCTCTCAGCTCCAGCACTTTGTGGAGGTTTGTTGGGCAGCAACATATTTTGCTATGTCCTTGATAGCCTGAAAAGTCCAGTTTCACACTGCTATAACACATCTGTCTGGGTGTCTATTCTTTACTCTTAAGAAAGAATCAGGTTTCTGGTAATGCTACAGGTTCCACACTCACTTCTGTATCTCATCCTGCCTTCCTGACCCACCATACACTTAGAATTCAAACCACAGATTGTTCAACCTTTAATTTTTTCCTTTACTTTCATGTACTTTCCCTCCCCTCTTCTGTTTCCGAGAAACCTGTTTACTGACAATAAATTAATTGATCTCAGGGCTGAATATTGAACTGCAAAATGCCAATCCACAGAATGCCATCATTTACCTGTTTCTCCCTTTTTCCTTCCTTCCAACCAAACAAAAAGCATAGGGCAGCATTGCTTTGAAGTTCTTACAATGGCAATGAAAAAGATAGATTAAATTTAACTTTGATAGATGTAAAGTGATAAAAAACCAGGAGAAAGGACCAGGCTCCTGATTGCATACATAATGATTGACTCTGAATTGGTTATTAAAACCCGGGAATGCAATCTGTGATTTGTAATAGCTTTATGTAAATTCCAGCTTAACACAGAGTAGCAACCAAAAATAAAGTGAGGAATTATTCTGAAAGGAAAAGAGAACAAACCAGAAAACACCATTATGCCATTATTAATCCATATCATTAATATGATTTAGTCATCACTTTTCTACAAAGAATATTGCACAACAGAGAAATACAGTGGCAACAAGGATGATCGAGGGCTTCATGGAAAACTAAATAGATTAAAAAGTCTTCATAGTGCAGAAGAAAAGACTGAGGGGGGACACAATACAGCCAACAAATGCCAGAATCACAGAATATCCTGAGTTGGAAGGGACCCACAAAGATCATCGAAGTCCAACTGCTGGCCCTGCACAGGACAATCCCAACAATCCCACCACATTGTCCAAATGTTCCTTGAGCTTTGGCAGCCTTGGGACCATGACCACTGCCCTGGGGAGCTTGTTCCAGTGCTCAGTCACCCTCTGGGGGAAGAAGCTTTTCCTAAGAATAATAACCTATAGTGCCATGGATAAAAGGAAACAATCTTTTGCTTTTGTCTTTCTCAATGAGAAAAACAAACAAACAAACAAACAAAAAAAAAACTGAAGCGTCAAAAGAAAAAAACAAAACCTTTTTTTAAGTTATCAGGAAAGGTTTGGGAACTCCTTTGTCACAGTGCAAGAAGTTTATGTCAGCTCATAAATGAACTCGATGCATTCATGAAAAGGAAAAGAACACCAAAAAAAAAATTACAAAACAAGCAAAAAAGCCCTCACAGACTGACCTGAAGCTACTGAGCTTTGCTGCCTGAGGCTCAGAGGGGAGTCCAGAAAACCACCTCTGAGTGCTTTCTCCACACTTTTACTCAGAGGCATCAACCATTTCATCTCCTCATTAAATGGAGATTAAAACTGTTGACACCCCAGCCCAGTGTCTACTCTGGTACAGAAAGACAAATCACTTAGAGACAATATCCAGGAAGATAAGGAAACCTCCAGGGTACAGAAAATTGGGCCAACTTTCAGGAGTGAGATAAATCTACTTTCTTTCCTCTTCCTCTGTGACAAAACAACCAGGGCAACCAGGTGCCAAGCTATTAGATCAGGAATAGCTTTGCCCTGACAAGGCAGATCAGGAATCCAGTAACCCAGGAGATAGTGAGGGGAAACACAGAGGTGACAGCTCCAATCTGCCTTTCAAGCATGAGCAGCTTCATTTACCAAAAGAGGAATCACTCAGCTTTGCACACAGGCACTCAAGAAAATTACTTCATATCACAGACCTACAACGTTCCTGGAAGTGAAGAGTCACTAGTGAGAACTCCTGGAAGTGAGGAATCACTGCTGAGAACTCCTGGAAGTGAGGAATCACTGCTGAGAACTCCTGGAAGTGAGGAATCACTGCTGAGAACTCCTGGAAGTGAGGAATCACTGCTGAGAACTCCTGGAAGTGAGGAATCACTACTGGGAATGACAGGCACAGGGAGTAACTCCAGGGTTGAGCTGAGCTGGTGGTGGTGTTTTCTCCTTCACTATCTGTACAGTGGTGCTGCTGTCAGTGCCCTCACAGCATGAGGAGTTAAGAGGGATGTTCAAACAACACTCCATGGGCTACTAGTGCCAAAAGGGATAGAAAACACCCCAGGGAAAATATATATGTAGATTACATACATTATAAATTATCTGTTTGTTAGGCAAAAAGAGAACCCTTTTCTTGCTATCCACAGGGGTACCATACATCCCCTTGGAATCATAGAAATAACCTCCAAGCTCATCAAGTCCAACCTTTGACCAAGTCCCATCATTGCAAAGTGCCACCTCTACTCGTTTTTTTAACACCCTCAGGGACAATGACTTCACCACTGCCCTGGGCAGCCAGTGTTTAACCCCTGTGTCAGTGAAGGATTTTTTCCCAATACCCAAATTGAACCTCCCCCCATGTAACTTAAGGCCATTTTCCTTTGTCCCCTTCTCTTCCATGTGCCTCCTTACAGCCAGAAAATATAAAAGCCCCTTGTCAGTCAGGTTGATCAGGTTGATCAGCTCCTTACTATCAATTTTAGTTTCACAGAAAAAAAGTCCTATTAAATCAAGTATTAAATCAAGTATTCACAATTTTTATGCACTTTTTCCATTCTCTATTCCCAGCCTTTAATGGACCCTCAACAGTTCACACATTCCCAAAAGAAGCAATACACATTTAAATCCTCTACACTACTTTCAATCCATGATGATCTCGCACAATTACTTAATTGTAAGATAGCAGCTAATGAGGAAATTCAAAAGAAAGTGAACTCATTTCAAGAAATAGGATTCTATTTAACAGCATTTAATTACTTCCTCAGATCACAGAAAGGAACTCATTCATACCACCAATTAATTTTTTTTTTTAATATAATCAGGGCAAACTCTTCTGAAACCAGATAGTAATAAGAAAATACTTTCCTTTTGAAACTTCTTTTTTTAAAATTTTTGTGTTTCATGGATAGACAAACATCCCACTGCAATATTTGAAGATAATATAACAGCAGTTTAGTATCTCCATGAAGAACAACCCCAGAATCAATACAGGCTGGGGGATGAACCGATGGAGAGGAGAAGAGGAAGAAGGACTTGGGGGTGTTGGTGGATGAGAGGCTGGACATGACCCAGCCAGTGGCACTGGCAGCCAAGGAAGCCAATTGTGTTCTGGGCTGATCCCACAGCGTGTGCAGCAGGAGAGGGGGGGATTCTGTCCCTCTGCCCCGCTCAGGTGAGACCCCTCCTGCAGAGCTGCCTCCAGCTCTGGAACACCAACACAGGAAAGGCATGGAGCTGCTGGAGTAGATCCAGAGGAACACTGCTAGGAGGAAAGACAATGCTGGGATTCTTCAGCCTGGAGAAGAGAAGGCTCCAGGGAGACCTTCCTGCACCTTCCCAGTGCCTGAAGGGGCTCCAAGAGAGCTGGAGAGGGACTTTGGACAAAGGAATGGAGGGACAGGACAAGGGGGAATGGCTTCCCACTGTCAGAGGGCAGGGTTAGATGGGATATTGGGAAGGAATTCTTCCCTGTGAGGGTGGTGAGGTTGCCCAGAGAAGCTGTGGCTGCCCCATCCCCAGAAGTGCTCAAGGCCAGGTTGGATGGGGCTGGGAGGAACCTGGAATAGTGAAAGGTGTCCCTGCCCATGGATGGGCTTTAAGGTCCCTTCCAACTCAAACCATTCTATGATCTGACGATTCAAAATAGATGCCTTAGCAATAAATATTCCAGTTCATTCCTGGGTGACTCTTGTGATTTTCATTTGTCACCTTCTATGACATCAGTATAAAAGACATTGCTTTTCTCCAAATAAAAGCTGCTATCAAATTAACCCCCCTGCTTTCTTTTTAATAAACAGTTTCAAAAATATATGCTTTTTCCCCCCCTACAATTTACCTGAGAAACTTCCAACATATAAAAGACACCATAATCAAAAATATATCAGTAAACTACTATCATTCTAATTCTACAAACACACAAAAAAATTTCTTAAACTCTCACAGTGAGGGAAAAATTAATAATCTACAAGGTCATGGTATGAAACCCTGAATATTGAACCCTTCATTTGTTTGAAAGTCTTTGTTGGATATGAATTTGGGAACACCACCACCTTATGGCACCATAAGGAAACTTTAGAGCAAGGATTGGTGGCCACTGATGCAATCTGGGGAGAAAAAACAAGTTCTACACTTCAGTAGTTTACTGCAAATGAGCAAAGTAAATTAAAATAATAACTTAAGATAAATCTCAGCCATGCAAGTCTTGCAACAATATAATGCTTCTTAACAATGAGCACATTTAATCAAACCCATAAATTAATCCAACTTATTAACATATGCAAAATCCAACCCTGTTATACAGTTTATTACTGAATCAGACAAAATGCTAATCCCAGAAATCCACCATTATCTTCCTTACCTGTATGTAGCAATTTTTTTTTACAGAAACACAGGTTTGAAATCTATAACAACATAGGATAAGTTAAGGTATTATTTGCTGAAAATTAAAATACTGGAAATTAGATTTACCAGCCAGAGGCTTTTGCCAGGAATATGACAGCAATGCACACATGTGCATTATCGAAAATTGGGTAAGATAGTTCAACTTTATTATTATTTTTCCTGCAAAAATAATAATAAAGAATAAAATTTATAAAGAGCTTAACATTTTATTTCTATGGCCACCGAAATACCACACACAAAACCTGAGATCAAGAAGATCAAATGATGCCATTATATTAAATATTTCACATTATGGGGTAGTTTATGATGTGTCCTAGTCTTTCCTCTCATTTATGCTCATCTTAGGACAATGACCTGAAGGGCACAGACCTTCAGTATCCACCCTCACTTCTGCACTTCCAATGTCACCTTCTGCAATTCCTACACAACTCCCTTCAGACTGAGAGGCACAAACTTATCTCTTTCCGTTAATTTTTTGATGCTACAAGCATTCATGTCTGAGAAGAAAGCATGAAATCAAAAGAGATTTATTTTGTGGAATTAATTTTGATCCTGCCATCAGTGAGACAAGTGCATAAGAGGGGGTAAAAAAAAGATAATTTCTTAAATGTTCTTGATACCATCGATGTTCTAATCAGCACTGCTGTGTCTGACTCTCAGTCAGAGCTATCTATCCATCAACCACTGTTCCATTCTCTTAGAATGCCTTAAGATAATGGTTCATTTTACCAGCAAGCAACAGAGGAATGAAAAGTAGCTCAGTTCTCCTGGCCAGATAAAAGCCATACCCTGAAAGGACCAGCCACTCCTAGTTCCACTAAAATAAACTTAATTAATTTAAATGTAACATTTTCAGAAGCAGCTTTGTACAGAGTTGACCTTGCCCTCCTGAACAACCTTCTACACCTTCCTGTTTGAATCCCATCAATTGTGTCCTTTGTCACTTCAATGCACTATAGCTGTGATTTTTCCTTTTCATATCCTGTCCTTATCAGCTGCAAAACAACAAATATATCTCATAAATTATACTGTCTCAATGGACCATGGTGTAATTTTGCTCTGCTGCTGTAAACCGAAGCTGATTACAACTAAAAACGTAAGGAAATCTACAGTTATATACTAAATATTTAATTTTTCTTCTTGTGAGATAATATAAATATATTTATATGGCTTTTAATGGAAAAACTGTTGATGATTTAGGAATTATTCCACTTTTTTCTTTATTCTACTCTTCCCAAATACAAAGCACAGGAAAATGCAGGTGTATTTTTAAGTAAAGTAGGAAATTCAAGCTATTACTAGTAGGTGAAAAAAAATAGAAAAATGCCTCCTGAAATTAAAATGATCCATTGACAAGTTCCTTTTCATTTCCACATTCACCACAAAAGAACGTAACATATGGTTAAATTTTATCAGGAACACAAAACCATACGAGCCAACTTTCTAATAGAAAATTCCACATTTTTGTGCCTTTCACTGTTACATGAGAAGGAGCCCTCACTTGTTTACCAGCAGCTACACACCCTCTAACTCGTTCTCAAATGTTACAGCTCCCAAAGTGTTCAAACAAAATCAAAATCAGAAATTCCCTCTGATGGCCGGACAACAGAGTTTCAAACTCGCTTTGGTTCTAACAAAGTGATGTTGTCCTGGCAGGTCCCACCTGCCTTTCCCCCTCTCCTCTTACAGTTTTCCAGTGTTTCCTGGTTTTCCAGCCAGAGCTGACAGCGCCACAGCCCTTCTCTAATCTCACCCAGCAGGGATGTGACTCCCTCAGACTTGCCAAGCCGCACAGTCCCAGCTGAAATTGGATTTGTCACACGGGATTTTTCCATGGAGTCCACGGAAAGCCCAACAGCACACACATTGCTGATCCAACAGAACATTGCAGCGTGGAACTATAAAGAAGCCTGAATCCCAAAAATCTGAATCATTGCTCCTTCTTACAAAAATCTGATGAGTTCTTTGCCTGTAAGTTACCATTTCCTGCTATGCAACACGAGGCATGAGTGGTTAATTAGCTTTCCCCATATGCCAGCACATACGTAAAGTCCAATTATTAGCAGTGTTAGTTTACACAAATTACCTTTAAATCCAATATTTGCATACCTTCTGGTCTGCACAGCCTCCTCCAGAAAACAGCATATATGTTTTGGAAGATTTTATTAGATCTTTGGAGAGAGATGTGCTTTCTGATATTTAACCAAGTATTTAAATTGTCATTTGCATGACCAAGGTCATCTTCTCTTCAGCTGGAAAACTACCAGTTTGTCCCAGGCTCTCATATAGTGATTGAAGGGCACAATAATTCTGTTTCACAGGTAACATTATTTCTGCTCAATGCAGTACTAAAACTCATGAACGTGGGAGAGCTGGATGGAATTTCCAGATAAGGCTGAATGGCACTTCCAATTTCACTAAAACACAACAAAAGGCACAGCATTTGTCCACTCAAATCACTGAAATCTCCCTTTATTGAACTCTTACTCTTCCCTTCTTTATCAAAAAAACGAAGAACTATGTTTGATTAATGACTCCACCAGCCAGAGTGGAATCTTCTGGGCACATACTGGTGCCACAGCTTGATTTTGTAGGTAGCTACTTTTTTTATAACCTGGGTATAGGCTCCATAGGTAGTTTGTACAGGATAAAATGCTCAAAACGAGACTATAAGTAAAATACAGAGTCAGTTCTCTAATGACTATTTACTTTGGAAGGTATAAAGGGGAGGGGAAAAGTAGTTAAAATATGCCAGCAACTCTCAAAAAGCAAAATGAAAAGTGAAATTCTCATTGACAGCCACGTTATGAGCTTGGAGATTTTTCATGAAAGGTCCCAGGGCAGGGGAAAAAAAAGCTAAATTTCATAAAATAATAAACAGAACCAACCAAGGTAAAATATATATGTATTTCACTTAGGATTTTGGTTTCATAAACCACTTCAGCTTTGTTTTATGCTGTATAACTCCCACAGAAACTACCGAGTCATTTTCTTGTACTGCAGCAAAATGCATTAATTTTTTTCCCAATACATCTGCTGGGGGCTTTTTTTTTTTGTTCTCCTTTGCCAACTGTGGAAACCTAAGACTTGGGAACCAAGGAAACATCTGAGCAAGGTTTTGGGTGAAAAGTATTTCAGTATCTGCCATAGATACACAGATGCTTACTCATGCCAAGATGTGAGAATGGCAATCCCTCTGTAACACAAAAGAAGCAATCATCTGAAAAAAAAGGGACCACACAGAAGACAACCTTGTACCCAAGGAAACAGAACAGCAAAGTATCTCATTTTTCACACCAGATTACACAAGCAGTTACAAATTCTAAAGGAAGTATGCTAAAAGGGCTACTTTCCACTAAAAGAGAAAGGATATGATTTTACAAGCCCAATATTATGTTTTCATTCATGAAATCTGGGAACAGGGCCAGACCTGACTGCATACATTCCATCTGACCTTTCAGGAACATTTGTTTCGCAATGTGCAGAACCTCCACACTAATACATAACTTGGAACTGCACCACTAATGCCAGTCACAGACACCACCTCCCAGTGAAGCAGCAGTTATTTATAAAACCCTTCTGGGACCATCACCCGGAAAGAATCCGTCCCACACATCAACCAACGAGCCTGGTTGGCTACAGAAGGTGACAGTTCTGGATGCCAGTGATGCAATTCACCCAATTGTGTTGATTAACACAGAATCTTAATAGAGTGACTGAATAATACAGTGACTGTGTCCAAGAAAATATTTCCTCTTTTCTATGACTGTTCAGCTCAGTGGTGCCTGAATTTTTCAGCCAAGAAGAATATGAGCTTACCCTGTTACAACGAGGTGGCTGCAACCACAGCAAGGTCAAGCCAAGCTACTCGTGGATGGAAGCCATTGTAGCCAAAAGTAAAATAAATTGTGGTGACTGCAGAGCTCACAACTCCACAGTGCCCACATGGAAAGACACATCCCAGCCGGGATCCCTCATCCCAACCAAAGTCAGAAGCTTGCAGTGAGCTGTTACCATCAGAACAACACCTACACCTCACACTTACTGTCTCATTTCCTCAGGGACCTTTGGAGAGAAGCTCTAACACAAGTAATATTCCTTCTGGGCATATGTTAAAATGTTGGGATGCTACTGGCACAAAACTGGATTAGAAGCCACAACATTTTGATTCAAACCATTCTTAAGCTTTAGATTTTTTTTAGTAATTTCAAGATGTCACCTCACCTGTGCCATTCTCTTTTCCTTGTAATAAATAAATAGAAGGTTTCCAGTTCACCAAAGGACAGAGGAAATAAATTTGGGGTTGTGAGACATTCAACATTATGATTTCAGCTTTACAGGCACTGTATTATGCAAGAAAACAGAATATATAAAATTTAGAATGAAACTTTGGTGTACTCAAAATAAGAGGACTTGGTCACTTGAAGTGTTGGGTATCACATTCATCCAAAAAATAAAGGAGGGCTAATTACAATTACCCTTCACTATATCTAAACTTTCTAAATATGTAAAACTTTGTATAACTCAACTTTGCTAATGATCAGTTGTTTGGTTTTTTTCTTGTCTTGACAAAGAAATCTGGCACCAATTACTCTTCTGATAACATTCCATTGGTAAAATCAATGAAAAAGCACCAGAAATTTGGGGGACATTATTCCTTTAAATGTCACAGAACCCTAGAATGGTTTGAGTTGGAAGAGACCTCAAAGACCACCCAGTTCCACCCCCCTGCCATGGGCAGGGACACCTTCCACTAGCCCAGGTTGCTCCAAGCCCTGTCCAACCTGGCCTTGAACATTTCCAGGGATGGGGCAGCCACAGCTTCTCTGGGAAACCTGTTCCAGGGCCTCCCCACCCTCACAACCAAGATTTTTTTCCTAATCTCTAATCTAAACCCACTCTCTGTCAGTTTGAAGCCATTCCCCCTTGTCCTGTAACTCCAGGCCCTTGTAAATAGTCCCTCTCCATCTTTCTTTCATGTCAAGATTTTCATCCACCAAGTCCCTGTCCTTAGGGCTGCTCTCAACCCATTCTCTGCCCAGCCTGTGTTTGAGTTTGGGATTGCCCCAAACACCTGACCTTGCACTTGGCCTTGTTGAAACTCATGAGTTTCTCAAGGGGCCACCTCTCAAGCCTGTCACCTTTATAGCAAAGGCACAATTGAATGGCAATAACTGAAACAATGCATACAATTTATCATTCTTTTGAGTCGTAACATCTCAATAGAGTCATTAAAAACCTCATCAGAACAAAATTTAATGACCACTTACATATTACACGAATTTTAAAGATGAACCAGACTCGATTTGGATTTTTTTTCAGGTTTTTTGTCAGAACCTAATGACAAACCCGAGACTCCAATCTCAATGATATCTTACCATTCTTCACATTATTTTAAACAACTTTAGTTTTCCTTTTAGGCTCTACTTGCTGGTACTGCAGTCAATCCACATTTAAGTTCTAATTACGACCCTGAGTGCTGCAGATCAAGCAGCTTTCAGCAGCAGCTTGGCAATTCAAGGGTGTGTCAGACACAAAGGGATCTCAGAAGAGCAGGGATTTCTTTCTCCACTTCCAGCCCATGATATGGGCTCCAAACCTGCCTTATTGAAACCATGAGCAATTTTCTCAATTGCCTTCAATGGGAAAAAGATTTGAGTTCCCATTATGTAAGATTGATGATGAATTTATGGTGCCTTAAAGCACCAAATTAAGTGTGATTTAACCCTTGGTCTTTTTGAAAGCCAGCTATTTTTCTCCTGTTTCCCATTCTTTTTCTATTGCACACATACCTTATTGCTTTATTAATAATCTTTGGAGAATACTTCTAAATTTGGCGTATCAGGTGACTTGTCCCAATTCTTTCTTCTCTTAGTACCTCTCGAAAACTTTCTCAAAACTATGTTTTCCCATCAACATAGTATTTCAAAGACATGTTACTTTCTGTTGGCAGTTTCTGATCATCATAATTATATTTTTGCTTGTTTGCTTTAAAGTCAAGCATACACTGAACCTGGTACATTTATATGTTTGGAAATAAAATTAATTCTGTACTTACTAAAAAGACAAATAAACGAGAGGTCAGATTTGGATCTATTTTTATCTCCTTTATGATATCAAGCTGAGGGTTTGGGATACGCTTTGCAGAACTGAATTCTGGATTTCACATAATCCTTCACAATCACCACAAGGAATTTCTTCCTTGTTACAACATCCCACATTTTAGTACCAGCCATATGAATAATAATCACTCTCAAATTACAGTGCCAGATCTTTGTTTACTAACTTTGGTCTAGAGAGCTGATAATGTTGATTTAAGGAAACAAATCAGTCTCTATATGAGGAAATCCACATTACTGAGGACACTTGATCTGGATCCATTCATTTTAAATGCCAGGGAAGCAACTGCTTGAGGGGAGACCTGAACCTCAAAGCCTTGTGCTGGGTCAAGAACAACTTTATTCTTCCCAGCTCTGGAGAGAGCAACATACAAAAACAATAACTATAAAGTCAATGTCTAATGTGGCCTATTAATCCTATTAAACCAAATTTTCCCAGAAAATAACTTGTTATGCCACTAACACTGAAGTGTACAGTCAATTTGTGAGCATAAAACATAGTGCAAGAAGGGATGGGACAGCGCTAAGCAACCTAGAATTTGATGATTGTTTTGAATACTTCCACTAAAAGGTTGCCTTGAATTTTTCAAACTTTCTCTGTAATTTCTTCTGTTATTTAAATGCCTCATTGCATGCACAACAACAACAACAACAACAACAAAAAACAGAGAAAAAAGAAAGAATTTCCATAGCAACTATTCCAAGGAACAGTCTAGTAATTCAAACCATTCAATTTTTTGTACTTTGACCAAAGCTCTTCTTTGCCTAGGTGGGTTTCTTTATCTACGTTCAAGTGGAAATTGGTCACGAAGAATTTCATATTAACATATTAATAAAAACTAAACTTTACCAGAAGAATGTTTTGTGATTCCTAGAGAAACTGTGATTTTAAAGGTATTTCAAGCAAGAACTTGCTTTAATATTTGAAATGTCTACAGTGGCATCACGTAAAAACACAAACAGAACCTGTACAGATTTTTACACTGAACAAGACTTTTCCACAGCAAAAAGATACAGGAGTAAAGCTTTTGATTAAGAAGGCAAAACCTATATTTAGACTAATTAACTGCATTTTTTTTCATTTCCTTTTCCTTTTTTTTTTTTTTAAGATTAGATTTTTTTAAGATTTAAATAATTTTACAAAACCTTTAGGGATTTATACACTATCTTTGCAAGGTATTACTATTAGTGCACTATGTAGAGTGTAATCATTCTTTTAGATAAACAAACTTTCAGCCTCAAACATCTCAGAACAGATTCTGATTCTACTGTGACCAGAAAAATCTTTAGTATCATCTTAGGCTCAAAATATGGGATTTTTAGGCTTGTAACATCAGAGCTGACAACATGCACAATATTCCAAAATAAGCGCATTTCAGTGAGATTATTAATTTAAGATTCACCTGGCTATGCTCTTCCCTGTTGCTAAATATACTGATATTGGTTTTCTTGACAAGAAAAAGGGAGGTAGCTCTTATCAGGAGAAAATTCCTGTCCAACAGTGCAAATTCCTACTGCCTGTTCCAACTAGGGAGTTCCTCTAATTTAGGAATGAAGGCACATTCCAAGAACAGTTTTACTTACACATTTTTTCTTTCACAAGAAAATTCAAGCTAAACCGGTAAACCAGACTAGAGATCAGGGACAGAGGAATGTAGGCATCTCACAAGGTATTTTTTATTTGCTTATTTTTACATGACCTGCTTGTCCTTCTAACAGAGCCACCAGATTCATGACCAAAACTTCCTTATCCCTCAGTAAAGTCTCATGCCGTGCTTTGTTGCAATTCTGAACTCTGCTGAAGGGACCCACCAGTGAAGTCCAGTATTTAAACCACCTCTGTGATCAAGAGAGCCTGAAAGGAGTCACACTCGGAGCAGGATGCCGTGGGGAACAGCTGGCTGGAACCAGAGCTCAGACTATCTGAAGCCAAATTTCTCCTCAAGGCTCTAGGACTTCACTCCACACAACAGAGCTGCACATGGTGATTTGGAATGGGCAGCCCCTTCTTAGAGCATTTATGACGCTAAGCTGGGGGGGAGTGTCAATCAGCTGGAAGGCAGGAGGGCTCTGCAGAGGGACCTGGATAGGTTGGAGAGTTGGGCTGATTCCAACGGGATGAGGTTCAACAAGGCCAAGTGCCAGATCCTGCACTTTGGCCACAACAACACCCTCCAGTACTACAGGCTGGGGACAGAGTGGCTGGAGAGCAGCCAGGTAGAGAGGGACCTGGGAGTTTGGATTGACAAGAAGCTGAACAGGAGCCAGAGTGTGCCCAGGTGGCCAAGAAGGCCAATGGATCCTGGCCTGGATCACGAACAGTGTGGCCAACAGGTCCAAGGAAGTGATTCTTCCCCTGGACTCAGCACTGGTGAGGCCACCCCTGGAGTGCTGTGTCCAGTTCTGGACCCCTCAGTTCAGGAAGGACATGGAGGTCCTGAAGCAGGTCCAGAGAAGAGCAACAAGGCTGGAGAAGGGACTCAAGCACAAGTCCTATGAGGAGAGGCTGAGGGAGCTGGGGCTGTTCAGCCTGGAGGAGGCTCAGGGGAGACCTCATCACTCTACAACTCCCTGAAAGGAGGTTGTAGCCGAGTGGGGGTTGGTCTCTTTTCCCAGGCAATCATCAGCAAGACAAGAGGGCATGGTCTCAAGTTGTGCCAGGGGAGGTTTAGGTTAGATATTAGAAAGAATCTCTTTACAGAGAGGGTAATCAGACATTGGAATGGGCTGCCCAGGGAAGTAGCGCCCTCCATCCCTGGAGGTTTTTAAGAATAGACTGGATGTGGCACTTAGTGCCACGGTCTAGCAACCGCAGTGGTGGTGGATCAAGGGTTGGACTTGATGATCTCGGAGGTCCCTTCCAACCCAGCTGATTCTATGATTCTATGATCCCAACAGAGCGATGGTCACCCTGAGTTTACAGCCCTAAGGAGCTGTCGCAGTGACCCACCACCCAGCTCAGGGGTACAGGTCTTCACACAGACTGGGAGAAAAAAAATCCTTCATTCCCTAGGAAAACGTTCCAAGCAGCAGAACACAGCCTTCTTGCCTCTAAACCCCCTCAGTCTTTCTGTCCTTCATGGAATCACAGAATCATTTAGGTTGGAAAAGTCGTTCAAGATCATCAAGTCCAATTTTGACCAATCCCCACTCTGTCAACCAGACCAGAGCACAGAGTGCCTGCCATGTGTCCTTGAAGCTGTAGCACCCCCTGACTGTCCTTTTACAGATGTGCTACATAGAAAAAAGTCATGAAAAAAATAATTTAAAATCCCCAATCTGAAAAAATAAGAGCAATTAAGGATACATAAACAAAGTGATTGAAGCTACCTCAAAATTCATAATTTTTCAGTCTGAAAAATTTCTGGTTTTCAGGCACTAAAGAGTAGTGGTGGATGGTTTTTTTATTGCACTCATTGATAGATAGTGGCACTCAAATGCAAAGACATCAAAGCATCTAATGTTCCAGCAACATCTGAAGAAACAATTAGTTAATGTTGAAAGGGAAGTCTTCAATAAAAACCAAGACAAGGAGTATTTTTATAAGCGAATGAGCACAGAAACTGTTAAGTGATTAAAAGCACACAGACAAATGTGTTTACAGCTTCAGAAATAATCCTCACAGGTAATTAACTTGAGTACTGGGAAGGACAGACAAGTGACTGCAGAGACCTCAACCTTTGCTTTGGGCTGGCTCAGTTATGAAAGTTTTACCACATTTAAGTAGGATGTGTTAAAAATGACAGAAATTCATCTAAACCTCCAGAGGAAGTGTAAAGAAGTCACGGTAGAAAAGGAAAAAGAAGATTTGGCAATATGTCCATCTAAGAAGGATCACAAAGCCATAGAACAAGCAAAATTACTGACGGAAGGGAGCACAGAAGCTTTACAAGCAGAGAGAAAATCAGGGCACTTGAGAAGAGGATTCTCCAAGGTGTTAATTTTGTGCTTTAACCACTGATTTAAAAAAAAAATAAAATAAAAAAAATAACAGAACCAGGAAAACCAAATAAATTCCAGTTTATTCAAGTCCAAAGACCTTGAACTGTAAATTATTCACACTAAAAAGACTGTAAATAACGGTGACCTCAAGGAAAAAAAAAAGGAAAATTAGAACGTGAAAAGCCTAAGTATAGAAAGCACAACTTATGTTCTCTTTAATCACATCAAGCTCTCAGGCTACAGGAAGGCAGGAATGCCTGTCAAAATTAAACAATATCCTCCTAGCCAGGAATTACAAAATCTGCAAATACGTGGACCAGCAGCAGCACCACTGATGTCTCCACAAAGAGCAAAAATTAAAGCCAGAAAGGCCAAAAAACTCATTTGATTAAGCAAAACATCTAATTTTAATCAAGCAATCAGCAGATTACTCTAGAGTGAGAGGTCACTTAAAAATAACACAAAACAGAAATAAACACCTACTCCTGAGAGGAGTGGGGAGGAGAGGCAGGACCAAACAAAACCTTTTCCAACCTCACACAAAAAATCCTTTTAAAACATGCTGTTTTCCAGCTTCCCAGAGCGTTTCCAAATCCAGGAACACATTCTTTACCTAATGTGGACATTTACATGATTCAGAACTCGTGTACATACACACTGGGAATGGTCTGAATTACTGCCCATCAAATGTGCTCCCACATCTTTTATTCTCCTTGCTCTTGTTTCAAGAAAGAGCAGGTTTGGAAAAGCTTTTCCTCAGATTCTTCTACAGTGAATTCCAATGGAAGAAGCCCAAGGCCAGGCTAGATGGAGCTCTGAGCCACCTGGTCTAGTGGAAGGTGTCCTTGCCCAAGGAAGAGGGTTGGAACTGGATGATCTTTAAGGTCCCTTCCAAGCCAAACCATTTTGTGATTCTGTGATTCCGTGGTTTCTTGTCAGCAAGCAGTTTTTAAGGGAAGATTTGCAGTTAAGAGCAGAAAAATATTTTTCCAGACACATGTCCCTTCCCCTAAAATACAGAATCAGTGATCAGATAATTTGTGATCAAGCTTTGTGATGGATGGATTTTATTTTGTCACATTTAGGGAGGAAATAATGGTGGTTATTTTCTCTATTGTGCATAGCAAAAGCTGTTTATGGTCGTAAGGGCAGCTACAGGAAGGGCAAAAACTCCAAAACTTGTCCAGAGGCAACTGAAATATGGCTGGTTATGTCTTTTTTACTCAAAGTCAGACATATACACACCAAAAACTGCCTACAGGTGAGTCCCAACTGCAGCAGCGTTTGCTCCACCTTCCTCATTCGTGCTTGACACAGTTCTGGAGTGAAACCTGACTTCACTTCCCTGAAAGATGATTTTAAAACAATATAACAGGGAGTTTTTGTTAGCAAGTTATCAATATTACATTAAATCGAGCCTCGAAAATTAAAGTCAGGAAGATAAGAAGTGTCACTCAATGTCCTTGACACCCATTCCATGAGATGAGCCATTAAATCCGCACGGATCTCTTCCGTCGGAGCAAATTAACAAGATCCTG
The DNA here is from genome assembly GCF_036250125.1 of Pseudopipra pipra. NCBI lineage: Eukaryota > Metazoa > Chordata > Aves > Passeriformes > Pipridae > Pseudopipra > Pseudopipra pipra. The sequence goes on from NC_087552.1 coordinate 72,554,856, forward strand.
TTGTATTTTGAAGGAGGAATCACATCAGGGATCAGCACCAGGGTGTGTTGTCACACGGCACTTATGGCCTTCAACCACGTCAGGTTTAGAACTTCTGATCAATACAATGCACTTCAGCTCACTGAGATGAAAATTAATGAGCAAAACTAATTTAAATTGCAAGTTCATCAATTTATAATGAAGCTGGGGATAAAACCTTTCTTTTTTTTTTTTTCCCCTTTTTGCAAGTTTTTGGACGTTTTATCCAGGAACACTTTTGAAAATCATATTTTACTGGGTTCTTCTTCAATAAGTAATGTATTAAATGTTAAGCCAATCCTCAGTATATGTATTACCCCCATGCAAAATAAAGATAAAGGCAGAATGTAAAAGTGTCCTTTCTTCTCTGCAGGAGCTATTGAGGTCAGAACTCCATCTGCATTTATGTTTCTGCTTTAGAATTTATATCATATTTACATCATATCTAATTCCACATCTCCAGTCAAAGTTCAGGCACCAACTGGCATTTGGAAATGCTGGAAAGTTTTGTTTCTGCTATTCATTCGAGCATTTACAGTAAAAAAAAAAAAAAAATCAGTATTATAAACAGAAATCTACCATTTCTAAAATTTCAAGCATAACAAACACACATACTAAAAAATAATGTATAACTACAGATAACATTTGTTACACAGATTTAAATGATAAGAAAAATAATGTATTCATCCCCCATATATATTATATTAAATAAGATCCATTTAAATGCCAAGTTTCTGCATTTTAATTAAAATTTCCATTCAAAAGTTCAACCAAAAAGAAAATCACTCTATCAAATAACATTATCCAGCACTCTTTAAATGCAAATTATTTTAAAAAATTAAAAATTAGGCAAAGGAATTTAAACAGCTCCCATCAGGCAGCCAAACTGAAAGACCACAAAAGAAATGTAGAATATAACTACACTGGGTCAGTTTGTCAAGTTTTGACTTCTGATTTCAATTTTAATGATAGTATTTTCCATAGATACAATGTTTAGAATAAATTGGGTTTCCAGTGATAGACAAAAACTAATGTTCCAATGTGACTATTGTGGCCTCTTTACTTCCTTTTTAATAGGAATGTAAATGATAGATCATATTTAAATGCAAATCAACGAGTTTTAGAGGTCACTGATGGAGAAGAATGATTTGCCTCTCAGGGAAAGTAACTGATGAGGAGAAAAATGGAATAATCTTCTTTTTTTTTTCTTTTTAAATCACAGTTCTTTAATAGGAATGGGAAGTACAACAAGAACACCACAAAAACGGAGATACAGGATGTTTTTCCAGTGGTGATCCGTATCTAGAAACTGTGGAAAAGACGTTTGGAAAGACCATTTGTGATTAGAACAGACACACAAATTTGAAAACACTGTTTAAGGGGTAAAAATCCTGCGTTGTCAAGAAAATAATCTGTAAAACTTGATAGGTCTTTTCCCATTCTAATTGCTTCGATTTTGGGACTTGCAGATCACACACTACCCTGCAGCAAAACAGAGCAAGAAGTGTTTAAGACATGCTCTGCTGCCTAAAACATCAGCAAAAAATACCAGAAAAGAGCTGATCTCCTTTCAGATTCAAATTGTGGCTGCCAGCAGCATGTGCTTATGGTACACAGATTCCTTGTAGCATTTTTGTGCCTTTTTACATTATCTAATAATTAAAAATAAAAGCAGAGAGATAACTATTACAGACTTCCCTTGGCACACAAACAGGTTACCAAGTTCCATATCAAATATGAAACAAGTCCTTCATGTTTGTAAGAATATTACTAATCTAAACAAAGTGAAATTAAAAAGTTTTATCCACTGTATATGTTACAGAGAAATATATGTAAAGAAAGAAATAGATACAGTGAAATACTAATTATGCTATAACCATTTTTAGACAGGGTAAGACTTTTTTATTATTCTTTCACTACCTAAGAGTATCTCTATTAAATGAATCTTCGAGATTGTCAAGGAAAAGAACTGTGTTCAAGATTTATTTCTGTTATTTCCAAACATTATTCCACAGTCCAGGCCGGTGTTTATAGCTATTTCCAACCTTTACCTTCTTAGAAAAAAATGAAATAAATACTTTATAACACTCAAATATAGTTCTAAAGCACTGACTTGAAGTCATTGTGGATTTACTTAAGTTTAAGGGTAACAGAAATTCCTGGAAAATATAGCTGAGACAAAGCTGAGCAATAAATTCAAAGTAAGGAGTTAAGCACCTTTCTCACGTACGGTGCCTCCAAAGCAGAGGTGGGATAAAATATCTCCCTGCTGGCCTTTGCTTTCAGGTCCTTGTAAATTTGAGTTCGGCCACTCAGAGTGACAGCAGCACTTTGCCTCGTGTGGATTGTGGTTGGTTTGCATTAGAATCACAGAACAATTTAGGTTGGAAAAGATTTCCAAGATCATGGCGTCCAACCTGTGAGCAATTCCCAACTTGTCAACAAGACAAGGGGATTGAGAGCCACATTCAGTCATTCCTTGAACACCTCCAAGGATGGGGACTCCAGCACCTCCCTGGGCAGCCCCTTCCAATCCTTAACAACCATTTCAGTGAAGAAATTTTTCCTGATGTCCAACCTGAACCTCCCCTGCTGCAGCTTGGGGTCGTTTCCTCTTGTTCAGTCCCTTGTTCCCTGGGAACAGAGCCCGACTCCCTCCTGGCTGCCTGCAGCCTTTGTTGTGGCAGAGAAAATCATGGAATCACAGAATCATTTGGGTTGGAAAAGTACTCTAAGATCATCAAGTCCAACCATTCCCCCAGCACTGCCAAGGTCATCACTGACCCATGTCCCCAAGTGCCACATCCACAGGGCTTTTAAATCCCTCCAGGGATGGGGACTCCAACACTGCCCTGGGCAGCCCCTTCCAAAGCCTGACATGTGAAGAAATTTTCCCAATATTCAACCTAAACCTCCCCTGGCACAACTTGAGGCTGTTCCCTCTCCTCCTGGCCCTTGTTTCCTGGGAGCAGAGCCCGATGACCCCCCCCAGCTCTCCACTCCTGTCAGGGAGTTGCGGAACCAGAAGGTCCCCCCTGAGCCACCTTTTCTCCAGGCTGAGCCCCACCAGCTCCCTCATCTACTCCTGCTGCTCCAGACCCTTCCCCAGCTCCATTCTCTTCCCTGGATGTGCTCTAGCACCAAAATACCCTCCCAAAACTGAGGGGCCCAGAATTGGACACAGCACTTGAGGCGAGGCCTCCTCAGTGCCCATTGCAGGGGGATGATCCCTGCCCTGCTCCTGCTGCCTTAGAGAGCAAGGAGGAGACAGATTTTAACAGGAATGATTCAGAGAATTCCTAAAGCAGAACCTGGAGGAAGGAGAAAGGGACCTATCAACCTAAATTTCAATAGTGAGAGATTCAATAACTCCAAAGGTGGACGGAGAAAAATCTGTATGTCCGAAAATGCTGGGGGTGGGGAAGATGCTCTTTGGGAATCTTTTCACAGGCCAGTAGATTCATTTTAGGGGAGGAAATCATATCTGGGATCTGAAAACTGAGCTGGACACGAGGTACAAATGTGGGTACAAATGTAACCTCTAACTTTTGATTTCAAGAAAGATTCTCCAACCAACTCCCCTTACCTAAGCACCTTCACTTATGGGAATAGGGATGGTCCACTCAGCATCTCTTAATAAACAAGGAGGTACATTTGATTTCTCCAAACTCCCATTTTTCACACCTCCCAGTTTAAAAAAAAAAAAAAAAAAACAACAAAAAAACCCTCATAATAAAACATCTACATTTATACACAGCAGAAATGACAAATCCCCATTAAAAAAATGCGTGTTGGAAGAGAGCATGGATTTCTGGAGCAGGTTCTCCTGCAGTGCCAGGCTGCACTCCAGAGCATCTAAACCCACCATATGGCAAACAGTAACATAAACCATGGACACTCTGCCCAATATCCCATTTCTGAAACTCTGGAATAATACAGGAATAATCAGAACTGAAAGAGTGATGATTATTTTTTTTTCCTTAATATATGAAAATCACTATGCATCTATAAACTCCATATTCTACAGATCTGCCAATCTTTTCAATCAACAGACTAAAGGAAGAAAGGGAAATCTGTCAGAGGAGAAATTGGTTAAAATGCCTGACAGAAAAGCAAGGCTTTTAATTTTAACACTGATAATTACAGAAATTAAATAATGCTGGCAATCATATGATAATAATTATACACACACCAAAAAAGGAGCAGATTAAGCAAATTACTCAGAAAAGCTGTCTTATGAAAATACATATTTTTCTCTGTTTTAGACAGAAATGGTGATATCACTTTGTGATTATCATCCATTTCTCTTAGAAAAATGAATTTGTGATATCACTTACAGATTTCTGATCTACATTTTCCAAGAACATCAGCTTCATATCCACAGTCAAATAACAAAATTCAACACAACTAAAAAACCTAAAGGTTAAAAAAATGTCTATAGCCCAAAACTTAACCCCAATCAAAAAAAAATCCAACCAAAAAAAACTTCGGAAGCCATTTGTTTTTTCTTGAAGCAGAACTACCCCTCTGCTCTGAAGACAGGCTGGGAAATTTGGAGTTGTTCAGCCTGCAGAAGAGAAGACTTCAGGGAGACCTTAGACCCCCTTCCAGTGCCTAAAGGAGCTTCAAGGGAGCTGGAGAGGGACCCTGGACAGGGTGCCTGAATTATGGGAGCAAAATACAGAGACTAAACAGGTGAACTGCACATTGCAAGTCCCAATTTTTTAATTTTACACTTTCTGGTGTGTGCAAATTAACAAACTGTTATTAACCTGAGTCAGAACAAAACTGGTGGAGGAAGAAATGGGACTAAATTTCAGATGCCACTGAACTGGAACTTATCTAATGAACTTGCTGGTTTGAACTCCTGGCTACATTAAATGCTATTACTCTAAATGCTTAGAGGGATCTATTATAATTAGAAGGAGGGGGGGGAAAAAATGAAATCACCACTTTTTTTTCCAATTCCAAATTAAAATATTTAATACATCTGATACAATTATTTCTTGTACCTAATAATAGGCCCGGGATTTTCCTTTGCCAACCCCACAGTTAAATTTGCCATGAATTTGCCATCAAATCCACAGTTGGGCTCAGTGATCTTTGAGGTTTTTTCCAACCTTAACAGTTCTATGATTCTATGAAGGAAAAGAAGAAATCCCTCTGTCTCTAACAGCAACTGTCATTTTATTCCAGCTTTGCCTTTGCAGGTCTCAGATGAGACTTCTTAATCATTTAAGATCTTCATGTCACATAAAGAAGTTTGCTGTACCGACGGGAAATTCAGCATTTAGGCAAATCAGGAGTTCTTTTCAACCCAATAAATATTTATTTTTTTTACAATGAAAGACATTTACAGAAATATTACACGAATGGTCTCTGTGGTTTATTGGTCATTTGCTTATTTTCTGTAAATCATGAGCACGCTCTGTTGACTTTAAAGGTGTTTGAGAATAGTTTTTAATACCACAATTTCACCATGGAAGAGCTTGACTATACTTATATTACCCTAGAAATGGAAAATTAACTCTCTTAAACTTGCTAATTTGTAAACTTGCTAATTTGTATAATGGTTCTAAAATCCAATCATTTTTCTAAAAAGCAAATTTGACTACAGAGGCATTTTCATCCTTAACATTTAAATTCTTTTAACTCTGATAAATTTCTTCAATGAACCTACGTTCCCATCACACAAGCATGTTCTGCATGAAATCTTCCACAAAATTATACTTAGGTCATCCCAGATTTAGTGGGTGGGGCTGGGGGGGGTTAATATCAAAAATTAATGTAATATGTTCCACCTGATGATTTTCTGTGCCAACTTACATGTATAATTTAGAGGTCCTTCAAAAGCATGCATGAGGGCAAAAACTAATACATCTGACGATGATTCATATTTTTCTCCAGCTTTTGACTAACACCATGAATTCAGCAATAAAAAACTGACCTAAATTATTGAAATTATCAGTTACATCTCCATTCAAATGTTGACTTAATTATGACTTCAGCCTTCCTGCAGAAAGCATGCTTAGTCTTGCAGGTAACTTCTAGAAAACTATCAAGTAACGAAATTTTCACTTGTTCCAAAGTATCAATATAGAGTATATTCATGTAAACTTTGCCCCTCCCAATGCAATAAATGTTCACTGCTACAGAACCAGAAGATTTAAGATTTAAGAATATCTGCACACCCAAGTTTTATGTGGAACTACTGGCAAAGACATCAACATCCAGGTGACCAAAATAACCCCTCAGAAGGATGTTTTCCTGCTTTACCTTTCTTTCACCAGGGCTAAGGAGTATTGATCAAATCAAATGCTTTAACTACCTGCTACAAGTCTTTTCCAGAACAAACGTCTTCCTGCCACAATCAATTATCTACCTGCCTCAAGAGAATCAGTTTAGATGTTGCTAAGATTTCTCAGGCAAAAGGAAAGTTTTTCAGCCAGTTTAGGCTGGCAATCCATTACCTGAAATAAAGTATTTTCCCAGGTATCTTACATTTTCTACAGAAGGAAGAACAAAAAAATAAAAAAAAAAAAAAGGAAAGATATAACAGGCGAAGTGATAAAAGCTGCAAACACCACAAAGATAAAAAGAACACTGAAAATAGTTCAGCCACAAAATGTGAATGATTTGGTAAATTCTGATCATTCAGGAAAACTGCTGCAATACAAAAAAAAGGAAAAAAAAAGAAAAAGTATCAAGAAAGGAAACCAAGCTACTTCTAAAGAGAGTGGAAAGGAATGACTGAAAGGTTTGAAAGGTCATATGAAAAGCCACAGAACTGCCATGCTGCATTCAGGCTGGATACTCAAGATTTGAGAGCATTTCTGTTACCAAGAAACTCGAGAGGTACAGAAGGAATTCATGTGGCTTCTCTACCTTGTGCCTGGATAATCACACCCACAGTCCAAATGAAATTGTTCTCTCTCTGTCCTGTTATACAAGTGCTATTTTTGGGTTTCCTCTTTTGTTGTCCAATCCAACCTACACCTATATCTTCCAGATATTACTCTTATGACATTCTGATTCATCCATATGCCCAAAGCTATACTTCCTCCCCTCCTCTTCTTGATGTTTTCCTCCTGTTCCTCACTGTCTGTACTCTCTGCTAGCAGCAATCTTATTCCATCACATGCACTCAGAAAACTATTACAAAGATACTTCAGGTTTTTGTGAAGTCAGTGCTTTCTCAAACTTCTTCCACTAACTAAATCACCTCTCTGCATCACACTGCTCACCTTCACTTTGAAAGCTTTTCAAAACTTCACTCACACACCTACTGGGCTGCAGTTTAATGAGCCTTTCCTCCTGCAGCACCGATGGTTTCAGCAGCACCCACCTGTTCCTCACCCCTTCTTCCCATCCCCGTGCTCTGCTCCGAGTTCTGCTCACACAAGTACTTGTGCAGGTGCACAATGAACCAATGAAACAAAAAGGAAAAAAAACAGTTTTGAAATAAGTATTATTAAAATGAAAGTTAATTTAGAATAGATCAGCTGTGCACAAATAATAGAGCACAGCTCAGGAGCTGGCAGAGTGAGAAACAACAGCAGCTGCTTGACTGAGCCCTGGAGCTAAAGAATTACTGAAAATAAGCTTTTTGCAACAGGACATTGACTTCAGCTTTAAACATCCCATAAAGCAGCTGACTAAATTGTTACACAGGTAATGTTGCACTTTCTCAAAAGCTGCACTGGACACCTGCAAGGAAACTCTTGCAAAGATCTGGTTCCTCGCTGCTTTCATTCAACCTCCTCTGGCTGCACCATGTGAGGAAACTCAAGTGGTTGGGACTGGAATGGATTGCTGTCTCCAAGCCTTACTTTGGTGATCGATTCTCACTCAGCCTGTGTTTGTACTCTCCATCTGTCTAAATCCAGCTTTCATTTGGAACAGAGAGGCTGAGTTTGGTTTTGCCAGGTATTTACACAGCACTTGGCACAAACAGAGTGGGATCTTTGCCCAAGATTCAAAATCAAAGGTACTAAAATATATGAAACCCAGTCTCCCTTTCCCCTTCAAAGAACCCTAAAAACTATCATCAAAACCATCACTACCCCCGTGTGCATGACAACAACAAGGTTAAGTTCTCTTGCTTCCCACTTATCTTTTTTTTTTTTTTAAATAGAAATTCAATCTGGAAGTGCTGACATAATGTTCACAGAATTACAGACTGGTTTGGATTGGAAGGGACTTTAAAGATCATCCAGTTCCAACTCCCTGCCATGGGCAGAGACACCTTCCACTAGCCCAGGCTGCCCAAAGCCCCGTCCAACCTGGCCTTGGACACTTCCAGGGATGGGGCAGTCACAGCTTCTCTGGGCAACCTGTGCCAGGGCATCAATGCCCTCACAGGGAAGAATTTCTTCCCAATATCCCATCTAACCCTTCCCTCTGGCAGTGTGAAGCCATTCTCCCTTGTCCTGTCACTCCAGGCCCTTGTCCAAAGTGTCTCTCCAGATCTCTTGGAGACCTTTTAGGCACTGGAAGGGGCTTCCCAGAGCCTTCTCTTCTCCACACTGAACAATCCTAACTTTCCCAGACTGTCTCCACAGCAGAGGGGCTCCAGATCCCTGATCATCTTCCCATATGGCAAAAGATGTGGGATGGGATGAAACATGGGAACAGAAGACAAGGGAGCTCTTGAATCATGATATGGAGAACCCAATCTGGCATTTCCTTCCCTCTGACCAAAAGGGTCTGGAAATCTTAGCACAATTTTTGCAAAGCCCCTGCCTTCCTGAGCAGGCAGAAAGGTTGTTTGGGAAGGATTTTTCTGCAAATGAAATTTGATTAGTTCAACATGGACCCTCCATATAATGTTCTAATATAATGAGTAAATTAGCAGGTGATATAAACCTCTGAAAATGGAAAGACTGTAATGAAAACCTTAATACGCTTTTTACAGTACTGCTGAAAAAAGAAGTGATGCCATGCTTAAACTGATCATGTTTTTATTCCCACCCCCAGGCAAACCTGCAAAAACTCAATGAGCAGTGTGATTTTGTTAAATATATTTATAAAGAAGCATTTTCTTCTCCTTTGAAAACAACTCATTTGAAGGAAGACTTTGGCGTAATGACTGACATCTGGGTACTACAGGCACAGGATTTCCTATTATTGACTGAAGGTGAAAGAACCACAAACACAGAGAGAGCAGAGAAAAAACAGTCATTAAGGAGCTGGGAGCACATGAATTTTAAAGAGCTGAGGAAAGTACAGCAACTTTGTAGAGCTGATGGGAAGTCTGGTACGCTCAGAAAGCTGTTCAAACATCCCCTCTGCTGAGCCTGGAAGAGGATGCTCAGGACACCCATGGACTTCAAAGAAATCTGGATTAGAAACTGCCCCGATTGTATCCATTTGTACCAGAAGCAGGACAGCACTTGTCTTGGGAAAGCACACTAGGAGATGGTAGAGGGAAAATATTTGGCTTTCCAGATATAAATCTCTGCTCTCGGGAAGGAGAGAGCAACAGGGTATGAGACAAACACACAGAAGTCACTCAGCTTGCTTGGTTTTGTCTCAACTCCACAGGGGAAAAAAACCTGGCTGACCCCTAAAATTCGGGAAAATCCATATGCCAGTAAGAGAAGTAGCATTTAAATGTGGGATTTTTCTATGTCTCTTACATAAAGAGGTCTGAGGAACAGTGCTTGATCCTTAAAATATCCATCACTCTACAACTGTACTTTTTGAACCAGGAGACACACACGGATACAGGCTGTACAGTTCCACTGAGAATCCTCAAAATTCAGTCATCTGGGAAAGTAACAGCCACCATCCATATGGTCAGATGACAGAGATCTGAGATGCTTTTGGTTCTGCACCAAGTTCAGTAAGTGGCTGTTTCAAAATTATTATGAAAATAAAAAAATAAAAAAATCCAACTTAATTACATGAGGTTCACTGAAAGGACATTTTAGAGTCAAAAGCATTTTTTCATTGATGCTATGGTGCAATTCTCAAAAGGAAACTGGCATCACCACTAATGGATCTGAGAAGAATCTGGAGAAGCAATACAGAAGGGAATAATACCAACCTAGGAAAAAATATATAGATATGGAGATATTGAAGAGCAAATCCAGGACAAAAAGGCACAGTAACTGCAGAGTTGTATTTTGAATTGTTTGCAACCTGTCCAAGCAATTACCATCACTGTGTGCCCCGACTACAGAGGAAGCCAACTTATCTAATCTGTTTTTCAGTCTTCAAAACATCTCTCCAGTCTGAAAAGATGAGTCTTACTGGAGCTAAAAATCCCCTCAGTTGAGGAGAAAGAAAGACAGAAGGACTTAAAATGCATTTTCTGTTTTACTCACATTAAAACATGAAGTCAATTCCTCCATAAATACAAAAACCCTGCAAACTCTGATGGGATTAATTAACAAATGACTGGTATTTGCAGGCTAAAGGAAATGCAAGAAGTAAACAGGTGACAATGAAGTGCCAGTCCTTCAAAAAAAGCAATTTAACCAATGTCAGATTAATTTCTCCACAGAGGAACTTTTCATAAACAGTTTCCATCTTGATAGTGAATCTTTGATCGGTGTCTCTGAAAAAATAATCTCTGTGAAGATTAAGAAAACAAAGGAACCCAGATAAACTGGAAAATGACAATGAAACTTTTCAGGCCACCAGGTAAATAAACTATTACAGGCACCTCAATGGAATACAAAGAGTTCTCGTAGAGGATTATGATGGAAAATAAAAGGATTTTAAAAAAACCAAAACAAATAACCAAACAAAACCTGAGGTGAAACTGCCACCTTATCTTATATATCTTTTCAAACAAAGTAATACATTAGGCATTCATAAAACTTGGCAAAAAAAAAAAGACAATGTCAATCCAGGAATTACACAGGATAAAACTAATTAGTGCTCTCTGTGCTATGAAACCTGACCCTTAGGGGAGTTGTTGTATCTGAGGCACAGAGAACAAGTGTGAGACCAAACATTAATGAAACCAATCCACAGTGAGCTAAAAAAACAATTCAATTTTAGTGACACCGTACCAGTCATTGTCTCTGTTTCCTTTAGAACACCTTTAATTGACACTTCAGTCTCACACACGTTCCCTGCAAGGTTCCCTGTGAACATCCTTCCGGAGCTGTTCCGCAGGTAACGAGGATGCACAGACTCCCTTTGGATTTTCTGCTGGGCCTCGTCCTCTCAGACACCACCTTTCCTACCTCGCTTTTCCACTGGCTGTCAACTCTCTGGAACAGTTCCTGCTTCCAAAGGATTTGAAAAAAGACTCATAATTGGTTTTCACGTCTTGAACATTTTTGCAGAATTATTTTTGGCCTCCCTTTTAACATTTTGGGCATTGAATACTTGCACATTATGATACCTTTTAAAAAATATTCTCTTATCTAAAAATAGCTTTCTCTGCTGTCCTGAGTCCTCACTGCCTTTTCTTCATTTTCTGTTTTAATGAGTATTATTTATTCTTCTTACTGCCTTGAAACAGAAGGACTTGATGATCTCCTAGGTCTTTTCCAACTTAAATGATGCTATGAAGTTTCTTAAGAACAAAATCCCAAAGTGTTCTTTTTAATTGCCTTTTAATCACGTCTCCCTCTATGTGTAGTTCTTTTTGGAGATAAAACACTACCATAGTGAATTTGGCTTTTTCCCCCACCTCCTACAAGGCTTTGAACCAAAGTGTCTGTGATCACTGTTTCAGATGTTTTCAACAGCAGTAGTTTTAGTCCCAAGCTCGTTCAAAACCAAGAGTTTTTCTCCTCTGTGATCCCTGACACAGTTCAGTAAAGTTCTGTAAGGCAGACAAATTCTACCTCATCCTCAGTCAGCTCTTCCTACTTCACTGCAGAACTTCAGTCCATGCAATGTAACTGTATTGCCTACTAAAACAGTTAACTAATTTATCTAACTGGATTCTGAGCTTTCTGGAAGGTAAAGTACAACCTCACAACTTCAATATATAACCTGTACGGTATCATTAGTCCCCAGAAAGAATTCCTGCTGCCACTTGGAAAAGAAGGAGGTGAAGAGTAAAATGACTATTTTTAAGGATAAAGAAAGCGAAATAATTAAAGCAGAATACTCCAGCATAAATCTCACTGTTCAAACTTGCAGATTTTATCAAGCTCAGTGACCAGGGGCAACAACAGCTGATGAAAATGCATTTTTTTCACCACTGCATAATATGGAGAACATGGGAAAAACATGGGAAAAAGCAACTCCACATGTAAAATGGAGTCACAGTTGGAAGCCCTCTGAAAACCACTAGTTCTGCACAGCTTTGTTCAGCAAAAGAGGGCAGGGAGGGAATACTTGTATGTCACCATTTAAATCTATTGCACATCTCCATCCTTAATGCCATGTGTCCTTCCACCTCCACAAAGGTCTGGGAGAACTAGAACGTGTACCTATGAAGTCTCCATGATCAGAGGCACTGCATGTTCTCCATATGAAGAGGGTCTAAACACACCTCATTATTCAACTTTCAATATGAATCAGAGAGAATAGCTGTGATTAAAAACATGCCCCATCCCTGGAAGTGTCCAAGGCCAGGTTGGACGGGGCTTGGAGAAACCTGGTCTAGTGGAAGGTGTTCCTGCCCAGGGCAGGGGATGGAACTGGATGATCTTTAAGGTCCCTTCCAACCCAAACTATTCCATGATTCTACGTGAAGGCAGATGGCACAGAGGTGAACAGAACTCAAAATACTTCCTCTGCTACAAGAACTTAAATGCACCTCAAATTCTTCAGTCATCAGGTTTCTAAGTATCAAATAGATACTTAGAACACCTTTCCCCTCAGAACTGGGGAACCAACTGCAGCAGGACGTTTCAGAGACAAAGGGAACATTAACAAGAGAAGTTATGAAACAATGTCGTGCCTCTCCTCAATTAAAAACTATTGTCCAGTTGCTACCCTGAGACTCAGGAAGTCCATAAACAGCTGGTTCTTCAAAGCCAGGATGGAATATCCAGGGATGAATCAAGCCATACGTGTCCTCTTTGGTTTCACCTACCCTTACAGAAAGAAGAACAGATTCTATTATTAACTTTGCCTGTAATCACCACGCTTAAGAATTTCTGAGTTGCAGAATTTTTTGTGCAACACACAGTTGGAGTTGGACAGACTTTGGCATTTCATAGGTGTCATCAGATCAACCAAGATTTCTGCTAAAATCCTGCACTTGTTCTAACACAAGGTACACAATAGTCACAGAACTTCATCAAGCTTTTGGCACTCAGTTCACTTCAAACTTTTCAGGCATCTCAGTATTTGTGTTTAGGTTTAGGAACAGAAGTTCCTTAAAAAATGGCAATGGAGCCACCTCCAAAAATTATTCACAACACCTCAGGCAGATATTCCTTGTCACAGTAAAGTTCTACTAAATTTAATTCATCCCAACATTTGCAGATTTACAAATGTGTAACAGCACTTCCCAAGTCTAATTAAAGCTTTCCTAACTCACACATCTGTTAAAAGCAAAAATACATATACAAAAAAAAAAAAATCCCTCAGAAAACAATAATAGCATCCTACATGCTCCACTTCACAAAGCTGGATTTCATTCACAAATGTATCAGGTTTTATTCTCGACACAAGATGACTCACTGCATGTTCACTCCCTTCAATCTTCAAGTATTTTGTTAATATATGCAGGAAAAAAAAGCTACAATAGTTTGCTCAGGAAAAAGGAAGGTTTTTTTTTTTAAACCAAGAGTTTACAAAGGTGGAAGAATTTGACTTGTACAGAAAAGAATATTTAATATGCAGTGGAATATTTAGTAACAGAGACATTTTTTCAGTGGGATTTATTCATGTCTTGCAGAATAACAGAGAAATAATAATAATAAGGAATTATTATTACATGGAAGACAAATCATTAAGTAAATTTGGCCCAAACCTAGAGGGAAATATCAAGCAATTATTGATAAGGATTGACTGGGATTACAATTTCCTTTACCTTAGAAATGAACAGAAATGCACAAAGCCCCAAAAGCTTACTTGGAATCAGAATTTTATAATGATTTTATAACTCTTGGTCAAAATGTAATGGAGAAGGCGAGAATGCTGAACACAGTAAAAAAATGGAATTTACTCCCAGTCTGGTTTTATGGTATTTGACAGGAAGCCACCATAGCAGCCCCTAAAAAGTAAGAACATCACAAATCTTATTTTTATTGCCCTTTTCATAAAAAGTTCTTCAAAAGCTCATGTTTCATCTGTCTTCTAACTCCAGATTTTTTGACTTTAATGTCAGGTTTTAAACACACAGGTATTTTTAAACTGCCTTTCTTGTTGTGCTTTCCACTTGCACGTAACAGCATCTAAAATCTCTTTCAGAAATCATAATTCCTTCTGCTCAGTTTTATTTCTTAACGCAAGTCAGAAAAATGTCTCCATTACTTTTTTCACTCCCCGTTCTGTATGTAGCCAAAATCTCTTATTTCCTTTGATTTGAAATCAAAGACAGTTGTAAGAAACAAGACAGTTTCTCGCAATAGCAGAGGAAACATATACAGAGATCTCTGTTTTTCTCAAAAGCACACAAAGACCTATCATTTTACCTCTTCTAGGGAAGAAATAAACTCTACAATTCCCTTAAATCAGGCCATCAGCTACATCCTATATTATCAATCATTACCATGACTCAAATGTGATTCCAACACCCACAGCCCTTCTCTCTGGGCATTGTTCATAAAAGCAGTAAGATCATTTTTCAAACTCAAATAGTATTTAACAGTAGCAGATAAGAGACAGCAAATTAAAAACAAACAAGTAAAATGATCAATACACTTCTGTAGGTCCTACCATCCTCTGGTACCTGATGAGGCTACTCTTCTTCCTCCCAAATCTTCCAATAAACTGAAAGTTTACTTCTGCTGGCTCACAGAGTTGGTAAAAACAACTCATAAATGGGAGCATGGAATTACTATGACAAAATTCAAGCTTTTTCTGTAAGCAACCTCCAAGATATTTTCTTGAAGGCTGCTTTGCTTGGAATATAATGGAAGAGCGGTTCCAGCTGACTCTTCCCCACCTCTTAATAAATGAGTTTGTAAACCTATTCTATTCCAACGTCCTTTGATGCAAAACCTGTTTCCTACAAGATCTCCCACCTCAAAAGCAGTCTCAGCTAAGGTAAGATATGGAAGATCATAGGCAAGATACAGAACCTGACATTTATGACTCATTTTATGTTCCAATAGCCTGAAACAATTTCTTCATCTCCACAGCCCCTTGGTTAACATTCTTTAAAAGATTCTGGTAGTATCATAGAATAATGGAATGGTTAGTTTTGGAAGGGACCTTAAAGATCATCTCATTCCACCCCTCTGCCATGGGCAGGGACACCTTCCACTAGACCAGGTTGCTCCAAGCCCCGTCCAACCTGGCCTTGAACACCTCCAGGGATGGGATTAGAAAACCAAAACAAACAAAAATCCCTCTGAAAATTCCTTTTCTGTACTTCATCTTATGCAGATCTTTGGCTAAAAGAAAATGTTTGCCATTTTCAAATAACATCTGTTTAAAATTGGTCACAAAAGTGTACAACATTCAGTGAGATTGCTCTCTCTGGAGATTGGCCCCCACATACAACTATATTACCATGGAAAAGGTTGTCTCTCTTTCTTAGGCAGTTACTAGAGCTTGACCTCTAGATGCAAATTATTTGACAGTGCTTAATGCAGGTAAGTCTCAGAAAACTGGTCACCTGAGCTGCTTGCTCCCAGGTAATGAAAATCTGATAGCAAAAGGGTCTCATCTTCTTTACCTCTGAATTACTCCAATCTGAGACAGTCTTGGTGAAAATAGAGACCTGTGTGGTCTCTATCGTGTTGTGGGGAAAACTCAGTTTCTGCCTTGAAACCAGTTCAAACCATGTAATCATTAAAAAAAATAATAATTATTCAAGTTTTTCTGGTTTGTCACCTCTTGGATTTAAATGGAAGTAGAAATAGGGGTTCTTTGATCATTACAGAATGTTTATGAAGCTGCACAGAAATAATTCAGTGCTGGACTGCAACAGCAAAGCTGCTGGGAAACCAACAACAAAGGAGACAGTGATTTAATTTCCAACACCTCAGTGAGCTGTAGGTGGTTGGTAGTACTAGAACAGAGGAGAACTATCACTGCTGACAAGGCTCCTCCAACCTCTCTCTAATCAGGGCACAGATTTGGGCAGAAGGGCTGTAAAACCCAGATAAAATGTGACATTCTTTCTAGAGGACAGGGAGCTGTTGCTTAGAAACTGTTTACAGATACATCCTGCTGGTGTACCTAAAAAAAAAAATAAAATTAGGTCATTCTTGGCTGTAGGTAGGAAAGATCTTTATTGGTATAAAATCCTCCCCATCTTTCTTTACTGTCAACAATTAACAATGCTTTAGGAAGGCCGCTTGGATGCTCTTTTTGCCTACAACTGCACATTCCCAGTGGCAGAATTACCAATATTGAAAGAATCTGGTGGCTAAACAGAGTGGATTGACATCATAGTTCACTCAGGAGGCTGAGTCCAGACTGGACCATCTTAGGAGGGGACTGGTATTAAAAGTGAAATCAAAAGGGGGTGGGGGGCAAAGTGCATTACTCTTCTCATCCATCTCTCAGCTGTTGTGGAGGAAAGAAAAACATCAAAAATTAAGAAAAAAAAACCGAACAGACCAATACCACCAGACCAAGAAAAAAACCCAAAATCTCAGTTCTACTTTTTAAGTGCACGATGAAACCAGGGCTGCCTAAAATGAAAGGGGAAAGGCCACAACACTTCTTTGAAGCCAAGAGAGAACAAAGTTTGCCTTGAAGAACAAAAGGTGATGTTTGAATCCGTTCATTTTATTAAGGAAAATAGTACCAGGAGCTCCTAAGTGTCTAAAACAAAGTTGTAGGCAAGCACTTACTGTACAGAGACAACAAAGTCGTTCAGAGCAGATGGGAAAGAAAAATTACATCAATCCAGAGCCAGTTTTCTCCTCCGCATAAATAATCCACGCTTGAACAATTTTTCCTCATATAAATAACTGCATTTATAAGAAGCCTCAAGTAAGAAGGCTCTTATATCATTATTCACTTAAAAACCACTCCAAAAACTCAGACAAATCACTGCTTTCTAAGTAAAAGAAAATAAAATGCACAGCTTGTGGTAATAAACAGCTCATTGTCGTCCTTCCAGAGAAAGTAATTTTTTTCTCTTCACTTAAAAATAAATGTAGCACGGGCTTGTTTTCTTATATTAAGCAAATCACATCAAATGAATACAAGGAGAATAAGTGCTACCACATGGCACCTCATGTAGCAACAGGACAGATGTCACAGTGATAACCCCAAAAAACAAAGGTGGTGTTGTAGGGACAAGTGCCTCTGGTTGAAACTTCAGGGGCAGATCTCGAATTCATTAACAAAGCCCACATTCTCTGTAGTGTCAACATAAGGTCACCACACCATCCTTCAGGCTGGAAAAATAAGGATCACAAAACCATGTGTAATTTAATCATTATTCCTTAATCCAAAGGACAAACAAGGCCCTGTGCTGTGATGCTGTGTGTGACAAAGATGACTTTTGGAAGCCATAGGTGGAGTTAACATATAAGATAACAAGTTTGGGTTTCAAGGGTTATCACAACCTAACACAAGTGCAAAGTCTGGGAAAATTGTTTTAAACTCCCTCGCTCAGTGCGTGGCTTCCCACTGAAGGAAGCCAGAAACACAGACAAAAACAACAACAAAAGAAGAAAATATTAAGAACCACAACTATTCTAATTTACAAACTAATCTAGAAATGCACTTTGGATTAAAGTAATGTTAATTATTTCTAAAATTGAAGATAACATGGCCCATTTCCCCAAGGCTCCCAAAGCCACGCGGGAGGCCTGTGAAGCGTGGAGGGGAGGCCAAGCTGATCTTTATTCATGTGTTGCTCTGCTTATCTACATGGGAAACAGAATTATGCTCTATTTAGCCCTCTGTCAGGTTGCTCAGGTTTTAAAATAGCTGTTAATGAAATCACAAGCCTTCACCACAAAAAGCAGGAACGAAAATAGCAACAGGACAGCAAACGTTGGACTGCAGCAACTCTGAGTGTGGAGCAAAAGACACATCTCCCCACAGTCTTGAAATAAAACACAGGGAATAATAGATTACATTTTACTGAGGCCTCACTACAGTGAATGGCATTTCATAACAATTTTCACAGAAATACAGCTCTTGAAAACTGTTTTTTCCTTTGGCTTAAGAACCTAACAGCAAAAAAAGAGTTCAGCAGGGGAAGCGTTCCTTACCTTAACACATAAGATACCTGGAAATCACCTGAAGGACACATAATTTATTATAATAAAAAAATAAGGCTTTCAATTTTTCATCTTTTTCATAGTATTGTGCAATACTCAATTTTAACTCATTCAAATGGTCGTAACTTTAAAAATACTGCCGACACATCATTTGCACTAAATTATTTAGAAATAGATGGACACACACTTCTCAGACTGAAGTTTGGGCTGAATTTTAGGAATGACAATCAACAAAACACTTCCTTTAAAAGAAATAAAATCATAGAATCACTGAGTGGTTTGCATTGGAAGGGACCTTAAAGACCATCTGGTTCCAACTCCCTGCCATGGGCAGGGACACCTTCCAGCAGAAAGCAGTAGTGAATCTTTTGCTTTCCATTTTGAAATGAGAGAACCTTGATAAATATGGCTAAAAACCCAACACCTTCTTTGATGGTGATTAAACATGTGCAAAGACTGCACATTATTTGTGACAGAAGAAATCTGAAGTGATCACACACCTCCATCAAATCCTTCTATTTTATTTAGTGGGATCCAAAAGTGAAAAAACGCAAGAGTTGTTCTTCAGACACCAAAATTTCCTTGGAGAAACAAATAATGAAACCTTTCTAACACACTGACTGTGATCACTGCCCTTGACATACCTTGCAACTCATCTTCTAATTTTTCCCACAGTACTCTCTGTGTTTGGAAACACAGACCCACAATTAATTTAGATTCATCATACAGAGTATTCTGCATATGACATACACACACCTATAATACACATCATCTAAGACAACATCTGTAATTCTATTTCCACTAAGGCAGAATATCTCCAAACTGTCAGGACTGCCACCAAATTTCATCATTATTTCATGTACTTTGCCACACTAAAGGTTAACCCCGAGCTGTGGTTCCTCCCAGGGCACCCTCCCACCCACATTTTGGGAGAAATACAGTTAAACTCATCAAGTAGCTCAGTGCTGGTATGTTTGGGGTTGGTTTTGGCACTGAGATGAACCCAGGATGTTGCACAGAAGAAAACCAGCAGGGATGGATATGGCAGAGGACCTTCTGGAAACCTCTGACCTCACAGAAGAGCAAAGCTGAAGACTGTAAGGTGTTTCCACCATGCTTAGGGAACTGAATTCACCTGCAATGTTTTCTTCAACTGGCCCAACATAACGTTTCTCACTTCTGAGGAAAAGCAGCCTTTAGATCAAAACAACAACAAAAAAACCAGCTCATTAAAATGAAGGATTGAGCAGCAGGTATTGTTTATTTACAGCAACTGAGGAATCAGATGCGAAGAAGAGCTGATCTATTGGACACTTACTGCTACTTTTTTTTTTTTAATGTTAAAATGGTAAAAAAAAATCCTGCTCACATAAATCATTTGCTTTCTGAAGCATGGTAACAGACACAATCAGTACTGACAACAGTCTAGAAGGTAACACAGAGAGGTATTTGAATTTTCCAGAGATTTAAGCAATTTATTGATCACTGCAAGAGCACACAGGACTGGCTCCTGCTACACTCAGGAGACACGGACACAAGTCCAGTGCCAAAGGCAGAAACAGCTCCAAAAGTGTTGGGTAAGAGCTCTGTAACACTGATGAAAATTCTGTAATTAATTTCAAAGGATCAAGGATTTAATCTTGCATAATCTGAATACCCAAACCAGTCCCTTAGACCAGACAGCCAGAAACCATCTGTAACGCTGGAAGAGGCTCCCAGTAAAATAAATCTTTCTCCTCAGTCCTTGTTAAGTGTTCCTCGTGTTTTGTACATTTCTTGAAATTGGAGAAACATATTTCACATTCGAGGCACTGAATTTACTGCAAAAGGAGGATTATGTGGGGACCAGAGCTAAGATTCAATGAGTGCTTTACTTTTATTTTAATGCATAAAGAAGGTTTGTCTGCTCAAACACAATGCCTTTTTTTTTTTTTTTGTATTTACATATTTTCCTCTTCATTAAAGGATCTCCAAGTACTTCAAGCTGCTAAAAGTCTTCCTGTGCATCCCTGTGTCCCTCAGCAGCTACACTTTGCCTGTATTCCCTACACCTGAGCTGTAATGGCCAAGAGGTGACCTCCATTCTGAGCATCTTTAGCAATTTCTAATTAAAGCCAGGTGGAAATCATTAAAAATACATTTTTTAAGGAGTGCTTTCAAAATTCTTTCTTCACTCACAGGATCTCGCTATCACCCCAACAAAAAAGAACTTCTTAATGAAGAACAGCAAAGAAAGAGAAACATCCAAACCAGCACAGCCAAGAGGGGAGTGGATGAGGTCACTCCAAATTTTGGAGATAAAAACTATCCAACCCACATCACTAATTTCAAGCACATCTGAAATGTTTAAACTCCCATGTCTTCTTTCATAGAATATCCTGAGCTGGAAAGGACCCACATGGATCTTTGAGTCCAAGTCCTGGCCCTGCACAGGAGAACCCCAAAAATCCCACCATGTGCCTGAGGGTGTTGCTGACTCATATTCAGCTTGCCCTTGACCAGGACTCCCAGGTCTCATTCCTCAGTCTCTCCAGGGTTGTCCTGTCCCAGGTGCAGGATCCAGCACTTGCCTTTGATAAACTTCTTACGGCATTTCCCTGGGGAATTGTGATTTTCAGTCCTTCCTCAGAAGCTGCTCCTTCTGTGTAACCAAACACTGATTGCTCTGATCCACCCCTGTCCTCATCATCACAGTCCATCTCACTCTCGCCCTCTTTCAAGAAATATTTAATTACTGTGGATTATCTCCCCAGAGGTTGATCAGGAAAGGCTTTAGACATCACAAATCCTGCAGCATCCTTAGGGTAGGACAAACCTTTCTTCTGGATATCAGGGCAACAGACTGGACCTCACACCACCTCCAACGCGTGAGAGTGAAAAAGCAGAGAGAGCCAAAAAATGAGAGATCCCAATTTTTACACCATCATGGAAAACTGATTTAAAAAAAAAAAAAGGAAATATTCAAAATATTTATCTATAGTGTTTCCCCTTCTTCCTGACTGATCTTTTTATGGAAAACCAGCCAAGAAGCTGTTCTAGGGCTATGTAATCTTTTTTTTTTTTTTTTTGGTTTCTTTTGGCTGACTGTCAACCACCCAGCAAAAATAAACTCATTAAGATGACAGGAGACCTGAACACACTCATGTTGTCAGTGCATCTCAGCATCATTCCCATGAACCCAAAAGCCATAAAACAATTAAAATAAAGTTAAGCTGACTCCACCCCTAGGATGAAATCAAGCTTGCAAGGATCTGTCAGCCCAAAGTCAGTGTCTGGCAGCATCTGAGCTAAAGGATACCTGCAACTACAGCACAGGTCAAGCCAAAACAGTCCTAAAACTCGAGCAAACAAGGAGAAATTGGAGTGTGGAGCCTCAGAAAAAGCATTTATGTCATAATTACAGCTCTCGACCTAAATGTGTGTGCAAGCCTACTATTTCTGTATCCAATCCACTGCCCCCCATGTGTTGAATCTGTCCAGTTATTTGTGATTTTTTCTTTTGCTGCCACCAAATTTGTAGTTTTCCCCAGCTTAAGGCTCACATGAAGCCTCCTAATCAGCGAGGTTTCTACTTAAAAGCAAGAGGAAAAAAGTTACCATGGCTACTACAGTCACTCAGCTTTCTCAACTACTTCAAGACATTAATTCTGAAGGCTTTTTGGCTATGTTTGCACAAAATGTATGCTTCTATACCACTCTGTCATGCAAATTAGGTTGTGCTGCAGCATTTGAGATCACCTGGGACCATACCATACCTCTGGCTGGCATTCCAAAAAGACTCTGCAAGGAGCAAGGTGATAGTTTCCCTGATCACATTAAGGAAATTATAATGAAATATATTAAATATAATTAAAAACAATAACAAAATGCTATTTCTTACCCTGCCAAGTGAAGGTAAATACTGAACACAGATAGCCCAGACATTTTCTAGTTCTTAGGCTGAATTTGTAAACAAAATACAGTTGGTGGGTAAATACAGAATTAGAACAAACAAAGACATAAAGTATTTATACGGCTGTAGAAAGTGCTCTGGAAATGCATTTAAGTTATTTAGAAGATGAGGAAAGCATACAGGGGAGTGATAAAATGTATATAAGGTTTGAGGCACACAAACATTCAACTGCATTGACCCACTATCTCCTGGGCTCAGACCTGAATGCAAGGATTAGAATCTGAGTATAAAAGAAAAAATCTTTGTTCAAGGATGCAATTAGTGTGCAAGAGCAAATTAGAGCATCCAGGGGTTGAGTTTGCTGCCTTAGCCATGCACAGAATTCTCCCTAAGCCATGCAGGTAAAGCTGAATCATAAGATAGCAACAGTTTTTCTCATTTCTTTTTCTTTTTTTCTCACGTTCCTGTTCTTGCTGGATGTCAGATGTGACCCAGTAACAGCATTTAGCAAGACCAAAAGTCCACAACACTTTATCAGCTGATTGAAACAGGCTTGAATTTTAGGGAAAGCACAGGCAGCTGACCCAAAGACAAGGGACACCTCTCTGTAGTCTCTGCCCAGTGCTCCCAGACAACCAGAATATTTGTTGGAGCGTATTTATTCCAATTCTATCCCTCCACTGCCTCATCCTCCTTCATTCATGGGCTTCCTGACAATTTCTTTTCCTCAGAAGTATTTCTGTGTGGCATCTGAGCACTGGGAATGGAGATTACAGAGATAATAGATACGTTTAAAATTAGACTAAGCAGCTGTAATTCTGAATTTGCATTTCTGACTTGATTATAGTGAGCACTCAGGACTATCTGTGTAAGAACTAGAAAGGAGTTCATGTGCTGCAATAAAAATATATGAGTCTCTCACTCTGATCCCACTAAGGGAAAAAAAGGATAACAAATGGCACTTGTATGGCAGTTGTTTCTTTGCCACTCTGTAACTTTATTTTTAAGAATCACTTGTGGATTTTAATTGCAAGAATTAAATCAACCACCTTTCCTATATTTTACAAATGGAAGAACTATTCTCCTACTTACCCTGGATTTTTCTCACTTCAAATTTTAGTTGTTATCTATTTTATACCTTTCCTTGAGAGGCTGAAGAGTCTTTTGTAATCTAATCAATCAACATATGTAACCACGGGATAACCATTTAAGAAGCATTTTGATAAATCCTCTGTGAAAACCAAGCACAGATGACACAATTAATTTTACTTAAATATTCTGTCCCGATGCAAAAAGTTAGAAATCAATCCTTTTCTATTTTGGGAAAAGCTGAAATAACCATTTTCATCATATGATTTTTTACAGAGATGTAGGGGAAAAAAGAATATTTGAGTCCTATATTCAAAGTTTCTCAATAAATACCACGAAGAATTAACTACGAGTAAATTATCACAGCTGGTCATATTTTTTATCAGAAGGAAAGACCATTCAATAAATAGTCTAGAAAGTTAGTCTTTAATGACAGAGAACATCACACCCATTCTCTATCAATTTGTATTCATTCACTTACTTAAAACTATTTATTTACAAAAGTCTCCAAATTGATGCAAATTTACACAACAGCTTGAAAGAGGAAATCTCACTATACCAAGAAGCAAACAACAAAATGCTTTTCTAGAGGCAGCAAAGGAGAAAAAAAAAATCTAATCAGATAAAAACATCTGTCTCAGACTGTTTGAGCGAGTTTTGTTTGCAAATAATTTTTATGCCTCTTTTAGAAAGATTTTATTCATGTTTGTTAATGGGGTTTCTCTGGAAAGGACACAACTATTGCTCCTGACACAATGATACTGCAATAGAAATAGATCTAATGCTTACTAAAATTTTATTCCATTGTTTTAGTGTTTTACTCCACAATCTAACTTGAAAGTTAAATCTCTAGGAAGAAGCCTCTTGGAGTTACTTTTGATGTTTGACAAGATTTAGAGAACTGATAAAAGTGGTTTTCTCAGCTCTGCACAGGATGGACACAATCTCTTTATTTAAAACATAAGGAATATTTCCAACTGACCCTTTCTTTATAAGCACAACTCAGAGAACTGAGAGATTCAGCTGCCCCTGCTGTGCTGAATGGGCTTTAATGGAGAATTTCCATAAAGGCACATTCAGTGGAATACAGAGGAGTGGCTTTTGTTAGTAAATAACAGAGTATTAAAAAATAAGGTTGATTAGTTGTAGAAAAGGGTCAAGTAATTAATCCATTTAGAAGCTTTAAGTAACTCAAAAGCTTAAGCCCCATTTGCAGAAGTCACCTGGGCAAGTGGGAGCCTCCCCTGGCTGAAACCACTTCCACTTTCTGCTCAGAAGAGGGTGTTCTGAATTCAAGCTCCACTTACATTCAAATTGTCTTCTGTTTTAATATTCTTGTCTACATGAAGCATATTGTAACATATGCTTGCTTTTAAAATACACAGCTTCAAAGAAAAGGACAAGTCCACAGGAGAAAGAAATGTCACATAATAATTACTTAAAACTCCAGAGATAACAGCAGATTGGAACATCTATAAAAATATCTTTCAAATACTCTAAACACAGAAATTCTTTTGAATAACTGCAAAATCTAGCATTTATTCTTACCTCTCAGATGCAAACCCTGTGAGATGTTCTTATTGTTACAGGATTCAGCTTCACTTCACTGAATAATTCTCATTACTTAAGAAGCCTGAAAACTTGGGCAGTTCTCTGCAGCAATGTTGAAAACATTTCTCCCCTGTTTTCTGTCCCAGAATGCTAATGCAAGGGGTGAAAAGCACTGCTAGACAAAAAATATTCCAAAGGGAAAAAAAAAAAAAAAAGCCTTGCTATCAGAAAACGCTGATTCAGCACAGTTAAAGTACTTTAAGGAAAGGTGTGCTTTCTTAACACAACCGAGGAAAAACTATGGAAAAGCTTCCCTCCTGCTCCCTACGAAGCCAAAATGCTTTGTCTGATGACAGCACAAGATATTTGAAACATAAAATGTATACGGTGGGGATGGTGGGGAGCGCAGATAGTTCCACCAGGGGAAGGAATTTTTATTTTGCTGGGAATTTTAAGATTCACCTATTTGTTCCATGTCAAAATAAAAAAGTACTCTAAACACCAGGAGCACGAAAACCCTGCCTTTGAACCAACTGTATTGGTAAGTGATGGTAACAACAATTTAACGTCATTGAGCAGCCGATCTTTTGTCATGTAAATATGACTCCAACCCACCCTAATGTTTGTAAACTTTCAAGAACGCCTGTTTGTATACAAACGCTGTTTGCAAACAGACATCACTGCTCTCTCAGAGGCTCATGTAGGATGTTGAGGAAACGCTGAGAAACCTGCGATGTAGAGCTTTTATCCAGAAACCTGATACCAAACTCATTTACATCTCTAGAGTGCTGAGCCTGCCCAACCAAAGACTCCACACAATAGTTTCATCACTCTGAGATATACTTAAATGTATTATGAATTCCTGTAAGACAATAAGAAGCTGGAATACAAGGCTAATATAGAATCATACAACAGAATCATGGAATGCTCTGGGTTGGAAGGAACCTTAAAGACCATCCAGTTCCACCCCCCTGCCATGGGTATGGACACCTTCCACTAGCCCAGGTTGCTCCAAGACCCATCCACGCTGGTCTTGGACACTTCCAGGGATAGGGCAGCCACAGCTTCTCTGGGCAACCTGTGCCAGGGCCTCACCACCCTCACAGAGAACAATTTCTTACATATATTCACCTAAATTTCCTCTCTTCCAATTCAATCCCATTACTCCTTGTCCTATCTCTATAGTTCCTGATGAAGAGTCCCTCTCCAGCTTCCCCATAGGCCCCTTGGGCACTGGAAGGTGCTGTGAGGTCTCCACACAAACTTCTCCTCCAGTGTTCTCAGCCAGTCTCCACGGGGAAGATGCTTTAGTCCCATTATCAACTTCTTGCCCTCCTCTGGAAAAGTCTGGAGAAAGCTCCAACAGGTCCATGTCCTCCTTACACTGGGGGTGCAGAACTGTACACTGTTGTTAACTTACTTAACAGCCACTTCTTTTAATAGACCAAAACCTAATTTCTGTTCTTTGTTGTCATTTCTTCAGCTTTGTTACAACACTCTTAAACACTTCAGTCTTTTTAGTTTCCACCACTGCTCAAGGCGTGCCAGACTCAGAATCAGTTTGGTCCCAGTCAGGTCCAGGTGTTGTTGATCCACATGGAGGATCTCACCCATCAATACTGGAGCTCCACAAGGAATGAGTCTCAGCTGCTTCTGCTTCCTGCAGCCTGCAGGGATGGAAGCTGTGCCTGTGGAACGCTCTCCCTGGTCAGCTGGCACACTGTATCCTAACACGTGTAGCAGTTGTGGTGTTTATAGGAAATAAACAAGTTTATCTCAGTCAGGAATTGGCTCTGAAACACAACTTCCTTTTCGTCGCTTTCACCCTCCCTTCCAATTCTGCTCTTTTTGTATCTTCTTCTTGCATCTCACCTCAAATCAGCTTTAAGGGAACAATTCCCATAAACCTGAGCCACAAAGACCCCAATCAAGTTATGTCCTAAGCATGCCACTGTAATTCCTATCAGGAATCACTGTCAGGTTAGTGATGTTACTCTTTATTTCTCTGTGCTGCCCTTCTTATTTCCAGCTGTATATTGTACTATTTATTTACTTATCCTTTATTGTGAGGTGAGGCCCTGGCACAGGTTGCCCAGAGAAGCTGTGGCTGTCCCTGGATCCCTGGAAGTGTCCAAAGCCAGGCTGGATGGGTCTTGGAGCAATCTGGGGTAGTGGCAGGTGCCCCTGCCCATGGAACTGGATGGTCTTTAAGGTCCCGTCCAACCCAAACCAGTGATTCTGTTATTATTTCTGTATAACTGCCCTTCATCTTTCCACAACCATTTAGTATTATATCTAAACTCAAAGTATTCCTACACCTTGTACCACCTATGGACAAACCATGGAGCAAATAAATAAAGAGTTTCACTTTCTTTAGCCGAGCCTTGAAACATGCTACACTGAAAGGAAAGCCTACTCATCTGAAATGTAAGAAATGTTGTGGTTCTGTCATTGTACACATTAAAAACAAAGAATCTCATACTCGTGTGTTCAGACAGCGTGTAATACCTGGAAGGCATAGTCATAACTACCAAAGTTTAGCCACAAAACAGATTTCAATAAATGCTGCAATTACAAGTAAGAAGTCATATGTAGCAGGAAGAAAAGTGTTATGGGATAGCAAATTCCAAACTTTTTGAAACAGTAGGTGTAAAAAATTGATAGGTGAGGATGATGACATTTCTTGGCAACAGGAAAAATACAAGGGGAGGGGGAATTGTGGGAACAAAGAAATCTTAGCCCTCACACAGGTGTGCTGTTAAACAGGGACTCTGAGCTCCACTAACAGTGCACAAGGGCAAATATATTCAACAAGTAATTCTGCATTTGTAAGGAAGTGGGAGGATTTGCTGGTACCTCATGAGAGTATTAATTATCATCCCACTACAAGTACAACGCTAAAACAACATTATTTTACAATAAACATTTTTGGTAGCAAAACCAAAGGTCACCACAGAAAAGCTCTCTCAGAAGTGTCCAAGACGTCTGTCCCACTGACATGAATTTTTAGGAATTCTGAAAATCCTGGGGAAATTGCAGAAGTCTGAATGAACACTTATGTTACAGCCATGCTCTAAAAGACTCAGTGAGACAGTTGTTGCAGCTATAAGAAGGTTAGAACTATGTCAGTCCTAAATAAAACAAAAATGTAAGAAAAATTATATGGGGTACTAATACACCAGAGCTCTATAACAAATAATGGGAAGTAAAATAATGAAAATTGATTTTCTAAAATGAATGTGGTTTTATTCTTTGATACAACTCATACCTCCAACTGGCAAAAATACATGTCTGTGTGTATAAACTTCTCTGGCACTTGATGCAGTATTCCATGAAAGCCTGACAGCAAAACAGCACCAATTAAACTGGTGAAGAACTGGTTAAGTGATATCTCAAAAGAAAAAAAAAAAAAGCCAGCTTTTGAGAAGAACTCATCACAACATAACTCAGAGTAACATGGAGTTCCCCAAAGGTGGAGCCACTATCACAAAACACCTTTTCATTTGCAAGCCTACACGATCAATAGTGACATGATTTGCACAAGTGTAAATTGACAGAGATAAATCAGTTACAAAAAGCCATCAGGAGTGGTGGGTATATTCGACTAACTCTAGAAACAAAACATTATATAAAAAAGCCAGCTACAAAGTTATAAAGCCACTATTAAGAAACACATGTCAGTCTATGGAATGGTGAACTCTTGCGGAAAGAATCAGTCCTGCAAAGGGTTTGCCACAGTGAGAGCACCCAGAGAAAAGGACATCAAAATGCAGGGCTGCAAATGAAGGTTGAATATGTATATGTGATGTAGAAACAGCAGAGTAACACTAGAGGGGTAATATTTAAACTCACAAAACACTCCTGAGACAAGGTGTTGGCACGCTCCTCTTTTCACAAAAATGCTGAAAAAAGTGGCTCTGGAAAAAAAAAAAAATCCCCAGAAACTGAGTTTTGAGGAAAATGCATGCAGTGACAAATTTAAAGAATTTTAGTTCACTTGCTTTTTCAAGTAGAGAAGAGAGGGAACACTGGGTTACAGCTGATAAATACTTCCATGGTAAGAAAATACTTGGAGTTCTTTAGCATAGTGGAGAAAGGCACATCAGTAGCCAGTGACTGGAAGCTGAAGCCAAATAACTTAATAAACAGCAGATTCTCCACCTCTTACAGTCTTCCGATCAAAACTCCAATTTTTCTGGAAAACACGTTTCAGCCAAATGCAAGTTATTGCATTTAAAAGTAACTGGATAAAATCCAACTGACTACAACAGTCAAGGGGTCAGAGCAGAAGATCTAATTGCTTCCTCTGGCTTTAAAGACTCAGTCTACAAATACTCTTGGTTTTCAGGGCTTCAAAGGCATGTTGGTTGTACCATGCACGCTCAACATTAATATTAAAAGAGCTTTCAGAAAATCTGCATGAATTACAGTTGTATTTCCATGTGAGGGCTCAAGTGACACTGGAGCTTTCCTGTGGAGGTTTCTGTCATCAGCAGAGCCCATTAATGGAATTACAGCTATCTTGTACCCAGCTGAGGTGGTATTTCTGTAAACAAGCATTTACACAATTGAGTGCAGAACTTCACCCTTCAGGTCAGTACTTTTTCTCCTCCAGAAAGAATTCTGTTTGACCTGGAGTATAAAAAGCCTGATACGATGCATTATATCAATCACAGGCGCTACAGGTAAAGAGGAAAACCAGCAGCATCCTAACAGCCACAGAGACAGGAAAATCTGGTGTTTGCATCAGCAGCATCATTTGAGCTGCCCCTATTTATGCTCCTTATCTACCTCATACTCCCAAACACACAGCATTCACTGCAATCTGGACAAGTTCACAGAATTAACATTTTTTGGGGATACGTGCCAAGATGATATATAGCATTCTTGTTAAATATTCAGGCTCATCGTTTTGCTGTAGCATTGGCTGCTGTGGTATCTATAGATTTCTAAAATAACGGGGGGGGGGGGTGAAACACATCCATCCTGGCAAAGCACAAACTAACTTTGAATTCAGCAAACGGAAGCTCAAAAAGGCTGAAATTGTCCGAAACACACTCACAATGAAATAAATGCTCTGCCATTGCACGGGAGAGAAATACAACCACCAACTGACAGAGCATCACCTAAAAAGAAGCCAGGCATCACACACGAGGGAGTGCATTCACCCCTCCAGCCTGCAGAGAGGCAAGTGCCTGCTGCCTTCTCCTCAGGCTGCACCCCCATCGTAAAGATGGAAAAGTTTCTCTCCCAAACCCCCCGCGTGTGGACGCTCCCCTAAGCACATGCATCCACAACGCCAATTCCCAAGTGGGCACGGCAGCCAGGGAAAGCCCCAGATCCCCACCACCACCATGTCTGAGCAAAACTTCTTCCACTCCAGAAGCCACGCCAAGAGACACTTTGGCCATCGCCGACATCCACGCAGCTCCTCGCCATCCACGGAGAGACAAAGCCACGCTTTAAACTTTCACTCCTTGCCACCGGAGCACATCCTTTGGTGGGAGCTGGCACCGCTCAGGATGGATTCCGGGTGGGATGGGCAGCGGGTGGTTGGGAAGGTCTTAGCCCCTGGAAGAGGCCTGCGGGGAAGGGATGGATGGATGGAGGAGGCGCCCGCAGCCCCCTCCCCACCGCCCCCCGCGCCCCTTCCCCGCCGGCTCCCGGTCACACAATCGGAGCAGCAGCGACCGTAAATCACAGGGACGCACGGGGGATGGATAAAAGGGAGGAAGAAACCTCTGACGCCTGAAGAAAGGAGGATAATTTTAAACAATACCAAAAAATAAAAAAAGACTTGAGATAATACGGAGCCAGGTTTCACCTCGAAGTGATGGTGGGTAAATAGATGAATAAGTGAAGCAACACACCTTTGACCCTCTCTTTTCTTCCCTAAATATAATCCCCCTCTTCCCATAATACAGACACCACAAAATGACCATTAATTCAAATCCATTCTTTACAGGAGGGGGGATTATCTCTGTGACCGACTCCGTCTCTTTCCCTCTTCCACTGAGCGAGAATTAAAATTGCGTTTAAAAAAAGGAAAAGCGGAGGGGGGGGGGTAGGGGGGAAAGGCAGGATTATTATATCTGGAGGGTGCGAAATGTGGGCACGGGGAGAGGGAGCCTGGGGGATGGGGAGGAGTGGAGAAAGGTGGCTAAGGAGAGAAGAAAGGAAAGGAGGACCAGGAAGCGCAGGGAAGGATGAGGGGAAGGCGAGATAAGGGGGAAGGAGGATAAGGAAAGAAGGATGAGAGGAAGGAGGTCGGGAGGGGGGGAGGAAGGATGAAAGCGAGGAAGGGATGAGGGGAAGAAAGGAGGATGCTTTGCCCTGGCCTCACCTCAGCTCGGTGGGTGGGGGTGGGAGAATCTCTCGCCGCCGCCGCCGCCTCCTCCACCACCACCTCCTCCTCCTCCTCCTCCCCAGCAGCGCCGGTCACTGACGGGCCGGGTGTGCGGCGCGGCTCCCGAGCGCGGTCCCCGCCTCCCTCGCCCCGTCCGTCGCTCCCTCGTCCCGCCCCGGCCCGAGCCGCGCTCGCCCGGCTCTGAGCGGAGCCGCGGCCGCCCCGCCACCGCCGCGGGGGGAGGAGGCGGCGGCAGCGCGCCTGCGCCGCCGGGCGCTGCCGCCCAGCGAGGGAGCGAGGGAGCGAGGGACCCGCTCCCGATCCCGGCGCCGGGGCCGTGAGTAGGGAAACGGGAGGGCTGCGGCGGCTGGGGAGGGTGGGGGGGGGTTGAGCGGCGGGGCACGGGCGCTGTGGGACCGCGGGAAGCGGCCCCGGCGAGGGGCGATGCGCGATGTGCGGGGGGAGAGCGAGGGGCGGCGGGGAGGCGCAGGGAAGATGGAGAGGGACCATTTGCAACAGCGTGCGGCGACAGGACAAGGGGAACGGCTCCGAATTGAAAGAGAGGAGGGTTAGATTGGATATTTGGAAGAAATTCTTCCCTGTGAGGGTGGAGAGGCCCTGGCACAGGTTGCTCGGAGAAGCTGTGGCTGCTCCATCCCTGGAGGTGTCCAAGGCCGGGTTGGACGGGGCTTGGAGCAACCTGGGATAGTGAAAGGTGTCCCTGCCCACGGCAGGGGGGTTGGAAGTAAATGGTCTTTAAGATCCCTTCCAACCCAAACCATTCCGTGATTGTGTGTCAGCAACGAGGCTCCACGGGCGCATCCCGGTGGCCGAGGGACAGCGCTGGCGGCTGCGGCCGCCGGGAATGGAACAAAGAGCTGGGAGAGGATGCGGTGGGATCATTCCTGCGATGGTCTCTTGCGCTGCTTCAGGTGCTTCGCGGGGGGAATATCGGTGCTTCATGGATGTGCCGTCAAGAGCTTCAGTTCTCCTGTTCTCTTCAACTATGAAAACTTTGCTTACGGCTCCCTGACCTGGGTGTTGGGCAGCCCTACCTGAGAGCCAGGTGAGGGTCGGCCTCTTCTCCCAGGCAACCAGAAGCAGGACAAGAGGACATAGTCTCAGGCTGCACCAGCGGGGGTTCAGGTTGGACGTTAGGAGGAATATCTCACGTGAAAGGGTGATTAGGCATTGGAATCGGCTGGCCAGGGAGGTGGTGGAGTCACCGTTCCCGGAGGTGTTTCAGGAAAGACTGAATGTGGCACTGAGTGCCATGGTCTGGTTGACACAGTGGTGATGGGTTGTAGGTTGGACTTGATCATCTCGGGGCCTTTTCCAACCTAATTGATTCTGTGGCTCCCTGCACCAAATGTCCATGTTTGGCCCCCTCTGCACTTTCTTTTTCCCCTTGTATTTCACTTGTATTGCTCATCTTACCAACCTCAAGTTTTTTTGCTGTGCTGGCAGCACCTTCTGCTGTTTCTTTTGGATGGAACAAGCTGCCACCATCCTGAGCCTGAAGTCCCGTAAATCCCAGTGGTGGAGGATCCCTGTGGAGTGGGAGTTGTGAAGGGATTTTGCTGTTTTGAGATTGTGCAAATCCCACTGACGTGCTGTCGTTCCAGGCATCCTTTGCACTTCTTGTGGCATCCATCTGCTTCCCAGGCTTCTACGGAAACTCACAGGCAACCAGGAGGGGAGGGGGATGAGTCCTCCCACGTTTTTACCTTTTCTTGACGGTTTTAGGCTTGGAGGGAACTTGCCAAAATTATTTCCCCTCAGCCCGTTGGAAATGATGTTAGTAGTGCAGTGTACGTATTAGGCCACAAGCAGAGGAATAGTTTTCAGTCCTTTTCTTCTCTCTTCCTGTATAAAAATATAGTCAGAATCTATATTTATGTTTACAATGAATAAGTGAGGAAGGGAGCTGAATTCCTTTTATCAAGGAACGACAGCAGAGTCCAAGGGAGAGATTGAAGCAAGGAAAAACATTTCTTAGGCAAGAACTCATTTGAATATGAATTTAAATGTGACCAGATGCATCATGGCACATCCTTGGTACAGCCATATAGCTGTGGGAAGTCACAGTCAGTAGAACACAGAAACACTTTGACTTATTTTAACCTCACATCATCATGTGTAAACAGAGATCATGCCAGGCTGACCTCCCTTTTATGGTGAGATGAAAATTATTGGTGCAAGGCAAACTTGCACCAATAATTAGTTTGTGTCTTTAATAGGCTTCCAGGTTGCATCAAATTCCTTTTCTAGGTACTGTTATTGTCTTTCCCACCCTGTTAAAGGGAGCCCTGTGATGTTAGGAAACTGTTACCTACAGACCTGTTTCTTACCCACATTTCTGTACTCCATATGTTTTGGATTGCTGGTTCTTCTAGGTAGGGGCAGTGCCTTCCTTTGTTGGAACTGACTGGTCTGTTGTGAATATTAATGGAAACAAGGAATGTTCCCAAATAGAACATGGTAAATTACCTGCTGCTTTATCACAGTGCATTATATTGCTAATTGAATGTCAGCTAAATGTTTCTCCAGGCATTTGACTAAAATGAGCATGAGCTATAGTGCATGTGTAAGACCACAAATAGTAAATAAGCCTGATTATGAAAAATCGTATTTCTCCCCTTCACCAGCAGCAAAGCTGCAAATACATCTCTTGCAAATTTGAACCTAAGGACTCATTCAGCTCTTTGTATGTCTCTGCTTAAAGTGTGTCCATTTAAGAAACAAATGAGATTATTTACCTAGTCCAGATTACTTTCATCTAAGACAGAAGACATGGATTGCTGGACTGTTGCTAAGAGATCTGCCAGAATGCCATAAAGAAATCTGAGAATCTGGAGGAGCTGTATGAACTTATTTTTTTTTTTTGTGATCCTGAAGGAGGCTCTGCCCACTGGTTAGGCATTTATTTCTTTCCTTTAAGGTTATTAACCTGTTTTTGAAATTACCCTTATTTTTTATCACTTTGTCAAAGAAAAGGAAGAAAACTGAATTTGTTACCACTGTTTACTAAAAACTGACATAATGTAAATGAATGTAGCTCAGACCAGCCAAGGGAGGTCAAGTGACAGCTCCTAACAAATCATTCCGGCTGCCATGAGATTTTCCACTGCCGACATCCAGCCACATGTAGAGAAGAGACATCACCAAAGCATCAGAAATACTGGGCACTTGAATTAGCAAGACAGACAAAAAGACTATTGTGCTTAAGAGAAACATTGCACGGCTGCTTTTTGTGTTAGTTTTTTTGTCAACTGTGGAACTCTCTGTCATGATATAGAATCCAACTATTAAGCAGATGCATGGAAAACAGGAATGATTAGAGTAAGACCTACAGAAAAACACAAGGAGTATCCTTCACATTTATCAGTGAGCCTGGTCCCTGCTGGCCATTTTACCTTTCCTCTCCTTAGGGTTTCCATATTGAATTCTGCAATACATGGTTACTCGAAGGAGTAGCGCGTCAGATAAAAGTTGCATTCGTTGTAGCTGCTGCTGAGAGCTGCTGACTGAAGCAGAAGAGTGATGTGCAGAGTTCTGGGGAGAGCACACACTGAGAGACGCATAAAAATTCATGGACAAAATTTCCTGGAAGAGCTCAGCCCTCCGTGTGCCAGATGGACCCTCTGGTTGAGCCCCGTCACCTCCCATGGGTGTGTTAGTTCTTACCTGTGTAAAAGGCCGTCAGGGAATGATGAGTGGGGTCGTTCTTGAAAGACCATAATGCAGGACCTGGATCTGTAGTGACAGTGTGATCACCCAGAACATGGATGCCCAGGAGAGTCCATGTGAGTGTGAGCTCTGGAGACAGTGCAGGACTTACCTGGCAGAATGAGCATTTAGGTTCCTGGGTGCTGTGCTCTTTGCTGCCTTTGAAGAACTCAAAGCTGGGTGATCCCTGGGGTAACAAGGGAAGGAAATAAAGGAGTGGTTAAGCTTCTCTGCCCAAGGAACTCAGCACTGGGAGTTGTGGTTGTAGAGGCAGATTGCTGGGTCCAAGGGTATCACATAGCAAATTTCAGCACACAGCAGCCTTGGTTTGCAAATATTAACCTGTAGTTTATTGAGTCACAGGCAGATCTGAACTGGACTTTCTAAATCATCTACTGAATATTTTTCTTTTTTTATAATAACAACTTAGACAGCAGGTACTTTGATGTGATACAATGTACTGAAAATTGTTTTCTTCTGTGTCCCATTTAAATCTGTAGCACTGAAGCCATAGCCTGTTACCTGTTATTACAGTGGCTGTATATGATATCCATCAAATAATGGTTATCCCCATACAATTGCATGTTACATGTGTTCTGACAAAGTTATTTTTGGATAGTGGGGATAATAATCTAGAACTTTTATCTTTCCCAGCATATCAAAAGAATTTACATTTGAGACAGATCTAAAACTAATCTAAGCATATATATATAAATATAATCACAATATTATATCTTAATGCTAGTTCTAGCTTTTTATCTTTTTTTTTTTACCTTTTAGTGTAGCAATCAATTTATCTCCTTTTCCACCCACTTTTGTCTTTAACTACTGGAAATTTTGCTGTAATATCATTTGTCATGTCGCATAATTTATTTCTTTTTCTCTATTTTCTTATATTTTCCCACCATCCAAATACTGTGCAATACCAATTTCTTCAGTAAGGCTTAATATTTGACATGTTTTCAGTCTTACAATAGGTTAGTCTGCTTCTTGCAGCATTACAAATTGTGGGTTTAATCTTTACATCTAGCTCTTGTGAAAATACCAGAGCAGGAATTATCCCTGTTACCCCAGAAGAAAGTCTCAGCATTGTGTCTGTGTACACACAAAAAACCCTCCACACCTTTTACTCATCTTTTCTCTGGTAAAACCTTCTTCTTCTTGAAGAGAGATTATTGCTAAAAACCATTTTGATTGTTTGCTTCAAGAACATGAACTTTTTTGAGTTCTTATTTCCTCTGTTATTATGTCGGTACCTCTTTGTGCCTGGATGGACTTCGTGTCTTCACCACCTAATCCTGAACTCCTGTTCCTGTTTGTGCAACATTTGTGCTTTATTGAAAAAGAGAATTTTGGAGAACAGGGAAACTCAGACTAGTGGGGCTTTTAATGAAAAGAATCCGTTAACTAATATCTAAGTGAGAGAAATTGAAGTGGGTCTGTCTCTTGGGCAATTCAAAGAGGTTTTGAAAGCTGCAGGTGGAACTTAGAATGCTTTAAGCTTCTTTTAGGCTCAGTGATCTTTAAAGACAACTCATAGGTTGTTTCTTTAACAAACAATAGGTTGTTTCTTTACCTATTCTGAAGGGGGATTGTCAGCTCTCAAAGATCTTTCAGTGCCTTCTATTAATAAGACATTGCTTTTTGGGCTTGATTTAGTGCACATAAAGACACAGGGATGGACCAAAATCATCCCCCGTCCCTGGGCACATTTGGGTGCCTGTATTTTGGTTTAGGTGTGTCATTTTTGGGACATTTACTCGAGCAAATATTTCCTGCTTCTCCTACAAATCCACACTTGTGTGCTGGACATTGGCATGAGCAGCACAGCAAAGCCTTCCCAGCCTGCAGGTCATTTAAACTGGATATTGTGTAAGGAGTCACGTGCAAGGTGGGTTCTGACACAGAGTCCCCTGCCTGCTGTGCCCTCTGCCACCCCATCTCACTCTTTTATCTGCCTCAAAAGAGTGCCAGGCAGAGCATCCAGGGACTTGCCCTGACTCGTGCCTCTGAAGTGACTGGCAGGCAAGTAACAGATGCAGTTTTGTTTGGAAAAAAACACAGGGGGTCTGTCTATCCACCTTTTTATGCTGGAGAGGATGAGGCAACTCCTTCACTGCTTTCAGAAGGCTGACTTTAAAATTTCAAAGGAAACATAAAAAGGACACCTGCTCTTTGCTGGTGTTGGACTAGATCAATGCCCACCATAGCAGGCTATTATGAGGCCTTTTCCTTAAGTGGTTCCTTTTCAAAACCATAGGAACATGTTTTAATTTTGTTAAAATTTTAGTTTGGACTTCAGCTGTGGCGCCAATTTGCAGGGCAAGGGGGTTTGTTTGTGGAGGTCATCTCTCACCCTTTGATTGCAAGAAGGACACTGTGCAGTAGTTTCACTGTGCCTCTATATTTTGAAGGGGGGATGGAGAAAGGAAGGTTTGGAACTTTTGTGTCAATTGAGAGAATGCTGTAAACTTTGGAATATTCAATTCAAATGCCACAGAATCTCTCTCAGACCTTTATAAAATGAACATGTTCTACCTCAAAGATTGAGACTCGGGAAAAGCTCTTGCTCAAGCTTCCTTGAATAACTGACTTGACTTTCTTAAAGCTGCCTCAGTTTCTCTATATCTAAGCATTCTTAGTGGTATATATATCAGAAAAAAATCTATTTATATCTCTCCTTAAAGCTCTTCTCTCCTACAAAACCCTTGTTCAGATAAGCAGCTCTTAAGCAGGGAGTGCTGCTTTCCATGTTGACCGCCACCTTCGAGCTGTTTCCCATCTGTTGTTTGTAAACACTTCATGTCTTGTGCTGCTGATGTTGTTAGTTCCTTGGAAAACAAGCTCTATTTTCTTATGTTTGCACACTGCATCAAAACAACAGGAAATGTGTCCATGACTGGGAAACCCACGCAGTGCCAGAAGAGATTTTTCTTGCTAAGGATCTCAATTAAGGAAACTTAGGAGAGGTAAAGAATGATGTTGCAAATTGTAAGAGAATGTAGTTCATATGTACACAGAATAAATACTCAGGGAGTCTTGTCCATGGGGGAGAACATGACAAGGGAGGCACCAAAGGAGGAAGGAGCTGGGCTGTGTGAGACAAGGGGCAGGAGGTGGTAGAGGAAGGAGGCAAAAGGTGCACATTAAGAACTGCAGGATGTATTTTTGGCTCGTGCATTGGCAGAACCAGTTAAAGTTGTATTCAGGAACTGTCCCTAGAATCCCTTTCTTTTCCTAGCCAAAGAAAAGCTTAGGGGGAAGGATTAAAATCCAGTCAAAGTAAGATTGGCTCTTCAGGCTGAGGAACAGAAGGGTTTTCCTTGCTGCCATGGCTCCACATCCAGTTCATCAAGTATTCTGCTCTTGAGGAAAGCAGTCAATGGATTTGCTTCCCCTCAGGGAAATTACTGCCCTCAAACCTTCTGCTTTTTCCATTATTCTGCTTTTTCCATTATTACATCCTGTTGTGCTTTCTATACCTATGAGGTAGGATGGAAAGCTGTCCAGTACTTGCTCATCCATGTGAAAATTGCAGGATTCCTCCCTCCCCTGGATCATAGTACTTTTCTGCAGTGTCATTTATGGGCTAAATTTTGATCCTTCCTCAGGCCTAATTACACAAATCCCTGTAGCCTTTATGAGACTTCTAGTAGACAAAACATGACATATTTATATCTGATATATATATATGTAGAGAGAGAGAGAGAATATTTATATCTGATATATATATATATATGTAGAGAGAGAGAGAGAGAGAGATCATCTTGGTGGCTTAGACGTAATTGTCTGTAGAAAAAGAAACTTGTTTTCATAAACTTTTCTTTTTGTTAATAATGTCTGGTTTGTACTACATTAATGATTCTCTGTGCTTAATTAAGGGTTAAAGCAGATGGTTGTGATATATTATTTGCTAAACATCTTTTCATGAAAATGAAATTCAATCAAATGTATTTTCTGCTTTGTGAGCACAAAGCAGTGGTGAGACAGAATCAAGATTTGGGTTACTCACAATGTTTACAGGGATTATTTCCCATGTTTTGAAGCGTGTAAAATTCCTAATTCCTTTTTCTTTTTTTCTATTGACAGAAGCTCAAGACGATGCATCTTTCCATTAACATCTCTAAAAATGCACAAAAGACTTTAAACTAAAACATGGCCTGAAGAAAGTTAATGAAGTTCTTGATAATCTGCGTCACAAATGAAAAGACTGAGGACGATTCTGGTCTTTTCCTTCAGGCCTTGATGAGTCATGAAAATTATAGAAAGCTGATATTTCTAAAGGAGCAGCATCTGTAAGTAAAAAAGAGTAGAAAAATCAAGAACAGACATCTGATGACAGGAGCTACTACTGGTGGTGAGCAGTACGCTGAAATTTTCTTGCATCTTAGTGGACCTTTTGACCTAATTTACAGAGCTTTTCTTGTTAATTAACTTTTTTAGGAAAGTCAGACCTTTTTTTCTGCTAAAGGTCATGTACTTAAACTAAGAAGTCTTTTATCGTCTACAGTACAATACAGCAACATAAAATTTAGGAGTTTTTTATTCAGAATAAATTAATAAATCACAAGCAATAAGCATGGAGTATTTCACACCCCTTTGCCCTGACCTCATTTCTCATTGTAAATTAAAGCATGATCTAAAGAATTCCTTTCTGTGTTTGTCTGTTTGTCCTGACCAGTGTGGATAATCACAGGGTTATGCAGGCAAACAGTTACCAAAAAAAACACACCTCGAGTGGGGATGACACTGCAAGAATATTTACATTTTTAAATCACTCTTCGTATTTGAGTGATGGTTGAATGAACTGTCCTTTAAAAAAAAGAAAGAAAAGAGAAAATGCTTTTTCATTAAATTAATGAACCTGCTCAGAAATATTGAAGGAACCTCCAGCAAACTAGAGTGCTCCTAGGACTTGCAATTATGTGTTGTGGGGGGAAAACAACTAGCAATATCCTAATTTGGGAATTTCTCTGCCAGGGTATGAGGATCCATTCCACTTCATGATTTCTTCATGCAAACTATATAAAATATTTTACAAAACACGAGTAATTTCCATAACAGAATTTTGACAATTTAAATCAAAACAGGTTGCTATGGCAGTTCCTACAAATCTTCCTCTTTTGGGTTTGTTTTGTATTACAAATGTCAAAATGAAACCATTTCTGTCAAAATAATTTTTTTCCTTTTCTCAATGCCCTAATTTTCATTACTTGACAAAGTCAAGATGAAGGTGAATTTCAAATGCATAAACCCATGAAGACATAGCTTTAGTTTTATAAGTAAGTAATATCATTAGATACTGTATTGTTACTTGAATTGACTTTC
Organism: Pseudopipra pipra; assembly: GCF_036250125.1. Classification (NCBI taxonomy): domain Eukaryota; kingdom Metazoa; phylum Chordata; class Aves; order Passeriformes; family Pipridae; genus Pseudopipra; species Pseudopipra pipra. The sequence continues at coordinate 72,595,087 of NC_087552.1, forward strand.
TTTACTGCTCTTTGTAATAAGTGACTGAAAAATAAAGGACATTTGCATTGGTTAAAGCTTTTTGAGTGGTTTCTGCAGTCAATATGTAGGAGCCATTGCCAGAAAGTGTTACCAGCCCTGAGTTTTGTTTCAGTAGCAAAATACTAAGTGAAATCTAAGTGGATACAGGGAATTGTATCTAGTCTTCTGTAAATAAGAAACAGGTGAACTCTCCAAGGTAAAGATGTAAAAATTGCACAAATTTATCATCCAGACTTCATCGATGAAATCTCACATAAGGAACTCATTTAATATTGGTGCAGGTGGGCCACTGTAAGTGTTGGGCAGTAGTGCAAGTAAATAAAGGTGTCATTTTATAGGGGATAGTATTTACCAAACTGATAGTTGAGTCTTTGCCTCCAGAGGTGCTGAAAGAACTGGGTGCTTTTAGGTTTTGGATTTTTTTGACGTGAGAACACAAGAACTGTAAGTTGGAGAAGGAGTTCCCAAAGGTGGAATTCACTCCTGTATGGCAATAAAGTTGCTGAATTGCAATAAAAGTAATTTCTTGAATTAAAATTCACATATATTACTCCCTTAAATTAAGCCAGATGTGTCTTACACACACAAGTTAATCATGGGTTTAATCATGGATTATCAGCTGATTGTATCTCCTCAGACTGGCTGACACCTGGGTTGGTTTGTGCCGTGGTCTCTCAAAATGTGATCCAAGAACTACAACATGGCAGCAATACATGCTTGGATTCTGTCAAGAAATTAGAAATCACTTGATTAATGGCAGTTTATTTCTGGTGATCTGAAGTTGCTAAGAAAACAGGCAAAGCGAATATCCCAAAGCAAGGAACAAGACGACCAGAGACCATACCAAAAAAAGAATGGGAGACAAGGCAGAGGGTGAAATATTCTGAAAAAGCCTGTGGAAAAGAGCTGATTTAAGATCAATGAGATGAGGAACTGCAGGAGCCAGTGCTACCAGCATTTTTTCAGCACCTGGTGAAAGGCTTTGTGCTCAAAGGGATAAAACACAGACTTTTCTCTTGGTCTTTTCTCCCCCAAACCATGGAGCTGTCTCAGAGACTTAAAGCAGTTGGGAATGGAAGAGAAATTATGGTCAGTATAATTGTGTATGAGGTGTTACAGAGTCCTATGAAAAGTGATTCTAATAATGGAGTTTTATAAAAACTCCTGGGGTTTGGGGTTTTTTTATATTCAAGCTTTAGCAAACTTCACTCTTTCCTCCCACACACACGCTGACATTGATACAACTCTTGCAGTTGACTTGAAGGAGGAAGATACATCAATTTTATACTTTTATTTTAATGCTGCAATGTTTTTGTCCTGTTATCATGTTATAAATGCGTATGGTTTGCGAGAGTTTGGAGTAATAGGGAGTAAAATGGAAAGTGCTCCCGGGGAATTGGTTATTTATATAAAGCTGATGAGAAAACAAGTGTTTTATCTGAGGGTTCTGACTCTCTTAAAGGATATTTGGCTCGAGGACAAAATACTTGTTGGAGCACTCATTTAGGTGTGTCTTTTATTGCACTACTTTGTGCTGTGAACAGAAAAACATGTATCAGATGCTTTTTTATTATGTATCTTTGCTCTGTGTGTCAGCAAGTACTGGGAGTAGAGAGACAAATTGATTTTGTGAACATATATATCCAAAGCTTTCTGCTGTCACTCAGAGCCATCGTGCAGTCAGGTTCTAGACATGGAAAAACCATGTAAAACTGGGAGTCAGCAAGTAAAACACAACTTGTTTCAAGGCTCAACAAGTGTTAATTTATGGAGCAGTAAAAAGGATGTGAGTACTAAGAATATCTGTAATTCTACACTAGGTATGAACATGTTTGAGGGAGTACATAGAAATATACTCATTTTAAGAGCAAGTGACAAAACAAAGTTGTTCAAGATGATGTGGAAAGGAGTGAAAAAAAAAGAAAGGTTACCATTCAGCATCTGATTTTCTGAAAGTCAATGACCAGTACAGGCAATCCCATGGAAGGTGCTCAAACTGTGTGTTACTGATAATTTGTGAATTTACCTAACAGTAAAAAGCTGTCAGAGTAGTTCAAATCTGTAATTTATTTGACTCTGTAAAGGCTTTAAAGATCTTACCAAAGATTAAAGAAAGACATGCAAGCAAGCAGATAAAATGAGCCATTATTTAGAAGTCAGTGTGGGTGTGGTGCCTTGACCCATTTAGAATATTAAGTACGCTGCCTTAAAGTATTGAATATATATTTTCATTACATATTGAATGGCCAAAAATATCTTAAAAGCCTTTTAAGGTAGTGTGTAATAACATCCCTTTCCCAAAAGTGGGCCAGGGCTTACGTAGGCTGCTTTTACAACGTGGGTCCCTCCTAAAAGGAAAATCCCAAGTGTGCAGAAGGAGCTGACGCAGCAAAGGCTCCAAATCCTGCACGTCGTGATATCCTTTGATTTTGACATGTCTAAACCTGGAGCAGCAGCCACAGGCTGTGGCCTAACATATATTAATGACAAAGTATCTTGAACTCTTTGTCTTCAGTGCTGCAAAAGTGCAGTGATGATGATGGGGATGGGGATGATGTGCACTGATGAAACTCCCTCTTTCCCATTACGAGAGCAACAGGAGCCTCTGATGCCAGGAGGGAGGCTCCAGGTTACTTCCCACAACACAAGTCTGTGTAAGAACTAAGGAGCAACATGATCTGAATGTGATATAAGGAAGCATCTAATGCTGATAGTGGTGAAAAGGGAAGGAATGAGCAAAGGTAGTTACAAGATCCTCTCTTTGTTCGGTTAAGACCTTAATTGTTGTACCTTTTATTAGTCGTAGGGAATTATAAAGTTGTAAATTGCAATGTAATTTGATGAGTTATAGCTGCATGGACACTGGATATAGATTGAAATTGTAAAGGTAAGATACTGAGCAAATAAGCTTTAATACTGCCCTATTGTGTATCTCACCTCTCCTTCTCAGAGTTTTTTGTAATGTTCTTTCCAAACACTAAGTTTCAGGAGTGTGTTCTTAGTAGGCAAACGTTTAGGTATTCCAAGACATTCCAATGCACTGAGGACTTTTATTTTATAACAATCTTTTTTTTTTTTTCTCTATGAGGTGGCAGTGGTTATCTCTTGAAAAATTGCCTAATCTCTTCTGTGTTTTATCTCCAGATTCCCTCTGAAAACTGTATCATTATAAATTATAATGAAACTCAAAAAGTGACCAGAATAGTAATTGAAAGAAGATTTGGCATCTTCAAAATGAGACTTAGATGCTCAGATAAATGTGGTAGAACAGAACCAAACTGCCCTTCATGTGAGTTCAGAGCAGCCCTGGTAGGTGCACCTTATGTAATACAGCCATTAAACATGGTTCATCTGTAAAGATGAGGAGGAAGCATTTTAATGAGTCAATCCAAATTACTGAAGTAAATGACCGTAATGACACAGACTTGGAAAATTCTGTGTGCTTAGACATGGGACTGCAGCACAGGAGAGGAGGTGCTGCCTCTGGCTCATACACAGACCTCCCTCATGCTGGCTCATATGTGCCCTCTGAGCTTTCTGTGGCTTTACGTTTCATCCTAGAACCATTTTAGTGTCAGTGAAACGGAAATTAGAAATGCCATCTTGCAATGCTAAAGGAAAAGAGGTTTGCAGACCAGCAGATTACAGTCTCAGGCAATAAACGGTTTCCAAGTTCTTTACTGCCAAACAGCAGGTCTGAGGACTGCCTGCCCTCACCTCCTGCAGTCTGCTCAGTGAATAAGAAGGCTCCAGCAAATGCTATAAAATTAAGTTCCTAATTACCACTCCTTGGAGTGGGAACTGTGGGTTTGAAATCCCTCAGACAGACCAGCCTCCAATGTAGATCTTCCCAGGCTCCTAAACAGCAGGTTGGCTCTGCCCCTTTACTGGGCTTACCAAGGCAAATGAGACCAACTGCTGCTTTTTGTCCTCCCTGCCCTGTGCTCGGATGTGTTCATGATCTCAGGTTCCTCAGGTGCCCTGGCTGGGCACTGGGTGCCCACAAAGCCACTCCATCACATTCTAGGGGAGAGAAAAGGTCACGAAAGGGTCAAGATAAAGACAGGGTGAGATCACTTGCCAGGCAGTCCTCCATGAAGTTCTGCAGCACGGGTCCTTCTCACGGGCTGCAGTTCCTCAGGAACTGCTCCAGTGTGGGTCCCCCTGGGGTCACAAATCCTGCCCAGCAAACCTGCTCCAGTGTGGGCTCCTCTCTCCATGGAGCCACAGCTCCTGCCAGGATCCTGCTCCAGCATGGGCTTCCCATGGGGTCACAGCCTCCTTTGGGCATCTCCCTGCCCTGGTGTGGGGTCCTTCATGGGCTGCAGGTGGATCTCTGTTCCCCCTGGGCCTTCCTGGGTGCAGGGGCACGGCTGCCTCACCATGGGCTGCCCCTTGGGCTGCAGGGGAACCTCAGCTCCCACTCCTGGAGCACCTCCTGCCCCTCCTGCTGCTCCCCCCTGGGGTCTGCAGGGCTGCTCCTCTCACACATTCTCACTCCTTTCCCCAGCTGCAGTTGCTGTTGCCTTGTTTTCTCCTCTTCTTACACACATTGTCCCAGCGGTGCCACCACCATCTCTGATGGGCTCTGCCTTGTCCAGCAGTGGGTCCATCCTGGAGCCGTCTGGAATTGGCTCCATGGATGTGGGGGAAGCTTCCAGCAGCTTCTCACAGAAACCACTCCTGTAGCCCCCCCTGCTACCAAAACCTTGCCACACAAACCCAGTTCAGGCTGCAAGTAGCCAGTGCTGCAATCAAGGAGATCCTGCTTTGTGCAGCGTGGGGAGGTGTGACTTGCAGCTTCTTAGGAACCAAAATAGTTTGGGTATAACAATATCCCTCTATTAGGAACTGGGTCCTACCATCAGGTAAATACATAAGGCAGCCAAATTCTTTACCAACTCTTCTATTTCCAAATTTGTCATGGTTCTATAAGGTCACACACCCTTTCCCAGATAAAACCCTCAACTGGTGAGAGTTACAGACATCATTTTTCGCACCAGAAATTTAAATAGAGGGAAGAAAAAGCTTCAGTCATACACTCTTCTATACTTAAAAAAAATCAACTCAAGATTATCTAAGTATGAGAGACTAAAATAGGCAAGGTATTGCAGCTTTTCTGGGAAAGCTCATGTTAAAGGACCCCACTATTCAATTATGCATAAAGTACAGTAAGCTCCTCTATGAATAGTATTAAAAAACTTATCTTTCTGTGGATTTCTGTCCTATATTTTCTATGAATTCCCCTCAAAATCTTAAAGAATCCCCAGCTTTTATTGTGGCCAGGTTTTTGACCCCTTTGCTGCAAGAAATGGCACATGCTATTAAAGCTTTGCTTATGCCAATTGTCCTGCTAATACACATATGCTGTCAGACCAGCTGGCTGTTGGCAAACAGGGGAGGTAAATGTCATGTTCTTTCCTGTCGCTTTTCTCAGGACAGCACTAAACTATTTCTCTGTAAACAGCACAGTAAAACTACAGTCCATTGACTCAGTTTTGCTTAGAGAATTTACAATATAGTAGCACATTAACAACAATCAGAGGGTCAGACATATATACAGAAAGAAGGATGCACACTGCACTTAATTTCTGATGAGAAATGTAAATTTTGTGGTTTTAATTAAGTGTTCCCAACTTTATCCAAGTGGTATTACACAGGAAATTACAAACTGTCTTCAGAGCTAATAGGTTTTTTTATTCTATTAAAATGTATTTATTTGTTACCAATGAGAAATGAAGGGCCAAATCATCAGATGGGAGAAAGACGTGTTATTCCAACTAAGAAGAGATCAATTTGTACCAGATTTATATCTGGCACTCGCTAGTTCTGGTCTGCTTATCTGCCCGTGTGAAAGGAAAAGAAATCCTCCTACCTCATTTTGTCAGGACTATCTTGTTCAGGATCAATTTGACCTCCTCCTCCACATTCACATTTGTGAGTTTTTAGCCAAATCAGGTCCATCAGCAAAGTGAGAGGACCGTGGAGTAGTGAGGGAGTTGTGCTTTGACATTTTGGGGCGTCATTCACAGCTGTGGGATGAGCAAGGACAGATGTTCCCGCAGGATTAATCGTGGTACATAAACCCGTGTTAGAAAATGTGTTGAAAATGTTTGCTGTAGGAAAAAAAAAAATAAAAAAGTGAGGAATGTTCTTGTTCCCGTGGACTGGCTGGGCTGTACAAGACACCCAGAATAAATGTGGCTGCTGAGCAGCCAGTGACACCACATGAAAAGAGCTTTAGCAGGGGAACAAAAGCGAGACTGTTTTATCTTCGCTGCTGATTAAAGTCTGTAAGTCCTGTAGCTACAAAATTATGCACATTTTAAACAAAAGCCTGCACCATGTCACAAGCAAGAAAAACAAGTCACAGGGTGCAAGGCAAAGCTTTCCTCCAAGGCACTGATGGTTAATCAGTCCCTCTGTCACAGTGACCACAGTGTCATCTGAGCTGTGGACTTACTGCTCTGGGCCAAGCAGTTGCCATAATACAGCTGTTTAACACTTCCCTGTGCTCAGCTGAGCCCAAATAAATACTGAATTTGGAGCAGATATAAGGTTTTTTAGTAGATACTACCCCCCAGTGAAAGCTAGGCTTACCCTGAAATAACTCACCAGACCCAACATCCCCTCTAAATATGAAAAAAAAAGCCCTAAAATCCAGAAAACCAGACATAAAAAAAAAGTTCAAACAAGATGCCATAAGAAAAATAATCAATGACATCCTGTTAAAGTCACTCTGCGGAAAAGATTTAGTATAGCACAAAACTCAGTCATGGTTTTAAACAGGTACTACATAACAGATAAGGAGATCTGGAGACACTCTGGTGAGAGTTTACTCAATATTAAATGGTGATGAAACATCTGTATATTCCATCCATCACCGATTCTGTGAAAGAACATTTGATTTGGCAAATTACAGAGAGGCCCAACCCTTCAGCTTTTACAGAGGGGAAAAAAACAGGTCATCCAGCCTTGAAAATATTCAATTTTTTCTTTTGTGTGCACAGAAGCAAAATTATGTACAGCTTTTTTTGTGTAGAAGGACCTTTCTGGACAGCTAGTCATTAAAAATATCAGTTGTTCTCCTACAATGAAAGGTTTTCAAGTATACCAAGAAAATGTGTTTTATTCTTTTAAAAAATCATTTAATTAAAGATAAGAATGCAAAATTCAGATCCTACATATAAAAGGCTTGAGATTTTACACTGCCAAACTCAAACCTATTCTTACAGCTGTAGTTCCAACTTCTGTCCTAAGCTATTTTTCCTTCATACAGTTCATAATGCTGACCCTCGGTGAAGTCTTCTTCTATCCTTATCTATTTCATATTGCTCTGTTCATGTTTATTAACTATTTTTTTTAATTAAGTCATTTTCAAAAAGCATCTTTCTTTACTAGGTTTCTACCAAAGCAATTAGTTGGTGACATCTGGCAACAGAACCCCCACTAGAACAGACAACTCTAAAGTACCACCTACTTTTGTAAGCTTTCAGTCTCATCCACAAAATAACAATGATCCTGAATTTTAACTTATCATAAAATCATAGAATGGTTTGGGTTGGAAGGGACCTTCAAGACCATCTAGTTCCAACCCTGTGCCATGGGACACCTTCCACTAGCTCAGGTTGCTCCAAGCCCCATCCAACCTGGCCTTGGACACTTCCAAGGATCCAGGGGCAGCCACAGCTTCTCTGGGCAACCTGTGCCAGGGCCCCACCACCCTCACAGGGAAGAATTTCTTCTTAATATCTAATCTGACCTTGCTCTCTGTCAGATTAATTTATCCCACAGCCAAATCTTTGAACATGAGCCAAAAGTCAGTCCTAGCCGAAGTATTACTAACTGTGTCTGTAAAACCTGCTTCTTTAAATATCTTCAAGATCAAAAGTCTGATTAGTCTTTGCTTAATCTGACATGAAACTGTGTTTCTTGAAATTCCTTTCAGTCTGAATAAAGGCCACAATACAGGAGCAATGTTGTAGCAGAGGCATTTTAGGGAGCATCAGAAGGGCATCACCCAATTACCAACTGTTTTTTCTACTTCTACCATGTATAAAGTTCAAGACAAAAGTTACTTTGAGAACTTGAATCAGGTTATAACATTTCCAAAATGCACAGCTAAGCAAGAAATGTCATTCACTCAAGCCACCATCAAAATGTTTCTCATTACATCCCTGACTAATTACATTACCCTATCCCTTTTAAGTAGTGATTTTAAAAGCACAACACTTGGCTCAAAATTGATTCCTTATTTTTAGGCAATTCTTCCTATCAGCTGGAACCAACAGTGTTTAATCGGGTGATAAGTTTTCACATGGAATTGCTGATTATAGTCCCAAACCTGCAAAGTGCTGCAGGATTAGAGGGGGGAGAGGAGAATAGAATTTGAAAACAAAAGGACCAGATCACTTCATCCTATAATACAGCCAGGAATAATTAGTCTGGTTACTTTATATTATATCCTACAGATATACTGAAACTCGATGTCCTCTGTGTGATATCAGGAAAGGACACTGCAGGTCTTAGTTGAAAATTGGCCAGAAATTTGAGACCATTGCTCCCCACCAGCATTTCTGCCATTGAGCTGGACATTCCCATAGAGCTGGGAAGTTTGGAGTCTTCAGCACATGTCACACACTTCAGTTCAGAAGCACTGGAGACACATCTGATGATCTGCCATTACCTTTTTTCCTTAAATAATTAGGCTACGACAACATGAAGAATCCAACCATCCCTGGAAGTGTCCAAGGCCAGGTTGGATGGAGCTCTGAGCGACCTGGGATGGTGGAAGGTGTCCCTGTCCATGGCAGGGGGTTGGAACCAGATGATCTTTAAGGTCCCTTCCAACCCAAACCATTCTATGGCTCTATGATTTTGTGATCATTCCATTGTGTGTGTCCAGTTCCCACATGCAACCCAGGAGTGCATGGAGAGCACCAACAGCTTTGGGTAGACAGGACCTGGGAGAGCAAATTCTGGCTCAGTGGGAATATTGTCTTCCCAAAAGGCAATTGCAAACAAACAAACACACATACATCTATGCATACATACATACATACACATATCTATATATTTATATATCCTCTACTCATTTTATCTGACTGCACTAGGTACCAAGACAGCTAATGGGTTGCTCCTTGGTTGGATGTTTTGTTTTCTCTCCTATCTCCACCTCCCAACAGCAGCTACGTGCAGTCAACTCGATGTTCCTCATGAAATGCCCAATATTGTTTGGCTTTGAGAGCTATTTAAAACATACCAAAAGGAGAATTTTTCTGTCCAAACCCTTTCCAACATTTTTCAGACCCTTAAGCTTACACCTTCACTAAATTTTCTGATGTTTATTGTCTTGCTAAAGGTCTAAACTAATGAGTACAGATAAATCCTTGAAGGAATATATCATCTCTTGCCAACATTCTTGGCACAATTTATGTTCTTGTTAATAGTTTCGTACTTATACATTAAACAACCCTTAAGTGCTTCCAGTTGGCTGTATAAATATGATTTTTATTCGTGTGAATATTTCAGTGTATTTGTTATGAGATACCTGATCTAAATTTAAATCTGAAAAGGACAGGAAATATAGACAATTTCCATCCTTCTCTGGCCTTTGGTTTGGACTATGAATAAAAAAATCCACTCTAAGGTCCAAATATTTTTGTGGCAGGTGTTGCACAAACGCTAAACAGAGGCATCATTGCCCAGTAAACTTTACAGATTAAGGCAAAACCACATGAAACAGGATGTAAAGTCTGAATTTGTACATAAATGAACTTAGCAAAGAAGTATTAAAACATTTTCTGTTCCATTTAGGTCTCTGAGTATGGGAAGCTTTTTCTATCAAATCATTTTGATCAAAAAAAAAAGAAGCTGAATCACATCAAGCAAAATATGTGCATAATGTGTGAAAAAAGGCCAAAGCTAAAAAGGATAATTTTAAACTAAAAACAATGTGTAAAAAAACCAATTTCTTTGCAATAAAAAATGGAGCTTAAGAAACATTCTGAATTGCTTTGTTTAGAGTCAAGCAAATACTTTTTCAAGTCGAAATAATTTAATCTTTCTTTTCATTTTTTGCCAGACTGACTAGAAATGAAAGTAAAATGAATTATCAAAAGCAAATATTTCAGACAGTGGACAATAACAAAAATGAAATGCGGTAATTAGGCATTTCTAGTATTTTTGTTGTTGCCAATTAAAGGGTAGAGGTTGGAAGTAAACAAGTAGCAAATGGAAGACGTGAGTAGGTTACGTGAGAGATGTGAGTGGTAAACCAGGATATAATGAAAGGTAAGATAACAGATGTTTGGATTTTAGCAGGGAACTTTTCCTGTGTTTGAAGAGCAGTCCAAGGTCAAGTGTGGACATACAGGATAAATTGACAGCTGGACAGTAAAGTCTGAAATATTGGGAAAGGTCAGAGTCCTAATAGATCAGTGACTCAAACAGGCTGGAGCTGGGGAACAAAAGGGTTTGACTTTAGAGCCAAGAATCTACTCTATTTTTATAGAGAGGTGCAAGTGGAGGTTCATCTCAGTTATTCTGATTTTGGCAAGTCCCCAGATTTGCAGGCCAGTCTCTTCTCAAAACTAGCCAGCATCAGGACCAGAGGAAACAGCCTCAAGCCGTGCCAGGGGAGGTTTAGGTTGGATATAAGGGAAAATTTCTTCATGGAAAGGATTGTCCAGCCCTGACACAGGTGTCCAGGGAAGTAGTGGAGTCCCCATCCCTGGAGGGATTTAAAAGCTGAGTGGATGTGCCACCTGAGGACACGGGTTAGTGGTGGCCTTGGCAGTGCTGGGGGAAGGGTTGGACTGGATGATCTTAGAGGGCTTTTCCAACCTTAATGATTCTACACGAGAAGTAAAAATACAAAGTGCCATGGATTTAAACATGTCCCATTTGTTTTCCTCCCTTGCTCCAGTTTTGCTCTCAAACCCCTGATGGTAGTAAGCTGCCCAGGGTGGTACATAAGGCGTGTGGTTTCAACTCACTTTTCAAAGTAGTACTTATTTGCCAGAGGGGAGAAAATATTTAAATATCTTATTTCCAGGACTGCTTCTAGGCTACAAGAAATCTACAGTGTAATCTGGCTGTTATTTCCCATTGCCACCAAGGTCACACCTATCTGGCAGAAAGCCTGGATTAAGAAGAAGCTGTTTTACTTCCCATATTTTAGCTGTTCACAGTTTAAACGTTGTTTTGCCATTGTGTGGACAAAGATTACAGTGTTTAAAAGCCACGTTCACTCCCAGATCATTTATTTGCTTTATTGTAGTAAATTCATATATTGATCTTTATTACAAGTTGTCTAACATGATGTTTAACATCCATACTCTGTCATGTGGGCTCTGCACAGCTGTGAGAGCAGAATGCAGAGTAGCTATTACAGCATATAGCAAACAACATATTTATATTATCACAAATTTAATTTAAAATTATATATAATATAGAATTATATATGTCTGAAGAAAGAGTTTTCCTGGGAATCCCACTGCCTGTCACACTTGGAAAATCCTTTCTTTGGTTGGTGGGTTTTTCTTTGTTTTTTTTTCATTCTCCTTTCATGAAGACTTGTTTATCCCTTAAATTAAATTCTTTTGCAAATTTCCCAGAAGTCTTCTATCTATTATACACCTCTACTTTATTTTTCTTTTTTTTTTATTAATAATCTCACATTTTTTTGCATTTAGAAGGATGCCATAATAGTAGAGCAGCCATGCTGTTTTCATTGGCCCTTTCAATGAAGCAAAATACAGTATGACATAATAAATAGACATAGAAGAAAAATTAAGTACTATTTCTCAGAAGAACATATAAAAGTAATCCTATATATATATGCTTAAGTCATAAAAATGACTTGATGCATATTTTTATTTCAGTATCTGCAGGAAGATGGATCCCAGCCCATTAAAACTAAAATTCCCAGAAAGACAGGCACTCTGATGTATCATCTGTCAAGGTAAAGAGACTAAAAACCTTTAGCTGACTGATATGATGGATTTTCACTTTTTTAACTTGCTTTAAGAAGGAAGAAAGTGTGGAGCTGAACAGCTGGTAACATTTGTTAAAAGATTATGGTGCCGAGATTCTGATTTAAATTTGACTTCTTGGTCGTAAACACTTGAGCAACACATGAAATGTTCCTATTCCTTAACATATTTTCCCTTAGAAAGAATTATTCAACTGCTTCCTATATAAAACCCATGTAGGATTAAAGAGCAGAGAAGTCTGCAACTGAAAAAAAGACATGTATTTCCTGTAAAAGGAAGTCGTGTAAGAGGCACAAAGCTTTCTTTAGGGTAGCTGCTACCACCTTCTGTATGACTGTTGAAACACATGTAAATGAGAAGAAAGGTTAAAAAGATATATATATAAAATACTTGGCAATATAGTAAGACTCTTCCCTAAATTGTGTCCTCTAGGCTTAGAGCTACAAAAGCCTTTCCTCATATACAGGACAGAATAGCCATGTGAAAATATCTCTTATTACTCCACCAGTTGATGTAGCTTGGAAATATTTTAGAAATTATATGACAGTGCTGTCACAAATACTGTTACACCTCTTGTATGTGCAAGTGAAGATTTGGAGCCTGTGGGATTTGGAGCCTTTGACCAATCAGGATCTAAACCCTACAGGCTATTTTGGCACATTTTAGAGGAATACACTCGCTCACTAAAGCCAGATCAAGACCAGCAAACCTGTTCAGTTAAAAGCAAATAAATAAGTACATCAAGTCCTGGTGTTTTCCAAGCTTTGTTATCAGATGGTGTCTATGAAACAGCCACCCAGAAATGAAAAGCTGAACCAGCACGTGAAACTGTGATAAAAACACATCATAGAATCATTTAGGTTGAAAAGACACCTAGGATCATCAAGGAAGACTATTTTTGTGTTGTTCTGAGAGGATTCTTTACAAACATAATGTGAACATGCTCCATCAGAACTCTAAAAACCTAAATAAAATCTTGATCATAACTGGGTGAGTGATGAGACAACATCCCTACACCGTTTATCAACAAGAGCTTTGAGTTATAAAAAATAATAGCAATGAAGGACTGATTTCAGACTGTTCTGAATTATTTGAGGAGGTGGCCTGATTTAAGCTACAGAAAACTCCAGTAAAACCAGGGAAGGTCAAACAAATAGGAGCAGAAAATATGACAGATATTCCAGATATGAAACCGCATCTTGCAAAGCACAGAGTCTAGAGGAGTGTTTGAATTTACAGAGGTCTGGAAAGCCTTTTTTACAGCCAAAGACTAAACAAGATCAGTTTGTTTAGTTTGTCTGAGAAAAGCTTATGATTAAGTCACCTTCTAATCTATAAGTAAGAACATGGAGAGAAGACTTCTGATAATGGAAAGCTCTTTAATCTAGCTGACAGAAGCATGGCAAAAGCCAATGGACAAAATCACTTAAATCATTTTGGAAATGAAACACTCATTTTGAAGCCATGGGGGTTCTGTGTAACGAATTGCTAAAGCAGGCTATTGATTCCCCATCAATTTAAGTCTTTAGTAGGGATGTTTTTCTAGAAGAGCCCTAACGCTGTCAAAAGTTCTACCGTTGATGCAAGAAGTGCTCAGTGTATGTTATGAACTGTACCAAAGATCAAACTAGGTGAAGACAATGGTGTCTTCTGAGTTTATAATATGTAAATCTTCAATATTAGGCCACGGTTTATGTACTTCTGCAGCTTCTGTGATAAGTTGCATTGTCCTTTGTGGAAAATTAAAATAGATTCTATTGTTTTCCTTTTCAATTCATGGCATCCTCCAATCTAGCTGGCTGGTTTGTACCTGCTGAAAAGGAGAGTTGGTGTCATTTAGTGTTCATAAACATATGTTTCTGGGCTTCATTTTGCACACTACAGCTCACAGATTCTAAGAATTAATATCTTGTGTCCTTCGTTCTCCCACGCACGTCACTTGAAATACCCTCACAAGCTTCATTTCTGTGATGTGATGGGTCATCTCTGCATCTATTGCTGCAGCTGAAGTTTTGGATGCAGTTTCAAAAATTTCAAACAGGGGCAATCTGTGTGGGAATATTACAGGATATTGCTAAGAAGAAACATATTGACAGTCAGATCAGTTTATTGAGCAATTGGCAAGAATTTGATAGCACTTGCTAATACCATTGGTTTGGTTAATAAAAAAAAAAGATAGACTGTTTCCACTCAGCAAAGCAAAGGTAGATATTCAACTATAAGGGGGGTGTGGAATGTGTCTTATGTTGTGCTGTTGAAAGACTTTACTGAGCAGAGGTTTGGTAGCAGAAATCTTCAGAAAGGGTACATCAGTGCTAGTAAATAGAATTGGTGAGAAGTGATTTTTAACAAATAATACAGGAACTGGCAGTAATTTTAATGAACAGTTCTGCTGGCAGGCAGTGACTCATTCCAGCACAGTAAAGACTTTGTTCTTAGTAGTACTTTCACTCACATTGGGTGCCTGGCTACCTGAAATCATCCCAGACATAATGGCCCACTTTGAAAGAGCAGGAAACATTAAACAGATTGGCCAATCCAGGGCAAATAACCCTACTAAAATTTATTGAAAGGTAGTTCACCAAACAGCATATCCTGCAGTTAAATCCAGTGGGTTTTGCTCTGCACACACCCAGACTCCAGCCTGTGATTTCAACTCAATTACTTGATTCTGTAAAATATGTCTTTCCAAGACTGTAAAACGAGGAGACATTTTGGGGCAAGGACTACAGAAAGACAGAAGCAACAATAAAATTCTTGTTCTGTACAGGGGAGGGAAACCAGTACCCCAACAGTATGATTCATCCTCCTTAACTTCAGCCATCCAAAAGGTAGGCGTTGAATTAAAGTTAGTCATTCCTTTTCTGTCACTTGTGGAGGAAGATGTATCCTGCCTGCTCTCAATAGCTACTTTGGGAACTGCTATTTAGAAAGACTTCCCCTCTCCACTGCCAGTGGAGGATACCCAGAGGAGCAGCCAGTAGAAAGCTACATCTTCCAACCTAAATCTAGACAGGATTACCCTATCTCTAGGTTGCCCAGAGAAGCTGTGGCTGCCTCATCCCTGGAAGCGTTGAAGGCCAGGTTGGATGGGGCTTGGAGCAACCTGGGCTAGTGGAAGGTGTCCCTGCTCATGTCAGGGGGTGGAACTGGATGATCTTTATGGTTCCCTTCCAGCCCAAACCATTCTGTGGTTCTAAGAAGTCTCTTTTTAAGGCCCAATCTATGCTGAAAACAAGGCTCTGGAGTTTGAGCTGTTCCAGGGACCGGACCAGGGTAGGTTGGTTTCAGGGCATGCAGAAGTGTCAATTAAAATAAATAAATAGAAGAGAAATCAAGGGATAGCCAGAGGCAAAGTAAAATGAACCACAAGACCTCAAGAATCACACTTGGCCTCTTCAGCCTGCAGTAAAATAAAAGAGCATGATCCTTGTCTCAATGAATTGAAGCAAGATAACAAATTCTGCCCGAGTGAGGTGATTCAACCAATATACTGTCCTAGCACTGCTGAGGTTTTGGGGAAAAAAAAACCCAGGAAAAATCAGTGAAGAAAGTATAATAAGGAGATGAAAAAGAAGTTTGGATTGACATTAAATTGGATTGTCATGGGCAAGAAACAAGAGCTGTTGTGCAGCAGGAAAACTATGGCATAGGTGACATCACAAGACATCCCTGGAGGTGTTAAAAGCTGCGTGGATGTGGCACTTGGGGACATGGGTCAGTGATGGCCTTGGCAGTGCTGGGGGAATGGTTGGACTGGATGATCTTAGGGGGCTTTTCCAACTTAAATGATTCTGTGATTTCCCTTTTTAACAGCTCTCTGTTACAGCATGATTTACTGCAGGGTTTATATTGATTTACAATTATTAGACAGTTATTGTAATTTATGTTGATAAAGCAATAAGGGAGTACTGGAAATATTTATTAAATATGAGGAACTTTGTAGCACTTGGACATTAATCAAAGTTGATCATCTACAATATATGTGCTAATAAACCATTAGTGAATATTTAACCTGCAAACATGATACAACAAGCTGACAGATTACCTCCTTCAGGAACAGAGAGACTTTGTGAGAAGTTTGAATTATTTAGCTTGTGACACAGCACAGGATTTAGGAGTGGGAAGCAATTTTACTGTGTGATTTTCTTTTTTAGTGTCTGAGTTCCTGAAGAAAAGAGTGATGGAACTAATTTTGTTTCCTGTTGATTTAAACACTAGCAATCCTGGGGTTTGCAAAAACCTTCAAGACAGTTGTAAGGGTGAGTCAGATTCTCTATTGTGTAATGTAATCTTTGACTTTAATGCAGAAATCATAATAAAAGAGAAAAGCCCGAAGGAACTAAAGCTTCTGAACACTTTGTTTCAGATGTCAGAGAAAGAAGTGTTAGGGGTCAGTTTAGCATTTGCATAAGTGACCTGATTAATTGGAGATTAAATGATCGTTTGTTCAGCAAACAGTGCAGAAGACTGGGCTCGCTTTTCTGACCAGCTGAGCTCATCCCTTGCTGAGCAGATCTCCAGGGTAGGAGACTGTTCTCCTGCTTGCCCTGTCCTTGGAAAGGTGGAGGGGTGCTGGAAGGGACACTGCCTGGAAAGGAGTTAATCCATGAACACCTCCTGGTTGATTAATTTTCTGCTTTGACTCATTTTAATTCTCATTCTGCTGATTGTTTCCTTTCAGGAAGGGCATTTGCAGAAAGGTTATCAGCTTCTTGGAAGGGCATACCAAAGCTCCCAAGCACAGATCTAGCCCACTTTTCCAAATGAAATGAGGTATAAACAGCTGCAGACAAATCCTGGCTTTATCGGTGTGAATGGGAGTTTTCAGAGAATCACAGAATGGTTGGGGTTGGAAGGAACCTCTGAAGAGCATTTAGTCCAACTGGGCTCTGTGCCACTGGTCACAACCCTCTGAGATCAATGAAGACGATCAATGAAAACCAGAATTTGCCCCTAAGCAAAATGTTTCAGCTCTGAGCAAGATGCATATTACAGACAGTTAAAAATGGTTGCTTTTAAACTAGGACTGGGCACAGGAGGAAATGGGCCATTACAGACCATATTCAGTAGTGGTGGGACATATAATGAAAATCCAACAGCAGTAGAAAACTGCTTTTAGCAGGGGAGCATAATATGGGATGTGAAACATTAAGCTTTTTGATATGGAGAGTCACTACACGGAAGTCAGAGCTGCAATTACCAGAGGAAATCATAACATTATGGCAGGTATCAAGGACACGTATGATGCATTATGAGAAAGATTAGTATGAATTGCAAAGGCTTCCCTTAAACTGTCTTTGCTAAAGATCATTCAAAACTTCCACCACCACCTTATTTAGATCAGCTGCAAAAGTACAGCAAGTGCTAAAAATTTCTTCTGCCAAGTTTTGATCTGTGAACCATTAATATTCCCTTAATTTAGCTAATGTGCTATTTACAAATCAGAATTGCCTGCTTGTGTAAATGGAGCTGTTGAAGGGAGTTATTCTATTCCATGGGACGATCACTTTTGTTTTTCTCCACCAGTTAACACCACCACACTCTCCTGGTTACTCACAGGACTGACTCTTCTGAAGGATTTTTATTTCCCAATCACAATATTTGTACAAAATACACTCCATTCTTTATAGGTATTCATGGCACACACTGTAACAGTCCATCTGTTACCAACACCCTGCTCTGCAGAAGGTTTAAACTGTGGGAATTAGGGGTAAGAATAGCTAGGATTTTTTTTTAATGATACTTATCATTTTCTCAGCACAGAGGCATGGGAGAAAAAAGAAACTGGCTTGATTGATGCGTTGGAGTTTAATATTTAATATTTTAGTATTATTTTAAATATTATTAATAATTTAATATTATCAGCATGTGCTGCCATAGCAGTAAGATACAGAGATGTCCTCTGTAGTTCCTCTGAGGACCTGTTCTTTCATGCAATTGGTGATAGAGATACAACCTGTCTGTCTTATTAAATTCCACATCCAATAAGAGCAGCAGGGAAGGTTCCCAAGCCTTTTCCCACATCATACTTGTGTCCATGATTCCTTTTACCATCTCACTTTCACACTCACAGAGCTAATTCTGGTATTCAATGCAAAAATGTCAGGGGGGACAATACTGATACCCAATACGTGACGAAAACTTTCAGTTTATGTTATTTAGCAAATAAATTTATAAAGCAGTGCAAAGGTGCAAAAGACGATTTTTTTTTCCCCCACAAGAATCAAAGATCCAGAGTTTCCATTTGTATCCTACCTACCCTGGAGGGTGGTGGTGAGAAAAGACCTTGTAGGTATATACAGTGATATATATAGGTAGAGATAGATAGATCACCATACATATAGTGATTTTCTCCATAGCAGCATTCAAAAAGGAAATAAGAGAAGTTAATTCAATGCTTGCTTCAAAGTGGTAAAATTTAGATAGAAATGCTGCTTGTCCCCAACATTTTTATGAGTTCCAGGTGGAAGTTCTATGGCCTAAGTGATTCAGCAATATCTGGAGATTGCACAGCCCATCGAAAGCACAGGAATTATCCCAATCTTCCCTTTCTGCTGCCAGTACAATACTCAGCCAGCAATTCCCAAAGCCTCCCTCCGGCATTTCTCTGTTGGATTCACGTAACATGTCAAAGAAATGATTTTTCTCTTTGATTGCTGCAGTAAAATAAAAAGCACTGAGAAAGCAACATCTCAAAAACTTACAATCGCAGTTACATGAAAAATCCAGCTCCCTGTAAAAAAAAAAAACCACATAATAACGGAGAGTTAGGGTCGTTACTCCTTGTTACAGCACTTTAATGTAGCAATGGCATTTGGAGACCCTTCCAGCATGAAAGACAGGAAAAGCAAGTCAGCAATCAACTCCACAGGCCAATAGACTAAGATATATAAACCCCAGTGCATTTGGACTCTGCAGAAGTTCCCTGTGTTGGCTGAACAGCAAAGGCTGGAGGAAAGCAATATTTTCCTGTCCTGTTGGCTTTTTCTACCTCTTTCCAGCTGGCACTTAATAGTTAAAGCAGGAAATGGACTTCTGGCTCTAGAGGTCTAAAATGTGGTTATTGTTTTAAGTAATTATAGACAAATATATATTTATATATACATAAATAAATAAAATAGACAAATAAACATAATTATAGGCAAATATATATTTTCTATATATACATATATATGCTATAAGGTACAGATGCTTAAGTTTTGCTAAACCAATTTAGAATTAGGCAACTAAACACCTTCTAGAGGTTTACAGATTCCTTTCAAGTTCTGGTACTGCCTTTTTTTTCCCCCTTTCTTTTAAATTTCTAAGACAACAAGAAACATCTGTGTTTATTAGCGCTCTATTTTCAGCACTGCCAATTATGGGCTGTTCTAATTAGAGTCAATGAGAGGTGTGGGCTTTTACTTCCCCTGCTAAAACATTATGAAATGAAACAGAGCATTTCATTCCAGCCTTCTTACCTGATTCAGCACATCACAGGTGTGGGGAGGTAAAGATGTGAACGTATTTTTTGAAGTCCTGAGAAGATGGGGGAGCTGATCTTGTGCATTAAGAGCTACAGCCATTTGATTACTCTACAGGATCAAGTAAAGGGTGGAACAAGCACACGCTGACCCAGGGAGCACAGTGACCCCACAAACAGTGCAGCCTCAGCTATTCAAGTCTGTAACTGCAAGAAAAAATGTTCTCAAAGAGCTCAAGACAACTTCAGCCCAACAACTTTGTAATTAGCATGACATTTTCAATACAGCAGGACATTTGAGGTCTAGATCTCAATATCCCCTGTTCAACACTTAATATTTCCCTTCCCACCCACTCTACCATTCCTGCTACTAGACTTGGCTGGCTCCACATCACACTGAATTGGCAATTTTTTTCTCTTCGCATTAAAGAACAAATTCAAAAACCAGCCATGGAAAAAACGGCAGGGAGGGGATTTAAATCAGCTGGGAAATTCTGAGGTTGGAAATGGTTGTTTGTAGCAAAAGGGAACTAATGGGTCTTACTGAGTAGCACAATATTCACGTCTGCTTTCCTGCCCATATTCCCCATCAAACAGGACTGCAGTTACACATTTGTCTGGGGAAGGATAATGAAGAAACTGAGTAGAAAACAAAGAGCTTGTTACCAGTCAAAGATTAGCCTATGTTGTAGCCCAGACATTTCCCTGCAAGCAATATAGTCAGCAGAGCATAAAACTACGTTTTACTGTTCAAGGTGCATTCAAATACTGTAGCAATAGCAGAAAAATACACAACTTTTAACTAGACAGCAAAATAACTTGGATTTCTTATTTGTCTGGGAGATTAATTTACCTACAACTTGCCAGAAATTCAGTAGGAAAAGAGATTTCTGCATAGAGCTATTTGTTCCATCAAAGCCCAATGGATTGACTTGTGTCAAAAAAGCGGGAAGGCAATTCCAATTTATATACCTGGTGTATACTTTGGAGATCATCAATTAACTTGAGAAAACACAGGATGCTGGTTTTGAAAGAGTAGTGAAGTTACATATGGAGGAAGATCAGACCGGTGTTACACCCTGCAAAAGGCCAAAAATGTAAGTCACCAGTTGTCCATGCTGTTGACATTTGTCGTAGAGTATCAGCAGAAGAGAGAAAGTGAAAAAATATCATTCAGGATATGAGAGAATTGATTCTGTATTTCTTTGGGATGGTTTCTAATTAATTATTCAACAAAAAAGCCAAAAACTGCTGGTTCCCACTGGAAATAGAGAACAAAGTTATTTAATGAGCCACCATAAAACACAAACAAGTTCAGTTGGCTTTATGCAGATAAACTCAAAGAACTTTTTCAAGATTATAGTTTAAAAACAGGGACAAACTTCAGAAGTTCTAATAACATTACCTCACTGTCCAGCTGTTTACATTGTACTTGCAGCTTCTTTGAAATGATGCCAAAATAAAGTATATTTGAATATTATCTGCAGAGAAGTTCTCTGTGGAATAATCACCAGAATGCTTTTCATTATAACACAATTATATCATCAGCGTCTAATGATCAGAATGCAGAGCAGCTGATTATTTTCATAATGCAATTACTTCATTCCATTTTAGAAAACTCAGCTGCATGCAAACAGTTCTCTCCAAATACCTCATTTGTCTGATTAATCATATGATGGGAACTCCTCTGTCTTGCCCCTTCCTAAATGTTCACCTGTTTTCACTGTGCTTCTGAGCTAAGTTGGTCATTACAGTATAATCACTCAGGAGGAAGGAGGAAGATGGTTCTTCCTTGGAATGTGATCCTAACAGCAGATTTTCCAAGTGAGGCAAATGCAATTGTTCACAGATATTTGCCCTTGCCATTTTTGTGTGTCCAAACACCACACTATCCATATAAATCAGGTATTTGTGCACAGGTTTTGTTACCTACAAATGCAGAGAGCTGACATGATGGTCCCTTGTATACACACAGAAGCACTTGATGTGTCTGGAAGGTAGTTTTCTATCCAGACATTTCCAAATAGCTGATTTGAACCCTCTGATCCTCGCTGTCAATATGAACCTCTGAGGCTTTTGCTAATAACTGCTGTCTTTCATGTATATTTTAAAATAACTGTAATCCTGACGGAACGAACCGCATAAGAAAATGTAAAAGGCTGCAGCATTTGATTGTTCAGCAACATCATTTATACAGAGATGCTGGAATAAAAAAAAAAATACCACTTCTAGGGACTTTCAGTTGAAGATTTGAAACCTTATTTGTAAAAAAAATGAGTTAATCTTACATTTAATCCATTCCTTTTGCAAAACTCACTGACTTAAAAAAGACACGTGAGGGCCAATGTCCTGTTTCACTATTGAGACTTCTTTTTTTTTTTTTTTAAGGTGCTTTGCTAAAGTTCACAAATCTCAAATGAGAAGGCCAAGAATAGGATTACACCTCCAGAATCCTCATCCCTCTCCCAGATAGATAACAGTGGTACCTTAAAGGATCAATAACACGCTCAGATAGTGAGAACTTCCAAAAGAAAAGATTTTAGTCAAGTCTACTGAAGCCCAGACATAAGAGGAATTATTTACTTGAAAGAGAATCTGAATTAAATGCTCATATGAGAAACAGACTTATGAGACTTTAAAAGGAAAATTATTGTAGCAATTATAATGGTAATAACAATGCTATTAGAGATAAGAATCCTATTGTAAAGGCCTTTGTCATTTTGGGAGAATAATTTATTCATTTTCATTTCCTTAGACTGAAAGTATGCAGACGATCAGCTTTACTCCAAAGAGTTTCTCTGCAATTTGGAAGGGGAAGAAATTTATAAAATTGCAGCTACTTATGCTTAAAATCTAATTACAGCTATAGAATCCCCTCTGTCTAACATTTTATTTCACACTGGTCCAAGTCACATATTCCACAGCTGGGTTTCTCTACAGCTGTTAGCACCTCTGCATTTTAATTTTGTTAGGTAAGTGATGAACAGCAAGTCTAGGCTCAATTTTTAGACAGAACTTTTCACTGAGTGCATTTTTCCAGTTTCTATTTAAGAAAACTAAAAAAGGCCCGAAACAGTGAATAAATATAGAACCATAAAACCACAGAGTGGTTTGGGTTGAAAGAGACCTTCAAAACCATCCAGTTCCACTCCCTGCCATGGGCAGGGACACCTTCCACTAGCCCAGGTTGCTCCAAGCCCCGTCCAGCATGGCTTTGGACACTTCAGGGATGAGGCAGTCACAGCTTCTCTGGGCAACCTGTGACAGTGCCTCACCACCCTCACAGGGAAGAATTTCTTCCCAATATCCCATCTAACCCTGCCCTCTGGCAGTGGGAAGCCATTCCTCCTTGTCCTGTCCCTCCATCCCTTGTCCCCAGTCCCTCTCCTGGAGCCCCTTCAGGCCCTGCCAGGGGCTCTCAGCTCTCCCTGGAGCCTTCTCTTCTCCAGGGGAACCCCCCCAGCTCTCCCAGCCTGGCTCCAGAGCAGAAGGGCTCCAAGACTTGGAGCACTTCCATGGCCTCCTCTGGACCCTCTCTAACAGTTCCAGGCTTGTGCTGAGGATTCCAGAGTTGGGATTATCCCAATCAAGGCGCAGCCCTTGCACTTGGACTTGTTGAATCTCTTGAGGCTCTCCTGAGTCCAATTCTTAAGCTTATCCAGGTCCCTCTGGGTGGCCCTGTCCTGAACTGCACTGCTCAGCTTCGTGTCACCTGTGAATTCACTGGGAGTGTGAACTCAATCCCACTGTGTGTCACTGATAAAGACATTAAAGAGCCCCAGTCCCAAGGCAGAGCTCTGAGGGACACCACTCGTCCCTGACCTCCACCTGGACATGGATCACACACCACAACTCCCTGGTTGTGTCCATCCAGCCACTTCCTTATCCACTGACTCGTCCATCCATCAAAATAGGATGTGTCTTCCATTTGGAGGAAGGATGTCATGTGGGGCCACATCAAAGGCCTTATAGAAGTCTAGGTAGATGATATCTCTTGGCCTTCCCTGGGCATGTCCCTGCCTATACTTTATTCAGAGAAGTGTGGACCTCACTTAGGAGAAATTATTTGTTTTAAAAGAGCTTCCACCTCCTCCCTGAACATTTCTGAACAAAAGAGTTGTCAATACCTAAACAGATTTTCCCTGCATCCAAAACATCCCCTTCAATACGTGAGAGATGGTTCTGCCTAGTGGGGGACCTCACATCAGGAGCATAAAACCAAATAACCAGCACATCTTGACTGCACCATGGATTCCAATCCAATGTACTAAACTAGTTGAACTGGCTCTTTATGTGGTTTAGTTATAGATTTGAAGAACTTCTGTAAATGGCTTTAGCTAAAGCCAATGTAATTTGGGGGGAAATGGCAAAAGAGAAGAAAAAAGCTGAAAGACAAATAGAATTCAAAGGGAGCTTTTGTCTGTGCTCTAGGAGGGTCTGCACATCCTTCCTCGGTGGCATTTCGTGTTTTTTTAGATGCAGGAAAACCTTTTGGGACACTTCAGCTAAAGCTGGGGATGCTCCTGACTTGAGCTGTGGAAGCTACAACCATTCGTCCTCAGTGCATCCACTGCTGGGTTTCAGGAATTAATCAGGAGCCTCACATATGGAAAACATCCCACGGAATCAGTAGGCCACTGATTCCTCCTAAACCTGGAGCCAGGCTGCCTCTGACCAAGCAGTAGGCAAGATGATGCCTTTTCCCTCCATGTACTGGCAAGCAGACTTGGTAAATACAGAAATAAATTCTTCAGGATTCTCCTCCTTGGGATTCTCCTTCCCAACTGCTCTCATTGCTAGCAGCTCTGGGAGGCTGTTAGTTGAACGCCTTCCCAATTTCTTCAGCGCTTTAAACCAAGCCATTTTCAGTTAGTCTTTTTTTTACACTGTTTTTTAAACACATTGTCATGAAAAGATTTGCTGAATTTGTAATGAAACCCCCACATTTGTGTCAAATAAAACATTTAGACGATCATTTTAGTATCATCTAAATAAAAAAATACCTAGTTATGAATACCTTGAAGGGCATGAACTTTAAGGGAATGAAAAAGTCTTTTGGACTTTCCCAAAATAGTGTGGGAAACAATTTGATGTAATGTGTAATTCTGAATTACAATTTGTTTAATCTTCATATCCTACATGGCAGGTCAAAATGCAGTAATAAAAAACACATCTGTACCCTTCATTAGGTGCTGTATGTGCATGTTGTTTAATGAGCACGTTACACTGATAGTGTACAAGGGAAATATTACCCTGTGCACATCTCTCTTTTCACTCAACTGGACTTTTGCCACTGGTTTCAAAGAGAATATGTTACCCCCTAATTAGAGAAAGCCCAGCAAAACCAGAAAAATAGGTCATCATGTTCAAAACAACTGTGATTTGATGCTTCTGGCCAGTTATTTTTGTACACTGTGATTAATTTAAGTTAATTTAATTTAGCTTGTTTTAATAATTGCATAACTTTTATCTGGATGCCCATGCCAGATGGCTCAACCAGCCTGAAAACAGGAAGATGCTGTAATTGTGGTAGCCTAATAACATTTATTTACTGCAAGTCTGTCTGTGACACTCATCAGAGCTCTGCAATACTGTGCTTTGCAGTAAATTGCTTCAGTGCACTTCACTTTTAGCTACACAATCTTTTTCCTCTCCAAAATTATTTGAGAAAATATGTTTGTTTAATGCACTTTTGCCTTTTGTGCTTCTTTGGAGAACTCCACCAAGCCTCCCAGTTCTGGGGAACCAAAAATCATCAGGTTAAGCTGGTGTTGGGCTCAGTTCCTGGACAGATCATTGCCTGGATGACTTCTGTGCTTCAGTAACTGCTTCATAACTACTTGAAAAACTAATATATCTTCAGATTGTTAATTCCTTCATCCAAAATTGTGGAAATATTCTACCTCTAGTCTGTCACAAAAAATCTCTCGTTTTTAAAGCTGGAAAATGAGTAACTTTCTGCTTTTGATCAAGCACCATTTCCTTTGATTTGTTTCTGCTTATTTCATTTACATTTGCTCACAGTTAGGAAGCCAAAGTAATTTTTAACCTCAGATTTAACATTAGCAATTTCCAGTGCTCCTCCTCTCAGACCTGTGAGTCTCATTTGCCCCAAGTGCACCCAAAAATTCATGTCAAAACTCTTCCATGATTTTTCAGAGACCGAGCAGTGATGCAAATAAGGTGGAAATATTACTGGATTACATTTTTTGAAGGAGAACATATGAATTTTGGAGCAATTTTTTTTCATTCAGGTTAGTTTCTTTTCATTGCTACTTCTATACAACTGCTGCACCGAAGATCCCCTGCCCTGGCAGTTTGCTGATCCACTGGGATGCTCGTGGGCAGAGGGAGGATGAGCATCTCCTGGGTGCACTCCTCTGCCAGGCTTCCCTGTTTGTGCAAACTGCCAATGGCCCTGGTCTTGAAGGAGGTCATAAATCCATTTTTTTTTTTGAAGGCAAATCTGCTGTTTCTGCCCTCAAATTGGTTCTGAGCAAAACTCTTGACACCTTTAGCTGGAACAGGACCAGGAGCCTGGTACAAAGTGCTGACTCTATCAAGGCATCTACAAAAAGTATAGATTTTCTTCAAAAATCAACTCCTGCTGGTGGTTTGCTACACTACTGGAGAAAGAGATTGTTATAAATATACGTCTTTGAGTGTGTTGATGCAAAACTTTTTGTTTGAATGAAATAAATCCATCAATATGCCTTTCTTTGGGGTATTTGATGCTGTCATGCCTGTCTGTGTTGTGCTACCAGAGATCCAAGTGCTTTTGTCAAACACAGCGCCAGGTGGAACCACCTTATTTTCTCACTTCTGTATGTGACAATTGTAGCTGAAATAATGGGTAATTTTTGTGAAGCTTTTTAGGTAGTGGGGACAGTTTTTATTCTGGAGTGAACCAGATATTTTCCTTAGGAGAACAAAAATCAGTTGATTTGAGGAGAGATTTCATTAACATGGAGCAAAACCTGTTTTCACCAAAATCAGATCAGTGGGAAATGTGCTCTGCATGGTCAGAGGCCCATGTTCTAATTGCAAGTAATCACTTACCCTGTGTATTTTGCTGCTCCTTTTCTGTTCTCAAATAATTTGCAAATCACACTGACTTTCTTGCATATTTATTTCTTGTTTGGAATTATTCAATGGCTAATTTAAGGAAATACATTTCAGCTCATGATGTGTTCATGCACTATTTATTTAGATTTCACGGGGGTTTTTGCTGTTTCTGCATGAGACATGCCATTCTTCTTCCTTTGAATAGATGTCTGAAATATCAAAGTGGGGATGATTCAAAAAGAAATGATCATAATTCATTTGGAACACTCATTTTGTTTATTGACCAAATAAAATGTATTCAGGTTTTCGTTTTCCTTCCCTATTATCTATTAAAAGCCGTGGGGAAAAGAAAGATAGGGAAAAATAAATAGCGAAAAATACTGGTGTGCCTCTTCTTTCTGTTTGAAAAACCAGTGACTGCAAAATGCTGGACAAAGGGAAAAATAAGATTCCTTGAGAAATGGTGGGTTTGTTAAAAAAAAAAATTATGTCTCATAGGAGGAAAATGAATAATGAATGAAAAATGACAATAGTATAATATTGTGCACACAAGAATTTAGGTGCAGAACAGCTGCTTGTTGGGCAAATACCTGATTATACAGCTTAGTAATAAAAAAAGACAGAGGCTTGGCTGAATTGAACAACCATTGTGAGGCTAAATGAATGTTTCTGAATGCTGATTTTTACAGCAGTTAGGCAGGTCTAGGCTCACTTTCCTGGGAATGGTTAAATTAGGATATGATCTAATGCCCATTGATTGAAAAATTCCCCTTGATATGAAGGGATTTGGGGTCAAGGAAGGAAATAATGAGATGTAAAATGAAAAGAACTAGAGTGTGGTAAGGAACTGTCAGGACAAGCGTGATGGCAAGAGCTGGGCTCTTGTTTGTAAATGCAGAACCCCAATTTTCTAAACACAGCCAGAGTAGGTGCCCTGCCAGGGCACTGGCATCCTGTGAACACAGCGGGGTGTGATGCAGAGACATTTAAGTTTTACGTTTTTACAGGGATAAACTCTCTACCCACTCCTAGTTTACTGTCTGTGGCATCTCATTTAATGTATCACCTCCATTCTTGGCATTTTCACAGGAAATTTACAAATGAACTTCCCACACATTATATCAGATACCCCATTTAATTTTTCTTTATGGTGTCCCAGGATGATTAATTATCTTCTGTAAGTGCTCTGTGTATCTCAGATTTCTGTTTTACTGAATTTTTAGTGTTACTTCTTTGTTCCTGAGAGTGCACCTGCTTCTAATTATATGCAGATGATATACAATTATATCTTTAGAGGGATCCAAATGACAATGCTTCCCTGACTTCTAGTGCTACCTTTCTGACATAAAGCTCTGGTTTAGTACAGGTTTTAACAAAGCTAAAATCAATTAATCATATACTTTGAAATACCTTGGCTTAGGCATTGCAAGTGGAAAAAAAAAAAAAGGGAACTGGGGCCTCTTCTTTATAAATTAGGCCAGTATCAGGGGAAGATTGCATGAATATTTTAATTTAAAGTGCTTTTAAATCACTGTGGTATTTTCTTTTCAATAATTCCCATTCTTACAGACAACTGTAGCAGCAGAATTTTGAAAATCAACTTGGAAATTGATAACAACCTCATTAGAAACCCAATTTTACTCTTTATAGTCATCTAAAAAGTGATTTTGAGCATACAAAATGATGTCTTTGAGCACCACCGAGTCTTTGAACACAGAATCATTACAATCAAACGTTGACTAATGAGCCGTAGGAAATATTAAGCCACGGATGCAAATAGTGTTTCCCAAAGAAGTTATAACATGGATAATTCAAGAAACAGGTAGAATTCAGAAAATACTTTTTTTTTAATTTATTTCTTACTATCATTTTAGTAGACACCAAAGTATTTTCTGCATGTATGGAAGTAGGACTATGTATAGTCAGTCGTATGTGCAGGTCAGTCATACATGTAGTCAGTCATGTATAGAACTATGTCAAAACACTTGTGTGTACAGGAGCATTTACTTATTCCATACTGTATTACTGCTCTACTTCCCAAGCAGAAATGCATCAATCCTAAAAATACTTCCTAATTCTCTCCTCCTGCCAGGTGTCTTCATCTTCATGCTGCCAGATCTGCAGGCAGGTTGCCAGGATTCCCTGACACGCCGGGAAGTGCTGCATTTCCACTCCCCATCTCCACCTCGACAAGTGGAGATTAACGGATGCTTCAAGTCAATCTTTGATTTCCATAAACCATTTTGGAGTGACATGATTAAAGATGGCAGCTCAGGCAAAACTGTGGGTTGGTTTTTGTTATTTAATAGCTCTGCGGTTTCCTTAGTAACAATAAAAACAAACAGTGTTGTTAAGAGCACATGTAGATTGGCAAAAGGCATCAATTCCTGGTGCAGAACAACAACTTGACAACCTGCTGCACTGGTTTTGGCATCATTTAGATACACCTTTTCTATTAGGTAACACAGGAAGATAATGGTCCTTCCTGGCTACCCTGGACATGAGACAGGGATTCCCTCACTACATTCAAATCAAACATGAATATTCTTAGAATCACAGAATGGTTTGGGTTGGAAAGGACCTTCAGGACCATCTCATTCCAATCCACTGCCATGGGTAGGGACACTTTCCACTAGCCTGGGTTGCTCCAAGCCCCATCCAACCTGGCCTTGGACACTTCCAGGGATGGGGCAGCCACAGCTTCTCTGGGCAACCTGTGCCAGGGCCTCACCACCCTCACAGGGAAGAATTTCTTCCTCTACAAGAGCTCACAGCTTACACAGACTCCACAGGATTGATCCAAAAGTTCTGGTTGAGCATCTTGTCTTCAAGCAGAAGGTGGTCAATGAAATCAGGTTCAACAGCCAGAGCTCAGTGGAGCACTGAGAGTTTATTCTGTGCTCTGTGGTACATCAATACTTAGGATTTATTCTGTTTAGCCAGGAAAGACATGCACAGACCTGTGCTTTAAGAGGGTCTGGCTAAAATGAAGAGGGAAATGGTTATTTCATTATCTGCTGGCTTCATCATTTCATGTCCACTGGTAAAAATGCAGCAAACCTCTGGGCTGAGTGATTACTAAATGATACTTTCCACATCTGCCCTTCCATTACACCCTCCATCCATCTTGTCCACTTATGACAGAGTGCAACTGAGGCTTTGCAACTATTTATTATAATTTTCAGTGGAGCACAGTTGACCTTGTGCTTTTAGACAACTTCTTCTGACCCATCCACTTTAAAGCCAGAAACACCTCCAATCAGTTTATAACAGTGAAACAGAGGGAGGAATATAATGATATTGATGAAATGGATATAAGACTACTGAGGCTGCATTTTAATTCAGTCCTGGTGCCGTTTGCATCTAATAAAATTCCTCTCAGGGAATTTTTTAAGCTGACCTCTTCGAAGTAAATCACAGCATGATTCACTGTGTGCCACACAGCCAGTTTTCACAATCACAGTGTGTGAGATAAAGGAAAGCTGCAGTGAGGGATGCAGCTAGAGGACAACTGCAAGCCATCATCCCTGCTAAGAATGAGCAGAGAAATTCAAACAGTGTTCCATCTTTTATGAAGAATGGGTGAGGATGCATTTCATTGGTTCAGAATAGGAAATGGCACTTGGGATTTTGGCATTCAGGTCCTGGCACTACCACCACCCATCTGGAGGTGGTCTTGCTAATGGAAAGACCATGGTTCCTCTCCAGTTGTGGCTTTCTGTAGTCATTGTTTCATTGCCAAGTACTTTAATACTGTAAGAACAGATCTACAGGGTAAAATATTCAGTTCACAATGTATAGGTTTTAAGCATTTTTGTGGTGGACTGACACTGGTCCTCCAAATATATTGTGCAGCAGCTGCTCCAAAGCCAGTCCATGATGGGAATGAACATGTGCCAAGTGGACATGGCTTGCTTCAAATTACATGATTATCCAAACTAATCTGTGGGCCTGACCTGAGAGGATGAGCTGATACCATCCATGGATTATGAAGCTTCCCATCACATGGCAGTACTTAAATGATGTAAAAAGTCTGCTTTTTGAGTCTGTGTAGTGTGGGTGAATTCCACATTGGTGATCTGAGAGGAAGACATGAGTTTTAATGCTGAGTTTTACACTGCAAGATGATTTGCAATAAAACCACTTCAAAGAAGAAATAGCTTTAAAATCCTTCTTAACTTAAGCTCTTCTTCCTTCTCCCCAGACTGTATTCAGTTTTATTTACTTTTTAGATAGGGATACACTTAGAGGATAGTACTGGATGGTTGCCTCAGCCAGGCTCTGTTGAAACTATATTTGCTTACTGCATATGGCATGTTATGAGGTTTAAGACATCATTTAAAGGCAGAAAAATCAACTGCAGTTGCTGATATTTTCAGCCGTATGGTCCTAATTTCCTCAGATTCAGGGATCAAAATTCAGAGGGAGAAAATGCTGAAATAGCAGAGTAATTTATAAATTTTATTACAGCAAATACGAGATTGAAAACAGACCCTTACCCATAAGTGCTTTGGGTGCAGGCAAAGACAATAGGAGCTCATATGAATTTTTCCTGGTGAAAATGTGTAGAGGAAAAAGGAAGAAGACACAGATCCTCCTCTTCCTCACCCTATTCAGACCTTACAGAGGTATCACTCCTCTCCTTGATGGGAATGGTTGAATTCTGTTTCTTGCATCACTGTCTCCTCCCTGGGTAGCTTCAATTGACTGCAGCTGGGCCTGCTGGCACATACCAGTTTGCTTCCCATTAAAATTAGGCTTTATTTCCCCTGAGATACTGTGGGAAACACTCATACAGGCCTGTGGGAGCAGAGTCCAACTCCAGAAAAAGAAATGAAAACAACCTCATAGTTATTTATAGGGAAGATCCCGGTGAGTCTGGAGTCATGAGTTGGACTGAATCACTTTCTTGTATTTTTTATCACATCTTTGCCTGATTTCCTATTGTCTCATGTCCAGTTATCTACATCTGTGACAGATGGTAAGGATGTTTGATTTGTCCTTGTACAATTTACCCTTATCAGCACATGTACATTTTACAGCCTGTTTAAACACTGAGAGCATGGGCAGTGGAGAAGAGGGCTGCCAGTCCTTTCTTGATTGCAGCTGACTATGTCCAGGCTGGAAAAACAGGATAGAGCTGGGACAGAGAGAGACTAACTGCGGTTTATTGGGAGGTTGAAAGGCCTCTGGAAGATGGGATGTTTTTGGAAGGGATCCAAAGTTAGGTGATGCAGGTTATGGGAGAAGGAAGGGACCCTAAAGATCTTCTCATTCCAAACCCTGCCATGGGCAGGGACACCTTCCACTAGACCAGGTTGCTCCAAGACCTGTCCAACCTAGCCTTGGACGCTTCCAGGGATGGGGCAGCCACAGCTTCTCTGGGCAACCTGTGCCAGGGCCTCACCAGCCTCACAGGGAAGAATTTATTTGTAGTATCCAATCTAAACCTACTCTCTGCCAGTGGGAAGCCATTCCCTCTTGTCCTGTCGCTCCAGGCTCTTGTAAATAATCTCTCTCCATCTTTCTTGTTTGCTCCCTTCAGGTGCTGGAAGGCCACAATTAGTTCACCCTGAAGCCTTCTCTTTTCCAGCTGAACATTCCCAATTCTCTCAGCCTTTCCTCACAGTAGAGCTGCTCCATCCCTCTAATGAACTTAGTGGTCTCCTCTGGCCTCGTTCCAACGGGTCCATGTCCTTCCTATCCTGAGGACCCCAGAGCTGGAGGCAGCACTCGAGACTCCCAGGAGGACAGGATTTCAAAGCACATAAAAAAGGCAAAGCTGGAAATCAGTACTGTAACCTATCCTGCAAGGACATAAGGAACAAGCAACATAAGGAGCAATTTTGCAGGTGTCGTGTCTGATCTTCTGGTGCCAAGCTCTGCCAGCATCATGTGAGAGGAAGATGGGACTTCCACCTGTTGTCAGACTCCTGAGCCCTGAGAAGACAAACCTCAGAGCCCCAGTAAGCTCAGTCTCCTATGTTCTTATCTGATCAAAAGGCATTTTATTCCCAAGTGTATCAAAAGCAGTATCAGTTAATGTCCAGGGAATTTGCAGCATTTCCATAGCAGCCAGTGTTGTGAGACAGAATAATTCAGAAGACAAATAGAATGGGAAACACAAGGCTGAGAAAATATGCTTTTACAGGAAGAAATCCTGATCTGCACGGGTGACTCATCACAACACAAAAAGTCTCAGGGGATTCAAAATGATGAAGGGAAAATCCACAAACACACCTGCACGCATACACGTGCAGATACAATGGCTCACACTTCTTCTTTTTTTGAAATATATATTCATTTACTGTTGTTTAATCGGTGGATAAAATGTTGGCAAACCTGGATGAATCTCTGAGACACTCCTGCCAAGGCTCCTAATTTAACTATCCCCATATTCCACCAATTTGCCTCTTGTATTGATCACCTCTTGCTGTGAAAAACACTCACAGAACTGTTGATATCTTGTAAAATTATAACAGTGCCAAGGCCGCCCTAGAACCAACAGGTGGAAAAAATGTGCTTATTCCTCTAAGGTGAGTTTTTATATTAAAATGATTCTTCACATGGAAAAGAAAAATCGCAAAGATTATCAGGAGTGAGTGTAACTTCCAGAACTTTGACATTACAATCTGTAGCACTACATACTTATAGGGACCCTTAAATATTTCAGATTATTTCCCTTATACTTCTTCTTGTCGAAGTGGTTGTGCACCACTAAGCTTTCATTAAAAGCAGAATTTCTTTTATCACGAGTTTTTTCTAACACTTTCACTGTGAGCTTAGAAATCTTTAAATGCAATCAGCACAGAGGCCTTTTTTACCGAGGCTTTCTTATCACTAATCCTTCTTTGTATTCTTCTTTATTGTAATGGTTATTCTTCTTTATCATAACACATATCGTGTGTATCTCAAAAGAACAGCGTGGTGAACGCTTGGCTGCCACTGGCTGTGATTGTGTTCGGGGCAGGAATGGTTGGCATGAAAAACTTCATTCAGGGTAGAAAATAAATAAATTCCCACATGCATTCCAATGCCTGCCAGAAATCATCTTTCCACTTACAACCGAATGACCTGAACTACCTTTTTACATATACAGATGAACCAAGACTCTGCAGGTAATTGAAAGACCGTTGCACAATTTTAGATGCTGATCTCTGAAGGAGAATAGCAAGAAGTCCAGAATTGTGTTTAGTGGAAAATTCGAGCTTCAAAATGTATTTTCCAGTCTGACGCAGAACAGAACTGAAGTTTTACAAATGTGTTTTCATTTACAAATAAAAAACAACCTCTTGCCTTCCCTAGAACACATGGACAGTCTGGTGTCTAGAGCCCTGCTCCGAGGTGTGGGGAGGCTGGATTCAGATTCCCTCTCCTTGTTTGTTTGAATGGGATAGGAAGAAGTAATCCTGGGCATTCACCTTCCTGGATTTTTCTGTTATTATTCTATATTGGGTATTTTCTTGGAGAAAACTAAATAAAAATTGCGTTTGAGTGGGATAATTTTTTTTCACCAGATAAATGCACTCCTTGGCAAAGTTTTCATTTGGGCAAATGATTTCAGGTGTTGTGTACATCTGTGTGTGAAGGAGCCCCATTCCTCACCACTGTGCTCTTCTCCCTGCTAACTCCATGTATCCCTTTGGGCTTCTGCTGGCACAGAGGTACATCCTCCTTCGGGGCAAACCCCTCTTGCACTCCCCAGCGAGGCTCACAAACACCCACAGCCCCTGTGCTTTCATCAGATGTGTTTCTGAACTCGAGAAACCCTCATTAAAATTTCAGGTCCCCACCACCTAACAGTTATCATCAGAAAATTCCCCAGCCGGCTCCGTTCTGACAAGATGTGATATCATGTAATGCAAAACGCATATTTATCCTTTTTTTTGTAACGTTTTATGATGGCATATTGGCTCCCATCATCAGGCCATGCTCTGGAACTGATGAGATTGCAGCTGTTTGGGGCATGCATCACCTAAATTTTATAGAGTGCCTTCTACTTTTGATTTTCAATTGCCACAACCGACCAAAGATGTGCTGTTTCACAGCTTGGGGCTCTAAGTCACAGGAGATAAAGTGCATATTGAAAGAGTAAATTGAGTTTGTTACTTTAAATTGAAGGAAAGTCGTAGTTGGGGTAGAGAAGAAATAATAAATCTGCTTTCTGGAACAAATAGTAGCTCTCATGGTTTCCAGCAATAAAAGAACGAAGAAAGGCCTAAAGACATGAACATTTAAACAAACAAGTTGAAGATCTCAAAGAAGAAATGACAGTGGGAGCTCTGAAAACTGTTGCCACCTTTCCAAAAAAAAAAAAAAAAAAAAAAAAGGTTTTTGTTTGTTTGGGTTGTTTTTGTACAGGAAGGAAGTAGGGAGAGAGAAAGCATTTTAAATAAGGGCTTCCTAACCACATGGGTTGAGGTAGGAGACTATGCTTTCAGACTAGTTGCATGTAGAGAAATTGTTATTTTAAAATGTTTTAAAGGGGAGGCTGTTCAAAAATAAACAGAGGGCAGAAATACAAAGGGTAATAATAAAATAACAGCATGTTAAAAATGTGAGGCTTTGGGGAAGAGTAAAGAACCAAAACCATGCCACTGGTGGATGTTTCCCTACCATAAGAAAAGGTCAGGCAGAGGATATTGCCAAAATCACCCATTTGTGCCTTCAGTGCTCATTGGTGTGCAGGGACTCAACTACAGCCACACATAAATATGGTGTGTTTGCATTTCTCTTCTGGGCAGCAGGACCTTTGGTCCCTGGTGCCTGTGCTTTGTAACCCACAGTGTGTCTCCTTCCTCCACTCTCCTTTAGAGCCAAAATACCACATGCAACCTTCTGCCTTGAATGTAACACAGAATAATATGGGTAGGAAGGCACCTTAAAGACCATCTCATTCCACCCCCTACCATGGGCAGGGACACCTTCCACTAGACCCGTGGTTCCAAGCCCTGTCCAACCTGGCCTGGAACACTTCTAGGATGGGGTAGATCTGCCTCTCTCAGTTAAATGCTTGAGGAAGGAAAGTCTGACCATATTGCAACTTCTGATTTTGCCTCTCTTTTCTTTCTTTGTTTCATTTATAAACCTTTAGCAAGTTTATGTCAAACCTTAATCCAGCAGAGGTTCAAAAGAGACATCTCTGTAGCGACAGGGCCTGCAGTAAAACTGAAATCACACCATAAATATGGTACTTATTTTTCACATCTAATATGTTCTCTTAAAATCTCTGCACTTTATTTGGAAGCTGAGCAAAATTAACCAGACTCCAGTGTAATATTTCATTAACTCCAGTGGAGTGACACCACTCCTTTGGTGTGCTCTGTTATCTAACACTAAGCCACAGACTCCACTGAGATCTTGAGTCATATGCCAGCATTCATTCTAGAAAAAACACTCTTCATGTTAAGAATTCACATCTCCATTTAATTATTAATTGGGCTTTAATTGGCTGTCATAAATTCATTTGCCCTTTTATCTACAACAATGATTCTTTGGGATTGTTATGACTGCCTGAGAGAATGAGTAATGGCTTTGACTTCAATGCAACAATGTTGGGATAGTGCTGCTGCTACAGATGAGGTGACTGAAAGAAGTTGAGTTGTGGAGGTAGTGGGAGGATGCAGAAATCACAGACTTTCAGCATTTCAAAGCATGATGATTTCACACCAGAGAGGAATTTGCCCAGCCAGCCAGAATGGTGACTGCAATCTACACAACCACCTATTCTTGGAAATGAAAATTAATATAAAATAAATAGTTTGGCCTTTCAGTACCTAAAAGGGCTACAGGAGAGCTGGAGAGGGAGCTTAGACAAGGGCATGGAGCAACAGGACATGGAGGAAAAGTTTTAAACTGAAAGAGGACAGGTTTAGATTACATCTTGGAGAGAAATTCTTCCCTGTGGGGATGGAGAGGCGCTGCCACAGGCTGCCCAGAGAAGCTGTGGCTGCCCCTGGATCCCTGGAAGTGTCCAAGGCTAGGTTGGACAGGTCTTGGAGCAACCTGGGCTAGTGGAAGGTGTCCCTGCCCATGGCAGGGTGGTGGAACTGGATGATCTTTAGGGTCCTTTCCAAGCCAAACCATTCTATCATTCTATGACTCTTATGAATCTATGGTAAAGGAAATTAAAAAAAAATCGAAACTAAAGAGGTAAAGGTGCTGCCTGTAAAATAAAACTGATGGGTCAGGTTAACTGACAGATCAGATAAACTGGGAGGTTGCTGTGCTAAACTGAGCTCTCAGATTTGAGCCATAAATCTGAGCTGGCTTAATGCAAAGTGATATCAATGCACAGCAGAAATCTGACAGGTAATGCTTCATAAAAGCTGCACGTTTTCTGAGTGTATGGCCATGGCACACTGGAGCTAACAAGAACTCTTCAGAGAGTAGTCCTGGAAGAGGTTCTGTGCTTGGAGTCCAGTCCCCCCAACGTGGGCAGTCTGGCAGCAATAAGCCCAGCAAAGTCTCACATCCCTTCCTGTCACTCCCTCACATCAGAAGACACAAACTCCTCCACAGAACACACTGTAACGAGCACAGACACTTGCACAAAATGCCAAAAGTCACAGAACTATATGGAGGTGCATAAAAATGAATATTTTTAGTTATAATGTATAGCTATATATATAAAATCTCTAAAAGAATATTTTGTTTCTGATTTCTGCATTAAGTTTTCCACTGGAAAATGCATGTTATGAACATTACATGTCCCAGGCCAATACAAGAACCAGCTGCTGACTTCTGTAAGAGCAAGTTGGCGGTAGATTTGATCCAGGTCAGTAGTCAGATCAAGACCATCCAATTGCATTACACAACTTGGCAAACTCCTTCCTTTTCCAGTCTCCAGCGTGTTCAATGTACCTCACTCCCAGCAACTTGAAAGCACAGGCTTTGAGGGAAGATTTAGCTTTAGCTTTGGGTTTTCTACATCCTGCTCTGAAATAACCTCACCTCCTCTCACTGTGCCCTGGACATCCACTTGTAAGGAGATCTTTCCCCTTTTTGCTCACATGGATCCAGCCAAGCTGAGGGCAGGATGATACCTGGCTCGGTTTAGAAGGAAACTTTCCTCACTCTTGCTGCTGCAAACATTGCTCTCCATCTCCAAGGAAACAGGCTGGGAGAGTCACTTTCATTCCCCAGCTGCTTCCAGAGATTCCCAGGAAGGATGGAGGTCCCCCCTTCTCTAAGGCAATGAACAGGGATTTTTACGTTCTTTCACTGCTGTTGCTCCCAAGCTGTTGTGTGACCTTGGGGTGAGTCATTTCCCCTCTCACTTTGGGCTTTTTTAATTTTTAACTCATTCAAGACACCTGTTTTCTATCCTTTTTGGTTTTATTTTGTTATGGTGTTTGGGGGTTTTTTTGTTGTTGTCGTTGGGGTTTTTTTGTGGTTGTTGTGGTTTTTGGTGTTGTTTTTTTTTCTTACATTACTTTTTAAAAAATAAATAAATTATGGCATTCTAGAGTTCTGCTGCTGCTGCTGCTTCTTGCAAAATGAAAAAGAAGATGGAATAATAAACTCTCTAATGTCTCTCATGGGCATCTTCAAAAAGCATCCTTGATGTCCTAACGGAGTGAACAGATCTGAATACCAGAGGAATTAAAAAAAAGAATGAAACTCCATCCATCCTGCTACAGGATTTATCTTTCTTGCAACAAACAGCAGTGAAAAAGTTCTTAATTTCTTTATGCATCTGTGTGTGTTGGGGGCGGAGGAGGATCGTTTAAAAATTAATCTTTAACCATAGAATGGTTTGGGTGGAATGGACCTTAAATATCATCTTGTTCCAACCCCCTGACGTGGGCAGGGACACCTTCAACTTTTAAACAAGAGGGTCAGCCCCACACAGGAAAGATTCGGAGTTTTTCCTCCCGGGACATTCCCTCCCTGTGTGTTTGGCAGCTTTTGCCTCCACCCACCTGCCTGGCACCCTGCCATGCACTCAGACAAACAGCACTCACCGCTTTCACACCTCAGAGTGTCGAGAGAATCCTCTCTTGGCAATGGCAGAGCAAGGAATTTATGCCTGAACACTGCTGAGTGACAGGGAGACAGAAAAAAAAAACACATAAGCACAAATAAAGCAGCAGGAAGGAATCCCTCCCTGATGCTAATTTATTATTCCAGTCCCACGAGGAGAGCAGGAGATGTCAGACAGCCCAAATCAATTTCTGGCTCGTGGTCTCACCTTTTAAAACCTTGATTCTCCACATGGAAGGTGGAGATGATCCTCACATCAAGGGGATGCAAAGAGAATTAATCAGTGCTCAAAAGGCGCTGGCAAGAATGCCAAATATTTGCAGTAATTTAAAAAATAAATACAATATTGCCAGCATTTAGGGGGAGGGGATACTGAATTCATCAGGTTAAATTCTCAACATGTATCAGGGTACTTCTTCTGAATCAGTGCTTTCCCCTTTGTAGAATCACAGAATCATTAAGTTGGAAAAGCCCTCTAAGACCGAGTCCAACCCTTCCCCCAGCACTGCCAAGGCCACCACTGCCCCATGTCCCCAAGTGCCACATCCACATTGGCTTTTAAATCCCTCCAGGGATGGGGACTCCACCACTGCCCTGGGCAGCCCATTCCAATGCTTGACCACCTTTTCCATGAAGAGATCTTCCCTAATATCCAGCCCCTGGGGTACCTCCACTCAAGGGTGCATTCTATGTGTGAGAATCCATTTTCACATGTCCCCACTCAGGGTATCTGCCTCAGGTTTTGGGCACCTGTTGCCTTTCCTGGGTTGTGAATATCTGCAGGCTTCGCTGATCTCAACCAAATTTGCTGGCATTGAGCTCCTGTGGAAACTGGCAGCCTTGTCAGGGTCTCATGGCATCCAGAGCCAGGAGTTTTTTTCTAGATTTTTAATGATTCAGTCAAGAAAACTTCAAAGTGATGCTATTATAAGGCAGGAAAAAGAATCCAGAGTCCAAGCTCCCTGATTTAAACTCAGAAGCTGTAGAATGGCCTGGGTTGACTCAGAAAAGTGGGGTTTTTTTTAAGTATTTCTAGGGAAACAGCACATTTTGTGTTTTATTTAACAGAGAGACAGCGTATTTACATTACCAGTAGT
Source organism: Pseudopipra pipra (assembly GCF_036250125.1). Classification (NCBI taxonomy): domain Eukaryota; kingdom Metazoa; phylum Chordata; class Aves; order Passeriformes; family Pipridae; genus Pseudopipra; species Pseudopipra pipra. Next base: position 72,634,716 of record NC_087552.1, read on the forward strand.
AATACTTTTCAAATTAAAATGAAGCCATGAATGCACATCCTTCTCTCCCCAAAATTCCCTTCATTCAATGCACGTTTTACATAACCTAACATTTCTATACCACTGATATCAGACTTTATTCTTTAGTAATTACTGGAAGTGCACACAGCCACTCAGCATTAGTGCTTTTTCATCTCTCTGAAGGGCTGAAATCTCCCTGTCTAGGATAAGCTGCGTTCTTTGCCTGTGATTCATTGAAGCTCCAAGCGCCTCGCACTCAGAGCAAGTGCAATAATTTAAACAAAGTGCTTTTCCCCGCCAAAGCCTCGGAGTCAGTGGTAATGACAGCCCCAGAAATGGGCGGTGTGGAGCACTCTCCATGGCAGCAAAGCACATTAACATGCTGTGGTCAGTCCCTTTTGCTTCGTTATCCTGCCTTTGGTTTATCCTTACATCACCTCCTCACGGGACAACTCGGCTGCCACTCACCCACCAGCAGCCGAGAGCTGTTCCTCTCCATCAAACCCTCCACCACACTTTAACCTTGGAGCGTTTGGAGAGGTGGAGGATGGGAAGTGACGATTCACATCACGGGAAATGGGGTTTTGTGTGGTTGTACAGATGAATTTGAGTTTACAACCATTTATTTGCAGATTGTCTTTACGTTGTGTCAGGCTTCCTTCGGGCGCAATATGGAATTTTTGTCACTTTTCTTCAGGGCCAGATTTAGCCGCTCTCATTCCCCATCTCTGCATATGTTTTGTGGCTGATTTTAAGGGATTAATGATTTCCAGACTAAAGCACGACTGGCTGTGAGGAAGAGGGGCTGAGTGACACCTGGACATGCTCGCTCCCTCAAACCCTGCATCACTCAGCAGTGGATGGGGAGCCTCAGGGGCAGCTCTCTGAGCCTCAGCGCTGCCTCTGCCAGCTGCAGATTTTCCAGCCTTAAACAGATTTGTTGCAATCAGCAGTTCCCAGTTTCCAGAGGGACACAGCTACATGTTTCTGGATCGTTGCTAGTTTTTTGTTGTTGGTTTTTTTTTTTCCTCTGAAAGCTCTTTCCCACCAAAAAAAAAAAAAAAAAAAAAAGAGGCAGGGCAAAACCTCACGCACTTCAAGAACTGCTTTTTTTTCTCAGATTCCCCTGAGCCTGCTCAGTGTCCATCAGCCTGTTATCACATCTGCCCAGCATGATGAGCCCTCTCTGAAAAATAAGACCAAAACCAGATGAAATAAAGCATAGGAAAAAAAGAAAAAAACAAAACAAAACAAAACAAAACAAACAACAACAACAACAACAACAACAACAACAACAAATAGACTGACTCTCCCTCACAAAAAGTCATGTTCCAAAAATGTTAATGCATAGATGTTCCAAAAGCTTTAAACCCGGCTTGGTTTGTATCCTTTTATATTTCCTGGTGGATATAACATCTTTGTTGAAAAATGGATGGTTTAAAAAAAAACAAAACAACAAATCAGAAACTCTTCTGAGGGGAAAAAAAAAAGTGCCATTTGAAGCTATTGACTTTTGCATTGTGGCTTATATTTTTAGTGCAAATATTTTTAGTGCAAATACGAGGCTAATTTATTACAGCAAAATACATGGCACTGCAAACACATAAGGATGTGAGAAGTAAAAAAAAGGATGTATTTATTCCACATAGTAAAATGGAAACCATTTAAATTTTCAGGAGAATAGTTTCCCCATGGTTTTACCTGTTACACTTAGATATGTCAGATAATTGCAACATATATGTTCTGGCACATTTTTGGAATTACAAAGCCTCATCAGAAGCCTGAGCTGCCAGGTTATGTAATGCAAGAAATGGAGGAATTGAGGTCAGAAAAAATCTGATGCCTTGAACACACTAAGATTATCCAAATAAAAACAACACTTCTGAATTGCTAATTTTTAATAGTCTTGGGGTATACAAGGTGGAAGAACAAGTGCATTAAAGAAGAAATAATAAATCCCCTATGGTAGCAGACAGAATGCAAAAGGCAGAATAAAATACTCTCTCTTACAGGTATTTAAAGTCAGAAACATTAGTTGGAGCTTGATGTGACTTGCAGATAGAAAGAAAATCTGTGAGTCTTAAATATGCATAGAAGTAGGAAAATCACAGCCACACCACTGGGATGGCATTGAAGCCCTTTCCACTCCAGGCATTTTAGGTAATCACTCACTGCTGCCTCGTGGCAAACCCAAAAAACATCTGATACACCCCAACTGGCACGGGAGCCAAGAAATGCTGGTGGTGAAGATTCCTGATGTAGATGATGGAGGGCAAGTCCTAATAGGACCTATCTTAAAGGACAGAAACCCGGAGACTTTGCGTAAAATAAAGAACTCGGCTCACAAATTATGATTCATACAGTCCATACAGTTATTAACTGCCTAAAAGCATCTCAAACATGCCTGTCCTGACACTGATCCAACTGTCCCATAACAAGAATTCTAACCTCTGTCTCTGATTCAAGCTTGAATAGAGTCAAGGGGTGTTGAGGACTCCAACTAACAAAACACCTTTACAGGGCACCCAAGGATAGACATGATTGTGATCTTTGATTAAAACACTTAGGGAATGGTATGTTCATCCAAGAGCTGTGAGTGCTTAGCTGAAGTTCATCCTCAGCCTGAGAGCTCTCATCTGTTCCACCTTGCAGAACAAGACAATGTCCCACACCTGGCACGTGTGGATCATTTATGGGGTCGTGCAGGAATAGTACAGCTGAGGTACTTGCCATTGTGCTGTCTTGAAGCTGCTGCTCTTTGCAGCCAATGAAGAATTCAGGGGACCAAGAAAGATAATCATATAAAAAAGAGGTGACTGGAAATTTTTGCTGACAGATCAGAGAAAAGGGTAATTCTGGGTTCTCTCCATCTTACCCGGACAGCTTAAGCACATTATACGGCTGTTAAATTACAGGAAATGTCCCAGGAAGCAACTGCAAACCAGACCTTCCCGTGTCAAAGCACCAGGCTAAAAAGAGACATATTTATGCCATTTTTTCTCTCCTGTACACATGTATAGAGCAGCAGCATTAAGAAGCAAAGTACAAAGTACCCAGAATAGCCCAAAGTTGAAAAAGACTAAATTTCTCTTCTGCAGGGTGAAATAAGTGGGAAGAAACCCTTTCTGAATGAAAGAGGCAGTGAACTAAGCCCTCTGCTTTCATGCTGAGCTCTTCAGCCACCACTAAATTACATAAAAGGTGATAAGTGTCAGTTTTAAAAGACAGCAGTGAACTCCAATCATATTTTTCAAAGAGAAGGAAACTATATCAGAGATTCCTTTTATGCAAGGACAGGTTAAAAGTTTGTACACTCCTCATGCAAGGACTTGCTGTGCTGGGTGGATAATTCTGGCTCTTTATACTGACACCCTAAGGCTGAACTGGCCAAATGAGTCAGAACATGAAGAAGACAGTGAAAAAAACTGATGGAATAGGTTTTAGAGAAAACCAAACTCACATTTAAAATGTAGCAGAAATACTGCAGAAGCCATGGACTAGCTCAGCAGTCATGGAGCAGCTTGGAAGACAGACAGATAATGTATGAAGCTTAGTGGTGTCAGAGAGCTGGAGTGGGCACACTCATCTCCTTGTGGTCCTCCCTTCCCTGGAAGACAGGGAACTTGCACAGGACAGAGGTGACTTGCAAGACCAAAAGTGTGCCAAATCCTAGAAAACAGGGTCTGGAACAGGCAGAAGCTGAGCTCTGGGATCCTTGGTGCTGCTGAATAGCAACAGCTGGAGGATGGACACCCAAGCTTGGCACCTCTACTGCTGCATCGACTGTCCCACATGTCCTCCACCCCCCAAGGAGCATGTAACACCTCTGATGTGGTCCTTCTTCAGCTCTGATGCAAGGTGGGAATCAGACTTCCAGAGTTTTAAGGGCTGTGGGAAACTCCTGTTCATCCTCCTATTCCTAAGAGACCATTTCGTGTTCCACTGGCTCACTTTTGCCAAAGATGCTCAGTATTTGAGGGTGCTCAGATTTAATCTCAGCAAGTTTAATTTTGTTTTGATACTTGTGGAATAACCCCCAAATGATTTTCAAAGGCCATGTCTATTTTTTATTTTGTGTTATCCCTCTTCTCCTGTGCAGTGCGTGGAGCATAATTACTCTGCCCATTTGCCATGCTCAAGTGCTTGGTACAATTTTGCTGGCTCTCTGTGTCCATTTGTTTAACATCTCTTATGCTGAGGGAAACTCATATTGCATTAGACACTGTCCTGTGGCAGGTTCACCGGGTCACTGGTGGCATATTATTATATCAGATTGCAATGTAATATTAAACTACTTTTGCTTAATCATGTTCTATCTTTCAAGGGGCAAATGCTCCTATTTTCTCAATTTTTTCCCAGCTATAACAGGCTTAAAAAATATCAATTTAACATTGCTCTGAAAATACAAGTGAACATACTGCCCTGTTTCAGAACTACAAGGTAAGAAATCAGATTTTTTGCTCCAGAAAAATGGCTCCAAGAACTACAAAGAATAAGCAAAGCCAATGACCACATGCACTTATTTCTAAAGTGATTTTATTGGAGCCCTTTGATATGAGCGGAATTAATTGTAGCATTGTGCAACAGAGTTGGACACATAGGAGAAAAATATTTTGGACATTTATGCAAATAAAAGGCTGACCAGTGTGCTGCTGAAATGCCTGTGACTCGGTTTTGTTCAAGAACGTTCAGGTGGATGCACTGATATTTATCACAATGTGGGCAGAACACAAAAGCTGCCCAGAGCTCCTGTAAGCGTGCCAGGATGGCCTCAATGGGACTGCTCTCCCAAACATTTTGGAAAGCTCTCCTTTCAAAAAAAATCACTTTGCTGGTGGATTATGTCGTGTTGTGGCCGTGTCTCATCCTTGCATGTGATTTGATTTAGTGGGTCAGTGAAAATGATTTTTGGGATACACGGGAGTTGTGCCCTGTCTGTGTCACGGGATGGTCAGAAGGGGAAGAGAGAGGGATATAATAGTTTGAGAATGATTACACAGGATCTCTCATTTGTGCTCCTCATACTGGGAACATTTAAAGCCTGGAGGATGGTTCAGTTTGCAAATAATGGGTGATTCATCACTTGCAAGGAAATACAGGGGGGGAAAGGATTTTCTAATTTCAGAAATATGTCATACAAGGATGGTGACACATCCTACACAGATAGGCCATGGATAGAATCACAGAATCACGGGATGGTTTGGGTTGGAAGGGACCTTAAAGATCATCTAGTTCCAACACCCTGTTGTGGGCAGGGACACCTAATTATAATCTTCTCTGTTCTCAAGAAGAAAAGACTAGAAGTAGAAAATTTTGCATACTAAAGACAGTTTGGTATCAGAGCAGGGAAGAAGATGGATTCTTCATCACTACATACTTTAAGGACATGGTTAAAGCAGTCTTTGTCAGAGACAGATAAAACACATTCAATTTGTCCTCAAAACATTTGTTTTACCTCTGTTACTGGAATCTACAGCAAGATCCATGTAGCATTTGCCAAAGAGGACATGCAAAGACATTTAAAAGGAGATGCAAGTGGGTTCAGAGGGAACAAGAGCAAGGCTTTCAAATTGAACCAAGGCGGGCAGAGTAAAATAATTTCCTTTTGATTATGCAGCACTGGTGCTGGCTTTGAAACCCTCATGGAGCAGATACTGCATGGAACACTTCTCTCACCCTGTTTGTTATGGCTGTGTGGCATCTTGGTGGATGTCACAGCTCAAGAGCAAGAACTGAGGCGTTTGTAAATGAGTGACTGTAAGCATAAGTTTATCAATTTGAAGTTAAAACCAAAGGTGTGAAGTTGTTTTCAAGAGCAATGTGATTTATTTTGATCACTTGATTAGGAAGGAAAATACGCCTGCTGATAAAAAGGGGTTATATTGAAGAGTTTAAGGAACTTTCTTCCTCTTATTATAACAAATTTTTTTGTCAACTCATTAAGCTAGCAGGGCTAGGGCATAGTGATTCATGAATAAAGGTCAATCATTGTCTCCACTCACAAGCATCATACCTGGACAGGACAATACGTGTGGATGTCATTCAAACTTAGTTTCATTTCTTTAAATATTTACGGTAACAATCATGATTTATAATGGTTTAGGAAAAAAGTAATTACATTAAAGAAAGCTCCAGCTATAAACTGATTAGCAGCCTCCTTTATTTCCTTCCTTCTTTCCTCCCTCTCCTTTCTGCATGGCAAAAGGCAATGGGAAATGAATCCCACTAAGCTGGTATTAGGAGATGTCATGTGCATAATTAATAGCAGTTGTCTGCTTTGTCACATTAATAAACCAGAAGCTATAGAAGCATCTCCAGATATTAGAGATCAGGAGGAGAAAGGAATGATGCGAAGGTTAAAATATAGTCCATATGTTTTTTGGCTCACACACTATCAAAATAGGAGGAGGAGAGCAGTTTTCCAGCCATACAACTTTGAAACTGTCCCTACAGAGCAAACCCCTGACTTCCTGTGTAATGGTGCTCGTTAAAACATTATTAATATCCTCTCAAGGTCTCACTGTGTGTAAGGATGAGGCATCACTGCTGTCTGTAGCTGCTGATGGCTTGGTGTGCAGTGACTGCTTCACTCTTCCACTTGAGCTGAAAGATGACACAAAAGATTGTTGGAAGTTGGATAAGAGAAATATTAAAATTTCAGGGGGCAAAAATCAGAAGAACTCCGGGTTTTCCCATTTTTAGCTACTACCAGCTGCAAAGGGCTGTGTTCTTTACATCATATACTAAAAGGTGAGCACAAAACTGTGTGTCACATGTAGGCTGTGGAAAGCTGTGTAAGCTCTTAGAAAGTAATGTTTGATTGTGATGCAACTAAGTTTATTTTAATTAATCAACTTCTTGAACTGTGCAGGCAAACATTCACTCTTGAGACAGTGAATCTGTATCAATTTCCAGTGATGCATAACAAAAATCTCCCAAAAAATGGAACTCAAGGTATGGGTAAACAACCACCTGTGTCTAGTTTACTGTGAGTTACAGACCTTTCTCTCAACAACAGAGAAAAATCACCCTGCAAAATCACCCTGGTTGGAAGAGACCTCGGGAGCTCTTGAGCCAAATCTCCTGCTCAAAGCAAGGTCAGCCTGGATTGCTCATGGCTTTGCCCCTTCAACTCTTCAAGGACAGTTTGTACCCATATTCAGGCTCTGTATCTGTTGCATGTATGAAATAAAATGTATTCATATAAATAAGGATGCTTTCAGTTGGCTTGTTTCATGCTTGTATTTGCAATGGGATAAGAGCAGGCAAAAGACCACTGAGGGTAGTTTAGCTGATAAATGGCACTGCATTATCCACAGTAATGTCAGGACTTGCAATATTTCCAGAGGGACCTACCTGTACAAACAATATTTAAATGAAGAGACTGTTGACCCAGATTGCAGCTTCTAGATGCTACTGGAAAAATAGGAAATGAACACTGCAATAATTGAAGTAAACAATCGAGCATCCTCTGGGCTAAAATGAGGTTCTTACAGCATTCTTATCTTTTATAAATTAATTTTGTCCTACTTTAAGCATGATTGCAGAGTAGCTTTAATTTTTAACACTACATATTTAGTATAAAATAGATTATGTTGGTGCCAGAGTTCCTTTTTGAAGGGAGGTGGTCTTGTAACTGCTGAATGAACCAGAACACAACACAACTACTTAACTACATGTACAGGAGTATCTTCCATGTGGACATGGAAAGATGATGTGTCCAAAGGCAGAGCTGGCTAGCTGCATTTCTATAGTGCACATTTTAAAGGCAAGATAGGTCTCTCCAAAGAAAGAAAACAAAGTATTACCCAGGAATGTTGGGGACTTTTCTAAGAAATTGCCTTTTCTTTGATAAAATGCAGTTTCTTTTTTTTTTCCTTGGAGCAAACTAGATAACAGTTTTCTCAGAAAAGGCATTTGGGTGCAGGCAGATTTTCTTGTCAAATTGAAAAGGGGTAGGGATAAGGAACACAGAGCCACCATCCCCTATTTCAAAGAGCCATTAGCTCAGTGGAAAAGCGATAAGAGGCACTGCATCTTATATTGGTAACACAAGCAGGTTAATTTGTGTGGTCCAGGTACTGTAAAGTAGCAACATATGGCACCACTTGCTTTCCTCCTTCTACATTTGTTTGGTGCCAATTTGTAAAAGGGATCTCAAGAGGAATCTGAGCTCCAGCCATTTCCCCTTGAGAGAGGAGCCACTCAGGGGTTGATATCACACAGTATTTTGGAAATCTCTTGGATTTTACTTTACATAAAATTGAGTGAATATTTGTCAGAACACACTGGGATTTTTCTTCCAGTCTGTTCCTTTCCAGTCTTCTAAGAAGCAGACTTACCTGGGAGATCACACCTTCCTCTTTTTCTTTCCTTCCTTCCTTTCTCCTTCCCTCCCTCTCATTTTTTCCACAATTAATGTTGTTTTGAAGTTCTCTGCACACACAGGTATCATTCTTCAAATCTCCTGTATTTTTGCAAAGACAGAAGAGCTGCTTCCTGCCCTGCTCTGTTATTAACTGACTGGCTCCTCGGTTCTGATCCTATTGTTGCTCTCTGCACATAAATCTTGTTTAGTCAATAGGATTTGCCTGCCTGAAGGAATGCATGATCAGCTGCATAGAGAAGCATAAAATAGATTTTTGTGCTTCAGATCTTTAAAATGTTTTTGTTGGGAAATAATTCCCAAACCTGTTTTTTAGATAATATTTCTTTTCCTTCACTGAACTGTTTTCCTTATACTTGTGGCTTGCTGAAGGATATGAACTGGAGTCTCATTTATCAAGTCTTTGGTCTAAATTTTACTTTTCCTTCTATTTTCTGAGTTTGCTGTATTTTAACACTTATTTTGACATCTTTATTTTAGCACTTTGGCATGATGCTTTCTCTTGCAAGTTTTATAGAGTAATGCTAATTCACCAGTCATTAACTTAGATAGTTTAAGTAATCCAGCACACATTGAAGCAATCTGGCAATACTTCAAAAATCTTGAGAGTAATCTAGTAATGATGTATAATAGCTGGTAACCCAAAGTTTTGTTAGCATGCTCTGCCATGCTACACCTGCACATGTGCTGCAAATGGCCTGACATAGGATATTGTAGGAAAATTGGAGAACCAACAGTGTAAAACCTGAGAGGTCTTTAATAACTATGAAATATATTCAATAAACTTCCCAGAGGAGATGTTTCCTCCAAATGTCCTTATCGTCCATTTGGCTGCATCCTTTTGGTTGCTTATGTCCCTTCTTAGGGCACCTACCTTTGCATTTGAAGTTTATTGACAGTCACTTTGAAATTGGTTAAACTCTTGTGAGTTTTTGTGGGAATACATTGCACATGTTAATTATAAAAAAAATTCTCAAGAACTGACTTCTATCAATTCGTCTTTTGGACAGTGGCCAACTCTGCAACATGTGCTGCAGAAAAGGGGAAACTGAGGTTTTCTATTCATGTGTGTTGAGTCGTTTATTTTAATGGCACTCTCATGTATTTTTTTTTTCCCCTGACAATAAATTAATTCTGAAGGGAAGTGATCACATTTGATCACAATGTGTCTGCACACCACTGACTTAGGCCATGGCACTATAATACTCCCAGCCTTAAACTTTAACCCTCTCTTAATACATCTTGGCATTTTGTTTGCTTCTTGATCACTGCTGTGCACCGAGAAGATGTTTTCATGGAGTTGTCTGCAGAGACAGCAAGATCTTTTTCTTGAATAATTACAGTTAATTTATAACTCAGCTATGGGTATGAGCAGCTGGATTGTCCTTTCCAGCAAATGTCTCCTTGAATTTATCTGCAGCGCATTTCATCTGTCATGAATGTTGTGCAGCCAGTTTAGCCTGGCCATTTAAAATTCTCCAAAGTCTTAATCAGTCTTGTCCCACGTAAATTATGTCACATAAACGACATTTTTTCCTGTAACAGCAAAAATTGATGCTAAAGACCTTGTTCCAGGTTATTAAAAATATTTGTTTCTATTTGTCTCAGATACTGCTTGGACTATGCAAGGTATTTTTCATGTCAAAAAAAAATCAAGACTTGTCCTCCAAGGAGTTCAGTTTTGAGGCAAGGGATCCACAATATAACTGGAATATTCAGGGTGATCATTAATTACACCTTGGTAAAATTAAATTAAAAAAAAAAATAAAAAAATAAAAAAAGCACCATTATATAATTTTTAATGGCTTTTGGTAAAAACCCAGCTGTTCACAGCTACACTTCAGGATACAGTGTACATAACCAATATACCTGTAGGAACATTCCAGAGCTTTGTTCCTGTTGTGTATTCTTGTGACAATTGTCCTGTGATGAAATGCGACTATCAAGTCTGACTCTATTTTATGTTTTTACTAGTTTTTAACCTCAGGCAGAACTTTACCTCATGATAGATGAGTTTCTTAAGCAGCTTTTTGTAAAGAATTCTGTTAAAAGCATTTTAATAAATAATGTTAACTGCTTCTCCCCTAACCACTATTTTAAAAACATCCTCAGGCTCAGAGTCAGCAGCCAATCCGTATTTAGCAGAACACTTGGCCACTAGCTGAAAACTAAACACATGTCACAGGGTTTTGTTGAAGAGAGCTGGATTTAAGCCTGATTTCAGCTTTGCTGAACAGGTGACTTACACAGCAGATCAAGCAGAAGCTGAGCAGATATTTGAACATTCAAATTATTGTTTATAATGTTGTCTTAATCTCGCAGCCTTCAGCTTTCACCTTTTTCTTTTTTGTCATAACAGTCACCTGCTGTGTGTGTAACACAGGGATTGGGATTCTCCTGGGACACCAAGCACTGTGCTTTGCTACCTGCCTGCCTGACACCTTGTACAAGGAAAAACCCATCCCCACCTGGGGTTTCTAGATGAAATCTTGTAGGTGTGTACAGAACTACTGGTAGTAAGCAAATAGCCCTTCCAGTAATTTGGAATGGCAAAGGACTCATCTGTGTGCTTGATTACTATTTGTAAGTGTGATATTGTCAGGCTGAGAGAGCTGGGGGTGTTCAGCCTGGAGAAAAAAATGTTCTGGAGAGACCTCCCAGCAACTTCCAGTGCCTAAAGGGGATCCAAGAGAACTGGAGAGGGACTTTGGACAAGGGATGGAGGGATAGGACAAGGGGGAATGGCTTCCCACTGCCAGAGAGCAGGGTTAGATGGGATATTTGGGAGAAATTCTTCCATGTGAGAGTGATGAGGTCCTGGCCCAGGTTGCCCAGAGAAGCCGTGGATGCCCCTGGATCCTTGGAAGTGTCCAAGGCCAGGTTGGATGGGGCTTGGAGCAACCTGGGCTAGTGGAAGTTGTCCCTGCCCATGGCAGGGGGTGGGACTGGATTGTTTGTTTTGAAGGTCTCTTTCAACCCAAACCATTCTGCCATTCTATGAATATCTTCTTGGAACCAAGACTGCCACATTCCACTCTAGCATAGCCTCAGTGCAGAAGTGACCATCCATTTTGCCTGAAAGCAAGATGAAAAGTGTTCATTCTTCTGTAGCTAATCCCCAGTGAGAGACGGTTTCAATATGTCACTTGTGCCTGCAAGTCTAACATCCATGGCAGCCCACAGATCACCCAAACAGCTTTGTGCTGCAGCTCTGTTTCTTCCTTCTTTGCTCATTTTATGCCCTACCAATATTCCCCAAATTATTTCCGTGTCTGGTGACACAGAAGATTGATGTAGATCAGGCTTCTCAATTTCCCCCATCGCCAGCTTGGCAACGACAGACAATGGGAAGAGCCTGTTACAGCACTGAATGAAGAATAAATCTATACAAATTTAATTAACCTCTGCAGAGCTGATTGAATTCTAACCAAATTTAGTCACAGGTTTTTTTGTAAGTTTGGAGATGCTTGGCATATTTTTGACTCTTGTGCTATAGCTTGAACTGGCTATATATGCAAACCAAATGTGCAAAATGAAACTAATAGATGCTCTTACTAGGGTTTACTGGTGTAGGAATTGCCACCTACATACACAAGCAAAAAACCATTTCTATTATAAATACAGATTTTATTTATTTTTCTCAAATATGGATAACTAAAAAAAGAATAAAAACAAAACCAGTGAAGGTGACATGAATCAATGGTGGAAACAAAATAGTAACATGCTTTATTTTCTGCTGCCTGGGCTTAACATGGCTGGTGCATTTCGGGTCCCAAAGATGTCAGTGTGAGTTATGTCAGTTCACGCTGAATGAGTGGATTGAAAATGAGTTGTCTGGATTAATCCACCCCCCCTCCTCTGTTTCAAGAGGATTAAGTTAAAAACTTTACTCTGGAATTTAAGACCTCTCAAAGCTACCTTTGTTATTTAGAGCTGTTTAAGGCTGCCCACAGCTCCATCTCAGGGTCATCCACTCCAATGTGCACAAAGTGGGGTGGGGGAGAAGGTGTTTTGGCATTGAGAGATTGGCTCTGAGAGTTGAAGGAGGTGATTGTGTCAGAAGAGGGAACGAAACAGTGCTGGTCAGCCCGGTGGAGTAGGCAGCATGCCTTTACTGAGCTGCTGGAGAGGAGGCAGGAGGCAGCTCCTTGATGTGAGCACACACCAACAGCCAAAATCTTCTTTTCTCTGTAAGTTCTGTCCCCCTCACCCAAGCTGTGAGTGAAATACAACTACTTCTGGTGCATTGGTTCCTCTTAGGAAGAAATTGTTGCCTGTGAGGGTGGGGAGGCCCTGTCCCAGGTTGCCCAGAGAAGCTGTGGCTGCCCCTGGATCCTTGGAAGCGTCCAAGGCCAGGTTGGATGGGGCTTGGAGCAACCTGGGCTAGTGGAAGGTGTCCCTGGCCATGGCAGTGGGGTTGGAGTGAAATGGTGTTTAAAGTTCCTTCCAACCCAACCCATTCTGTGGTTCTATGATTCTCTGATTTTTACAAAGGTAGATTCATCATAGCTCTACTATTTGTTTAAGAAAAAATAAAACTTTTTTTTTTACATTCCTGATCTCATTTGCTATCTCCAAGACGTAGGATGTAAGCTCAAAATATCCAAAAGTCCATGCAAATCCCCAGAGTAAATATCATGGTCAAAAAGTTAATTTCTTTGCCACACTATGACTTTCCTACATATAGCGAAAGGTCAGATGTGCAGTAAATTTACTGAGGCCAGGACACTATCCTCCTAAATCTTCATAAATCCTACCTTCCTCAAGTCAAAGTGCCAGATACTTGCCTTATTTTGTTATCTTTCACACCTCCATAAAAATTTATCAATTCACTAAAATTTTTTCAGTTCATTGTATATCCTAATTAATAACATTCTGTAAAATAAAAGCAAAACCAGCTTCACAACCCTTTGAAAGAGAAGCCCTTCACTGCATTTTTGTCTTGCTACAGAGATGGGAGAAGAAGAAATATGACAAATGATGTTATTTTGCTCAGTGTGAAGAGTGTTCAGATGTTATGGAGGTGATCTTAACATCGATATAAAAGACTCCCAAACAGAAGGAAAGTGGTCTTGGACTGGTCCCAAAATTTCAAGTCTACTTGTGAAACACAGATAACACTTTTTCCCCTTCTAACTTCAAAACACTTATTTCAGGAACTGCTGCTCACATCACACAGTGTTTCTCTGTCTGATCAGAAATTGAAGACTTTCAATGCTGAAATATCTTCTTTCAACTGGCAAAAGTCATGCAGTCTCCATTAAATATCTCCTTGCACCAGCTGAGGTCTGACCACAGATGTTTTCCTGAGAGTGAGGAGGAAATGAGCATTCATGTGAAGCAATAGGAGTACCCTGAAAGCCAGAGACTCCTCTATTAACTATTCATGACTAGAAAAAAAAAAAAAAATAAATGTTACATGTTCCTACTCCCAGAAGCTCTTAACTTTTGGACAACTCTATAACACAGGGAAGAAGGACTGTCCACACTTGCAGTGCTGATTTACTCCTGATTAAGGAAAACAGATTAAATATGGCTCAGAGCCTTCAGTGACTCATTTTTCATTCCATATGTGCAGTCATGTGCTTTAGTTATCCTTAGTCCAGCTGGAAAGGATGAAGAGATAGGAGAAATCAAAGCTAATGTTTGAAAACCTTTTAATGTAAAATAAGCTAAACCAGTGTTTTCTGTTATTGAGGACAAAATACATTATATATCATAGTTTTGGATCTAGAGGGAAATGCTGGACCTGCAGTGGAACAGGAGATCTTTGTTTTGAAATGGCAAAATTCCTCTATTTGCTTATAGACTGTGTGTTATAAGATGATTGATTTTCAGCTTGCGTGGAAACACTGCTGCTCATGCTGCATCCAAATGAAAACACATGTATCTCAGGCAAGAAAAATTCCTTGTTTAAACAAAATGGAGAAAAAGTCTCAGAAACTTTACATGATTAGGTTTAAAATAATACAGCGGGTGCTCGAAGCCGTTCAGAGACCTTGAAAGTCAGAAGGAACTCAGGGAGGGGAATAGGCTGAGGGGTCCAGTGCAGGTGAGGGAGCCATAAAAATGTAATTTATCACCTGCTTGTGAAGTTCATTACATGAATATTATCAACAGCAGGTGGGTTTTTAAACAAGACGTGCATATATTCCTCAGCTTTTCCAGCAAAACCTCATCAACCTTCACTGCAGTTCAGTGCAGGATGCAAATGCATCAGGACACAGGACACTGGCCCTCCTCAGTATATGAAACATGTCCACTCACGTTTTGCAGTAATGGCCATTACCACGCGCCATTGTGCAAATAGGTTTGAATGGATCTTTTAAAATTCCATTTTTAACACTGCCAGGAAATGAGGAATGTGCAATCTGGCTGCAGGGAGAGCTTGGGAAAGGAAAATGTATTATCCAAAAGTGCATTTAGCTCAGAAAGGGCACTGAATACTCCCAACACTTGCGAGTGATACTGTGAGACTGAGCTCACTGCAGGCTGTCAAGGGCTTGTCAATGTTTAATTATATATATCTTATGTTGTAATTACACCTCGTTAGTAGCTTTGCTTGTTCTATTGTCAAGGCATTCCACTGATTGCCGTTTCTAGATAAACCATAACCAACTAAAAAAATCCCTATTAGGATGATTATCTTTGTGAGTAGAAAACAATTAAGCCTGAATTATTTTTTTAAAGGGCTGCTAATTATTTTATTTTTTTCTGCTTCCGGTAACAGGGCTTTTTTTGCTGAGGGTAAACACATTTTATATCATGTCTCCTAGCCATATAAAGGAAAAAGATGAGGGGTAAAGTGAGAGAGAACCCTGGCCATCCATCTCTAGCCTTCATTGCCTAAAGGCATCTATCCCTAAAGTTATCTATCCCTTTGTTCTGCACTCCCCAGCTAGGAAAAAATGGTCATTCCTAAGAAATAGGATTAGCACACCTGGTGATAGAGATCAATTATAACCACTGCTGTTAGTTGGTTCTCATTAAGAAGAACAAGATTCCTTTCCAAGCAAAATTTAATTCAACTTTTCATATGTTGTAACTTTTTCCAATTTCCTCTTTTTTTTTTACTCAGAGCACCATAACTTGGGATTCATAGGTTGCCTTCTATTGCTTCTTATTCCCTCTTTATGGAGAAAGCCACTTCTATTGTTAGATCCCTTATTTAGAAATTTAGTGTTAAGCCTCCATTCCACACGTAAGTGACAGAGCTTGGATGCTCTGCCCTCCCTGCTCTGTGACCTCTAGAAACAGTGTTTTAGCAGAAAAATAAATAAAATAAAATTTCCTTGAAAAAAGTAGGAAATTATTAATCAGCACTCTTTGTTTATAGTATGGTGGTCCTTTAGATGTATTAGGTCCTACATAAAGGCACAGAGACTCATCAGGTTCTCAGTGGAAGTTTTACAGCTTTTGATGTTTTTTGAGTTTTTACTTCACAGGAATTGCACTGTTTGGCACCAGATGTGGATCTGATGCTTTTTCTATCTGTTCAGATGCTACTGAGGGCCTAAAATAGATGCACCGAGCTCAGATCTGTTCTGCCCACAGAAAGGAATGGGTAGAAACTTCAGGGCAAGGGGAATAAAAAGCAATTTGTCAGTGTTGTGGTGGCAGTCAGTGGGAACTCTGTCAGCAGAGCATCACAACCAAAAACCCCTCAATTCCCCTCACTATATGAGGAATGACCATAGATTTATCTAAGCCAGGTCCCTACAGAAGCCATGGATGAAGAAGTGGAAATGAAGAACGCTGGCACTTTGGCTGCATCACTGGAGTTTTGGGGAGGCTTTGCTGCATTATTTTTTAAGGCTCCTCCAGCTGACTGGAGCTTTTCCACTGGTGGAAAAGGTGGTGACTGGGGACCAGCAATTATTGACAGCAGTTCAAAAATTGTGACGGGGAGGAGGGAGAACTTGAAATGAAACCTTAGGTGAGATCATTATATGGCTCTTGTGTGGGGTTTAAACATATAGAATATAACTGGGAACTAGGCCACAGCACATGTAAGGTGGGACAGAAGAAGAGGGAATAGTGCCTGAGGTTTATGTTAATTGTATCCTCCTTGTTTGCTTAGGTAGCAGAATTTTGGACATGAAGAAATAAGTTCAGTCTCTGTAGAGATGTTGGGAGACCCAACTGAGTGGGAATGGTAGAAGAATGAGGGATCTCAGTCAAACTGATCCCCATAGCAGTATTCCCCTCCTTTGCACACTGTAAAAGCACAGTCAGATCTTCCTCAGGACAAAATTCTGAAATTTGGGCCCTGTGTATGTTCTTAATTAACTTGAGTCCCAGCCCATTCCCAAGGGAGCCAATGTTTTCAGGAGCAAAGGCCATAATTTCATTTAGGGAAGCTCCTGTAACACCAGGGGTCCAGATTAAGAACCTTGTTTACCAGGAGGCAAAATATCATGGGATGTGATGGAGGAGGACAAACCCTTGGGAAGCTGGAGAGAAGCAGGATAAATTTGGGGGCAGCATGGGCCTGCTTTGCCAACAAACAGCCACTCTTTATGAGACAGTCTCCTATTAAATAATGATGACTCACTCTCCAGACAGTAATTTATTTATATGCCTCCTTTAATGTTTTGCAAATCACTGCTTTAAAAAATGTCCATCTGGAAGACAGGAAGACTTGGGAGACAGAGAATCAGCTTGATGGAGAATCAGATTAAATAAAAATGACATGCAATATGACAGCAAGGGCACGTGGTTGGAAATGAAAAACATAACCATCCCCCAAGCAGAAATGCAGCCTCATTGCTGGAACCAGTTGCTGTAGCTTGAGAGACCAAGTTTTTACTGTATCTAGTGAGACAAAAAAATTGAAAAAGATAGGAAGAGGAAAAGAGGTATTGGCTGATATTTAGTGGCAGCATTTCTTCCAGTCTGAAACACTGATGAGCTTACATTTTTTCAGGCCAGAAGGGATTTCTTTGATATCATAATCTGAATTAAAAAAAACAATATTGCTATGTCTTGTAAGGGCAGACCAGTGGAATCAGTACGAGACAGAAGAAACTTTTAAATCATAACTAATATTGCAGAAATGTCGATAGTTCACACATAGAAAATTGGCCTATGGCCCACAGGGGAAGCTTCAGTGCAGGTTGTAGCAAGTGTGAATGTCTGGGTTTGGTGTCTGAGTTGGCAGAAAGGTAAGGACAAGTGGAAGAGACAAGGCTAAAATTCCTGTTTGATTTCTAATTCTACCACCAAGTGTTTCCCATGCCTGTGTGCCTTCATTTCCCCAAGAGGGTGTGGAGGGTAATGCCTTCCTTTGTCAAGTGCATTCAGCTTCATAAATATAAACTGCTTTATAAAGGGCCAAAGTGGGGATTTCCAAGGGACTGACACAGTTTCAAAGGTGATGAGACTGACTATTAAACATACTCTTGGTTCTTTTAAAAATCTCTCCTAACTGAAGTAACATTCGAGCATTTCAAGTGATGCCCAGGCAGTTCCCTCATTCCCTTCATGCCTATGACTTGCTGGAATTTACTCCAGCAGCTCTGCAGCATGGAACAGCTCAGCTCCTCTTGGCATTTTGCTTTGTGATGATTATTAACTTTAATAAAACCTGCTTTTATTGACACTGCTTCAATATGTAACCACCTGCTTTTGCCTGTGCCTGGATGCACAACCTGCACCCTGAGCTACTCTTACTGTTCAGAGCTGGTGCTTAAAGCCCACAGAGGGCTTTTATTGTTTGCTGGACAGCAAGAAATTGGCCAACTACATTTAAAAAAACCAGAATAATTTAGATTGGAAAATACTTTTAAGATCATCAAGTCCAGCTGCTAACCCAGCACTGCCGGGGCCACCACTAAACCATGTCCCCAAGTGTCACATCCACATGGCTTTTAAATCCCTCCAGGGATGGTGACTCCATCACTGCCCTGACAACCCTTTTGGTGGAGAATTTTGACCTATTCTCCAATCTAAACCTCCCCTGGCACAATTTGAGGCCGTTTCCTCTAGTCCTGTAGATTTTTACCTGGGAGCAGAGCCCGACCCCACCTGGCTGCACCCTCCTGTCAGGGAGTTGTAGAGAAGATCCCCCCCGAGTCTCCTTTTTGCCAGGCTGAGCTCCCCCAGCTCTCTCAGCTGCTCCTCACTTTATCTTTAGAGTTGCTCTGGCATGGCCAAAACACGAGGGACTTTCTCTTGCCCCTCTCTATGAGGAGTCAGATGCTTTGTTGCAGATTTGAATGGACCCAAGGTCATGCCTGGGTGTGTGGTGCAGGCAGCCCCAGCCTCCTCCTCCCAAGCTCTTAACTGGCTGGACATGAGCCAGCTCCTGTCAGGAAACAATAAAGCTCCCAAGTCGTACATGGTTGTTCTTCTCCAGGAGCACTAATGCACTAATGTGATTATGCAACTTCTGGTGGGGTGTGATGAGAGGAACTCAGGTCTTGGTGCATCATAACAATTTCTCCTCAAATGTTCAGGTATTGATGTTTCCCTTAGTTTGGGCTTTCCAGAAAGCTTCTGGGAAAGTCTGAACCCTTGTGTTTTATCCTTCTCCCGTCCCCTGACATTAAAATCTCTGTTGCCTTAGTTGCCTTAGTTCCTGTTCTCTGCACATACTTTTTTTTAGGAGTATCCTGAGCTGATCTGAAGATTCAGAGATCCTTTGGTTGGAGGCCAAATGCAAGGGAAGAGAATGACTCATTATCAACAGAAGTCGCTTAATCACAAGATAACAAAGGAGCACAGACTGGTGCATTTTCATGTCAAATTAATATTTTCCACATTCTTTCGGTTGTCAGGAGGACACAGTAACAAAACAGTTAAAAAACATTATTTTGATCAATCCCGAGACGCAAAAATCTATTGATGCTCTGGATCTGTGCCACAACCTGCTTCCAGGTGACCTCTTTGTCCCTGTGTAAGTGGCTGTCCTCGATGGAAATCTCACTGCCCATCTTCAGCCTTTGCAAAATTTGTGATTGTGAGCTTTGAATTTTGGCAGGCATTGCTAACATTGGTCACTGGACACAGATGTCATGTGGGGTTCTGATGTGCCACTGAATTTTTTTTTTACCATTAACATTTACTTAAGCACTCTTGTTTGCAAAAATAATGAAGCACAAAGTTTGGAGAAAAATAAACACTAGCCAATGATCTTCCCACATCAGTTCTTTGCTCTTGTGGCTCTAAACTTGTGGTTATTTGTGCTGAGCTTTTCCTGTGAACTTCAGTGTTCATGGAAGCATCTGCTGTGGAAAATTCTGTGTAAAACCTTCTTTTACACGTTGGGCCAAGTGAGATCTCTGCCAGGGCTGTGCTTTTTGTATGCAATGATCTACCCCAGACCACAGCATAATTCAATTAATGCTGCATTTCTTTTTAACGTGCCTATCAGCAGTTTACATCTAACCTGTTCCATCAGTTGGCTTCAAAGTGCTCATCAATAAATCTTCGCCCAGTGCCTGCTTTATTAAGCAGAAAAACATCTGGATTAGGGGCTCAGTTGTATGTTTAAACCCACGTGGAAGGCAGGGCAGTGTGTGGAGGCACAGCACCGTAAGGAAAGGATGCAGCTGATAGTGGAATTCCCCCAGGAGGTCTGGAATAACGGAGGTGACGGTGCCCTTGGAAGCTGCATGGATAGAGATGGGGGGGTGTCTGGAGGGGCTGGGTCCTACCATCTGGCTTTTTGTACAAATACCCACACCCAGGACCCCGTGGGATCTGAGTAACAGTGACCTTTCAAGGTGCAATCCAATCGCTCTTGGTGTGATTATTGCATCGGGTGCTGTTCTCCTCAATTTGTCTGCTTTTCTGCCTGTTACTGTCTTTTTATTTTCTCCCTGTTGTTCTTCTCTGTGGCTGGGTGGCTGTGGAGAGCATTCAGTTCCACTTAGCTTTGATTTCAGTGAAACTCTTTTTGACATACAGAACAAGCAAGGTTGGGGATTCTGTTCTCTGTCCTTTTTTTGAGGTATGTGCATTTCCTTGCACGCTGCAACATCAACTGTATACAGGCTTTGCTCCTCAAGAGAGAGGAAGGAATATTGTTTTGGTCTCCAGACACCTTGCAATGCCACAATCTCTTTGTGTAACACATTTAAAATTTAACAGTAAGAAAAATTAGGATATGTGTAGGATGGATTATGTAACACAGCAATGAGTTCTTGTCATTTTCCATCTTAAATATGACCTTCCATGTGACCTGATTGTTGTTTTTCTTTTCTTTTCCCTATGTTCCAGGTTTCATATCAACATCACAGCATCATTTAATTCCTGTTTGCTAAGACATCTTTCATTTGGGCCCAGAGTCAGAAGTTCAGTGGAATTACTCCAGTGTAAGACCACAGTGGAGAGAGAATTACAGTTCTTCAGCCTTGGCTCTTTTTTCTAGGCTCCCTTCTAGATTTTTTCCTCAGGAAATATACACTCAATGACTCTGATAGATATCTGCTAATAAATTCATGGTATACATCTCAAAATGTTACAAGAAATATTATGCAAATTTAAAAAATGGCTTTCCTATGAATTTATTGGTCTCTGGTGTTCTACCGCTGGAGTGAGCTATTTTTAAAAAAAGAAAAAATTAGTACAATGCATTGCAGTGGAAAATGGTCAAGGAAAAACCTGAGTTATAAAAAGCACAGATTATCAACACAGACTGCTCCTGTTGGGAAGGTTTTCTTGACTTGATATTGATTATTACTGCAACAATTTACCTGCCCTTATCCCCCTTCAAACAAACCAGAAGTATTTTTTCCAACTACACCTATGCCAGAGCTGGTTGATTTTTTTTACTTTGATAGATATTTTTTTCACTGGTCTTGACCCTGTTTAAACAAAGTCTGATAAAACCCAGAATGGCTGCAGATTCTTCTTTAATTTATCAAAATCCCATGTGACAAGCTTTAGGCTAGGTTACTTATTCACTTTCAGTCCCTACCTTCAGCTTCAGCTTCCTCATTATCTACCTGGAGTCTTCTGTGTGCAAAACTTGATCTAAAAATATGCAACTCCAGCCAGAAGGATTATGACATTTTTATCACCTGTTTTACCAGTCCAACCCTCATTTTTAGCACAGTGACACCTCCAGCATTTAGAAAGGGTCTTCTGAATTTTTTGTTTTGTGTCCTCAGTTGTCATTTAACCAGAAAGGACAGAAAACACTATGGGAAAACAGAAAAGAAACTAATTTCCAAGATTTCACAGGCCATCTCATCTTGCTAGGAAAATAGTATAAATTGGTTTAACTGGGAAATAAGACACAAGTCTCAGCAGGATGTGTCATTTTGAGAATCTGAAGCTATTCAGCATAGTGGGACATGTCTCCCTTAACCAACAAAGATATTTTGGCAAATCATAGAATCTTAAGGTAGGAAAAGACCCTGAAGATCATCAAGTCCAACTTTCAACCAAGTACCACCATGCCCACTAAACCATATCCTGAAATGCCATGTCTACCCATTTTTTGAACCCTTCCAGGGATATGACTCCACCACTACACTGGGCAGCCTTGACCACTCTTTTAGTGAAGAAATTTTTTCTAATATCCAACCTGAACCTCCCCTGGTGCAACTTGAGACCATTTCCCCTTGTCCTATCAAATGGCATGTTAGTTGATGCCCTGTCAGCAGAAATCATTCTCTGTTCACTGTTTGACCCACACTGGCTCTTTCATATATCACAAGTCCAAGTGAAATCTCTCTTTCTCACTTGCTGCTCATTTTAATTTCCTTCTCCTACCAAACCAGAATGTAATATTATTTTTTTAATATCTTTATTGAACAGGGGTAGCTGGAAGCGTGTGCACAGCTCCAGATGAGAAAACAGCTGCTTTGGAAAGTGCAATTAATACTTCTTGATATCTACTTGAAGCATTCAATCTGATCCCCCCTAGAATCACATTTGTCATTTCAATGGCCAGACCGTGTTGGTGGCTCACAGCCACACTCTGATTGACTAACACACCATGTCATGTTCTCCTGTCAGCTGCTTGCACAGTAAAACTCAAAGCTCTACCAGATTAATAGTTCCTAGTCTGCAAGTGTGTGACCTGACAGCTTCAAAGTGTTAAATCTCATCCCGTTTCTGTTGTTCCAGTTCCCATTCAATTATTTCAGTAGACTGAAAGCTTCTGTGTCAGTGATGCCTCGTCATCAGTTTGATTGGTGTACTCTTAATTTTGCCAAGTTTATTAGTGAAAGCATTATCAAGATCACTGTGAGACTTACAATGCTTGTAAGTCTCCTCAGAAAATCTCTTTTCTTTTTCATCCCAGTCCATTGATATCCTCTTATTGCCTCTCATACTCTTTCTTACCTTGTAGCTACAGTTTCTCCCTTGTTCTTCCACTGCACTAAATACTTTATTTGGAACACCTCATAAAAAATGTCACTTATATTTAAATAAACTAATCTAATATCTCAACCAGCAGTTTCCAGAAGATAAATATCTGTGACAACAAAGAAGTCTTTTCTGTATCAGTGACAAAGAAGAAAATGTTTTTCCCTTTGTGATATAAAGTTTCATAACTAATGACATGTTCCATGCAGAGCTCCATCCCCTTGGAAAGATGACTTTGACTATGAGGTTGGATAACACAGATCTTATCTCTGAGGTTTTCTTGAAAAGGAACTTTTTTCTATGATAAAAAATATCGGACTTAGGAGATAAAGAAAGAAAGAGAGCTTCACTCCTTGGCTATGAGAACAGGTTTACCAGATGGGCTGCACGGTCTCCAGCCTTTTTCTGGGCTGGACAAAGCCTTGTGTGACTTGGTCTGACCTCAGAGTTGATTTTCCTTTGAGCAGAGACTCATGATGGTCCTTCCAACCTGATTTTTCCTAGGAACTTATGGTCTCATATATTATTTTACATCATCATTCTAAAATTGATATCTAATCTCTAGGTCATCCACATCACTGACAAAGAGAAAAACAGTTCTTAAAAGGCAAAACTTCTTCTATAGACATTCTCAGTTAAAATCAACTGGCTATCAGTCCTCACCAAGTCCACAGAGGGAGGTTATGAAAGCACAGCTTGGATTAGCTGTGACTTTTCATGGTTAAGGTTGGTCAAATGCCTCCCTTCTAACTCAGGATATTCTATGATTCTATATGTGTACCAGATATTACACAAATCCTTAAATTAACCACGATGCAGTAGACTGAGTTCAGACTACAACTACATCCCTGTAAACCTTCACCAGGCTGCCTCCACTGATTTTTTTTGGATGGATATATTTTCTTGCAGAACTGAGAATGTGATGAAAAGGAAAGGTATCTGAATACCTTCTGTTGTTTTTATGGGAGTTTTGTTTGTTGGTGGATTTTTTTCTGTTTTCCTCACTTTTATCTGATATGAAAAACTCCTTTCACCACTCCACCTAGAATTGTTACGAAAAAGCTTTCTGCAGCATGTACATGTCCAGAGAGCATAAAATAAAGCTGCCTGAATTGCTGGGAACAAACCTCAAGTTCCTCATACACACACAGAACAAACCACTATGTGCATGTAACACACCACACTGTCTGCACTCCTTCCCAGCCCATAAACTCTGACTGTGGAGGGAAAATGTGGTAAAATTTCGCCTGGGGATAGGGGGTTACTGAGACTATGAGTGCAATGCCTGGAGCTAAAGGCTGAAATTTCTCGGTGTAACACCGAGGCAACTCTTTTTTTTTCTGTCCTGAGGGCAATATTTCAATCTGCAGATTTTCAAAACAAAAGGCCAAAGAAGTATTACGACAACTCCCCCGGTGACTTTTTTTGCCACACAAACCCCACGGTTTTATTCCGTTTCCTCTTAAACACCAGCTACTAATGAATAATGCACAGGTTGAACGTGTTTCATATAAGGAATAGAAAATAACTAGAAGAACAAAATGCTTGGGCTATAAAGTCAAATAAGTAAAACTCAGGAAATGCCACAGTTAAGGCTGTTCATGCAACCTGACCTTGACTTTGTCGTGGCTGCGCCCCGGGTTGCAGTCACTGCATGTTATTTTCCAAAGGCACATGTTGCAATTAGGCTGTTTCATTCTGCTTCTCTCTGCCCCTGAGTATCACATTTCCAGAAAGCTCTGCTTATTTTCACTTTGAATCCCCAAGCCTTTTGTCCCCAACTTCTGCCCTTCCTGAAAAATAATATCAAAAATAAGTTGAATAAGCCAACCGGTGACAGTAGGGATAAAGGGGTCTGGTGCTGTTTGTGAGGTATTCACAGCTCCAGTAAGGACTGCTGTTCTATAGACAATGGTAAAATAACACCCAAGTTTACAAAGGGGTTTTGACATCGTAGAGATAGAAACAGAACAAAGCACTGAATTACAGCTCAACACCTTGATTGCAGGACCATTCTGCCAATTTTTCCATACTCTTCTTAATTCTGACCTAGAATCATAGAATCATAGAATAGCTTGGGTTGGAAGGGACCTTAAAGATCATCCAGTTCCAACCCTCTGCCATGGGCAGGGACACCTTCCACTAGACCAGGTGACTCAGAGCTTCATCCAACCTGGCCTTGGACACTTCCAGGGATGGGCAATCCATGGACATCAAACACTAGGCTTAGCCCAGTGTTTGGGATGAGCATGATACAAATGCACTGACAAACCATCTTACCCTTCTCATGGGATGGTTTATGGATCTCTTTTGAATCTACCTCTCTCAGATTTTTGAAAACGACAGTTGTCTATTAGTTTTCTTTCTTGGCCTTGCAAACACATATGAAGCGAATTAATTTCACCCAGTTATTGTCTGTCAGTTATTACTTTATGTGTCATCAGGTTTATTTGGAAAAGAAAATTAGGGTGCTGCTCCTTCAAGCATTAAGCAGCTGTTCACTGCTCACAGTGAAGGCAACCCCCTCCCCCTAAAATCCATTCAACTATTTGTATGTGGGAGGCTAAAGGAACCTGCCTGCATTTGCAGGAGCGGGGATCTCTGAGTTAAAAATAGTGGGTTTGGGGTAAAAGTCCAAGATTTTCAGTTAAGACAGTTGGTCCAGAACTTGTCGTAGAGATATTGTTTGCTCCCTTTTTTTTTCCTCCCATTGACCTCCTTGTTAACCATATGCTGGAAAAAGGGCAGCAGACAGACCCAGAAACAGAAATAACAATGTTAATTTGTCTGTTTATGTGCAGTTATCACCAGCATATGGTGGCTACACCTCCACAGCCAATCTTCTCCTCCCCCAGTCTAATTAAAACTGACTGAGAAGGGAGCTATGAAGCTTTCTTTCTTTCTTTCTTTCTTTCTTTCTTTTTTTTTTTTGTTGGCATCACATATTAAAAGGTGACAGCTCTATCATATCATAGCAGCAAACCTTTGTCTGATGCCTGAGTCACACGACATTTCTCCAGGCAGAGAGACCTGTTATTATTCTTACTCTTTCAGACACATGTGACCACATTGGATGCTCTAAAATGTTTAGGAATTTGTACTACCTGCAGTTTATTTATGTAATTTTAGAGCTATTTCCATGCTGATTTCCTTAGAATGGAGTGTAGACCCATTTCAACTGTTCATATTAGCCAGTCATTTTTTGGATACTTAAAACATATAAATATTTTCTTTTTTATTATTATTATTATTAATTCTTTAAATGAGCAAAGAAAGAAAGTTAACGCTTTTTTTCAAAGAGAATCACAGAATCACAGAGCAGTTTGGATTGAAAGGGGCCTTAAAGACCACCTAGTTCCAACTCTCCTGCCATGAGCAGGGACCCCTTCCACTAGAAATACCATATGTGGTTCTCCATACTTTTAACTAATAGTTAATATAGCCTTTTTTTTTCCTTTCTCATGGAAATATGCATGGAAATGGAACAGACTCCAAATTTTGTCCCATGGCAAGAATCAGACTGTGTCACTTAAGTGCTTCGTGCCTCAGTTTCCTCATTTGCAAAGTAGAAATACTGATGATATTTTTTTGGAGACATGGCCCATATTAAAGAGATGGCCAATTTTTTATTAATGCAGGAGAGGAGACTCATTTAAACCCAATTCTGACCCAAATCCTGAGGGGATCAGTGAGGAAGGCACCGAGTCTTCCCTCTCCAGCTCAGGAAGGGCACAGCACCCTGAGCCAGTTTCGCGCTTGATTTCAGCCAGGGCATTTCTAATTTCCTTGGTTAGTGAGGGTGAAACCCAGCCAGGAAACCCTTCTCCTCCCCTCATGCTGTGAAGTCTCTGCTGGGAGGAGTTTTTCCAGCCTTATTGAAATCACCTCTTGATGTGTGGCAGCGACAAGAGCTTTGCAAATCCTTTGTACCAGGGATCCAGACAGCACACCCTTCCCTAAACCTTTGGATTTATAACAAGGACACGAAAAGCTGTGGACACACACACATGCAAATATCAGAACCTGAGATCTTCACATCTTTGCAGACTTCAGCTCCTTCCACGACGAGCTGTACATTTGAATTTTTCATGAACAGCAAGTTTCTGGCCCTGAACTGCAACTGCAGATGTAGAAACAATTGCAACAACAAAAAACCTCCAAAACAAAACAAAAAAAATAGGAAAAAGAAAGACCATTGTCTTTTCCATACAGGCTTAGAGATGTCTACCCAAGCTAAAAAATTATAGCATAAGTGAGTCCTTTTAAAAGAAGCACAGTTTTTCTCAGGTATTATTTGTATGAGACCACAGTAAGAAACTGATGGTATAATTTGACTATTTAGCTTAAATGTTGTTTAATGCCTTTGAAATGAAGGAGGTAGGGAAAGAAGCATTTTGGAAGGAAAAGGGTAAGAAAACAATGGGAAAAACTGATTAATATTGTCATGACTAAATAATTTCCTTCAGGGGACAACAAACTGGGTTGATGTACTGTGCATACCAGAAGCTGAAAAAATTTGTGGAGCTTGGAAATTCAATTGCTGCTTTTTCTAGAGTAATTTTCATGTCCTTCCTCTCCCCCACCCCTAGTGAGGAAAACAAGTTAGTCCAAGGGTTTGGACACTGAGGTGCTTCCTGATGAAGTAATTACTGCAGTAATATTTGTAAAGTAAGGCAGGTTGGGTGGGGCTTGGAGCAACCTGGGCCAGTGGAAGGTGTCCCTGCTCATGGCAGGGGCTTGGAACAAGATGGTCTTTAATGCCCCTTCCAATCCAAACCATTCTTTGATTCCGTGATTAAACTTTTGATGTGAAGATGAAAAACTTGCCTGAATGCCAAGCACATCTTTGTGTTTTTACATCTGTCTCAATCTGTTTCTTCACAGTCAGTCCACCAAAAATCAGGGGCCTGATTCTGTACAGCACACAGGAAAGTAACACCCACTTATGCAAAGCGTTGCAAATTAGGTGGCAAGGACTAAAGATGGGGCTGGGACAGGAGATGATCCTGCTTTGGAGACATCTGAACTCCTTTGTCAGAGGTCTCAGGGTGTGAGCTGGAACAGAATCAGGCCCAGAAAGCTGGGTTAAAGTGTTAAGGATAGGATGGCACCTTTAGGTTCTTTGACTTCTTGCCTTGTTGTTGTTTATTTCCTGACATATTGTCCTTGGCTTTCATTGAGCAGTTCACGCAATATCAAATCAAACTTCTTCCTCCTCTGCAATGACACAACTCACAGCAGTGAAAAATGACATATATTCCCACTTACACTTTATTTTTATTTCTCTTTTTGATCTTCCCTCTAAAAGATCAAGAGCAAAGCTTTGAAATTAAACAAACTCCCTCCAAGCCAGGACACTGTAGAAGTTGTTGTACATCCTTAAGCAGATTAATGAACCCTTGGGTCTGATTTTAAACCTCCCCTATGAGGTGGTGACCCTTTCCAGAGCTTCCACCTTGCAGTCTCATCCTTCTGCAATCAGCTTGTCCTCCTTGTACCTAAATTTTTTTATTCAAACATTTACCCATTAAAGGTAAAAATGAAAAGGAAAAATCATAGTGAAACGAAAATGAAAGATTTATTTTTGTGAAATGACTAATGTGATCAGATTTATTGTAAAGAAGAGCTGGTTGAGCTGCAGTTTTGATCTTTCCCTACCTTGGGAGCTGTAGGATGTTGTACAGGAGGCTTTAAGATCTCAGTGCTCTTGGGCAAAGGGATTGGACTTTTGAAGTGCTTTTTTTTTCCCCTCTTCCTTTCTCTCTTTTTTTTTTTTTTTTTTTTCCTTGAGTGGACAGGAAAAACTAGAGAATATATTTAAGCAGCCAAGATTATTTTCACGGTCTCTAACTGTTCTCTGGGTAGGGATAATCCTCACAGTTTGTGTTGTGACCATGAGCATCAGGACTGTGTGTTTTGAGCTGTTGGCTTTGCTCTCGATATGGTGACAACAGTACCACGAGGCCCAAAGTGCTTTGTAAATGTAAAAGGGCAAGCCCTGTCTCACAAATGGGATATTTGGGGTACAGGGAGGTTAAGAAACCGCTTCATTTGCTGCAGTAAGTAATGGAGCTAGGAATATTCACCACCTCTCCAGGCTCCCATCCACTTATTTTGGAAATGATATATGAAAGTATAAAGTACACAAGAAAACAAGAGAATCATGAAATAGCCCTACCACCACCCCCACCTCCATCCTCCAACCCTGTTCAGTGCAGAATAAAAACATTTTTCTCGTATTGCTCCCTGGAGTGCTGTTTGTCATCAGCATTGCTGAACTGTTCTCCCTGGTTTTCTCAGTGTAATCACAAGAGCTGTGGCTTTAAACTGGGTTTCAAGGGCTGAAGTCTGTGCTTTGCCAGGAGATTTGTGCTCACAGCATTTGTTTGAAGTCACTGAAATTCTTACAAAGAAAGTTGATAAATGTAGCTTGTTATTAATTAATTAGTAAAACTCTGGTTATTAGTCTCGAAACCTGCCCCAATCAAGGTCAGTGCAGGATGGAGTCACAGCACCGTGTCCTTCTGTTCATATGGGGAAAGGAAATGAAGGACAGAGACAGTCCATCTGAGCTGAGGTTTTTTACAACTCTGAGTTAGTTGTTGAGTGCCCCATAGAGTCAACAGAGGGGCAGAAATGCTCCTACAGCCCATCATCATTTGTCTCAGCACACACAGATACCTCGAATCCACACTCTGATGGTCTGTATTGTGAAATCCTGTGAGAGCCATTTAGATGATCAACTCAGATGTGGACACTGACATTACCTAAAGTCAAAATTCAGAAAGAAAGTGAATCCCAAACAAAATTACTTTATCTGCAATACTTTAACTACTCAATGTGACATTCAGTGCTATGGTTTAGTTGATATGGTAGTGTTTGGTCAAAAGTTGGACTTGATTACTTTGAAGGTCTTTTCCCACCTTAATGATTTCATGATTTATTTCTTGGTCTGTTATAAATATTTTCTTTTGCCTGAGTTTATGTAATTTCTATAGATGTCTATAAGTTTGGATGGAGAAATAATTACAAGAAATAAAGGCCAAGGAGAGGAAACCATAGAATTATAGAATATCCTGAGGTGGAAGGAACCCACAAGGATCATCCAGTCCAACTCTTGGCCCTGAACAGGACACTTCAACAATCCCACCATGTGCCTGGGAGCATTGTCCAAATACTTCTTGAGCTCTAGCAGCCTTGGAGCTGTGACCACTGCCCTGGGGAGCCTGTTCCAGTGCTCTAGTGTATGTCCTGAGAAGGTAATGGGTGGAATTCCCTGAGTTACGATAAACTCTGGAGACTGGTGTGATTTGCAAGAGCTGGAAAATTCAGGAACCCAGAGGTCTACGCTAAAACTTGAAAATTACTTAGATGAGAGAATAAACATGTGCAGGTAGATAGATCATAGGAGATCCCACCACTGGGAGGATGTGAAGGTGCTGGGAAAGCTGGTGGGGAAGTGGTGCAGAATAATGATTAGGTCAGGTGGGTAATCCATGGGTGGTGTGATATGATGTACCTGTGCCCCTGACCTTCCTGAGGCAGAATGCCAGTGGCCATGGGAGAATGGACTTTAGCTTTAACTCAAATGACATTTTGGCCCCGAAGGTCTCAAGCACGTGATCTGTCCACAAGGAAATCAATAAGGCAGCCCTGTGCAGGAGACCTGATGATTGCAAAATCATATTATATCAGCTCTCAAAGAAAAAATGACTGTTGCAACTTACTCATGATTAATTATCTGCATCACAGTTACCTCCTAGAGATCCTACCCAGTGTTCACAGGGGCAGGACCTGTCCATATTGTCAGTAGGAAGGTCCTGTACCTTGGAGACCTTATTCTGGAATGAGAAATGTGTGCAGAAACCACTTGTTCCACAGAAGACTAGAAGCTGTCCTTCCATACAAGCAGTTTTGTGGTCTTTTTGCTGTTTATTACTGTAAATGAGGTCCCTCTGCTGAAGGTAAGAACTTGATGGTACATGCTTCTGTATGTTTTATTTTGCTAACACAGTTTTCTAAGAAAGTAGAAAATATCAAGCTCACAGTTTTAAAAGGACAAAGTTTCAGGCCGAATTTCAGCACTGGGATACAAGGTACATACATTTTACAGAGCCTCTTTTTACATTAAAAGTTAAAAATAAGGCTGCAAGAGCATATGCTATTGGTGTCCACAGCTCACTGTTTCCACCATCAACCTCCTTGTTTTATAGGATTTATAAATCAACTTTGAAAATTTTCTCCAGGCTAAATTTTGGCATAGAAGGTCACAGCCAAGGCTTGGTTTCACTAAAACTCATTAAAAATGGTTTGATGTTTTAAATTACACTGAAGCAAGAGAGGAAAAATTCTATTTCTGTGGCTTTCAGCATTTCCTCCCCCGCAGTCCCATCCAATTTGAATTAAAATGCATCTGAATAACTGTATTAGGGTACCACTTTCCTTTCTTGTGGTGTTGCCATCAAGTCTTTCTGTGGGTAAAACAGACCCATTCTAATCTCCAGAATGTGCAGCTCAGCTGCTGAACACAGTTGGAAAACATTTCTATGTCAGAAGTGGTTTTTCGCTTTGAAAATGTTGTAAAATCTATGGCAACGCAATCCCATCTGTGTCCAGCTGAACACCCACCTATTTCTCTCTGCTGACCTCAGTGGACACTGAGAAAATAGTGTAAGGACCAAAGGTCACTTCTTGGGATAACTTTTCATGGAAATTATGATATAAGTGTCTGGAAAAGGGAATGTCAGATGGAATCAAGCATTGCTAAACACAAAGTAGCCCAAGTGGAAAGAAGCAACCATAAATATCCATTCTCAGTGAGAGGCCCTACATTAATTATTGCCACTGAGAGCAAGGAACCTTGTAAATGCTGCAGACTGGTGCAGCACTTAGAAGGTGCTTAAAAGGCAGAAGGGATCTTGTGAATCATTAGGATGGGAATGGGGATTCAAACCACCATCTTAACCCTGTTTAAATTCACACCTGTAATGTCTCCTGAGAATTATGTTGTCTCAGAATGGATAATTCACCTCAGAAGAAGGGAGAAAAAAACACACGAAGGTGGTAAAGATGGCCAGAGGTTTGTAACAACTTCTGCAATAGGGAAAAATCCTATAAAATAGTCCCTTTAGCTTAGCAGCAACTAGGATGGACATAACAGAGAAAACAATAAATGACACTGAAAAAGTGAGCAGGGAATCATTGCTCTTCCTTTCTTGAAATGCAGAGAAAAAAGGACATCCAATTCAATTATCAGGCAAGCAGCTCCAAACAAACAAAGTGAA
Organism: Pseudopipra pipra; assembly: GCF_036250125.1. Taxonomy (NCBI): domain Eukaryota; kingdom Metazoa; phylum Chordata; class Aves; order Passeriformes; family Pipridae; genus Pseudopipra; species Pseudopipra pipra. Next base: position 72,666,708 of record NC_087552.1, read on the forward strand.
GCACTACTTCATACGGAGCATAATGAAATTGCCCCAGAAAGTTGTGGAAATTTGAAAGATTGTGCTGAAAAACTGACTAGACTTTTCAAAGGATTGTGTATCAGTTAGGAGCTATTGATTGCAGTGATAAGTCCTTATACCACTGTCTGCCTGAAGGATTTGCCAGAGAAAAGCTTTCAGTATAAATGTCACACATTTTCCAAAACGATCTGCCGCTGGCCAGTATCAGAGGTAAGAAATTAGCCTAGATGAGTTTTGTATCTGGCTCTATGCAGCTGGTTTTAAGTTCTTTTCTTACTTTATTTTTGGATTTATAAATTCCAGCGCTATGTGGAAAAATGTGTTTGATTAATTAAGTTTTACAGCCTGCGGGAAGGGAAGTCTGTTCCGAAAAGCTTAAGAAAGCACATAAATCTGCCAAAGAATGTTCATCTTAGAGAGACTATGGAGATGGGGAGGGTCAATTTTGAGCAATAATTGTAGTTGGATGCATCCAGTTATTCATCCACTTCATCCTCATCCTGCATCTCTATAAGCAGTTTCTACATCCACACCTAAATCTGCAACTGTCCTTTCTATTGGATGGCTGGGATAATGAATGTGAACAGCTGGTGTATTCCTGTTACAAAGTAAAGCAACATTTCTATTTATTCATCAGGTATGACAAGGCACTAAATTGTTTTTTGCAGCTATTGACATGTGACCATTGCTATAATGCCACAACTCCAAGATCCTTGTCATTATAGAGGAATGTCAGTTTTTGCTCTAGAAAAAGAAAAATAAGGACAAGATTCATCCTGCCTGTTGCTGAACAGCCAGAAATCATGGAATCATAGAACCACAGAATGGGTTGGGTTGGAAGAGACCTTATAGCTCATCCAGTTCCACCCCCTGCCATGGGTAGGGACAACTTCCACTAGCCCAGGTTGCTCCAAGCCCCATCCAACCTGGCCTTGGACACTTCCAGGGATGGGGCAGCCACAGTTTGTCTGGGCAACTTATGCCAAGGCCTCTCCACCTTCATAGGGAAAAATTTCTTCCCGATATCCCATCTAACCCTGCCCTCTGGCAGTGAGAAGCCATTGCCCCCTATCTGGTCACTCCATGCTCTTGTCCAAAGTCCCTCTCCAGCTTTGAAAACGTTGTAAAATCTATGGCAACCCAATCCCATCTGTGTCCAGCTGAACACCCACCTATTTCTCTCTGCTGACCTCAGTGGACACTGGGAGAATAGTGTAAGAACCAAAGGTCACTCCTTGGGGTAACTTTTCATGGAAATTATGATGTGGGTGTCTGGAAAATGGAATGTCAGATGGAATTAAGGACTGCTAAACACAAAGTAGCCCAAGTGGAAAGAAGCAACCATAAATATCCATTCTCAGTGAGAGGCCCTACATTATTTTTTGCCACTGAGAGCAAGGATCTTGTAAACACTGCAGACTGGTGCAGCACTTAGAAGGTTTTTAGAAGCAAAAGGGATTTTAAGAGGCTCTTGGAGCCCCTTTAGGCACTGGAAGTTGCTAGGAGGTCTCCCTGGAGCCTTCTCTTCTCCAGGCTGAACATCCCCAGCTCTCCCAACCTGTCTCCAGCCCTCTGAATATCTTCATGGTCTTGCTGTAGCAGTTCCATATAATGGGGTGCTCAGTCTAGGGTTCCTCAATAGTCAATGAGATCATGAGGTCAGTGAGTCCTTACAGACTCTGTGTTTTGAGAGTGGTTTCTCTGACTTAACGAGATTTCAGCTAGACCCCAAAATTTCAGAGAGTTGGAAATTGCAATGATAAAGCCTATCTTAAACCTCAGTTGTTTCCAAAAAAATCTGCCAAAAATTAACCAGAAAGGATAAAAATACTCTTGAAAATTCCAGGTAAAACAGCAAGACATAGAACTCATCATAAATCTTTTAGGTTTTCAAAATTTTGAAGCCGTTTAACTTTGTCAAACATACCCGATTAGCTTTGGGGAGGCATATCAGGAAAAAGAAAGTCCCAATAAAAAGAGAAGCTCAACAATGCTTTGAGTTAGATAGATATGGCTGCACAGCTTATTTTTGCTCTGTGATGTGAACACTAACTTTGGTCAACCCAAGCCGAAAAGATGACAAGAGAGTTAATTGTTTGTGGTGGTTTGTCTGGTTTTCACAATGTGTTAACAAGAGATTCCCATCCCGTAGCACAGGTTACTCAGGAGTTTCTTTATTGCAGCAAAAGGTTTACTGATGCCAGGTTATGAGTTATTCCTTGAGTCTCGTCATATTGTTTTTTCTTAGAGCATCAAATTGTGTAATATATTGAATTTTTTGAAACAATCTCTGCTTCCACCTAGAAAGGAACTGCTGTTCTCGCTGCAACTGAAGGAAAGCCTGAAGAGAGAACCTTGCAATTACATCAGTGCTCAGAAATAAATAAAAGGAGTATCTATTTTAGAAACTTCCTGCAGTAGGGGCCAAGCTTTAGTTGTGTAATACCTTTACAAAGAGCTTATCTTCCCAAATGCTCCTCACTTATTCTTTCAAAATATTTAAAGTATATATATATATTATGTACAACAACAATTTCTGAAGATTTGGATTAAGTGTGTAATCAAATATGAGAACATTAAGATCCCCGGTATGATTCAGTTGGTTTGACTTTGTCAAAATGCCCCTTTACAATCTACAAGAGGAGCAAAGTAGATGTACTTTATCAATACAGTACTTTATCTGTGAGGAGTTATCACCTGCTTAACTTAATGCACTAAGAGCAGTTGGGTTTTTGAATTTAGTCTTCAGAGATAGTGAGCTTTCATTGTGAAGATTCTACTTTTTCATAAAATGAAGAATAGTCTTCAAGAATATCAATTTCCAGTTAAGGCTTGAAGGTTGTTTGTTGTTGTTTTTTTTAAAAATGAATTATTTTTCCCCTTGAGGAGAAATAGGCACCAAACCTCCTTTAAGATCCCCACTAAAATGTAACGTACTGGTCACCATAATCAAAATCATCAGTTGAATACAATCTTGAAAGAAAAAAAGGAGCTGTTTAACCCATCTGAAATGCTTTGTTCTTCTGGGGAATTATATTTTATTTCAGGGGCTTCTTTTTTTTTTTTTCTGAGAAATAGTGAGAAGGTAAACATGAAACTCAAGAAACCTATTTTTCCAACAGAAATTCTCATTAGTAAAATTGGTTTAGGCCAGTTCTACAAAACATGTTCCTAAAAATGAATGTTCTTACAGGTTCCTTGCTGTGGACTCGGTTTCTTGTTTAAAAGTACGAACTCAAATTGGTTTAAAAAAAAAAAAAAAGCCCTTCGAAACATCAGCATTTCTAAACCTTTCTGTGAGAGTTTTAAGTGGACACTGTCAGGCATTTTGCATTTAGTCAGAGCATAGTGAAAACTATTAACATGGTGGTGACAACATCAGATCAAGTGTATTTGCTTTTGTTCTGAATACTACTGGGCTTTTTCGCCCTAAACCATAGCAAAGTCAAAGTAATGAATGGGTAGACATGAGCATTTTATGGCCTTTTGTTACTGCAGAGAGAAAAAAAAAAATATCTCTGGCTGTATTGTATTTAATAGTTGCTGTGCACCCAAGCAATAATTATTAAAAGATGCAGCCAGATACCAATATGACCTGAAATGCTTCACTGCATCCTGCTACAGCAGCTGCAGCTCGTGCTCCATAAACCATATTCACGAGGATTGAAGCGCTGAAGCCAAGTGATATTTGTGTGAGTGTTCCCCAAGGAAAGCTCAGGGCTGGTGGTAAGTGATGTTAGCACACAGTTATCAGCACTATTGATCACACCTAGCCAGGGTAAAACACTCTACATGATGTTTGCCACCTCAAAATTATTCTGTAAAAGGAGGGGAACACGCTGTGTGTTTGAAGAGTGTGACATAGAACAAGAAAGTAAAACACCTTCATGCCCCCAAAATGATTGCAAATCGCTCTACTAGTTTGTATTTAAACAGTGAGGCGTCAAAGCAGCTATTTGAGCTATTTAATGCCTGACACAGGAATCGTGTCTTCATTCTCTACCTTTTTGGTAGACAACTAAGGGTTTCCCAGTGGAGTTGTGAATCCTGTAAAGTTAATATACATCTATTGACTCCGTGCTGGTCAAGAGGCCTCCAGAAGCTCTGTAGACTGCCCAGGCTGCAGATCACGGGCTGAAAATCACAGGTAATTATGTAAACCTGAATAAATTCGTGATGGAAATCAAAATAAAGTTTTTGACTTCAAGAGGATTGTGTGTCAGAGCCTTCCAAGAAAAGAAATGGCAGCATGAATCCTATTTGGCTTCCAAGCCTCACTGATCCATGAAAGAGATAATCAAAGCCCTAAGAATTTTATTTTAGGACTACTTTACAACTATGTTTTCTTTTATGTGTCCTTGAACTCTTCCTAGGAAAAAAAAAATTGGTCAGCATGGGAAGCCTTTTAAAATTTAGCTGGAAATTTTGAATATTTAACAGTCTTAGAAATTACTTTTCAGGTTGCTGAGCATTACCCTGAGGGAAATATTAGATAAAACTAGAGAATATGTGCAGCTGCTTCATACACAAAATCTGTGGATATATGGGATCGGGCTGGAGCTCCTATACCTCCATACTGAAGATATGGGCACAGGCAATAATTCTGATGATTTTAGATTTTGCACAGGTTCCGTATGGATCTGCTGTCCATGAGTTGTCCATTTTTTCCATAGAGGTCTTTAGTATATCCAATACCATAGTTTCCACTTCTAGGGTGCATTTACTGAGATATATGGATACAGGCCACAACAGGTCTGGCTTAAATTACAGACTCCCAGCTTGAGCAAAAGCAAGATATGTTTGGAAGGTTAAAAGCAACAGAACTAATGTTCATTGAAAAATCCCCACCAATTCCATGAGACAGAGTAGCTGAACATGGTTTGATTTTAGTATCACTTATATTTTGAGTTAAAAACAGGTTATCTTGCATAACTCTTGGGAGTGACTTACCTAACCCATTTTATTGGACACATGAAGTGACTTGAGGTTTACCCTCTCTGGCTACATCAAAACTGTAATTTTCTCTAGATCCATCAAGAAAAAAAATGTAAATTTGTCCATAGAATCATAGGATCAATGAAATATAAAATATCCTGAGTTGGAGGGGAGGTACGAGGATCATCGAGTCCAACTTCTGTGGCTTTGCAATATCTTTTCTATATATTAATTGTTGAAACAATTGTTGAAGGTCAATTCAGCCAGGCAAGCACATTTTTAACATCTGTAGTACATTATTTTAAGGCCATCCTTCTGCTGGCTTGAGCCCTGCTGCATTTTTAAATTCAAGCAGCCTGGGATGGGGCTTTTTGCCTGAATTCTTGTTCTGTTGAAGGCAATGGCAGAAGTCCACTCACTTCAAGGGGAATAAGAGCTGGCACTAGTGAAGATGTGTTTGCCTTAAGTACCTTTGCCTGAAAATCTCTTTCCTGGGATGTGACTCCTGTTTTGCAGATGGTTTGGATCAACCCTCAAGGACATGTCTCTTCTTAGACGCAATGTGCAAACTTTATGCTTATGTGCCTAAATTGTTGATGAAGATGGTTAAGCCCAGCTCCCACTTTACAGAATTAATGTATCTTACTTTTTTATTGACTAAGACGGAGCTGAGGGACACAGGACTCAAGGCCTGAGCTCCTGGGAAACCTTTCTTACCTTTGAGGCAGATTGGTGCAATGCAGTACATTGCCTCACTTTTAATATTGAGCCAGAAAGAGTTTTTTATAAGTATCATATATTCCTACTTACCCTGTAGGATATATTTCTACTTCACCAGAGACAGGTAATTCACACAAGTGCTTCTCCTTTCCTTTTTCCACCTGTGCTAAGCAGCAGGAAAAAAAGGTTTTTCTTCAAAGGTTCTCCCTTCACCTTCATGACAGGAACACTAAGAGGAAGGGGGAAATTGCTTCCTTGCAAAATATCTGATAAAGTGGCATTTAAAGCCTGTCTGTGAAAAGACGGGGCTTTATTTCCTTGGACCGAGGTGGAAATTAAAGTTATGTTAGCTGTCTCCTGGGGTATTGATCTAAACACTGCTGTCTTTGGAAGGCTGCTGATGTGCACTTTTTGCACAGATGACCTCAGCGATAAGTGTACTCTCAACCAGAGCCCCCTTGCAGCCAGCAAGGCTTGCTGGATTCCCATGGACAGGAGCTGGGACTTGTAGCCTTCTAGGACGCTTAGGTGGGGGTAAGGAAAGCAGGTTTGCCTCCCCTGATCTTCCTTCCACTTTTCCTTTCTGTTTCTTTAGCCCCAAAATTATCTGGGGTAAAGTATGTAATCAGTTTCTGGAGAAAATAGTGAATTAAGTGACTGAAACGGTTTCCTGCTCTGTAGCTGCAGCCCATGGAGATGTGTCCTCAGCCCTGCAAGAGACAGGTTGAAAGGCAGACAAAACACCTCCTCTGAATGTTTCTTCTTGTTTTGTCATGTTAATTATATGACTCTCAATCAGGATATGAGTGGCCAGGCTGTGTTGCATTTACTCCTGAGATGCTTATCTAACTTTAAAGGACAGCCAGTGCTGATGGCTGCAGTGCAAATTCCTCTTAGGTTCTGTATCTATTCCCTAATGGAAATGTATTGTTTCATCCTCAGGGCATCTTGTGAGACCCATGACATCTTGTGAGGAACTGACCAAATAAAATCAGATTGCTCAGGGTCTTGTCCAGCTGAATTTTGAGTATCTTAATGAAATTACACCACCTCTCCAGACCCCTGTGCCGCTTGTCAGCCTTCATCGTGGGAAAAGTTTCCTTTTATCAAACCGGGTAACACTTTGTGTCTGCTGTCTTTTGCCCTTGAACTGTGCAGCCTTCATAAGCCTCTCTCTCTTGCCTAAATCTATGTAGCTGTGGACAACATTAACATCTATCCTAAGACTTTTCTTCCATCAAATCCAATTCTTTAATTCTCTGCTTGGCTAACATATACACTGGATGCTCACCCGACTACATGAATGTATAAAAAGAGAGGGACTGGTGGAAGGGATCTCAACAGGAGGGGTTGTGCCTTCCTCTTTCCCCAGACTAGGACACTTATTTCTGTACCATTTCAGACAGATTTGATTTACCTCATTCTAAAAACATATCCTGGACTGGTGTTTACACTGTCTCCCTAAACGCTGGTGTGTTATGGTCACTCTTGGTCTCAGCCTTCATTTCCTTCAGTTTAACAATTCAGTCAAAAACTTACTCTCACTTCTCCTTCCTGGATTGCCCCCAGCTGGATCATATTTCTCTTCAGCTGTGGTGTCCACAGCAGGACACTGTCCAGTGGAACTGGAACTCCTGTTCATGCCTCCCTGAGGGTTTTTTGTCTCCTCAAGTGCCTTTCTCATTTCCAAGTCCTGCAGTAATCCCCAGGTTCCAGCCAACAGGCAAAGCTGCTGGATGTTTGCTTAATGAACAGCAGGGTGCCAATGTGTGGCAAATCTTTGCTCTGGGTGAGGGAAAATGTATATATTATGTTTTTGAAGTTTTGGGCGCATAGTGATGTCCAGGAAAACTGTATGGAGGAGTCACTTAACCTGGTATCAGTCAGATTAGACTCCCTTAAACACTCAGGTGCAGCAAAACAAACCTGGCTCCATCTCTGCCCACCATCTTCTGGGATGTATTACCTACCTTGATGCAAGAGTTTAACATGCTGACTTGTGAAATGTGGGGCTGACACTCAGAAATGGGCTCATCATAGCAGAGGCTGTAAGGTTCTATGTGTACTGATAAATTTAGGAGCTCTCGGAGGATTTGGTCTGGAATAATTCCTCACAGCTGGTCAACAGTGGCCTGGCAGAGGTTTGAGAATGTTTTTCTGTCCATCTTCAGGGCTTTTTTTCCCCCTTTTCACTTCTTTGCCATTCACAGTGGTAAAGTTTTGCTGAAATTATAAACTCTGACCAGAATTCAGTCTTGCTAAAAATTTACTATAAATAGTCATAATTTTAAAAGTTAATGCTAAATAGAGAAAAATAGATTAAAAGGAAAAAACCCAAACCCCAACAAAACAAAAAAAAAAACAAAAACCAAACAAAACAAAAAAACCCAACCAACCAACCAAAAAAACACACAAAAATAAGAGGGGTTTAGAGAGAAAAATCAGTCTTTTGTGGTGTTTTCCTTGCATTTTCCTGCAATATTTGAAATATAGTCTCCCTGTGACAGACACTTATCTTGTGTCTCTAATGTGTGTAGCAGGCTGTAGGTTCCAAGCTGAATCCTGTCTAATAGTTTCAATTTCTTTATAGGATATAAATAAATTTTTTATAAGATTGATAGAATCAAAGAGTTCACAGGAGGGGAATGCTTGTTCACAGATAAAACTCCTCAGCTTTGCATGACTGAGATTTTCTAATCTGAGAGTTTCATATACAAACATTTAAGGAAATTATTTCAAGAACAGTGGCTCCACGGGGCTGTTTTTCTAAAAATGCTCTACAAACCCCTCACTCAGTTAACTGGAAAGTTAATATCAGGTGTGCAAATATGAATAAATTACCTACAATTAGAATATTTTTTGAACACTGGGACAGATTTTACATAAACCTTAAATTTAAACCTGGGTTTGACAATAATAATAATATACATATCAGATATACACATGTCCAGATCAGCTCCCTGTGTGATGAAATAGGACAGTTTGTTGTCAAGTGAAGAATTTACAGGCCCCAGATCAGAAAAGCTTATGAATGTGTATAACACTTTGGGAAGTGTGCCAAAGCTGTAATGCAAGCCTGGCCTTTTTAAAGCTCACTGAATCGTGTTATTAACCTTGGAATAAAAGAATAGAGGTCCATTTTCAAATCTTATTTTGATAATTAACATGCACAAGCGATAGAAAGCAAACAGCAACCTTCCCCTGGACACCTACTCCTCGTTTGCACATTCTAATTACTTACATTTGCATACACATATGAAAACACAGTGCTTTCCCCATTAGTGCTGATCACATTCCTCATTAAGTTAAGTAAATACCCCCAAAATGCAAACACAGTTGTCACTGAATTTAACATTATTTTACACAGACCAACAGCCAAAGCATTTTTCAAGGTTTTTGGTTATTCTGGATAGTAACTTTAAAGGAAAAAAAAAAAAAAAAAAGAAACAACTGCATGGTTTGATTCTGGAAACAAACCAAACCGTGGCTGGGTCACCTCCTGACACTGTTATGGTTTTGGTCTGCAGTTGTCAGACGCTGGAAAGCTGAGCAGCTGCAGGCAGCTAATCTAACATTTCCTCTCTATGAAGCCTGAACTCAGTTCCAGTCAGCCCTTGCATCACTGCTGCATCACCACGGGCTCAGCAGACCCTCTACTCTAAACATGGAGAGAGTTTGGAGGGCAAGGTGAGAATAAACACATTACATTTCTGCCTGGAAGTTGGGATGGACATTGTGTGATTATAGGTGTTATTGTGTGGGTGGGATTTTGGTGGAGCCGGTAAAGGAGCACTGAGGTTGGTTTTTAAAGAGTGCTGTGAAGTCATTCAGGCCACCACTCAAGCCTCTTGCTTGTGTAAAAGTTCAGCTCAGGAGATTATGGATGAATAGATCATCACAGCAGGATGAACATTTATATTAAACCCACAGTTTATATCAGAAGAGTGATACCCACATCACAGAATACCTTGAGTTGGAAGGGACCTTAGAGACCACCTAGTTCCAGCCCCCAAATATGTTATATACTCTGAAAATAGCTCAGTGGATTGCCAAAGACATGGGTTCTACAGCAATCTCAGTGTTCTCCTGCCCTGACTCGAGCTGAGTTGGGCTTACATCTGCTCTGCCTCAGCAGCCACAGAATCCTGATATACCTGTCCTGGTCTGGGAACATATTCCTGCTTCCAGGTGTGCTGCTGCAAGTAGAGAAGTGTTGGCAAAAAGATGCTAATTTGCATCTTAACCCTTTGGTATTTCATTAACAGGTAGGGACAAGCTCATTTTTTCCTCATGGAAAAGCCACCAGTGGGGAAGCTGAAAGGTGCCCTCCAAACATGGTGGTGCTTAAAGGATGCTTTAATGATCTACAAGAGACAGTGAGGAGAAACATAGAGGAATTTGCAGGTAACTACTATGGTTTCCAAGGTAGGAGAAATCTAGAAAGAAGGAGCCTTCCAAGCTGTATAAACAGCAGAGGAAATTCAATGTTGAGAGGCAAAAATAATGGACAGTATCTTGAAATACTCATAGGTCTATTTTATGCATCTGGCTATGGAAATTACACGTTGTTTCAGCTCTAGTAGAAGATCTGTGAATCATTATAAACAACATAATGAAAATGCTTCCTGTGGAGGCAAGGTCAATGGAAGAGAATTGCTAGTGTGCATGAAGACCATAATGAAGAAAAAGAATAAAGAAAACAATACAAACCTGTATAAATAAAAATGCCTTTTCACCTTGAATGCCATGTGCAGTTCAAGGCATCTAAACTCAGGAAAGGACACAGCAGAAATGGAAATGATTCTTTAATTTGTAGCAAGAAGTATTCAAAAGTGAGATCATTCACCTTAGAGAGGAAAAACTTATCCACACCATTATAAATATGTATAAATAAAAAAGCTATACAGATGATGGAGCTGCAGAGCTCTGCTTAGCACTTTCTTAAATTGTTAGAGCAAATATTTACTGAAATAGAAAGGCAACAATTTTTAAACTGGAAAAAAAAATATTTTCTTGCAGTAAAATCATAATTAACCTTTGAACTACATTGCTATATGGTTATCACGGTAATAATACAGTTAATATGCTTAAAGGTGTTGTTTGGTAGAAGTTACAAACCTGGGATTCCTGCAGATTTGTATCCAAAATCCCTCCTCTTCTCTTGTGTCATTGCCACCTCTCCTACCTGCTGGATTGTGGAAGTGGCTTGGGCAGGACACGCACACTGATTAGTTAATAGGTATTTCTTTGAGAGATGAGATTAACATGTTAATACCTTCTCTCTTCTTTCTTTCTAAAGGCTGGTGGAGCCTTGACAGCTCAGAGACTTCTCTGGTTGAAACTGTGCAAAATGTTCAAAAGGGAAACAGATAGAAAGGTTATCAGATCAAAAGAAATGAGGATGAAAGAGTCCTGCTTGTCCCTGGAGAAATACAATTTCCTTCAGGCTCCAGTTCAATTTTCATCCTGGAGTAGCTTCTAAGGAGACTGATTCCAGAATGTCACCAGGTCTGAGGAATTGCAAAAGATTTTGTGAGTGTTTCCAGCACTGGCTGAGCATTGAAGTTGGACAGTGCTCCAGCTTCAGCTGGACAGGGAGCCAGGAATACGCCACTGGTGAGGATGGTTCTTCTCTTCCCCCCTGCCCAGCTCCAAAGCCAGCTGGAGGGGCACAGTGGAGCTGGAGAACCATGCCAGGCTGAAGGCAGAGGCAGAGGTGTAGGTGTGCTGAGGGAAAGCCAGGGCTGAAGCCCAAATTTGACACAACAGAAGCTGAAAAAATTTGCAGAGCAGCTCGATTAGGAAATTTTGCCAATCTATTTCTGTTTGTTGGAAAGATGATGCATCAAGCTAAGCTTGTTAGCTCCCTCCTAGCTGCAAGAGATACAGTCTCCAGTAATTGTGGATATTTACTTTATATTCAGATAAGCCTTTTATTTTCTCTGACATTTTCCCTGAGAAATAAAGATTTCTTGTTTCTGATCCTCCTTTTTCAGCCTGCAGTACTAGGAGAGCATGTACTGTTTCAAGAGAGTGAGGAGTGGGCACTTCCAGTCCAACATCACTTCCTTGGGATCAAACAAAACTGTGAGGAAGAATAAAATGTCTCCAATAGACATTTTACTGTCTCTACACATCTGTACAAATGAAGGGCAGTTTGGAAAATAAAATACCTTCTGCCATCACATGCAGGTCGAGATCCTTCAAAACCAGAAAGGGCAATAAAAAGCAAAGTTTTCTTTGTGCAGCATCTTGTGCAAATAGCCCAGTTTTTATCTTCACCCTACTGTTGCTGCCAGAGAGCAGTGTTGAAAGATTTAAGTGCTACATTTTGATCCAGAGCCCTCTGCAGCCCCTGGTTTGTGCCGAAAACTTTTCCATTAGCACTCCCTAAGCCCACTGTGAAACAATCTCAGGAGCTGAGCCTGAAAAGCCATGTTCTGTCTTCTTGATCTGCCTTTTCTGTGGGGAGCCAGTAAAAGATCAGGTGCTGGAATAAGTTTTGAGAAGCAGGTATTGTAGAGCTCCAGTGAGAGCAGATTTCCACGAGAAACTCCCACTTGTCACCACTGAAAAAAAACTATGATAAATTTAAAGCTATTTCTACTCTTCCTGAGTACTCTTCTTCTATCTACACAATATCTGTAAACTTACTGAAACAGTGCTTTTGTGGGATTTACATGGAAAAACCCTAGAAATGAATGAGTTTTACTAAGAGGTCAGACATTTGCAGCTTATTCAAGGGAGATTAAGTAGCAAAACTTTGAAGTGGGAGGTGTAGAAATGCATCCTTGAAATTCAAAATTTTTCTGTCATTTTAGGAAATGTATATGTGTGCCAAAGTATCTCGTTGTTCTTCTGATGTTTTTATCAGATCCATGCAAAATGCAGTTGGTTCCAGCCTTGAAATGCAAATTTGTCTTACACTGCTCTTGCTGCCAGTAGGAAGACTAAAAATACATATGTAATGATGTTCCTGGAACGTTTGCAAGTGCCTTTAGATGATGATTCCAGGGTGGTTTTTTTTCTGCTATCCAAAATAGTGTTAATTTCACAGGCTCATTTTGACCAAAATATATGGACTTATATTCAAATTAAAAATTCCTCTGAGGATAAAATAACTCAGCTATTAGAAGAACTCTGTCAAGTAGGTAGGTCACCAAAACGAGGCTTGAAAAAAAAATTAGGTTTTGCCAATTTATTATGCTTACATCTGGTTTTGTTATTTTCTTGCTACTTTTAACATTCTTCACAGTATTAGAATCCCAAAACAGCCCCCAAGCCTGGTAATTCAGGAAGGCTTATAATTAAGGCAGGTCTATTTAATTTTGTTAACAGAGAAAAATGAGAGAAATAGTAAAAAAGAAGCCTAATCATCACAACCAAAGGCAGTTTTTACAAAGGCTTCTGACTAATGCCAACAGAGATTTTTGAAAGTGGGGACGTTTTAAGAGCTGGTGCCTAAAAATACAGATTTAGCAAAGCATACTTAAGAGGCTATTTAAAGCTTGGAGTCAGGAAAATTTTTCTGCTAAAACCATATTTTGAAACTGTCCTGAGTGGAGGCAGAATTAGATTGATTTCAAGAGCCAACACACTGTTTTCTGAGGAGACTCTGCGTTGCTGTGGTTTTTTATAATGGGAGCCAAGAGCACTCAGACCTCCTGAAAAACAGGCATTTTGAAGATTTTGATCCCATAAACCTAGAAGGGCAAGATGAGAGGTATCTGAGCTGGGTTCAATGTCAAGTTTTTAAATACAGATGTACCGTGGAATTCATCTTGTTGAACTTCAAGTATCCAGAGTGGATGTTTCTGTCAGGCTTGGTTGTCCACTTTGCCCTCAGTCAGTGGAGAGAAGAGGCATGGCAGGGGATGAATCATCTCATCCCTGAGCAGTTGTCTAAACCTGGTCACATGAATCTTCCCCTGCCAGGGCACATTTCTCTCCGTGTGTCTAAAAGGAGTGTGGGAAGGGTGTCGACACCACAGATGTCTGAAACTTGAAGAGATACATCTTGTCCTGGATACTGAAATCCAAGCACCATCCTGTGAACACTTCACTTCAATCTTTATTCCCCCTTTCACTACTTTTAATGTATGATACAACGATGCCCCTTTAATGATTTCTTTTCCACAGTGCTCAGAGGTGTAAGAGATTTATGCTACTTGGTGAATTTGACTTCATGCTCGGTGCAATAAAGAAATTGAAAGTGCACTTAAGAGTTATAAAGAATCTTGGATCTCATACCATAAAATTTCTGCAATGTGGGTTTTTCGGGTGTCTTGTTGCTGAATGTGCTTAAAGTGGCCTAAATGGTCACTGATGATAGGAAATCAGTGTCAGGAGTACAGTAAATCTGTGTGTTGTCTGGATAGCAGGGTGAGGTTAAATATCATAAGCAATGATAACAGAAAGAGGTTTGAGAAATACCACATACGAATTTCTGGAGAAAGAAGCTTTAGAGGCAAAGCTAATAAAAGATAATGCAGCTAAGCTGGAGTGATTCAAGGTGAAATTCAATTCCCAGAAAATTCTTGATCCCTGGATGAGAGTACACTTTGCTATCGTAACTACAGTTCCTAAAACTGCATGGCAGCATCACTCAGACTTAAAACTATATATAGTTCCATAATTAGCAGCAGAAAAGGAGTTGAAATTATGTATAGTATCAACAAAGAAAACAAGTAACCCAAATGCTTAGCAAAATTACGTGTTTTTAATGAGAATCCACTCAACTTCATTTAAAATTACTGTAGAGGCTGAAGGTCATTTCAGTCATTAGACAGTCATGATTTATTCCCTAGAAACTAATAGGCACACTCCAAACCTAAATAGAAATGAAGGATGTGCAGCATAGTACACTATTAGAGATTGGCACTTAGGAAGAAGGCTTCCTGCATGAAGGCAAACAACTCTTTTTAGCTGTAACATGGTAATTGTTTGAAGAACAACAACAGAAATACCAACAAAAAAAGCAGGAAGCTATTTATGAAATACAATGCACTGGCAGAATAAGAAATGGAATTGAGTGAGAAAAATATGTCTGCTGAGGACAAAATCAGACAGGAGGGAGAATTTATATCCCTGTGCTAATTTCCTAATTTCAGACACCGAGCTGGATGGAAGGATGACAGAAAAGGACCTTGTCTAATAGATGTGACAGAAATGATGGGATTGAAAGACAGTAATCTTCATCTGAACTACTAACAAAGATTCATGTTCATAGAGTTAAATGTTAAACTTTCTCATAAAAATAAAGTGTTTGCACTTAATATGTTTAGAAATTACAATCAGGAAGAGCTTCTCCTTCCATCTCATCCCCTATGGCTTTTTGGAATAAACTAAATGGCTTTACTGTGCTCGGGAAATCAGGTAAGTGCCTGCTGAGCCTGTTTGCTCATTTACTCACATCCCCACACTGAAAAGACTTGTAAATGTGTTTGTAAACAGTGAGTTATGGGCTTATGAATGTGCTGTGCTGCAGGATTATGCAAGTCACGTCGTCCTGTGCATTTACTCTTGCAGGGTTTTCAAACCAAACAAGACCAGGCAGGGCTTGTAAGGGGATGGGAGACCCATGTGCTGCAGAATCGTCGGGGTCAGTGTTTCATGAGCTGACAGTCTGCCCTTTAAAACCTTAGAGTAGCAGGGAATGAATCAGCTTTACCAGGATTTAAACCTCAGCCTTTTACTTAACTGCTAAGTCTAATTTGGTGTGTTTTGCTTAAGCTTCTGAAAAGCTCAGGAACTCTGCTAGAATGTCTGGACTGCAGCATGGATTTTGGGTCTCTTTGACCCTCTCTCTCTTGCTGTAAGGTCAGCCTAGCCAGCATCTTTAATATTTCCTACCTTGACCTGGGGCTCTGTCCACTAGAAATTTCCTAGTGGACCTAAATCAGTATAGTCAAAACTGAATTTTTATTCCTTTCCCTACCAAACATCAACTCACCTGAGTTCTTCAGACACAGGGAACTTGTGTGTTCTTCTCTGTTGCTCTGCTGGGTGGGTTTGGTTTGACTCTGACTCATCTCTGAGCACTCCTGGCACAGTCAGATCTAAGCTATATATAATTTTGGGTGATGCAATGTCTTTAGGATAGAGGAAATCTCTTGTTCAGGTCATTCTCATCTCACACCCTCATTTGCTCTTACCTCTGACAACCTTTTCTTCATACATGTACATCCTTTAAAAATAGACGTGAAGTGACCGTTCCTGTAGTTCATCATTTAAGGGAATAAGGTAGTTTTATTCCTCCCTTTTTTCTTTTTTTTTCCATTGCTTCACTGGAAATCTGCTCAGCATTCAATGCAAAACACTTGTGCACTTTCACAGACCTCTACAGCCTTTCCCAACCCCGCTGATGGTCTCCTGGCTTCCTTATGCTTCCCAATCAAAGAATCTGCATGTTTTGCATAAGTGGTGTGGTTTAACCATCAAATACTGGTGGTTAAGACAGCAGAGAAAAGTATCTACTGCTGCTCTTAGGGATGTCTGTAGTGTTTGGTGAGCCCATTTAACATTGAAATATTTACTGTACAAAATGAGAACCCTGCTAGCAATGTTGTGATGTGAGAATGGGATGTTAACACATTACTTTTGAAAGGTAAGGAATTATGAATATAGTCATAAACAACACAATTAGACACTGGTCTGGACTCTGGGCCTGATTCAGCCCTATTTGGGGGGATTATTAGTCTTATATCCCATCACTATATCTCCTAGGGCACAAAGAAATTCATCTCAGGACTGAGCATGAGACCTGGGAGCAGAATTCACCTCCCTGCTGTCTTTTGCATAAATATAAATGCTGAGATCAATTATACAAGATCCAGGCTCTTTGCTGGCTCATTTCTCTCCTAGCAAGGAATCACACTCTCCAGAAGTTCAGTTCTTAAACTTCTCAGAAGCTGGGACAACTCATTATTTAATGGAGATTGCACACCTCCAGTATGTTTGAAACCATGAATAAAACAAATTCACTCACCCAAGATGTGTGATTACTTCTGCCCAGACATATTGCTTGAAGCATCCTGCTGTCTTAATTGCAAACCAATCCTCACACTTATAAGGATATCACACTTTCATTTTGCAATATGAATTTGAATAAATATAATCTTTTTTTCCTGATTTGGAAGCAAAAAAAAAAAAAACCTAAATAAGTGGCTGCTTCACTTCTGGTCAGCTGGTGTCATAGTGGTGAGCAAAGCTATGAAATGGAGAAAAAAAATAAATGTTGGCTTCAAGTAAGATGAAGGCTCAGAGTGGTGTGATCTGTTTGGCCATTGACTGGTTAAAAGAGAGGAGTGCAGAGTCTCCTGGCAAGGCAGTGAAACAGATGGACAGCCTTGCCCAAACTAGAACTCCTCTGGAAGAGAGAAATGCTGGAGAATCCCTGATGAAGGAGATAAAAATGAATATTCTAGGAAATCGGTAAGATTCGGGCTGTATCTTTAGCTGGTGAAAACTGGAAGCTCACGGAGCAGTGAACTGGGGATTGGACCTCTGGCACTCTTCCTGTCTCTCCACTCAGTGAAGTGGTTGAGAGAAAAACCCTACCTGGGTTTGTGAAGAGCAAAGTATCTGCGTGGATATCGGGAAAGTCAGCGGGAGAGCAAAGAGATCACAGTCCATGATATATGGAGTATAGGCAGCAAGACAAACTGGGACACTACACACTTGGCAAATGTATTCCCAGCCTCAAATATAACGCTTTCTGCTAAAAGAACCATTTCAAGAAGATAACCCAAAGCCAGACTGTGGCTGAAAATCAGCGAGATAACCTCGAGTGAGGGTTAGAGATGTTGGGGTCCGTATTCACCCCCTGTGCAAGGTAGGGCAGCTCTCTTTCACCCCTAGACTGAATGTGCAGCTGGCAGACAGTTTTTGTGTTTCCACTGCATCCAGGGCATGCAGAAACATTCCTTCCCATGCCATAAGGTGTTTTATTGCTCCTGGGCTGCTAAAGGTTTATCAGTTATTCAGGTGATTTGCAGAGAACTCCAATAACAGCCACTCACTGAGCCCTGTACATGAGATAACGATGAAAATGTATTTCAGGCTGGAAATATGCCTCCTATCTCTTACCCAGTCAAAAATAATTCTACAGCAGCAAGGTACTGTACTCTGAGATGGATTTTAATCTTCCTTACACCAGCTAAAATTAGAGAAACTTCAGGTGGAATCAGTAGAGTTGCAGTAACGTAAATCAAATCCTTTTTTCAGCTCTGCATGTAGGGAAAGAGATTTTTTTCCCAAATAAAGGAGGATTGAAAGGCAGAATTCTCTTTCCTCATATCTCCCTCCCTGTATATACTGATGGATTTCAGGTAGAATGAATTAAGACAGGGCAAAGCACAAAGGGGATCCAGTAATGTTGACAAGAAGTAGCTGGTGACAACAGCAGTTAATACCAAGGAGGCTGAGGGGGGATTTAGTGGTTATGGCACTAGCAGAGAGACTAGTAGAGATAAGGCAGGGACAGTCAGCAAGCAAGCAGTGGAAACAGTCAGCAAAAGACAAAAGGAATGATAGGAGCAGCTTAGTCATTAGGGGAGTAAAACCACTTAGAGGTATTTGCCCCTTTCAAAGCATCTGCTCAGTTGCCGTGGTGGTGCAAGAGGCTGTGTCACGGCAGGAAAAAGGAGCCCGTTAAATGGGAAGGATATTTACCATGATTGGTATAGTCTGGTAGTTATGTGACCCCATTACCATCACTTTCCTGTGTGCAGATGGGGTTGCCCATTTTGCGTGGCACCCTCCCCACCCCAGTGGATCGACAGAGTGAGGGTTTTGTCTCTCGACCCCATTTTGGGCTGATCCGAGGCTTGGTGAGCTGAGGGGCCGCCTTGTGACTCTGAGTTTCTACTACTACTATCACACATGAACTTTGCACTGTAATTACTCCTGTAGCCTGTGTCAGAAGGTCATTTTTCATAAGGTCAGTGGCATTTTCAAAGATCAAAGGGACAATTTTTGCCGGATGCTGCTGCCACGTCCTGAGCACACGTCCAGATGCCATCGCCAGCCAAGCACCCAAGTGCTCAGAGCATTGATGTACTGACATGAAGCAGGAAAAAAAGAATTTCTATGTGCCTTTGAACTGCTTGGAGCATTCCTTCAGCTAGCAGATCCAAAGAACTGGAGACAACACGCACAAAACTGTGCCAAATAGGGATAAAAGAACCATGGATTCAGTGCTTTCCTCCAGCTGAGCACATCCTGCTGCAGCTTTCTGACAACACTCTGGTCCCATCACTTAGTGACTACAGACAAAAGGTCTCTGAAGCCCTGGCCCTGCTGACCATCACACGCTTGCAGAGAGAACAAGCTGCCAGCCCCAAGCCTGTGCTCAGCCCAGAGGATTGATAATTATCATTTCTCTTTTTAAGCACCCGGAGGCCAAGACCACAGTCCAAGACCCCCTGGAGTTAGGTATTGATCCACACTCAAGAGTAAAATCTTACTTTTTAATAAGACAAAGCAGGTGGGGGCTGGAAAATTGTGGTATTTACCTAACAAAATATCTTTCTTATTACTCACTTGTTTGCTTAAATGTGGGCATTTATAGAGTACTATGAAAAAGGGACTCATCCGTGTGTACTCAGCTGTCTTTTGGACAAGGAATGATTTGAAAGATTTCCCATTGCAAGATCAAATCCTCACCTCTTTTAACTGAATAAAAGTATCCTTTACCTTCATTTTTCAGCATGGAGATTTAAAATGTACAATATCAAGAGTAATACTGAAAGAGGTTAAAAGGGTGGGCAACACCTGAGTTTAGCAGAGGCAGAGAGGGAAAAACAACCTTCATCTGCTTTTGTTCTCCCTGTTTTTAACGAATGCCAGCTCCCCCAAATCTGTTCTGGCACCTGGGGACCAGCAAAATCTGGACATGTGCATTTCCAGCAAGAGCCCTGGATCCTCAGCCACATCCTGTGCCCTGGTCAGGGTGAAACCATTGCTGTGGGGACATGCAGATTTTTAGGACTGTGGCCACAGTCCTCCTGTGATCAGTGGCCTCGGGGCTATTTCATACTGACAACAGAACAGCTCCAGTGCAGCTGGGGATGAAGCCCGTGGCTGTGGTCAGTGTAATGATTTACATTTGGTACAAGCATCACTCAGCTCTGAGCAAAGCTGTGCCAGAAGAGTGGTGGGAGCTGCACCACATTTAAATGAGAGCTTGAACAGCACTTTGAGCTGCTCGGATGGCAAAGACATCTGCATCAACATCCTTAGCCCAGGATTGTAAAAGGCACATATCTCTGAGCACCAGTGCACGGTTTTAAGTTCACCAGTGGCATGAAAAAATCAAGACAATACAGTTTTGGCTGCTGATCTGTTGAATCTGTTACCAAAAGGAACCCAAAAATACACCCCAAGAAACCATTCAACACAGATGACTTCAATGAGACTTGCCCCATCTCCTGCAGCAAGTTAATTTCCCACAGAAAATAATTGACAGAGAATGACAGTTGCAACCCTTGTGTGTGTGTGAGAGAGAGAGAGACTGTCTCTGTATCTCAAAGCATATTTTTATGAGATTCTGGAATGGAGCTGCTCCAGGATAATTGTTGCTGGAGACAGCGAGAGGCACCGAAAACACCAGCAGGCATTTTTGACTAAACCCAAGAAATTCTTAAAATGTAAAAGCAGTGTGAAAGAGAAAAAAAAAAAAGAAGAAAATAAAAAAAAACCACTAACCTCCCCCAAACCCAAACTCTGCAGTTGTGAAGCCAAAGGAACCCTCTGAAGACAGACAGTAAAGTTGGCTCCCTGCGACGGAGAGTTCTTGCGATCAGAGAACACACAAGTGTGATTTTTTTTTTTTTTCTCATACCCTGGAAAAGAAGTCTTTGATATTCTGGAAGGAATTAGGGGAAAAAAAAAAAATTGAAAGTGAGTGAACTTCACTAACAGCCTTCTCCCCTTCCCTGCCCCTTGGCAAAAGCGTTGGTATTAATTTATGCAGTTGCTGTGTAACACTGGCCAGATATTTTCTGACAGAATTTTCTGTTTGAAAATGATTCTTGCCTGATATTAATTATTTTTCTGGAAGTTTCTTATCTCCTTTCTGAAGGCTGATCTGCCTGATTTATTCCTTAACGTGTTTTACCATATAAATACCAAAGAAATTAATTGTGTAACTGTGAAAGGGGCCTGGAAATGTGTGATGTTTGGGTGGGAGGGCCAACACCTGCAGAAGATTGTAAAGATATTTTAAAAGCAACAACTGAAATCAGTAATGTACTTGCCTCAATTCCTTCTTAGTTACTACTTTAGCTGATTACTTAGCTAGAAAATTCAGGAGTAAGTAGTTAACAGTAATTCGCTTGCCCAGGATGTGCTTCAGCCATTAGATATTTTTCCCTGCCTCCAAAAGCTGCCTAAAGGAGACATCCATTTCTTCAGAATCCTTTGCCTTATCTTATGAAATACAGGTGGATTTGAAGCTTTTCCTCTACAACACTTAGCAAGTGAGCCACATATGCAATGTGGGGAGCACAGCAGCCCTTTTCCTATATAGGGAATGGTATGGAATAGCCTACAGGAATTTTTCTTCTCTTTTTAGTTACTCCACCCATATAGTTACTTTTGAGGTCCCCTTTCAATCTCTGAGTGGGCAAAAGACAGCCTGAGAGTGGGAATGCTTTGCTCCACAGAATGTGAGTGGTTCCTCAGCACTGCTCTCCTCACAGCAGGCTTTTGGATCCCACATAAAAACAGCTAAAACTGACATCAGTTGCAAAAATGGCAACAGCTTCCCATTAAAAGTGATTGTTTTTCATTGCCATTTAAATAAAAAGGAAGTATAAAGGATTTTCATTTGATACTGCATCTTTGCTCTGTACAGTTGAGACTCTTTTATGCACCTGTCAGTAACATAATGTTGCCTCAAGAATGAAATTTCCTCCAAGCATCTGTTTCAGCTGCTTGAATATTCTCTTACTGTATAAGACGAGTCCATTGTCTGATGAATACATGTTATTTAATTTCTGAACAGCGTGTCAGGGACTCCTACAGCTTGTGTATGCAAATTCTTCCTGTCTATGAAAGCACCATCGTTTTTGCATCTTGATGGATCACTTTTAAAGGGTAAGGCAGATAATTAATTTATTATATATATTTGGTTGAAAATATAAAAGTGTGATTTAACAGAGAGAATAATTAAGAAGATGTGAAAAGTTTGCAGAATTAGGAACACTGGCAATGCAGATTGGATTCCCTCACAAAGAGGCTTTGTTGGGGACACATTGATATTCTAGATAAGTTCAGACACTTCTAGTTTTTTGTTGTGGCTTTTTATTCATGGTTTGCTTTAGGTTGGTTTCTTTTCTTTCTTTCTTTTCTTTTTTTTTTCTTTTTTAAGGTTGTCTGAGGTTTTACAGTAGCTGCTCTGAGATGTACAAATTACAGAGCTAGACACAAAATGAAGTGGGAATGGGAAATTAGTGTACTGCACAGTACAGTCTGGCTGATAAATTGCTGCAGTTCACTTGCAGCTTGCTTTGAAAACAATGCTGCTTTAAAAGTGATCTTTGCGAGCTGACTTTCCTTTTCACTCTTTAAGAAAAGAAAAAAAAAATAAGAAGACTTGCTCTTAACTTGAATTGACTTGACATCATTACTTTGAGATAAAACCCCGGCGAAAACAAGGCAGGTTGGCACTTTTGCACAGGTTACCACTGTAAATTAAAGCCTATCTGAAGAGACAGCCCCAGGCTGGTGTAAATCAGGAGCAGCCAGCCCAGGGGCTCTGCTCCAGACAAACATGCCAACTTCATGACTAGCAGAGCACAGGAGGTTGCTGTGGCTACAGAGGGGAAAAAAAACCCCACAACTTTTCCAGGACCTTTCCCCCAAATCAGCCATGCCCAGCACTGGTGGATTTAGCAGAGGTGTTTCAAACTGGCATTTAAATATGAATGACTGGGCAGCAGATGTGATATCAAATAGCCCTAACAGGCCCAGTTTATCTTGTCTGTCTGCCCACCTTCCAATCCTTTAGTGGCAGTGGAGTTGAAACCTTGGCCATGATAGTCCCAGAATGGCCAGAGGCAAAGCTTCTCCATCATGGCTGAGCAATTCCAGGACCAATGTTCAGTGTTACTGTAAACCTGATACAGCCCTGCCCTCAGCCAGCCCTTTCACAACTGGATAAGCAATTCTCTCTCTCAAGGCTGTTTGATAAGGCCTTAGACCCATCCTGCATGTCCATGAGGTGACACATTTTCAGAGATATTAAAGAATAGTCTGGCTGCAGTAAAAGTAGCAAATAACAGTCCCTTGGGGCCCTACAAAGACAGATTTATTATTTTTTTAAACCTCCAATATCAGCATTCCTACCTCAACATCATGCATTGCAGAATAGTGCAAAGATTTCCTTTCTCATACGAGATTTAAGTACTGTAGGCAGGTTATGGATTTGTATTTCATTAAAACAATAGGGATTTTCCTTCACATGCTGATTCATTCAGTTTTCTTTCTGGTACGCAGGAGAACTTAAATGCTAGAAACAATTTTGGACTGGTCACTTGGAGGACCCAAGGCAGGTTGTGGCTGTTGTGGAGGGTACAGAGACCTCTTCAGCCACATGGTAAATAATCTTGAATTCAACTGGAATAATGGAATCACTGAGTCATGGAATGGTTTGGGTTGGAAGAGGTCTTAAAGACCATCTCATTCCAACCCCCTACCATAGGCAGGGATACTTTCTGCTATTCCAGGTTGCTCCAAGCCCTATCCAACCTGGCCTTGGGCACTTCCAGGGATGGGGCAGCCACAGCTTCTCTGGACAACCTGTGCCAGGGCCTCACCACCCTCACAGGGAAGAATTGTTTCCAATCTCTAATCTATACGCTACCCCCTGTCATTCCCCATTTTCCTGTCCCTCCCTTGTCCAAAGCCCTTCTCCATCTCTCCTGGAGCTTCCCTTTAGAATGCAATCTGGAAAGGGAGAAACCTGGAATCCTCTTAGTGTGCTGCATAGATTCCTTCTGTAAAATGAGACCCTGGAGAAATTAAAATAATGTGTCAAATTCTTGCTACTTCTTCCTATTTCTGGTTTGAATATACGAGTGGGTTTTAGTCATTAAAAGGAATGGTCACACTGTGTTTTTTCTGACTTGCTCATTATAACAATAAAAACTGTAGCATGACTCTTTTTTTCTCACAATTGAATTTATGTAAGTTGTAAATTCCTGCCTGGGCACTGACAGATTCTGCAGAAAACAAAAGTTCATCAGCTGGGTCAGTGGTCATTCTGTTGTACATGATCCTGTTCTGAGGAGACAGTTACCTACTTCTGTGTCACTGCTCTGTCCCCAACCTCTCCAGGGCACATCTGGCCTACATATGTGCATATCTGTATCTACCTAGCTATATAACTATATATATAATTTACATAGAGACTGTATATATATGTGTGTGTGTGTATGTATATTTATAAAGAATCGAGTCAGCAGCACAAACTCTACACCAATAACTTCATACCTGCTTATCCAAATCCATTTCCTTCACGACAATATCCAACCTTCATCTCAAATCTGCACTGGTCAAGGATGAAGAGGATGTTCAGATCCTTGTTGCCAAGCTGCATGTCCTAGAAATATGTGCTGCCTCTCACTAGTGCTGGCCTGGAAGGTTACAACCAAGCTCCTGGTAAAGGTTTACTGGGAAAATAAAGGAATGGCAGCAAATTGTTCTCACAAGTGGTAGTTTATCATTGGATTTGACAAGGAAACCATTAGCAGGGAGTGTGTATCCACAGGGGAGGTGAGGTAATGCAAGCAGAAGCATTAAGTTTCTGGGGGTCACATTTTCATAGCTGATGGCACAAAATGCAATTAGAGAGGGAAAACAAATTAGATTTAGTGACTTCCCATCCATAAACACGCACGCTCGAGGTACATTTTACACCAGCTGCAGAGTCAAAGGCAAAGTATTGACTTTAATTTGAGAGACCAGCTCCTCTAGTCCCAGGCCAAGATAAGAAATCAAGACCAGTTATCTCAATGTGGAAGAGATTAAAAATTAGAGATCTCTTTTAAAATATTCATAGAATGCTTGAAGCACTCCATGGATGTCAATGGATATCAGAAGTCCTTGGATAAGATTTCATTCTAAACTACAGACCCACTGAAGATTTTATATTCTGACTTAGTGAGTGAGGACAAGGGAGGGACAATGGTTCTTCTGTTGCAGGTAAAGCTAATTTCTGTCTGAAATGGATGTTTTTTCTGCAAATTTATTACATCATCCACTTCATTAAAGACACCAGGACCCACCTAACCTTTTTAATGTCCAGTACCCATATGATGACTGACTTTATTCTTTGGCTTTAAAATGAAATAAATTGTTTAGATTTCTTATCCTAATCTATGATTTTGAGGAGTTGGGGAGCAATTTTTAGATAGTTCTATTCTCAAGTACTTGCACTCCTTGTAATTTTAAAAAATGAAAAAATTAAAAAATTTACAATGCCATTATTTTTTGTTTGTATGTGTGTTCTTTAATGTAACAGAAGAATGCGTCAATCATTTTTTGATCCTCTGGTTGCCTGCCACTGAGAAATGAAATTATATAAGGTACTTCTAAAATGGTTTGAATTTTGTCTAGAATAATAATTGTGAGTGAAGTTGTGTTATTTGAAAGGGGAAGAAGAGAAGAGATTGCTTTAACCTCCATTAGACTGAGGATTTCTAATGGAACTTTAACCACATAAGAGTTAAAAGATTGGTTTAAGTTAGTTGTCTGTAAGAACAGTGAAGTGAAGGACGGTTTTACAAGGCTATTCATCTTGCCTTGGGATAGAGAACCAAACCAGCAGCCTGAATCCCATCAGGAGAATCTACCTGTTTCCAGTGAAGGAGTTACTTAACGAGGTATGATTTAATTAGTTGGCATTTGATGTCTGGCTGTGGGATAAATCCTACCAAAGTGAGCATTTTGAAAAGCCGGACTGAAACCACATCACAAAGAATATTTCAACAGACAGGAAGGCATATATAAATCAGACCACTTTTCCTTCTTCACAGACATCATCACTCACAAATCATCTTTAATGTGTGTTATAAAAATAATTAATGGCCCAATTATAACTTGTTTTTTCCTACAGTACTTCAGACACCTAATGTGTGTAGGCATGCTCAGAGAATCCCAGAGAGTGCCCGTTTGCATCTGTAGGAGCCTGGAGAGCTTTGAAAATCTCGTCCTTAAGGGGATTTAAAAATGCTGCCCTGTTTTTAGCCTTTATTCTGTGAACTTTCCTGCTGTCATGTTCATCCCTTACACTAATGAAGTGGAGTGTGGCAGAACTAGTAAGAGCTTTTCTCCGAATGTGTTTTTGGAAGCTACAGAGCAGCGTTTACAAATTGCTTTTTGACTGGAATGATTCAACGACAGCGATTTGTTAACTCCAGTAATACATGTACAAATCTGGTTTGTTGAAGACTGGCTTTGCCAAACAAATCGCTGGCTTACAGTAACCTACTCAGCATTTATGTATTGCAAGGATGCAAAAGCTTGGACTACTTATGCAACAAGAAGAGGATGCTGGTAAATCCCATAATATTGCTTTTGTCTTTAAATAAACTGTGGTGTGAATTCGACATAGAAACAGACATCAAGCATGTTGCCTGATAATTTGGCTTGGATTCTAATCAACAGTGTGTTTACTCAAGTGAAACATGGTGATAAATACATCGAATCAGAGGCACATTGTGATTCACTGCAAAATCCTCAGTGTTAAATTGGGTTTTTTTCCCTTCCTAATTGAAACTCTTTCATTATTTGAACAGAGACAACAGAAAACAATTTCTTCAAGGAACCTTGTAAGTCAAACTCTGGATGTATCAAAGTGTATTCAATGAGCCTGAAGCTTCTATAACATTACTCGTAGAAAGAGAATTATTTAAAGATGAGCTGCATTGAAAATCCAGGGTTTGGTTTGGCCTTTTTTTTTTGTTTACTTAAAAAAAAAATGTCTCCCATAAACTTTCTTCCTTTTAATTTTCTTTATAATTTTCCCTAATTTCATTTATTTGAAGGAGGCTTGGGAATGCCACCATGGAGAAGTATGAAGGAAAGAAGTCTTCATGGAAGACTTGTTTAGATTTCCTTTTTGATTGTTGCAGTGAAGATTTAGAATACTCATTTCAGAGCTGTTGCATTTTATTGCTTGAGCAAACCAATCCTTCTTTCCTTCCTTTCTTTCCTTCCTTCCTTTCCTTCCTTTCCTTCTGTCTTTCCTTCCTTCTTTCCTTTCCTTCCTTTCCTTCCTTCCCTCCTTCTTCCCTTCCTTCCTTCGTCCCTTTAAACCCTATAAATGCATGAGAAGCAAACACTTCTCACAGCAAACCAGCAGAAACCCAAATCCTGCTGAATATTCTTCCCCAGGCAGGCACAGCCCCTCCCACGGACTGAGGATCAGAAGGGAAGATGAGCCCTCGATGAAAGCACCCAGTGAGTCGCTGGGGCCGCTGTCCCGCTGTGCCCTGCAAGCAGCAAACCACAAATTCAGAAGTGCTCCATTCCTCCTGTGACATTTATGACCAGATTTTCCAGCTTAGCTCACTGCCTCGTGTCCAATGTCCCGAGGAAAATCTACCCTTTAAAGTAATTCCTCTTGCATGACTTTCACCCGAGTCCATATGTTAGTGATCTCCGAGGGCTCCGAAAGCCCAGAGGATGTGTCAGGCTGAGGGATGAAGACAAAAGCTTGACCAGGGGAATTTCAGCTTATTTTGTTTCCTAAGTGGTAGCTGAGGCCTTTGAAAACCTTGTCTTCAATCTCAGTTCTCCATCATACAGCTGGAGAATTGGCCTTTCCTCTACTTTTTGCACATCCTGTTTGCTTAGAGTATAAATTCCTTAAGGCAGAGGTGGTGTCTTGTGTAGCACAATGGGGCCTCAATCCTGGTAAAGTTCATAAATTCTTCAGTAATGCAGATAGTGCAGAATCACCTAGGTTCCCACAAATGAGTATCATGCATAAAATGTATTGATTTTTACCCTCTTCATTGAGTTTCCCCTTTCTTTTCTCCTTTTCCCTCTGATCTTTTTGATGGATGAAGGAGATACAGATTTATGAGGTCAGAGGCCTAACAGAGAAAGACCAACTTAACTGTGCAACAGTAAAAAGAAATCTGAGTAAAATATCAATCTGCAAAGGAAAAAAAAACAACTCAAAAGATAAATAAGAAGCTGAAGAAAGACCAAATTTGAAAGAAAACTCCCTTCTAAGGGAGATGGAAGATGAAAGGCAAAGGATCTTTAACATCAAAAAGAAATTCCCAAACAGAAGTCCAACATGATTTTGTTCTAAAGTAGTAAAGGGGAGACACAATTAAACCGACTTGATAGGAAAGATGGAGAGAGAGCTGGAGGGAATCATAAATCAACAGAAAACAATGATATGAAAGAGAAATGTAAAGTGAGCAGGAATTAAGAGGAAAGGAAAAGCCTTTGTAGGCTCAAAAACCCACACAGAATACTATTTTCAAGAGGCAGATTTCTACTTCCTTGAACCTTGATGGAAATACCTGGTATGAAAGTTTCAGCTGTTTTCTTACACATTTACTCTGTGATTTTAACTGACAGCCCTCTTACCCACCAGTGTTTTGCTCCTACTTTCCCCCCTATAGTGTTTTCTCATTTATAGGGTAAGATTTTATGTAAGTGAATATCCATCACCACTGCCTTGTGTCGGACTCTGAAGAAAGAACACGATTTTTCTTATGATTCCAGGTAGGCTCACATGTTCTAGTGTTCATTACTGAGCTGATGGAACAATCTCTTGGCCCATTTCTTACCAGAGGAAATCTAGACAGCAATGTCTGTGCAGGAAATATATTTTTATGGCAGAGTTCTTTCAGTGGTGACCCTACATGAGCAGGTGCTTGGCAATACACTAAAACCCATTTAAAAATGCCATCTTGCAAGAGCAGCTGATGGAAAGCTGGGCACACACTCCTGATAATATAGGCCAGAGGTAGCTGGGTAAATTTGCTTCTTTGGATTTGAAATGAGGAGTCATACTCAGTGACCTTCCCAACTAAATCTGTGTGTAGAGGAATGCATATAAACCTGTATAAGTGCCTGGTAGCCAACTTCCTCTACACACAAAAATATAGGAATTTTGTATACATATAATTCAGAGCAATTTTCAAG
Organism: Pseudopipra pipra; assembly: GCF_036250125.1. Taxonomy (NCBI): domain Eukaryota; kingdom Metazoa; phylum Chordata; class Aves; order Passeriformes; family Pipridae; genus Pseudopipra; species Pseudopipra pipra. Next base: position 72,695,556 of record NC_087552.1, read on the forward strand.
GCAATTTTCTATCTCTGCTATCATTCTCAGTGTGAATAAATGTCCCAGCAGTGGGTAAATCATAATCCTTACTTTCTGTGGAAAAAAAAAATAAAAATCCCATTTTCTTTTGTAAAATGTTTGCTAAAGACCTTGATTTATTCTTATGCAGACATGGAAAGTGGAAATCTGCCTGTAACCTGTGAAGAGCAGAAAATGAATGTTAAAGAATGCATGATGGGTCCCAGTTAGGATAAAATATTAATAATGTGAGTAGGGCTGTGTGGATATTGCAAGCCTGCTGCTATCTAATTAGAGCACATTGTCTCCTAGCAAAGTTATAATACAAATGTTTCTTTTTTGTATTCCCAAATTCTCTGCTTCTCACCTCCAAAGTGCCTGTGAAAATTTAGCATCTTTTGTTGTTTTGCCTTTTTGTTAAAAAAAAAACAAACGAGCAAATCATTTTTTAATTTGGTACCAGCAAGGGCACAGTGGAGGTCAGCCCTCCTGGAAGTTCAAAATATGACTTCCAGAGAGGTGTTTTTTTGTTTTTGTTTTTGTTTTTGTTTTGTTTTTTTTTGTTGTTTGTTTGTTTTTCTTTTTTTTTCTTTCCATTCTCTTTTTCTTTTTTCCCCCCTTTTTTCCCCTTTTTATTTTCTTTCTTCTTTTTTTCTCCTTTTTTTTTCTTTTTTTTTTCCTGCTATAATACAAGATAAAGGAAAATAAATGTTGAAATGTGGAAGAGAAATGGGGTGTTTTTTTAGAATTGGTGTCTTTCTAAGCATCCTACTTACTAAAAGCAAAACCAGTGGACGTCAGCACATGGGTTGCTTGTAAGCCTGTCCCAGGACCTTGGTCTTGCAGGATGCTCTAAATGTCTGGAATTTGGATCTTGTTGTCAGGTTCAAAAACCATCTCAAGTTTCACTTGACTCTGTCAAGTCCTCCTCTTTATTTGTTAACAATTTATAATAATTTTAGATCTTTTAGGAAGAAATTCTTCCCTGTGAGGGTGGGGAGGCCCTGGCACAGGTTGTCCGGAGAAGCTGTGGCTGCCCCTGGATCCCTGGAAGTGTCCAAGGCCAGGTTGGACAGGGCTTGGGGCAACCTGGGCTAGTGGAAGGTGTCCCTGCCCATGGCAGGGGGTCAGAACAAGATGAGCTGTCACCTGAACATGCCCATTTCTCTGGTTAGAAGTGTACAGGTGAAAAGACTGCTTTTTCTAAATTTCTCAGTTACAGATAAGAAGTCAGGAAGGATCTGTGTCTGATCTTCACAAAAACTCTGACTTAACCCTAGGGTATGGGGACTGTGTCTAAAATGAGTGTTTGTGAAAAGGGAAGGGTCTAAGCACTTGAAATCCAAGCTCATACTTTTAATATTGACAACAACCGGTGTTTAAAAGTCACAAGCCAGATTCAAAGATACAGCAAACTTGGCTGATAAATAATCTTTTAAAACTAGTCATTTACTGTCTTACCCTGCAATTGCATCTGGACTACATTTGCAATTTTTCTCTTTCTCGTCACAGTATTTTCTCATTTCCTCAGTGCCACACTTAACATGCCTTGATTTCACCTGCTGGGACCCTGCTCTCAAAAGTGTCAGCACCTCTGCAGTGTGATCCTACACAGGGCACAGTGGGACCCAAGATGAGAAATGCTTTATCAATGTACAATTGTAATTATTGTAGTCAAAGTTCCTTGCACATCTGCCAGTGCAAATCTTGCATCAGGGTTTTTTTCAGAAGGTCATTTTCATTTCACCACCTCACATGAGCATTTCACACAAGACTGCTTTCTCCTTCACAAGGTATGGCAGGGAATGTTTCAGGCCTTACCAGATGGCCACTACTACAGGGCTGGGAATATTAGATGACAGTTTCTCAGTTAAATTTCTGTTTCTGTCAGGTCTTTCCAACCAGCCCAGTCAGTGAATTCCTTTTTCCCTCTTTGATAGTAGTATTCAAGTACTTTAAAACAAGAGACTAGACTCTATCTTCACTACAAAGCCTGAGTATATGTAATAATAAATCACAAGCATATTTTGGTTTGCATCTTCTATGTAAGGATGCAAAGAATTTCACAAGAAATCTTCTGTTTGAGGCGAAGCTCATGAAAGTGTTAACTTGAAAAACTCAGCCTTAAAAAAAAAACTGCTGGGAATTTGCCTGTGATGAATGTAGGGCAAGATCAGCCATTGAGACTTTACAGTATTTCTCACATGATCTATTAAATGTGGTTGTCATGTCCCATCTGACATGATCTCATTTCTAACTTTGACTTTTTTGGTGACAGTCAGGGCTTCTCATGTAATTGAAGACAGTCTCAACCCCTGGCACTGACTGTACCTTCTAGGAAAGCATCTGGCATTTTGATTGAAGACCCTACATGAATCACAATCTACTCCCACCACTGAAGGATTTTGTCCTATGAATGAGCAAGAATGTCCTGCTAATGAACCCCGGTTATTAGATTAATTTTTTTTTTGTAAGAATAAAACAAAACACATAATAATAATCAGCTGTGTGGCAGGAAGCACTCAGACCCCAGACCTTGCCCAGAGCATCCCAAACCTTTTTGCACTCTCTGATGAGGAAAACACCCAAATATCTGTTCACAGTGTTTGTTTCTTGGAACTGGGGACTCTCTGATTCCTATGGTGACAAGTAAGAATTCAGCTCACTTGTTATCCATGCTAGTCTGGGAACACTTTGCAGCAAAATGTGTGACTTTGTTCATTAGCATCCCAGTCATAAGAGTCATCTTTCTCATTATCATCCTGACAAGGATATTTGAACAGGTGTCTTCTCTGGAGGGACATGATGAATCTCCATCCCTTACAGATACAATATTCATTAGACATTTCTTTTTCATTCAGTATTGCATTTACCTTCTGTCATGAACCAGCAGTTTTTAATTCTTGGTTTCCCACAGCTCTTTATCTTCTCACAGACTGGAATGAAGTACATACCTTCCTGATCCAGCAGAGGCTGGTCTATCTAGTGAACTGGAAGAAACATGTCTAAATCAGGATTCAGCTGAAAAGTAGGGCTTCCTGTAGCTATTGCAACACTGCACTGAATTTTTGTGTCGTTGGGAAGACCTAAGATGTTATTTTGTTTTGGTTCTGCTTTGTATTGTATAAAATGAACCAGACAACTGTTTCTTTGTCACCTCTGCTCAGATGGTGTCTGTTCACCATACATTAAAAGGATCTTTCCTCCTCCTAGTAGGTGTCAAAATAACTCTATGTACTCCTTTAGGATTGTGAATTTTCAAGGACATGAGGTGCTCCAGATGATGACCTACGTTTTTGGCAGAAATCCTTCTCTCTCCTGACTTTGGGTGCTGAGGTTCCTCATGTGGACACTTTAGCAAGTGCTCACAGTCAAATGGTCTGAGCTGTGGTTGTTGAGGAACCCTGTTTGCTATTCTAGCCATTTATCTGAGGTGTGGTCCAGGGGACCAAAAGTCAGAGCTCGAGTTCCCATATGTACAGACCATAACAGGGGTAAGTCAATCTTTCAGTCTGTGTGTAAAACTGAGTTACTAATGGTGAAACCCATCCAAAGCATTTTGAAGGACAGAGCAGTGGGTGTAGAAACTAATCCGAAGTAGCTGAACTCAATGCCTGGTCCTGCTTTGTTCTGAGATATTGTTCCACCCCAAAGAGCAGATTTCTGACGTAAAAGTGTATTTCATTTCTAATTTTTAAAGTATTGAGAATCTGAACAAACACTATTCTGGGTTTGAGTGGCAAGGTTTGGGTAGCAGGGAGATTACAGAGGTGGCTTCTGTGGGAAACCACTGGAAGCTTCCCCCATGTCCATGGAGCCAATTCCAGCCAGCTCCAGGAGAGACCTGCTGCTAGCCAAGGCTGAGCCTGCCAGTAGCACATCTGGGATAATGATTTTAAGAATAGAAGAAAAAAACCTGCTGCGGAACTGCAGCTGAAGAGAGGAGTGAAAATATGTGAGATTAACAACTTTCCAGAGACCAAAGGCTGCGCAGCAGGAGGGGCATAAGGTGCTCCAGGTGCCAGAGCTGAGGTTCTCCTGTAGCCTGTGGTGAGGCAGCTGTGCCCCTGAAGGCCAAGGAGGAGCAGAGATCCACCTGCAGCCCCTGGAGGACCACACACCGGAGTGGGGGGATGCCTGAAGGAGGCTGTGACCACGTGGGAAGCCCGTTCTGGAGCAGGATCCTGGCAGGACCTGTGGCCCCATGAAGAGAGGAGCCCACGCAGGAGCAGATTTGCTGGCAGGACTTGTGACCCCGTGGGAGGGACTCACGCAGGAGCAATTCCTGAAGGACTGCAACCCATGGGAAGGATCCACATTGAAGGTCATGGAGGACTGTCTCCCATGAGAGGGACCCTATGGAGCAGGGGAAGAATGTGAGGATTCCTCCCCCAGAGAAGAAGGAGTGACAGAGACAACATGTGATGAACTGACCCCAGTCCCTATTCCCCATCCCCCTGTGCCACGAGGAGGAGGGGGAGAATTTGGGAGTGAAGCAGAGTGCAGGAAGAAGGGAGGGTTGGAGAGAAGGTGTTTTAAGATTTGGTTTTATTTCTCATTACCCCATTCTGATCTGATGGGCAATAATTTAAACCAGTTTCCCCAGTGACCATGATGGTAAGTGCTGAGTGAGAGGCATCCAAAGCATACCAGAGAACAAAGCAGGAAGGGTGTCTGGGTTGCTTTTCTTCTTCATTATCTGCTTTCAGCATATAGTGAGAAAGCTCAGTCTACAGATTCACTTGTGTCTCTTTTCCCTTCCTCAGAGAAAACCTCAGAAAAGTCTGAGATTTTTTTTCATTTTCTTTTTTAAAATTTGTGATTTTACTCAGGAATATGACAAAACACTGCCCCTGTGGAATTAGCCTCTTTCAGAGACCAGTGTTACGGAAGTGAAAGAAGTTACAGCTCAAGCACATATTTATGACAATAATAATAAATAAAAAAACCCCCTGAACTTGCTAAGCCATGTGGGAGAAACAGACTTTAATAAGGACATAGACTCAAGTCTGCCAATTCCCTGCTTGAATTTCTCTCAATGCCAGCAAAGCACACTTATGTTGAACTTTATCAACTGCATGGAGTTCAGTGCAGGATGAGCTTTGCACTAATCTTCAAAATTGGGAATGACCTTAACATTTTCTGCTAGGTGAGCTCAGACACAAATACAGGAATTGTTTGAATATCGTACAATTACCTCCACTCTCTTGCACGAGAGTGTGTGCACACAAATAAATAAAAAAGTCCTTATGTTTTAAGGAGGCTGTGGAAGCTTTTTTTCAGTGCTAGGCTGACCATTTGAGTGCTTGATTTCCTATAGAGGCAATCGAATTTTGCCTGCTTTTAAATCCCCCTGCTCCTTTCCAGCTTCCTCTGCCTCACTTCACATTGTCTCCAAGCAAACAACATATTTCTGTCTTCTGCATTTGATTATGTATACAATGAATATTGAAGCAGGAGAATATAAAAGACATGAAGACTGAACAAAGAATTCAGTAAGGCTTTCCATGGTTTCAGACAAACCAACCAGCTGGTTACTCTGTATCACAACCACGCTTCGACCTCGTGTTCCCAAAAAGTAGGGAATCCATTAAAGCAGAAAAGCCTCAATAAAAATTTGTGACCTTTTCCCTGATCCTTTCAGATGTAGCACTACCTGTCTTGCTTCAGGGCTCTGCAAAAATGTCAGGACCTGTCTGCACTGATCATATTGTAAACCCAACACCTTCCTTTGTTAGCTCCTCCTAGTGCCAGTATACCATTGAGTAGTTCCAAAAGTGCAAGGAATACATCTGATAAGTCCAGTAACCTGAGCATCAGTCTCTAATTCTACCTGGCATATAAGAATATACTTAATTTCTCCTTCTGCCACAAAGCATAGAATCATATGCTTAACTCAGAGACCCATCAAAGGCAAGTACTATGAATTGCAGCCCTTTATACTCAACTGAAAGCTCATGACCTTCAGAAAAGAAATCTAAGTTTCCATTTAAGGTTTTTTTGCCCTTTTTTTATTGTGGACTGAGAAGTGATTTGTGACACACAAGTGAATGTCAACTCTTATGAATTAATTAACCATAGGTGAATCAAGAGAATTCATGCTGTAAAGTGTACATTTATTGAATCAGTATCTCCATCCTATTCTTCTTTAATCATTTGTATGAGTGGTTGCAAATGTATAATACCTTCTTTAGTTTCTTTTTTTGAGGTATTATCTGAGCTGTTTTCTCTTAAAACTCTTGAGTGACATTTCCTTTCAATAAGGGTAATTGTTGTTGCTCTGTAAGTCTAAAAGAGAATGGAAAAGTACTCACTTTGAAGAGTCAAAGGTCTGTTTCTTAAAGCACCACCAACACATCATCCTGGTTCACTCAGGGATGAATAATGAATACTGTTGGAAACGAAGTGAATGTTAAAATACATAATAGAAGAAGGGAAATTCAGAGAGGGAGAGTCGAAAAGATCAGGCAGAGGCCACTGTCACTTTTGCACTGAGACTTGATTGTGACAACAATAGATTTGCCCCTTACAAAGATAATGCAAGTCCCAACTTGGCAAAGCTTTCCAATACCTCTTAACTTAAAGCTGGAGTCCTCATGTTTTTTTCTCCCAGTGAGGGAGAATAATCATGTATTAAAACTGAGTGTCTGACTATGACATCTTGGCCATATAGAGTGCCCTGGTATGAGCTGTGAGGAGACCATTTGATATTTCTCTATGCAGCTCATCTATAGACTTGATATTTAGGCAAGTGCTTGTTCAACATTTTCAAGAACACTCAAATATCAGCAAACTCTGGATGCAAATATCTTGGATGGACCCAGGTTTGGTTTTCTCATTTCCCAAGCTGGTTAGGCAAAACAGTCCATGTGAATTTATACTGAAATATGTTTAATATATCTTAAGGTCCTCATAGCTAATTGAAATAATTTATAAAATGCCAATGTAGCCAAAGAAACCACTAAATCAGTTGTGGGCAACAGGCTACAAGGAAAATGATGGAACAAGTGACTGTAAAAGCTAAATATGTCCATATGGGATTATATTCAATGAAATAACGTTGATTATAATATGTTATATCACAATAATCTGTTAATTAAAATACAGCTTAATTAAAAAGAAAATATTGCCACAGTTGTTTCTTCTGGTGAAAGAACTAAAACCTGCTGATAGTTCAAAAACAAGTACAAGAAAACAGAGTGAGTTATGAGCTGGATTCATCCTTGGCTGCATATTGAGGTCAATGGCTTTCCAAGGAAAGTTTCTTACATGAAGTTGTGCTTGCTTGATCCTACTGCTTTATTTATCACCTTTGCGTGTCCACAGAAGGGCATCAGAGCTGGAGAAGGCTCTGGAGCACAAGTCTGATGAGGAGCAGCTGAGGGAGTTGGGGGGACTCAGCCTGGAGAAAAAAGTGGCTGAAGGGAGCCATTATGAATTCCTACAGCTCCCTGACAGGAGGCTCTAGCCAGGTGGGAGCTGGTCTTTTCTCCCTGATAACAAGTGACAGGACAAGAGCAAATAACCTCAAGTTGTGCCAGCAAAAGTGTTGATCAGATATTGGGAAAATTCCTTCACCAAAAGGGGTGTCCCGCCCTGGCAGAGCTGCTCAGGGCAGGGGTGGAGTTCTCATCCCTGGAGGGATTTAAAAGCCGTGTGATTGTGGCACTTGGGGTTTAGTGGTGGCATTGACAGTGCTGGGGGAATGGTTGGACTTGATCATATTAGAGGTCTTTTCCAATCTAAGTGATTCTATGATTCTAATTCCTTATTATTTGTCTTAGTACCATGAAGCTGCAGTGCCAGAAGAGGATTCTCCTGTGTTAGGTCATGTGGAAACACACACTGAAAAGGAAGATCTTCCCTAAAGAATTTAAATATTGAAAGATATGAAAGACAAACGAATACAATTACCCTGGGAACTAGAGGAAAAGAAAGGGCTAGAACTTTTCAGTACGACAGGACATAGTCTCAGGAGGACCTTCTGAAATTTCAGAGAACAGAGACACATCTAGGAACACATTTACCTGTCATATTTACCCTGACAGCCTCCTGTCTTCCTGTCTGGCTAAAGGGTAGAAAAACATAACCCGTGGAGCATCCCCATATCTCATTTCCAACTGCTCAGGGAGCTTAGGTCATGAGCTTAAACTGGATGCTGGGCATGCCTAAACATACCTAAGACAGCTAAAGCTAGGGAAGATGAATACCAAGGGATGGGAATTGGAATGAGAATTTTGGCTCTAAGTCAAGTAGGAAGGGCTGGTTTTTTTCATTTGTTTTTATTTCAAGGCGTGTTAAGATAACTCTTCCTTGCCCTCAGCCACAATTCCTTGCCTGAAGGACGACATAAGCAGAAAATGCTGCCTGAATTTGTGGATGAGCACAGCAATGGCTAAGGAGAACGAAGATAGCCCAGAGGGATCACAGGGAAGGATTATAAACTCAGTTCTGACCTTGCTGAGCTCGAACTGGTACATCATCATACACGGGATGATGTTAGTTTGCCTGGAGGGAGACTGGAGTAGAGAGATCTATCTCTGAGCTTCCTGCTTAGAAAGGATGAACATTTTTCCTGAGATTTACCTACAGGTGAGTGACAGATCAAGATCAAGAAGGGCCAAGGCAAATGGCCTTATGAAATGCAAGAATTATTTACCAGATGAGAGGAGGAGGCAGGGTGAAAATGGAGTCAGAACTTACTCTCTAATTCCAGGCTTGCTTGATGACACCATGGCTACAGCTGAACTTATGCTGGTGTAAATTATGTTGTCTTTGTGCAGGGGCTCAGAGGTTCTGTAATGCAACTTCCATCAGACAGATACTGTGAGGTATTCCTGGAAATTCAGGTGGTTTCCAAAGATTATTCTCTTCCTCGGATCCAGATATATTTGTTCTCCTGCTTCATGCGGTGCCACATCCTTAATTTATTGGTCTGCTTAGAACATTTCTTTCCTGTGGAACAGAAAGAGCAAAATCTCTCGCATAGGAAACTTGAAGGAAAAAAATTAAAAACGACCCAAAACTTGCGTAAATCAAATTTTTCAGTGAAAGTCCCATCTTTGCTCTTATCCTTCCTACTCACTTCAAGATATTTAACTGAGAAGACTATACTAGGACTTAAATGATCTTAGGTTTCCTCCATAGTCAAAAGAAAGCAAGAGAAATTAATTGTTTAGGAAGTTTAAACTCACCCTTCAAGAAGTGTTTTCTCCAGCAAATATTTTGCATATTTGTTAAGTGTTTAGTCAGACTGTAACACAATGCATCATATAAAAATAATTACATTTTTGCCTATTCCACCAGTGATTACTGTTTTCCAATTACTTATCAACACCAATTACAAAACATTGATTGTCAAATGACTCAAAAGTTGGGATAAGAATTACCAACCCATGAGAAAAAACTTAACGGCTTTCAGAAGCAGGGAATAAAAGTTGGTTTTGACATTCACAACCACTGCTAACCTAAAAAATAAGCGAAAGGAAAGAGGAGGTTTTTTTATAAGGAAGGTGTTGGATAAATGCTAGGAAAGTAAGTAAATATCTTATACAGAGATAATAAAAAACGTTCATTTCGCTGTAGGTCATGGGGCAGGAGCAAAATCTTAAATAAAGGCAATAATAGCACAACTAACGCATTTATAATAAAGGCTGAATCAATATTAGCAGAGATTCTTTGCAGAGGAGTTGAATTTTACTGTTGAAGAAAACATTAGAAAGGAAAAAAAAAATCACAACAAATACAGAGAACAAAGAGGAACATAAATGAATAAGAAAAAGGGACTACCTGGTAAGGTGGTCAAACTGCTGCTTTTCTCTTGAAGGATCCACTGCAACTATCTCAGTGCTCAAATCAGTCCAGCAGTTTAATTACCTAGGCAGCCTCGTCTCCTCGGACGGTAAGATTGACAGGGAGATAGACAACAGGTTAGCAAAGGCATACAGTGCCTTTGGAAAGCTTTGTAAAAGAGTTTGGTGAAATAAACACCTGAAGAAAAGTACCAAGATCAGTGTTTACAGAGCCATAGTGCTGTCTATTCTCTTATATGGATCTGAATCACATGTCATCTACCAAAAATGGTTTTTTGTTCATGTGTGCTAGAAATAAACATCCACAAATGCATGCACACCCCCACAGATGGAGAGGAGAGGCGCCGACACTCTAAATTGGGTTTGCTGTCATACTGCCCTCAATCCCATTCTGTTCCATATGGTCTCATTCCTTGGCTTGCTATATCAATACAGGATAATCATAGAATTGTAGAATAGAATATCCTGAGCTGGAAAGGACCCACAAGGACCATCAAGTCCAGCTCCTGGTCCCACACGTGACAACCCCATGAATCCCAACATGTGTCTGAGAGTGTTGTCCAAATGCCCCTTGAGCTCTGCCAGGCTTGGTGCTGTGACCACTGCCCTGGGGAGCCTGTTCCAGTGCCCAACCACCCTCTGGGGGAAGAACCACTTCCTGACATCCAAACTAAACCTCCCCTTCATGTCATTCCCTCGGATCCTGTCACTGGTCACAGAGAACACAGATTTGTGCTGCCCCACCACTTCCCCTTGTGAGGAAGCTGTGGATCATCCTGATGAGGTCTGTCCTCAGCCTCCTCTTCTCCAGGCTGAACAAACTAAGTGCCCTCAGCCACACCTCATATGGGTTCCCTTCTAGACCCTTCATGGTCTTTGTGGCCCTTCTTTGGATGTTCTCTGATAGTTTTATATCCTTAATCCTTACGTCCTAATGACACAGCTCAGCAAAATGAACCAACCAAAAACTAGACTGACTGGTTCCTAACTGCATCAGATCCCTGAGCTATCTCAGTACATGATATTGCATAAAATATCAACGTTTTGATATTTGCGTAACAAATCTGCTGGTGCCAGTTCAAAGATGAAGGCAGGAATGTGAGGCTGGGAGTAAAGGAGAGGGAGTGACTGCAGAAGTTCTCGTTTAGATGAGCTAAAGTACTGTGGAATCACACTCTCAGAGCATGGTTAAGGTTACATGGTGATTTACAGGTGTCCTAATGCACCCGCATGGTCAGGAGCGTGTGTGGTAATAAATGTGGCAGAAAATTGTGGACAGACAGAAGAAATACTGTTAATAAAAGTTTCAGGGAATGGCAGTACTCTTCTGTCTGTCAAGTTTCCAGCACAGAATGGCAGTTAAAAAAAAAAACCAAAAACCAAACAATAAAATTAGCAGGGCCTCTGGAAGGGAGGGGGGTGGCAAGGGAAACGTTCCCAGCCTCAGAAAGTTCACAGCCTCGGTGTGTGGAAATGAGGTGTGAGCCCTGCCATCAATTTGAACTGTAGCACAGCTGATGGAATACAGGGAACGTGCTCACGTTGAGGCAGCAGAGACAGGACCAGATGATTCACAGCCACATGGTTTCCATCCTATTAAATGGAAATGAAGGCACCGGCTCAGGGGGGGACTGAGGCTGTGGCCGTGAAATAGTAAGGGGTGAGTGATTTTCCAATTATTCCAACAACTCTGAGTGAGAAGGGCTGCCCTCCAGCTCAGAGAAGCCATGTGTGCTGTGCCACAATCACACTTCCAGAGGACTTATTTACAAACCTTACAAGCTCCCTCAGTTCAGTGCAGGTTTAACTTGAAACTGTAGGGCTATATGGACTCATCTTGATTCACAACAATCTCTCTCCTCCCCAGAAAAGAAGTTTGATCATACTGGAGACTCACTGAGGGGCTTCCTGATTGAGGTCCAGTCTTCCAGAACAAGCAAAATGTTCATAATCAAGGGAAAAGCTTCTATAGTCTTCAATCATCTTTGGATCAGGCTCTTAGTGAAACCATCTGTTCCAATGCATCCTCACATTAGGAAACACAACTTCAGAAGAAGTTTGAGATAATTTTTCTTCTTTGCCTTTTGTTTTTCAGCCTTCACCACTGCCCTCCCTTTCTCAGGTGAGTAGTAAGAAGTCCTTAGGTGTCACAGAAAGAGGTGACAGGTGAGGTGCAGCCTGGAAGGTGTTGATAGTGCTCCTTCTTCTGGCTTTTGGCCCCTCTGTGGAAAGGTCTGCATTAAATGCTGTGAGGATCCTGTGGGTTTGGGAATACAGCCTGAGCTAAAGCTCTCCTAGCTGGACAAAAATGACCAAATAACACAGTCTGCAACTCCTGTTGATGGTCTTAACCCATATTAGAATATGATGCTCTGTCTGCAATCCCAGGAGCACCAAGGCTACCATGTTTGGAGGGGAGTGTGAGCCACTCTTCCTGGCATCTATTATTGAAGAAAGGATTTTGTCTCATAGTTAGGGCACTCAATTCTTTGACAGAGGCTGCTGTCATCAAACAAACAGTCTTTACAGGGGTCCAGGGCTCTAGAAGGAATCTGCTCTGCTCCCGTAACTCCAGCAAAGAGCCAAAAATCATTTCCTTACTCAAGTGATGTTCCTGGAGTTGGTATTGGTGCTCTTCCTGATATGAAAGTCACATTTCATGGAACATGGAGTTTACTGAAGCGGGAAAGGCCTTGGATAAAAGTATCAGATTTAAGCCCTTTGAGGTACCCAATGGCAGAACGAAGTATAGAAAGAGAACATCCCACCTCACCTGATCTCAAGGCAAGTTGGAGAGAGATGAACAGAAGTGACAGAGCTGAGAAACAGTTAATGCTTGAAGCAATGCTGTGATCTGAGCTGGGGGTTTGGAGAAGATGTGGACATGGAGCACCCATCAACCCTACCAGGATGGGCAAATATGTGACGCCATAGGAGCGATAAGTGTGTCCCAAAACTATTTAAGAGGTGATAATTTCTTAGCAGGAGCACAGGTGCAAACACACAAAGATAAATGCAGGTATTGCAAACCCACATTTTAGGTTTCATCACTTCGCCAGGTACAGAGCAGTGCTGAGTTGGTTTTCTTTTCCTTAGGAATTTGCTGCCAAAGCACATGTACCTTCAAAACAAGCATCTTGTATGGAGAAGGGAGAGCTAAACAAAATCAAATCAAATGGGATAAAAATATAAAGAAACAAAACACCTCCCACAAAGCTTGACCACCCTCCACTCAAGATTCATATAACCAGGAGAAATATTGTGACTTCATTTTCACAGCTCATTCTACCCTTCTGTCTAGGTGAGGCAAGTGTAATTGCTGGAGACTTGTTGCTGCTCTTTCCCTTTGTGTCTGTTCTCCCATCTTTGCTGACTGGATGGTACATCAGACTCATCAGATTTATTTATTTATTTATGGAAATGGAAACATTTCAATTTATCTAGCTGAAAGCTTGACTCAAAGCCAACAGAAGTCATTCAGTGGCTGAAATGATTTTCAGGCTTTTCTTGTAATCCACCTTCACAGACCATGCAGGACTGCTTTGCCAGGCCATCAGACAGCCCATTGTCTGTACAGGTATGCCCAGATACTGAAATATATATTCTGGAGTAGTGTTATTGCAGCTTTTTGCATAATCCATAACACCTGCAGTCAGTGAAAGAGAAAACACCCCACCTATATGAAATCAGTATCTAAGGGTGGGATCAATCGTACTTCCAGAGTTGCCAAAATCCTTTTCCATTGACTACTGACAGAACTTAGACAATGACCTTAGGTCAGGCACTGAGATTTCAGATGCATCTACATAAATGAGTGGTCTTTTATGTAAATTCTCAAGGCTTTCTGCTACTTTCACTTGTCAGAGAAGAGCTTTCCCTTCCTCTGATACTCTCTGCAGAACAGCCTGTGAATCAAACCACATACTGCTTCACACAAAAAAAGTGATAATGTGATTTTTTTCTGCATTCCCAGTGGAGGAGGGGCTGTAAATGTTGTCCTCTTTGCTTTTTTTTTTCTCCCTTGAAGCTGCAGTAGGTAAGGCAGTGAGATCTCAGCAGAGAGGAAATGAAGTTCAAGAGCATTCAGTAGAATGTGTTTGTCCAGTCTTGTCATGTGGGAGTGATGCAAAGTTAAACTCTCCCCTGCGGTGGAGATAAAAATTTGTAAAGTTGTGGGATGGATGTACATCCCTGTTACCAGGGGCATCGTTTGCAAGTATTGTGTTGCTCTAGGTCATTCTTAAATCACACTGGCTTTTGAAATGGTTGAGGCATAAAATGTGAACTCAGAGACTTGTGGATATTTCTTACCGACAGCAAAAATATTACCTTATTTTTTTCCTGCATTTGTGGTCAAAAAATAAGTTAGGACTGTGATAATAAAATGTCGTTTGTGAGCTGGATTCCACTTCTGGATCTTTTTTACATTTACCTGGAGTAGTGCCTGAAGTGTCAGTAGAGCTGAAGTAATTCCACATTTCCCTTTAATATGGCTAAAACTCAGACAAACCACTCCAAGCACTTCACAGAAAAAAAACTTATCTGGGGTCCCACTGAGTTGGGGCACAGGAGCCTTTTCCACTGCCTTAGATGGTTGTGAGAAAGCCCTTGAGCACTTAATTTCAGAAGCAGTCAGATTCTTTCCAGGCTCCTGAGTGAAGAAGGAAATATTTTTGCAGCCTGGTTGGTTAGAGAAGTGGATGACAGTTTCTTAATGTGCTTTTACTGGATACTCAAGCTTGGCTCAAATCTGCACAAATTATGCGTCAGCCCCTCTGTCCCACCAATACATTTCTGTTTTCTGTTTGCTGTTCTCTGTTGGGTCTGCCAACTTGCTCTCCACTGCTGTGTAACAATGCAAAGAATGTTGTATTAAACCCCCAAAATTCTCCTTGTTGACTTTATGCAGTTAACTTGACAAGTACAACAAAGTGAACATGCTGTCAGCAGTCAGCTCTGAAAATCCAGCTGGGATCTAAAGATAACAGATCAAAAACTGTCACTGAAATCGGGGCACAACACTGCTGGTGAACAAGCTGTCCTAATATTTACAGGTTGCTTTAAACAATAATAAAGCTCTGATTCCCCCACTGATAAAATCCCTTTGCACCAAGGTTGAATTGCAAATATGCTGGATATTAGCCCTGTGTCCCAGTGGGATAAAAACCTTCTGCCAGTGGCTGGCTGGCACGACTGGATAAAGTATGGCCTTCAACTGCTGGATGTGGCAGGAAGATACATGAAGCCATGTGAGACAAGAAGGTCAGAGGCGGAGACGACTGGATAAATGGATGATTCCTTGAGGATCTTTGCTGGCTGGTATAAGTCAGTTGTCCCAAGGGAGAAAGAATATTTTACAAAAGTCACAAACATAAATGCCTTCAGAACAAAACATCACACATCAAGGCTTCGATATGAAAGTGTTTACAGCCCACGGTTGCAGTTTGGGATTTTAATTTACTGCTCTGGTCAGGCTAAACAGAGCTGCTGGAGGTTTATATGCTTGCAAAGACTTCCCTCACCTTCCCTCAAATAAAATATCCAAAAATATTTATCATGTCTTCTATTTGAGCTGAGCTGGTGAGATTTTAACTGCAGTTGATAAAAAATGTACGGCTACTGGGTCGTGTAAGTCCCTTGGTGCATTAGAATCTTGGAAAAGTGGAAGTGCCTCTAATCTGTTTGGACTGGGGTGGGAGAAAGAGGGACTGGGACTGGACAGTCTTTAAAGTCCCTTCCAAACCAAACCATTCTGTGATTCTATGTTTCCCTAGCAAGAAAATTTGCTGCATTGCAACTATCTTGAAATTCATGAAGTAGAGAGGGCTTTTGGACTGGTTATTCTTTAAAAATAAGTGTCTCAGAAGTGCTCTCTTTAAAACAAGGACTGTTCTCAAGAGCGTTAGCAAGGCCTAAGCAGATGTGAATGTCACTGTAATTTCCTTTTTCTATGATTTAGTATAGCCAAGATGTCAAAAGTAGATGAAATGGGGTAAGCTACTTTGAATTGGATGACCCAAAAGCTCCAAAATGTTAGGAAGTCAGGACATCTTGACAAATATATACCTCTTTGTCAAATATAACCATGACTCAGTGAAAAAATTTAATTCCTTGCTTAAGTAAAATTGGACATCCTTAGAGGACATTTTGGGAATGCACTTCAACAATCCATGAAATACATTCAAGAACACAGCTGCAGGGGAGGAACAAAGCACTGGCAATTATACTGAGGTTTGAAAAAGATACAAACTGGGCAAATTGTATGAATGTAATTGAATAAAAGCTTCCATCTTCACCAAATTATTCATTATGTTCTAAGGTACTTAAAAAGCAAACAGAATTTTTTTTTAAATGAGTGTTTAGGTTTGGATTTGGGCAACAGAAATGAGGCACCTTAGTACATCTATATAAACATTGCACGAAATTTTGTTGCAATTAGCATATGGAGATCCCAGAAACAGCACTAAAATTTAAGGATGATCAAGAACTCCAAAAACTAGATCATTTTAACTGTGTGCTAAATATAGGAGTGGTGCTGAGCTTTGTGCATCTCTTTGTAAAGTTTGGCCTCAGGTCATAATTCCTTATGCAAAATGCAATCCAAGATTAAAAACACCCTAAACAATGGGGTTTAATGACAAAGATAAGGAACTACTTGATCTAAAGTCTCAGAGGCTCATCATTTGGAAAATGCACTGACTTGGACATTTAACTATGAAAGTAGGTGCAATTAGGTCTGCATATTTTAAAATCCTTATCTTAATGAATGTAGAAGTTAGAACATGACTACAAATGAAGAGGAAAGAGAGCAACAATTCTCAAGAGCTGAGTAACTTTTTTCTCTATACTTTTTGAGACAAGATGGTGATAAAAATGGGGTCTAGAGTGAAATGAAGACAGAAAGTAACAACGTTTATTAGACAAAAACACTGAAAGCACAGATAGAGCTGATTGATCACAGTCTGAAACACAGGCAGAACTGTAGGCAAAGCTTGCTTTGAAAGATAAAACACATGCTAAGAATGATGTTAAACTTTACCCTTTGCTAATGTTATCTGACATTCAGGATCTGTGCTGCCTCACTGTGCCCTTCCCAGACTTTGCCCTTTGTGTTGTAGAGTGCCACATCTCTTTGACTCCATGTCATCACAAGGATTTTCCCCTGGCTGCAGCCAACAGAGGGGCTGAGTCTTGTGGTAAAAATGGAATAAAAGGAAATCCAGACAAAAAGCAAGAAGAGCAAGGGGAAAACGGATGAAACGAAAGAAGTAGAGAAGGACTGAAGTGAGGAGTGACCTTTTCCACATCCCCAAGGCTGCAACACTGCAGGGTAGCAGCCAGATCCTCAACTGCTGTCAAACTGACAGAGACCCAAATACAGCCTCTCAGACTTCATAGGGATCCCAAAAGGTAAGATCCTTCTATAATTGGTGAAGACCATCCCAAAACCCCAGCAACATGAAGATACTTATAAAAGAGGTACTTCCTTTGCTAGTTTTCAGAACGGAAGTGTATTCACATTTGCAGAGTTCAGTGTTGATTTTTGAGGCATGGATGATGAATTTCTGAACATGGGCAGTTGTCAATCTTGACATAACCTGAAAGGGATTCAGAGGTTTTCAAGGCAGGGTTGAGGTCTCTTTTCTCATTATTAATCTGTGTACTGAGGGCTAAAGTGTCAAAAGCAGCTACTGAAAAGTGGCAATCATACTATTTTAAAAAGGTGGGAAGGAAGATCCGGGGAACTACAGACTGGTGAGCCCCACCTCTGTGCCTGGGAACATCACGGAGCAGATCCTCATGAAAGCAACATTAAGGAACGGGCAAGACGAGGAGGTGATCTGGGACAGCCAGCATGGCTTCACCAAGGGCAGATTGTGCCTCACCAGCCTGGTGGCCTTCTGGGATGGAGTGACTGCAACAGTCAACAAAGGAGGACCAACTGATGTCATTTACCCAGACTTTTGTAAGGCTTTCTACAGGGCGTCACATGACATTCTTATCTCCAGATTGGAGACGCCGGTTTGAAGGGTGGCCTATTTGGTGAACTTGGGATTGGCTGGATGGACACAGCCAGAGAGTTGTGCTCAGTGGCTCCATGTCCAGGTGGAGGTCAGGGATGATGGGTGTCCCTCAGGGCTCATCCTTGGGACCTGGTCTCATCAATATCTTCCCCAATGATATCGATGATGACATCGAGCACACCCTCAGTGAGTTTGCAGATGACATGAAGCTGAGTGGTGTAGTCAACATAACAGAAGGAGGGGAAAATCATCCAGAGGGATGTGGAAAAGCTTGAGAAATGGGTCCATCATAACCTCATGAAGTTCAATAAGACGAAGTGCAAGATGCTGTACCTGGGTTGGGGCAATCCCAGATATGGAATTTAGGTAAAATATTAGGAAGAGGTTCATTATTCAGTGGGTGGGGAGGCCCTGGCACAGGTTGTCCAGAGAAGCTGTGGCTGCCCCATCCCTGGAAGTGTTCAAGGACAGGTTGGATAGAGCTTGGAGCAACCTGGTCCCGTGGAAGGTGTCCCTGCCCATGGCAGGGAGGTGGAATGAAATGATCTTTGAAGTTCTTTCCAACCCAAATCATTCCATGATTCTATGATTTTCAGTAAGAGGAGGAAGAAAACTCTTAGGCTGCAGTGACTACCAAGCTCATTCCAGCTACCAAGTATAAGTCAAGGACAGTCTAATACAGGGCTGAATATCTACTCAGCTGGGAGGAAGAGGCATTTGCAGGTGGTGATTGAGAACTGAAAGGGTTGCTGTGTGCTGGAGATGCCTGACTTGCTCTGTGACAGGAGAGGATCCCATTCTGACCTTCAGAATGATGTGCCACACAAAGCTGGATGGGAACAGACCTGTGCACTTTGTGGGGGTGCACATCATAAGCTCTTTTCTACTACAGAGGCACAAAAGTACAGAGAAAAATCCAGCAAAGCACTGTTTTGACACAATACTTTGACACAATGACACAATACTTGCTGTAAACATCAAAAAATATGAATAAAGAATGCAGACAAAGGTGCTTTTTACCTTTTAGCTGCTCTCACTCCAAGGGAGCTGGAAGAAGAAGACACAGAGATGCTTGGTGGGCAGCAGAGTTCCAAGTTGCCATGACTACACTGGTACCCTGGAGAGATTCCTATATCCACACAAGGTGCATTTTTACTCCTGGTCACAGTGTAGACAGACTTCACAGTCTCACAAAAACCCTACAGCTGGAAATGTGCCAGAACCTCCTTTTGGTAGAACTGGTTTTCTCTTGTTCCCAAATTGAGATCCAAGGTGGAAACCATTCTAGACGAGTTTCAAACAACATTTTTTTTTTTTTTGAAAATTGTTAAAGATGTGTAAATTGGCCCTATTCCCCCAGATTTTTTGAGATTCTTAAGAAAATACCTGATAAATATGTGGATAATATCACTGTTAAGGCAGAAACAAAGCACAGATCCCTGAGGGATCAGGAGCATCAAGAGAAGAAATCCAGACAAGTCCAAACCTATGGGAGCACAAGTTCCCAGCATAAGTCCCCACCAAATCCCACATCTTTTGGTGAGAGCTTTCATATTCCACTGTTTCAGTTATGACATTTTTGCAGCAAGCACACAATGTTCAAAATGCTGCTGATAGAAAAATTGATAGAGAGCAAACTAATGGAGAAAATAAAACTTTATTAAGATCTGAATTGTTGCTGGCTGACATTGTGCAGAGCAAGACACACAAATGGCAAGAAAGACCTACGTTCAATTAAGTGGAGTAACATTCTGCAGCAAAAGATATTTGGAAAGAGTCTGAGAAAAGGGTAAGCTTATAATTTTTCCATTTTTTTTTGTGATGTACCTGACAATTCCATAAATTGATAATTTTAGGTACAGATATTACATCTTTGTGCGCATTCTATTTGAAGGGTGTGAGGGACATAGGAATCAATCTGAGAAGATAATTTTAGACTTAAAAATCCAACTTCTTTTTATATAAATTCCCAAGTGGATTCCTCTTTTTTACTGTCAGGTAATGATGACAAATGATACAATCTTAGTTTCAGGGTAAAATGTAGGCAGTTGTAAGTCTTTTGAAATTATGGTGAGACTTTTATAAATCTTGGGTCAGACTTCTCTCAGAGCATCATTCTTAGGAGAATAAAATCATGCTGTGTGTCTTGAAAGGGTACAGCAGAGTGTAATTAGGCTTATCTGAAATAAAAGGGACATGTATAAAAAATGTCAAACAAATATATTGTGTGACACTGCATTATTTGATGATTGAGTGGTTAATTCTGTGGGAGTAATACAATTCTGATGCCAGCATGAGAATTATATGGATCTACCCTGCTGGAAGAGATCACAGATCTGTCAGAGATGTTTTCTTTGACTGAAAAATGAATAGTTTAAAGAGAAAGGGAACACACTGAAACCCGTATCGAGGGATCAGAGTGACATTTCAGCTTTCTCATTTTGATCAAAATGATCTATGTTTGAATATTGTAAGTATAAAAATTCAGTAGAATAAATGATTAAAACAAAACATATAATACAGTCTTTTAGGAATGACCTTTCAGTCCTGGTCTCTGTAAAAACCCAACTCAAACAATAGCAGTCCAGCAAACAAATAAAACCCAAAAGACTTATAAAATAAATATATTCCTGGAAATTTAAGATTATTTTCTTTCAGAGAGCACCAGGAAAGTCAATATTTTGGAAAGCCACTAATTAATTCAGAGCATAGGACATCCAGAAATTCAGCCTTCTTTAAGGTGTCTCTAGCTGAGCACCTACTACCTAAAGTACCTGCAGTAATTAATTACTTTTCCAAAAACTGGACTAGGACCCAGATTCCAGTATTTTCTCAAAGTCAGAACAGCAATATTTGGTCCATAAGTGATGTTTCTTTCTCATGCCATGCTCTTCTGAGATGCACGGAGGGGATGGAATGTACAATTTTCAGAGTGGTACTGAAACTTATCCCCAGCTTGGAAAGCTTCCAGCAGTATTTTAGATGCTACCACAGCACAGACAAATCCAGCAGTAACAAGCCTTGTTTGCTATTAGATGTATTTTCTAAAATAAATGTGGAGGTAAAATTGTCAGCGAATTGGACCATCTGAGGCTTTTTACTCTCCTCCTGATTTATGGCTCGAACGCCCCTGCAGATTTTAAGCTGGTATCAAATCCCTGCTGAATCTTTATCCGTCTTAAACAAAATAATTGTCTTCTGCAGTAATACCAATTTTCCTGTGCCTCTGGGCTTGCTGTCTTTGATAGAAAGTTCTTCTGGATGATAATTTATTTGGTTATATTACAGGGAGATAAATCTGCTTGCAGCCAGTTTCCGGCAGAGGGAAGGGATATAAAACTACATCACCAGTGCCTATTCCAGAAACATTATGAAAACTAGAAACAGGAGGAGGAAATTATAGCAAAATTGTCCTCCTGAATATATGGAATTCCCCCATGTAATAGGATTATTCATTCTGTGTGGCCATGCAAAGGGCTACAGAGGACAGTGAAGATTAAAGGGTAGGCCTGGGTCGCTCAGGGAATCATGTTTGTTCTTGAGCTGTTGTAGCTCTCCAAAAATTTGGCACCTTTCAAAATGCTTATCTGGACCCTCATTAGCTGATGTAGGAAAATGAACACTACTGATGGATTTGCTTCTCATCCTAAGGTAGAGGGCTGTGACAGGCAGACAATTTTTATTCAGAAAAATAGATCCAGATAATACTATTTTTCTCATTTCAAGCCAGTTTTTCATTCAGTTTTGGTTTGCCTGTAATTTAAATATTCCTTTCCATGAACAAGCTAGTGGTGGGCCAAAAACTCACTTGTAGCTCAGCTGGCAGGACATCTGGCTGGAATCAGAAGGACACCAGGCTCCAGGTGTTTCCAGACTTTTCTCTTCCCCCTGGCTTCTCAGGTTACAAGGTTGATAAAGCAGCAGCATCCTCTTCCTTTTTCTTTCACAATCTATTGGAGAAATGGCTTAACTGGTAGAGAAGTGAGTTTTGCAGCTTTAGTTGGCTTTTTTGTCTTACATGTGGAGGTAAACTTATCTGGTCTTTGCATTAGCACTAGGGTGTTAATTGTCATGTCTCTAATTTGTTTCCTCTATATGACATATTCTGGGCTGATCCCACAGCGTGGGCAGCAGGGGGGGGGAGATTCTGTCCCTCTGCCCCCAAGGACATGGAGCTGCTGGAGCATATCCAGAGGAGGCCCCGGAGATGCTGCCAGGGCTGGAGCCCCTCTGCTCTGGAGCCAGGCTGGGAGAGCTGGGGGGTTCCCCTGGAGAAGAGAAGGCTCCAGGGAGAGCTGAGAGCCCCTGGCAGGGCCTAAAGGGGCTCCAGGAGAGCTGGAGAGGGACTGGAAAATGTCCTGGAGGGACAGGCCAAGGGGTAATGGCTTCCCACTGCCAGAAGTCAGGGTTAGATGGGATATTGGGATGGAATTCTTCCCTGTGAGGGTGGCGAGGCCCTGGTACAGGTTGCCCAGAGAAGCTGTGGCTACCCCATCCCTGGAAGTGTCCAAGGCCAGGTTGGACAGGGCTTGGATCAACCTGGGCTAGTGGAAGATGTCCCTGCCCATGGCAGGAGGTTGGAAGTAGATAATCTGTAAGACCCTTCCCAGTCCAAACTATTCTGTGGTTCTGTGACTACTTTTCTATGACATATTCCATGACATTTTTGTATGACTAACTAGTCACAGATTTATACTGCCAGCCTTACATTGAGTAGTAAACATGATTCTTAAGCTCAGGTGTTTTCTCACAGATGTAGTCCGATTCCTATTTTTAAAAATCTGTCTTCAAGCAACCTAAATTCCACTGGCACAAACTGCAAATTCCCATGGACTTGCTGACAAAGAGTAAATTAAACCCTTTAAGTTACCTCTGTGAATTCATACCAGGACAGTGACACTGACATCTTTGTTCCTGTCTGAGTCAAAAAGGGATTTCTCTATCCTAAAAAAAAGTACTAAAATAATACCAAAACCCCCTATATTGATACAGCTAAACTACTGTAAGCAGTAAAATATCCACCTCAGCAAGGCTTAGGGAACAAATCCTTAAAACTAACTGGATGTCTGACTCCTAATGCTCCATTTAGGGATTGGTTCTTTGATCCCTTTGGAAAATAAGCTTATACTTTAAAACATGTAATTTCTTTTTTTTTTTTTAAACTCCAGCTCATCTGGTATTTATGCACCTTGTTCTGAGTAAACAAAGGAGACACAGACTGGAAATCTTTACTTTTTCATGTTATTTTTATGTGCCTTCGGACTTAATTGCAGAGACTTCATTGTTCATCTGCAGAAGTTCTGGAAACAAGTCATTGTTCCTGCAACTCTGCAGGCTGTGGGAAATCGTATTTTTGGAGCTGTATGGGTCTCAAAAAGAGACTTTAAAAATCTTTATTAACCATAGGTAGCTGATGCTCCAGTTACCTTATTGAGTTCTCCTCGTTTTTGCTAAGCAACAAGACAATTAACTTGACCTATGTCTTTGTAAATTTGAGTCAAATCTTCAGCAGTTAATTACAGCAAAATGATAGAAACATTACACTTAAGGCTGGGCAGTTTTCATTTCAGTAGGAGTGATAATGTTTTTTGCAAACCCGTGTGCACTGAATTACAGCATTAATTTGAAATGGTTATTGTAACCTGTGTAATGATTAAAGTTTCTAGGACAATTTGAAGGTAAAAGAGAAACCTCAGCACTATTAAGGCAGGGAAATTACTAAATGAATAGTGTAGGTGACAGTCAGACAGATTCTGGACCATATTCTGTGCTGATTTGCTTCCTTTGAAGTCATGGAAAATTTTCCCACAGTAGCTTCAGTTATAAACAAACCAGATACATTATAACCCAACACTCAAGGTGTATTGTTTATATTCTTCAGCACTTTAAATCTAAAAATTGTGTGATCCCATATTTACTCCCTTTTATGAATCGGTCACAAAGCAGGACTTTATCTTTGGGATTTTCCTCTCAATGCACATCACACAACGCTGTGTTTGCTGCTGTTCTGATTTTGCAACACATCTGCTTGAAAAATCAAACACAATTTCTGAGCTGAAAAACAGGAATTAGAGTTGTGGTTTGTTTTGTTTTTTTTTCCTGACCAGTTCTTAGCTGAGAACTCAGGTGTGTTCTCACTCATTTAAAAAGGAAATCAGTAATCTGGACCAGTGGCATATTATATGCCACATATTGCATAGTTGGCTTGCTTTAAACAAATATTAACAAAAATTGCCACGTTTCTTCTTGGTAAGTACCTGTGAACTGAATTGATCTGTGAAGCAATATGCTGCTACAGTTACAGACCATCATATCCTGAAAGAATTTCCTGCCTTTTTGTTGAAATAATCTTGGAGTTGTCACTCCTCAGACTGCCACAAATGCATATTAGTTTGAGTTGCCTTTAGGCCTTCAAGGATCCAAACTGTGGGCCACTGAAAATTTGGCTTTTAAAGAAAAAGGCAGCTACACCTGTGTGACTGTTTCAGTAGAAGCCCTCGGGGGGAATCAGAGGGAAACCACTTCAGGGAAGTGAAAGGATGGCACTTTCTCCCTGCTGCAGAACTTCCATATAATATGGGTTTATGTGTATGCAGTGCAGATGCAGGAAACAGAGTTGCATCAGTGCAAAGACCTAATGCAGAGGAAAAGCTCTTTATCTCTGGAAGTAATTGTTCCTCAGAGAAAGGGATGTTATAAAAATACACAGGGGTTTCTGTGCCCTCTGTTCACCTCAGTGCTGATCAGGGTTTAACTCTTCTTGAAGCATCCCAAAAAAGGAGGTACCGTAAGTACAGCTGATGAATTTCTAATTTCTTTCTCTTACACCAACAGTCTTCTCTCCAGTGACCAGTAAAAGGACCTGAGGGAATGGATGTAGCTGTGTCAGGGAGGATTTAGGCTGGATATTAGGAAGTGGCTCTTCACCACTGGTTGGACACTGGAACAGGCTCCCCAGGGAAGTGATCGCCTGCCAGAGTTCAAGTGTTATGACAACACTCTCAGGGACATGGTATGATTCATTGGGGTTGTAGCTGATGAATCCAGTCTAGAGTTCTCCATAATACTTGAAGCTACAAGACTGCACTGGTAGCTTAGAACTAGGGCAATCCCACCCCCTGGATACTTACCTAGAAAAAAACAAAAAGATTTTAGAAATCTACCTACTGGCTTCTTGAACTGCAATTCAGCAAGGGTTCACTCTTCATTTTATTGTACTGAGATATAAATATAAATCTAGTATGGGTAGGGCCAGCTACTGACCCTGGCTGAGGGTCAGCCCCCAAGTCCTATTGTTTAAAAATACAAATTAATGTAGTAGAGATGGGCTTTATTCCTTTGTGTGATTCTTTTTTCCCCAGAGCTTGATGAATAAAGATAAATATTCTCCCATCAACTTAATTCTTTCTTTCTTTAGTCATGTTTGCATTCATTATTAACTTCCTAAGAAGGTGTAGCTGTGTGATCTTATGTCTACAAAAACCAGCTCTCCCCCTGCTCCTCCCTCCATCTCCTCATGACTTTTGAAACTCAGTCAGTCCCAAAAGAGATTTGAAGGGGATGAAGTAGGAGATGCAGAGGGAATTCAATATCCACAGGGTGGTGAAGGGAATTAGCACTCTCTGAATTGAAAAGACAGGAAGAATTGACATTAGACAATTTATTTGGTGGTAGCTGGCCAGCCTTGCTGGCACACATCGCTCTGGAACAGGGATAACACACCTTGTTTCTCACCCAGCAAGACACTGAGAGTCTCAGAGGGGGAGCTGGAGTTGGTGCTGTGAAGACACAAACCCCTAAAACAGCTGGTTTTGTTACCTCCTCTGCTCACAGAACGTCTTCTTTCATCCTCACTTTATTACAGATCCGTGAACCACATCCATTTCATCCAATAGAAGTTACTGAATTTATTCAGGAGAAACCAGGTGAAGTTTGGGAAACTTAAACTAGATGACTGCAGAAAGCCCTCTGGCTTTATATTCTGTGAAGCTGTGAAAAAACATACAGATCAAAAATTATGTATAAAATGAACTCCAAAGTGACTTGTGAGAGTGGATGGTACAAATTGACTGTTTGGCTGGTCATGGTCATCCAGATGTGCATCAAGGCCATGCAACTTCCAGATCCAGTGGTAAATACACAATCTCGATTACATTTTAATATTCCTGATCATTGTGTGACATCTGATATTACCCAGGGGAGTTGTGGCAAAGTCAGGCTGGATGGGGCTCTGAGCCACCTGGTCTAGTGAAAAGCGTCTCTGCTGGAACCAGCTGGTCTTTAAGATCCCTTCCTGCCCAAATCATTTTATGATTCATGATCAAATTTGAGGAAAGGCAGATGTACAGTACAGTGAATTCATTGGATAATGTCAGTAACCCTGAAATTATTTGCTCAGCTTTAATATTTCCTTTCCTATCATGCATGGGATTAACAGATGGGATTTCAAATGTAATGAATGAAACTTTTAAAAGAGGGAGCACCTGGGAGAAGGAAGTAAGACAATCTGGCTAATGTACACTTGTGCTTTAGCTTTTCACCTTTGGAGACTTTATTTGCAATGTCTTTTAGAACCCAACAGGGAAGAGGAGATAGAAGAAAAAGGGGAAAATTAGAGTTTGCTGTTCAAATCTTTGCGTAATACACATCCCTTGAGTAGTATTTGCTCAATGTCATCACTTGCACCCCAAGATCAATTCAATCAGGCATTCTGAGCCTGATGCCACTGTGTCTTCCCAACTACAGCATTACCTCGATGGTCAGTGCTGTGAGAGAGAGGAGGATCAGGCTCTCTCTCTACACGGTCCCTTGTGAGATGCCAGCAGGGGACAGAGTGTATCAAAGAGGATTGTATCTGACACAGCTCTTTTTTAAAGAGATGTTTAGTTTCCCAGAGAAGTGGGAATCTTGCCTAATCCAGAATGACCCAAATCGTTTTGATACACATCCTTTTAAGTGAGTTTGGCCATGCAGTGTCTCACGGCAAAAAATCCCTTGATTGTCTAGGGGTGTAGAAAAAGATTAGTGCATAAAAGACCATCTGTCTCCTTGCTGCTGACAGGCTAAAAGATGGTCTCTTTCCTCTCTGTGGAGCAGGTTGCAACCTTCCCAATCTGGAGGCAGCGAGCATCCGTTATCTCTGTGAAACACCAGCCTGGAACAAGCATTTCCTTTCCCTCAATTTGCTGTCCTGGGATAATCCTTTGGCTGCCAAATGCGTTGATCTGTGTGTGAGCTCCTGGAGCTCCTCACACCCATGGGACACAGACTCACATATCACGTATGGATGGTTTGGCTCCAGGATTGAACAGAATTGCTTCTCTCTGCCAGGCATGCAAGTCTTCCATCAGTAAAGCTTTCCTTCCTGATTACTGATTAATTTTTTGGTAAAAAAGGGAGAGTTTTCCACCTGTCTGAATGCTGGACAAATGGACATTATTTCCTCTGTTGTGGTTGGTGCTCTGCAATGAGAAGCAAAGAACTCTGTGACTTTCATCCTTTCTTACACCAGTGTAGCATTTGGAGTCCAGGGCTTTTCCACATTATGTGCTTTGAAAACTCAAAATAATAACCACTTCCCTTCCTGGGGGACTGCAGCACGAATAGGTAAGGCAGGCAAAGAAAATATAGGCTTATATTCCTGTTTCAGGGATGGAAAACAGACGTGGAGAGACTGAGCAATCTGCCCAGAATTCCACTGAGGTATAAGGTCAGAGATGGGAGACATCCAAGTCTTTTCCCAGTCCCTTTACTGCCCTATTTCTCTGCATCTTTCCAGCTGGGATTGTTCACATCCTTGTACTCCAGGCATGTGCTGACACATGTGTCAAGAGAATACAAACACATGTGATGGTTTTTAGCATTTACAATTGATAGGTATAGGAAGCAAAATCCCCAGTCGTGGGTTACTCTGTCCTTGCTTTTAGGTGTCTCATAAAAAATATAGTTACTTGCCCCCTTACACATCACACAGGCAGTGGGCTGGTTTGATATCAAGTTAATATTTAATAGTTGCAAAATGGTCTGCTATCCTGGGGGAAAGATGCTTTCTGAATGTAAAGTGTAATCTCATATTTGGTGGATTTGAGCTTTGCACATGTCACTGGATCAGCTGCTGCTACTACCAGATAGGCTTATCTAGATACTTACAGAGCTAAAAAATTGCATATGTATATGGTTTGGATTGTGGGCTGTGTATCCTATCAGCCACATTCAATTACTTATTTTTGGGGATTGCTTTTTTTTTTCTTGGAAAGAAGACTTGGTTTCTTGCCTTCCCTCCTTCCTGCATGATTTTTAGGCACCTTGCTTATCAACACGCACATTTCTGCACTCATAAAGTATAGATAATAAAACAGGAGTGTCTATAGTGTAAAATTCAAATGCTTAACTCTCTCATGACGTCAAAACACAAGCCACTGTAGCACCAACATTCCTGATGGGCCAGTGAAGGTAAGACAGTGCTTGTAGTAACTTCTTCTCGGTCCATGGATTTAAAGAACAAGGACAGCTTCAGTCATAAATTGTTTCATGGAAAAAGAGGGATTTTTTTTTAACTAGCAAAAGGAAGCTGAGAGCAGGAGAGAAGCAGGAACCCAGGAGAAATTTTTATCTGTCTTCTGGGTGGAAAAAGAAAAGAGACTCCGGTGCCGGGTTTTATATTTGGGGGTTCTCAGGGTTCACATAGCCCATGAGAAAATACACCTCCTCTTTCCTGGTAGTTCTAGCATTCACCAGTGACATTCTAGGCTCTCCAAGAGAGAGGTTTATTTTTTTTTTTATTTTCACCATGCACATAACTTAGAATCCCAGAATAGTTTGGGGTGGAAGGGACCTTACAGATCATGCAGTTCCAACCCCCCTGCCTTGGGCAGGGACATCTTCCAGCATAAAACCATGTGAGAGCTCCCTTCACACCAGCTGCCCCAGCTCAGGCCTGTGCTCTGTCTGTGACTCACTTGGAAAATCAGTGGTCTTGATACTCCACTACTTTTGTCCTGCAGCCTCTCAAGCTCAAACCTGCCATAGTGGTTTTTCAGCTCACTGGCTACTTCTGCATAGTTTCTCAGTAATAGGAGGCTGTGAGAATGACTGTGCTGGGTCAGACTAAAAGTCCTCCTTAGCCCAGCATCCTTTTTCAGTCAGGAATCAGCTCTGTATACTGAAGAAGAGCTTAGGAGCAGGTGTGCATGTCATCCTGCTTCCTCAGAGGACTTGTTCAGTCTAATCTTGTGGCTGTAGAGCTGTGCTAAATGAGAGGTGGTGTTCCAAACGACCCCAAAGTAAGACATTTTTTTCCCTAGGAGTCTCTTCAGTTTCTTTATGCACTGATGTAAATAAAGGCTGGCCTATTGCACCCCCTGCTCATTCAGGCTGGAAGCTCCACAACAACTCTTTAAATGCTTATTTGAATACGTGGGAGATGCCTTCTGGTGTGTGGAGAAGGTGTACGGAGAGAAAGCTCCATTTATCCTGAGAAAGCCATATTGCTTTGCAGAGCAGATAATCCAGGTTCCTTCACCCAGGAAGCTGGGATGCTGAGTTTTAAATGTCAGCTGAAAGGTGTGTGAAATGAATAGTTTTCATTTATGACACTTGAATTATTTCATAACCTGTTTGCTAGGAAGGGTTCAATCCCATTGCGGATACTTTTGCTGCTCTTTGCATATCTACAGGTTTCTTGCACTGTCACAAATGCCCTTCCCCAAGGGCTGTGCTTCCCCCACTCTTATTTAAAATGGTAAAATTTGTTATTGTTATGGAGTTGGCAGAAACAGAGCAATGTATGTGCAAACTTGTGTCTCTGCATCCATCCTAGAGGGGCAGCTGGAGCTCTAATAAGTTCTTTCTCTCCTTGCCAGTAGATTAGAAAAGGATTATGGAAGAGAAGGATACCAGGAGGAAGCATCATTTCATGTCTGTACCGAGGCAATACTCCAGCTGGCATCAGCCACTGTTTACTCCGTGTTTTTTCCATGTGGGATCAACACGGGAGATGCAAAAAGGGAAACCAGGAAAGCCTGGAAGTCGAAAGCATATTGTCTGACAGTTTTAATTCTTTGATATTTCGTGGAGTGCCCGTCTGCAAGACAACTGCAGCACACACGGGAAGGGTGGATGAAGGATTTGGGCAGTAGCTGACATTCAGGTTTCTGCTCTGCCTCAGACTCTCTATGCAGCCTTGGGCAAGCTCTGAAGTGCCAGGTCTGAAGCAAGAAAGTATGAACACACCAAGCATAGAAACACTGTGAGAGGGACCATCAGGTGAGTTTTGATGTCTCCACAGACAGCAGAAAAAAAATGTAGAGGCACAGCTTGGGACTGGGAAGGGTGAAAGCCTGTGTAGAATTCCCAAAGTTGGCTACTTCGGGTTGACATGGCAAAAATATGGATGTTTGCACATCAGAGTCCATTACAAGGTGCAAGACATACTGGACAGATGGGAAGCAGATTCCTAAATCATAAGCTATGATCATGAAAGTCTGTTCTACAGCCCAACCTTGCACAGGATGGAGCACTCACATGTTCTACATGGCCCAGACCTGATGCCACCCAGTCTTATGTGTCCCACATGGACAGTGTCCTCACCACTAGGCTGTTTTAGCCCACCTCTGGAAACTCTATCAGCATCCAGGAGGCAATTCAATATCCACTGGGCTGGAGAGATTGTGACTAAGCACATTGGAAAGTACAAAATCATTGGAATTATGGAGTTATGGGCTTGAAGGCCAGCGCAGATATGAGGAAATTCCCACTAATGTTCCAATTTAGGTAGCTGACTTCTCTGTTGTTTTTGGCTGAAACCTCTTTCCAGGGAACTCAGTCCTTTGTGGAAGAGAAGCTGTTGTGCCAGATAATAGCAAGTGCCATATTTTAACCCAACAACACCGAGCCTGATAAAATCATGGAACTTCTTTGAGGGTTGAAGTTAAAAGCTAGTTCCCCTGGATGTGTCCTTACCGGGAAAAATCTTCCAGATGTAAGATGTTGAGTCATTTCCTAGGGCAGAGGAGAAATGCAAAGAAGTGCAGCTCTTCAAACTTGTTGGAGAGCAGGGCACCTGCACAGGGAAGGCATTACAAAAATGGACATCAGATGAGTGAATAGGTCATTTTTTTCCTCCATTTGAAATATATGATCCAGAAGAAAACACGTAATAAACAGCAGGGTCACCTCCTGCTACCCAGTTATTCAGAAAGGATGGAGTCCAGACTCTGCCACAGAGAAGCACTGAGACTTACCTCATCAAAATGTGACTCTCTGGCAAAGTGAATACTCTGGGAGGTCAAATGCATTTCCAGTCAGTGCAGTATCACTTCCAACAGCCTGAATGAAGGATTAACGAAGATGACTTGACATTTACCTAGATTCATGTGCAGCTAATAGGGTTGATAAAAGTGCTCCATGAATAATGCATATTGGGTAATTTACAGATGGAAAGATTAATCTCCTTCCCATAAGCAGAAGGGAAGGGGGGTGGTGGGACATCAGACAGAAAAGATTGGTCTTTAGATCCATAATATCCTTATCTGTTCTAAGAGGTCAAGATTTCCTGGTTTAGTATCATGGTTACTTCCATTAAGGAAGTAATTTTAATTACATAGAAGGTCACAGCCCCCTGTCTTTGTTTTGGGGGTAAAAGGTTGGAGAATTAACAGAATGTATTGCAGCTGAGGGCCTCGTTGTTGGTACATAGAGGGGCTGAGAACAGCATCACAGTCACAGAACAGCTGAGCTCAGAAGGGTCCTCTGGCAGTTGTGTACTCCAACATCCAGATCAGAGAAACACCAGCTACAGCAAGTTGTCCAGGAAAGTGTCCACTTGGGTTTGAAAATCTCTAAGGATGAAAACTCCACAGCCTCTGGATATCTTGTTGCAGTTCAATCACCCTAACAGGAAAAAGGTTCTTTTACCTCGTATTTAAGTGGTTTCTTCTATTTCCATTTGTGACCATTGTCTTCTGTCCTGCTACTGGACACCACCTGGTTCCATCTTCTTTACTCACCCATCAGCTATTTATGCACCTTGAAAAGATGCTACATAAAGATCTCTCAGATCAAAGTAGCCTCAGATTTCTCAGCCTTCCTACACTTGGAGATGCTCCAACCCTTTAGACACCTTCGTGGCCCTTGAGCAAATGCTTCCATGGTCTGTTTTGCTGGTATTTGGGCCACGGATGCAGTGAGCCCTTGAGTTCCCTGGGAGAGGTGAATGCGATGTCTGGGGGAGCGTTTTCGTGTTCCAGATCACAGTTAACAGTTAACAACCATCCACTCCCTCCTGCAGTTCATGGGCAGGGGTGACACACCTGTCACCGTGTGTCTGGTGTTCTTCAGAATTGTTCTTGTTAAATCTCACAGCTACTTGTGAGAGAGGCTTAGGCAAGAGTTGTCTTGCCCAGAGCGAGCATTAATGAGGTTTAATCCTACCGGTGGCCGCAGCACTCTGAGTAAGTTTGGAAAGCACTGCTGTGGGGTTTTGTTAATTACTGTGATGGGACCACAAATCAAGAAAAACTTTCACAAGGATGTGCCTAGACAATTTAGTAATGCCCCCTTGAAGACCACAGTGCCCTTTAAAGTCAAAATGCTGGGTTGTACAGAGATTAGAACAATTACATTTTTAATTCGGACAACTCAAAGCAATTTGGTAAAGCAGAGCAAGAATGAGAAGACACTGTGTCCTTGCTTCTCCTTTTAATTTCAGTCAGTCCAGTGGTTTTATGGGTTTCAACAAATTCTGTACATTTGCTTTCTTGTCTTCAGCATTCCCCCAGTCTTGATCTGTAGCCTTCCAGGTCCTTGCCAAGCTCTGCCTCTGTGTCTTCCTGCACCTGCCCTACCCTTCAGTCTTGAGGCCTTCTTGAGAGGGTTTAGTCCTAAAAGAACAAGTCCCTCTCCCTCTGCAGATTTTCATTTGTCCCACTCACTTTTTGAAGTCATGTGGCATAAGACACGTCTTTAAAAAGCCAGATATCCTTTGCCATAATTGATCATTTGAGAAGGCTCTGTCCTGTTGATGCAGGATGGCAGAAAGATGTTTCACTGGCCATCAAAATTCTCCTTTCCCCACAGTTGCTCCAGTGCAGTGTCCTTGAGCCAAGGACATCCACATCTCCATTCCTCTCTACATCAGAGCTGAATTTCAGTCTGAAGGTGCATTTAAATGAAGGGCAAATTTCCTCCTGCTTTCAACAGAAGGAAAATTTCTCCGCTTGAGTTGGATTTTACTCAGTCAAGAGTTCACACTTGTCTTGGTAAATAGGAATAGACATCCTCAAGCTGGTGAGAGGGATTCTGACCAAACTCCCTGAGGCTGCACAGAAGGGTGAAGTCTTCTGGGACATGAAGCCAGGACACCTGCCTCCAACTCTGGAGTTTGCTTCCATCTCTAGAGTCTGCTTCTAACTCAGTAATAGGCCTCGGGCATGCCTTGACTTCAGTGGCACAACATGCACACAGCTCTCATCATCATGGCTCTCCTCTGTCACCATCATGGGACCTCAAAGAGCAGTGACACCACTGCCAAGAGTGAAGCTATTAGAGGTCCATAAAAGGGGTCCAACACAGCCTGGGCTGTGCCCACACATTGATCATGAGCAGGTAACACCAGTGTTGCTAAGAAATGGAGGAAGCCCTATGGCACAGCCAATGTTGTTATGCACAAAAAGCTCTGAATTACGGAGCTCCTAAAGCATGATATCTAATCAGGGGCTGGGCCCCTTCGTGTGGTGCTTTGAACAGCTTCAGTCAGCTGAAGCTCAGGCTCTGTATATTCAGAAACTGTGGGAGATTGTGTCTGTCTGCATGTGTGACAGTCACTGGCAGCTGCATCTCCTCTGGGACACATTTGTGGAATATCAGCTATTTAGTGCCATCTTGTTCACTCAGTGGGAAAACAGAAATCACTATTGAACAAACCCAGACCAAGCCTTTCCTCTCTTGGTGGATCTGTTGGGATTTCAGCTCTCTTGTTCCACTAGGCCACCAGCACGAGCAAGGTGAAATCACTGAGCCCTCCTACACTCAGCTGGATGGGTGGTATCCCAGGCAAGGTTTCCATGCTCCTCTGATACTGCCTCCAAGCCAAGGACTATTGTTTTTCTGTAAATTGTGGCTGAATTTTAACAAGAGGTAACTTCTAGTTCAAGACTGAACTCCTCCTGAGTACATCAGGCTGAATGCAGAAGGACTGAGATTCAAGTATCAGAGTGGAGAGAGAAGCAACAGTGGTGTGGGAGAGCAAAAAAAAATCAATTTGGTTAAAACTGAAATAAATGAGACAACAGGAACGTGTTCACTTCATGCCAAGTGAAAAATCCTCTTGCTGAACACAAAATTTAAATATTTCTGATTTGGAGCACTAGGAAGAAAAACAAATAAGAAATGAAGGATCATAATCCCTAACTGGAGAAGACAAGATGTTTCCTCACCCCATTTGCCAAAGCAGTGACCCTGGATGCAGGAGGCACAGATTTCACCCCTGCTTTTGCTGTGGTGTAGAGAAAAGCCATATCTCCACATCCTTTAATCCTTCTGGTTTTGGCTATTTGGGGCATAATTGCTTCTGTGCTTACTTTTTCAATTTGCTCCTGCATTCTGGGTGAAGATATTTGAAGACAGGCATCTCCTTCTGTGTGAGTGTCCTGCCATACACTTGGGTATGGGGAATATTGAACACAGAATGTGACCCCTCTGCCAGGAGGATTTGAGGGAGAAAATAGCACTGCAGAACTCACCTGAGGCTGCAGTCTCAGAAACAAGCAGCACATCCATTTAAAGCAAAGACTCCAGACTCCAGGGAATACTGATGTGCCCGTGGAGGCAGAGACAAGTTTGAGCTGGGGATTATAAAATCTCTGTTTCACTTCACTAAGGCAGGGAAGAAGAATCAGGACAATTAATAATCAAACCTCATGTCAGGTGAAAGTGTAATTAGCAATGCCAGATGGAACTGGATCAACAGGAGGCACTGAATGCTCCCTCTCCCTTGCAGGAATGTGCCTCATTCCAGCAACGTGGATCCTCCTCCAGGAAAGGGGAAGTTGAAATCTCCTCAAGCAGAACATGGAATTGGATTTAGGTTTTCATCTGTGGGCTGACATCATAAACTCTGGGCCATTGGTTAACACGACCTGCTGTGGCTGTTTTGTAACTGTGCTGCTCCTCTCTCTCCCCTTTGTTTTCTATTTGTGCTGCAGCTCCTTGGGGAGGTGTCTAAAATCCTGAATAGTTTGGGAGAAAATAATTTTGGTAAATTAACTTCTCACCCTTCCGTTTCTTATCCAGTTCTCAAATTTCTTCCGTGGATGAAACATCCAGCTTACTGTAAAAGTAATTTTATTTTTTTAAAGCAATCCTTTAGTAAATAGACAATCTCACTGCAGACTGCTCACTTCTGTATTGAGGAGGTGGAACTCATCTAATAATCATTATCGTGCAATACTTCCCTCCAAGTGCTCCCAGGAGACTCTCTTTATCTGGGAAAGGCAATGGAATATTCACACCTAATCACCACGACACAGAAATACACTTCTTTAAAGGGGAAAATCAATTTTCCCTTAATATTTAAAATACTAACAATGTACTTTGCTGGAGCTAAGCATTTAGATAAGATTCTACATTCAGTGCTGGTGATTAGGAGCAGAGTCTGAAAGGGAGGCAGGCAAAAGGAGACAGTGGGGTTCAGTAGAAACTGTTTGTAACTAAAGAGCAATTTATAAAAAAAAAAAAAAGAAAAAAAAAAGAAAAAAGGAGAAAGGAAAAAGAAAAGTGTTATATGACTCTCTCTGCTTAGTTCAGTTCCACACCAAAAGTGTTGATCCCTCAGGTTAAAGGTCTGTTTGCCATTCTCTGCAACATTAACAGCAATATCTGCTGGGATCTGAGACACACAGACAAATCCTCAAGACTCACCTGGGATTCTGGTCTCTTTTCCCTTCTCTGTCCCCCCCCTTCCCCGCTACTTTATTGTGTGAGTCACAGTGGTGGCAGCAGTTCTGTCCCTTGAGATCACATCAGGGGCTTGCAGAGACATTAATCTGAGAGAAAACTCCATCATCAACTAAACATGATTTTATTCTTAATGAAAAGTGTTTCCTTTCTGTAGGGAAGTCACAATCTCTGCTGAAAAGACCAAAACAAACCCCCAAACCTAAATACCTTCATCTCAAATCTTTCATTTTATTGTATGAGAAAATCTATAGGGGTGAAGTTTGTTTGCTTGTTTGTTGAAGAAAAAATCCATTATCCTGCTCAATGAGATTACATGAAGGAAGATAGATTTAGATTAGATACCAGGAAGAAATTCCTCCCTACGAGGGTGGTGAGGCCCTGGCACAGGTTGCCCAGAGGAGCTGTGGTTGCCCCACTCCTGGAAGTGTCCAAGTCCAGGTTGGATGGGGCTCAGAGCAATCTGGGACAGTGGAAGGTCTCCCTGCCCATGGCAGGGGGTTGGAAGAATCTTTAAGTTCCCTTCGAACTCAAGCCACTCTGTGATTCCATATATTGAAGACAGCTGAACAAATCCAACCCATTTCTTCTCTGCCACATCCTTGTCTCCTGAGAATCTCAGCTATGTCCCATTTGTTCCTGCAATCAGCCCCCAGTGCTTCCTTTCTTCTTTCTTTCCTTCTGTCTAATTTTCTTCCTTTCCGTCATCCCCCCCTTTTCCAAGGTCAGTCTAAAAAAATCTATCCCTAGGAAAACATGGAAAAATCTGGCATTCAATATTATTGTAACCCCAAACAGAAATGAGATTAAAACCTGAAGTTTAGTGAGTCTATGCATGTATGCATGAATAGGTATGATTTATTGGAAGTGTCAGGGGTCCATTTCATCTTTAAATAGGAAAACCATGAGGTGTAACTTGATGACTTATTAAAAAAGTGTCACACTACCTAAGAAGAGTGACACCATAAAATACTCATACATACAGTTCCCGAGACGGTCTTGCCAGAAGAATATCTTGGCATACCATTTAATGGGAGAAAATAATTATTCACAGATTGTTAGTTTTGCTTTTTACAAACAATGGGTCCAGTTAACTTTGTCTTATCGCTTGCTTCTGTTTGCAGGCTTCAATCACTCCTTTAAAAGAGCCCAACCTTCCTAGGGCACAGGGAGTGAAAAGGCATCATTTTAATGGGCTTGTAGCTAATTAAAATGTGTGACATTCAGAATGTGGCTGGAACGTGGCATAAAAAAGTAATTACGGAACAATACATCATGTCACGGACAAGTGGCTAAATGTGAGCATGTGCTGGCAAATGTTATGTAGGAAAATCCAGCTCGAACCAGGCTCTTGCACACACTCAGGACCCTGCATGTTTCAACCAGGCACAAGTGGTGGGAGTGTTTTCATTACAGAGAAGTTTCAAGACCTGTTTTGTAATTCTTCAAGGTTCTGCCTTTGAGGCCACGATGCAGATTGATCTCTGTCAGTGCAGAGGGTGGCTGCTGGCAGGCAACGATGTCACAAACAATGTTTATTCACGGGGGCATAATTTTGTGCAGCAAAGAGCAAAGATTTCTGTCGTTTGTCTGATGTTCTGTTTTCTGGACCGCTTGGTCTTCTTGTCTGCACCTACTAAGTGAATTAATACATCGGGCTTGACTGGTCCCCATGTGTACAGACAATGCAAAATGTGCTCTTTTGAGCTAATAAAGGGCTGCTGAGCACCATCAAGGGGCTTCCAGCTCCAGTGGGCACCAGGTGCTTTTGCACACAGCTTTCCATATGGAATCATGAAATCACAGAATGGTTTGGGTTGGAAAGGACGTTAAAGACCATGTTGTTTCAAACCCCTTCCATAGGCAAGGACACCACTACACCAGGTTGCTCCAAGCCCCATCCAACCTGGCCTTGAACGCTTCCAGGGATGAGACAGCCACAGCTTCTCTGGAAAAACAGTGCCAGGGCCTCACCACCCTCACAGGGAAGAATTTCTTCCCAATATCTAATCTAAATCTCTCATCTTTCACTTTACACCTGTTCCCCCTTGTCCTATCACTCCATCCCCTTGCAATATGTCCTTTTCCAGATCTCTTGTAGACACTTAGGTACTGGAGGTTGCTGAAAGGTTTCTCTGGAGCCTCCTCTTCTCCAGGTTGAACAATCCCAATTCTCCCAGCCTTTCCTCATAGGAGACATGCTCCATCCCCTCTAATCATCTTCCTGGTCCTTAGAAGAGCAGTTTCAAACAGCAGCCTGGGTTCCAGCAGGCAGTTCACCTACAAAACCAGCCTGAATGGAAAAGCACTAAAAAAAATCTGCAAGTGGTGGTTGGGTGGGCCAGTTCAGATTGTGTTTGAGCAACCTGTACTATTGGAAGGTGTCCCTGCCCATGGCAGGTGGTGGAACTAGAGGGACCTGAAGGTTCCTTTCAACCCCAACCATTCTATGATTCTATGATTCTATAACTGAGGTCTCCAAACAGATGATGAAAGAAAATACTGCTGTATGAGCTGATTAAGTTAAATAATTTTGTGTCCTAACCCTCTTTCCTCCTGCTTTCCAAACTATTTCTATTTATTGCAGATAATTGTTGCTTTTTCTTTCTCAGCTATGTGTGTTGGCTCACACTACTGTAAAGATTAAAGGGCTTTTTTCCATTTCTTTTTAAAATCTTGTTAGAATTAACCCCAGATTCTTAACTTAGCAGTAGAAATGGACTCCATGCTGAACTCAGCAACTCAATTTTTTTAGAAGAGAATTAAGAATATCTATCTGGCTGCTTTTTAAGGAGAATAATGCAAGAATAGGAAAAAAAGGGAATAAAGAATAAAACCAAAATGTACCAGTGCCATTAGATTTATGGCTTTTATTATCACTTCTTTGTTTCATGTAAATTTAAATGAAATTTTTCAGACCATTAATCCATAATATAGACTATAGTCCTCTTTGTACTTAATTAAAAATTAATAGATTGATACCAGAAGGATGAGATTTTCAAAAGTACTCAATAGTGGCTGAACTCTACTTTGATGGAAATCAAAGAAACCCCCCCCCCGAATCCATTAAGAACACAGTAGAGCATGGTTGAACATTTCTGGAAACCCTTCCTTGAATGAAGTGTGGTGAGGGATCATTCTGAAAGTATTTGCAAGTTGTTCAATGAGGTTTCCATTCCATTTTTTTTTTTTTTTGATCTGAAAAGTGGCTTGAGATGTTTAAAATATACATCCCAGATAGGTTTTGTGGACTTTAAGGGAGTCTCTTGAGCTGTTGTGGTTGGGTTCAGAAATTCAGAGCAGGAAAATGCATTAAAAACATACCTAAGGAATCTGGGAGACACGGCAAGTAGTGGTGTTTGGAAGCTGAAATGAGACAAATAAATGTGGCAAGAATGCATTTAGAAAGTTTCACTGGATTTATCACTTGGAACTGACACAAGCCCCTAAGATCAGTAGTAGTTTTCTCACCTCTGTCCTCCTGAAATCCAAAGCAGAAACCAGAAAGGATGGATGAACTGAGCACAGCAGATGAGACCTGGTGCAGAGTTGGGACAGAGGAACTACAGTGCAGCATCAGAAAAGACTGTTCATAGAATCATAGAAGGGTTTGGGTTGGAAAGGATCTTAAAAGTCAGCTCATTCCAACCCCCTGTGGTGTCCCCGTGGGCAGGGACACCTTTCACTAGACAGCTCTCTCCAAGATCCATCCAACCTGGCCTTGGACACTTCCAGGGATGGGGCAGCCACAGCTTCTCTGGGCAAACTGTGCCAGGGCCTCACCACCCTCACAGGGAACAATTTCTTCCTAACATATAGTCTAAATCTAACCTAAACAGTTCAACCAAGATCTTAAAACCTCATAAAATTCTCTGCAGCTCAAAGCATTACAGCTGATGGGTGAAAATTTCGGGCCAACCTGTTTTTTTTTTTAACTCTAGAGGCCCGTTTGGTTTATCCTGTGCCATCGGGGAAGACACAGGGTGTTACAGATGACTTGTTGCTGAGGGATCAGATTGAGAGGATGACATAAAGTGAAAGAACTGACCTGGTGGTTGTATCTCTAACAGGCCAAATGCCTGTGAAAACACACAGTCCCTTTGCTGCTGCAGAGGCTGTAGGAGAGGCAGTTTAATGGGGCTCTGCACACAAGTTTTAGGACCTTTCATACCACAGATATAAATGATACATTTCATCTTTATGCCTCCCTTCTAAATCACCAAAAGGTAAATTCAGATAATGCTGAAAGGCAGAAGCCCTGAGCTGCTGCTTTGCTGTGCTATTTATAGTGTCAGGACCTGCTCTGGCTTAATCTTCTGGGTGTCATTCAATATATTTGTGACCCAACCAGGTAGAACCGAAGCCTTGGCTGTATTTCCAAGCTCGCAGAGGTTTTAAGACAATCCCACAGCTTTTGCTGGAAGTAGTTTTCACAGTGTACTGATAAATAATCTCAGGGAGAGTGTAATTGTCCACAGGAAAACGTCAGCTGCAGACCAGAAAAGAAAACCTTAAAATATTAAAAAAAAAACACCAAAAAACAAAAGCATAAAACAAAACAAACAAACAAACAAAAAAATTCGGAAAGGAACATACTGACTTTATTTTCCCAACAGATGTCTTTGCTGAAGTCCCTCCCTTCCCCGGCTTCATTTCTGTCATGTTAATTCTCATAACTATCCCCTATAGTTCCTTGGTAGGAGAATTGTCACAATTACCCTGTGACTTTGCACCAGCTGTCTTGGCATAGATGAGGCAACATGCTTTGGACTCTGAACACCTGCAAACCCAGTACATGGTGGATGTTTGGATGCTAAACCAAACAGCTGTTGCGTTTCAGGCTCATTGTTTTGGGGAGGCTGGGAGGAGAGAGATGGAAAAATGTCTATATGCCTGAATACCATCATTTTCCCTTTTTTGAGGTTTATTGTCTGCCTTCCCTTCCAGTATGCTGCATCTCAGCTGATTAAGGCATGGTCCCAGCAGTTATCTGGGGATTACACAATCTGTAGGGTTCCATATGTTCATAGCCCTAAGTAGCCAAATATAGTGGGGGCAGGTGGGGGGGACAAACAACCCCAACTATATTTTGATTTATTTCCAATTACACCCTTTCCAGAGCTCTTAAAGGACAGTTCATTTTGGTTGGTGCACTTTTCCATGAGTGTAATCTGGAAGCTGGCAGTGAGCACTTTGGCAGTTTTACCCCAGTGAGTTTAATAACCCAACGAGAATTGCCGAGAACAGTGGGATCAGATCCACAGAACGAGCCATGAATGCACTTCTGTTCCCCAGTAACTGTTCAGTGGGATTATTCAAGAGATTTAAATGTGGGTGGCATCAATTTGAAATGCAGATGGTGTATCTTATTAAACACCATTTTAGCTATTTGTAGTGCTCAGAACAGTATTTGCCCTGAATTTAAATAACGATGTACAGTATTTGTTAAAAAACATGCTTGGGCATGTTTTGTTTAATTAGTGGCTTGAAACTTCCTAGCATATGGCCTGTCATTTGGTGAAAAGATATGCAATTATGAACTTCCTTGAAGTTTTACTATTTAAATGCAAAATTAACTTACGATGTTCAGCAGTTAATGGCAGGCCATTAAATATAGTATTTACTAAACAAAAGACATATAGGAGCAGCTGAGTGTGCCTATGCCATCTGTACCTCTAACACTGTACATCTTTTAGTTCACAGGAGGTGGACTGGACCCACTCTGCTCCCACAGTTCATTACCAGAGTTTTCTGCACTTCAGTGCAAACAACATCGTGTCTAGTTATTATCTTTAAAGGCCTGGATGCTGCTTTAGAAACATCAATTTAATTTTTATGCTTCAGGAAAGCAAACAGACCATCTGCTTAGATATCCCAGTACTTTCTGAAGTGCTGCAGACATTTTTTTTTTCCCCTGTCAGATTTTGAATGGCCTTTTAAAGTTTTTGGAACTTTTAGTTGCTGGCCTCTTCATTTTTCATTAGGAAATGGAAATGAGAGTCTGGGAGACTGAAGGATGATGCATGGGGATTTTTCCCCCCCCATAACTTACCTGCTCAGTTCCTACTGCTCATCACGACAGAATGACTAATTCATCATCTGACTCTCTTCCACCAGCTCGAGCCAGTTCCTCCATCCAACACCTTCATCATTCCCCAGTCCCAGCAGAGCTGATGGAAAGACTTGCCTCAGGCATCCCAGCCACCCCTCATTGCAAGCAATATTATGCACTCAAATGACTCACAGATCGCAGGATTCTCATTTTTACTCTTGAGAATGAGTTACCTCGGAAAGCGAGGAGAGAAGCAATGAAGCCTGATGAAGAAGTGAGAAAGGAATGACCCCCAAGCCTGACACATCCCTTCCCTTCACAAGTCTGATTTCATGGCTTTATCACTCACCGCTCTTCTTCAGACGCAGACAGCAGGATTCATCTCGGTGCATTACAGACATCAACACATGAACCAGGCCCTCCCAGGCTTAGAATTTATGCAAGAAATAGGATATTTCAGGACTTTACCTCTTCTATACATTTCCCCCTTGAAGAGGTGAGTGACAGCCCTGAAATCCCCGTTTCTCTTCGTTAACTGCGAGGCCAATGTAGGTATCTGCAGTGTATGTGTCTAATTTTTGAAATGCAGACTCCAAGTGCAAAGTTCACAAAACATCGTGGCTGAAATCTTTGCTGACATCACTGAAAAATTCCTGTGGGTTTCAGGAAAGTCAGGATTTCACTTTGTTTCCTTTCTTACCACCAGTAGATGTTAGTTCAGCAAAAACAAGATGCTCAGCTCATCAGAGGGACAAGCAAAGCCGTGATCCTTTCCAGCGTGAGCTGCCAAGCAGATGAAAGGAGAAGCAAACCAAAAAAGAAGGGGAAAGGTGGTAGATCAGAAGCATTGACTCATTTTTCTGTTTCCTCATGGGTGGTATTTACCTTCTCACTTCAGCCATCGTTGCCAGTACTTTTGCTTGTGTTTATTCCATCTTTCTTCTCACTAGTCTGACCATGGTATCCCACCATCTCACTGGTCTGCTTCACTTCCTCTTACTGTGACTTTTCCAGGTTTCTCTTTTGATTTACAAAGACATGACTCTTGGCTTTACCACTGTGCTCCCTTCTGCTCACCCCTCACTCTGCCCGCTCCACTCCTTTTCCGGATCACTGTTGTTTTCCTACCCCAGCTCTGTTATTTTTTGCTCAACTATCTTGATCTCTCTGTCTAATGAACAACTTCCCTGTCTCCCAGCTCTCTCCTAATGAAGATGGAGAGAGCTTTATCTCTTCAGTCATAGAACCCTGGGCAACACCACATAGCAAAAGGAATTATGATACAAAAATAGGTCCATAATATGCTCATTCTTTCTTCTTCTGCAATACAAACAGTGGCTGCCTCAGGGGAATGTTTCCTTTGTTATTTACCTTCAGTTCTTATTTCCCTCCCCAGTTATCAATTGGTTTTTTTTGTGATTATGGAGCCACAGAGTGTGGAGATGAAGGGTAAGGTGCTCATCTTCTGCAGATGTGTACAGGGAAGAAGAGAAGGGAAAGGAAGGGAAGGGAAGGGGAAAAAAAAAAGAAAAGAGGAAAAAAAAAAGAAAAGAGAAAAGAGAAAAGAGAAGAAAGAAAAGAAAAGAAAAGAAAAGAGAGGAGAGGAGAGGAAAAGAAAAAAGAACCACCTCGGCAAAATATGTTTTTTTAATAGCAAGCTCTATATCCAGCTCAGAATCTAATTTATCCTTCTAATCTAATGAAGATCTCTTTGAAACTCAGCATCTTCCAAAAACCTATGTAATATTTCCACTCCAAAGATAATTTTTCTGGACTGTTTTTTTTTCTTTAGTTGATTTTGTTTTGGGTTTTTTTGTTTTGATTTGGTTTGGTTTTTTGTTTTGGTTTGGGTTTTTGTTTGTTTTGTGTTTTCTTGTTTCAGTGGGGGTTTTTTTGTTGTTGTTGGTTTGTTGGTGGGGTTTTTGGTGTGGGGTTTTTGTTTTTTGAGGGGCTTCTCTGTCTTTTTTTTTGTTCCCTCCCCCACCTTGACCTGCCATGGTCTAAAATCCAGCCAAGATCAGACAGGAACTTGCTGAGGTTTTTCCAAAGTTCTTATGCTCACCTCCCTTTGGAATGGTCAGCAGCCAGTCCCTGGGCACTTTTGAATATCCTGATGATGATGCCAAGGTGCTTAAAGACCTTATCTGGTGCTCCTCCTAAAAAATGCAGCCTCC
This sequence comes from Pseudopipra pipra, assembly GCF_036250125.1. Taxonomy (NCBI): domain Eukaryota; kingdom Metazoa; phylum Chordata; class Aves; order Passeriformes; family Pipridae; genus Pseudopipra; species Pseudopipra pipra. The sequence goes on from NC_087552.1 coordinate 72,739,570, forward strand.
CAACTCTTTTGCTGTGTCAAGCTTTATGGAAGAAACAAGTCATGCTTTGATTCCCCATTAAACAGTTGTGACTGGAAACAGACATCACTGGGAGTATTCACCTCAGAGAATATTTTGAAGAACCTAAATATTGTTATTAAAAATATAGGAATAGAATAGGAATAGAATTAATCTTTGGAGAAAGTTCCTGTCCATGGGCAGGGACACCTTCCAGGTTGCTTAAGATCCCATTTAATGAATTGTCTTTGAGTTGATTCTTCATTTTGACTTATTAAGACCTACAAAACGTTTCATTTTGCATTCAGATATGATGAGCTGAAATATTGTTTTATCCCCTGATCTGATGTTCCTTGATGGACAATGGGTCATTTTTTTTTTCTGTAGACAAGAATTATAAAGGAAGAAATTAAAAAATGCACCTGGTCCTCCATCCCTTTTGGCTTTTAATTGTTGCTCCAGCAGCAAAATAAGCCCATGCTCATCAAAAGAAACCAATGAGGCTCGATAGCAAAAAAAATTGGAGGGATGTTGGAGGGACAGAATAATTCAAACTTGGAAAAACACAAACATTTTCTAAAAAAACTTGAAAATATGCCTTTTCACCCCTATCCTCACACATCCAAATGGGATTCACTGTGGTGTATTTTTGACCTTTTCAGATGTACCAAAGTCTGAACAGTGTTTATGCCATCCAGTCAGGGGCAACTCCAAAAATACAGCCAATATCAAAAAGAAATGGAGATAATGATTCACTATAAGGAGCTTATTCCTCTCAGTTGCCATGAACCGACGCTGAAGTGGGAAGTTGGGGTCTCTCTCTCTGTGTTTCAGGATGTCATTCCTTAAGAAGGAGACATAAAAGACACCTTGACAAGTTGTCATTCAAGATTTCATGGCAATATCTGTATGTGCAGGGCTGCCTGCTCTGCTGCTGTGGCAAAACCCTCATTCAGATGATTACATTCTGCCTACTTACACTCAGGCTGCATTTTCAATTCCATATGTCATTCTCCTTGTCTTCTCATTTTAAATTACTGTATAGTGCTGCTGTGCATTATTAAACAGTCGCCACATTTCACCCCAGTGGATCTTGCATTTAAATGTTGGATTTACAAAGGTTGTGCTGCTTTGTTAGGTTTGCCTGTGCACCTGGTTGAGGTTTTTTTTTCGAGAAAAAAGGTTTTGTTTTAGAAGCAGACTTGAAAATTATGGGTTTTCATTAAAAGTTGTCAAAACCTTTTTTCCTTTTCATTCCCCTCCCCCCTTCCCAAGTTTCTGGTTTTCTGAATTGAAAATTATATTAGGCAGAGGTAGATAAAAGAAATGGTGTTACAAATCAATGCTATTATTAGCAAAAAATAAAAAGGTTTTTTCCAATTAAATATTGAGCATCATTCCAACAGTGTTTTTTGAACATTCCATCTGTTTTTTGAATGTCGAGGTGACATGAAGAGAAAAAAAAGAAAAAAGGAATCAATTTCAAACAACTGAGAATGGAAACAATGCCTGAGCTGTGAATATCACAGCAGAAATCTTTCAGTTGTTTCCAGCAAGTTCTTTTTGTGCTTCTTCCTTTGAAACTTGCAAAGTATTTCACCATTCAGAAAGAAAAACTGCCTTTAATTCTGTTTCTTAGTAGATGTATCCACAAAATGAGACCCAAGTGCAATTTGTTTCTTAGATTGGAAGTTCAATGAGACAGGGATCACTGCTCCATGAAATTAAGCACGTTGTGTGTAGGCTGGAGGAACGTTCCTGCAAAGGGGAAGTATTTGAATCTGTCCCAAGGAGGATACATTGGCTGTGCAGGGGGTTTGAAGAAACGGAGAACTTGGTTTCAGGCAATGAAATAAGAAAATACATATGTTAGGGGGGTGGTTGAAATGAGATACTGATGAAAGGTGTTACCTGTTGATATTCATGGCCAGGTTGGATGGGGCTTGGAGAAACCTGCTCCAGTGGAAGGTGTCCCTGCCCATGGCAGGGAGCTGGAATTAGATGACCTTTAAGGTCCCTTCCAAGCCAAACCATTCTGTGACTCTGTGATATTATTCTGTGATATCTGTTATTCTTCAGCTACTCGTCAGTAGTGGCAAAATGAAGAATTTAGATTGATTGGCCCACTTAGGGAAACCATCACAGTGTCTGTGTGTTGTGTTATCTTGGGAATAAAACAACTCCCAAGTGCAAAATTAGAGGAGTCAATACCCTTAGAAGAGAACTCAGACTATTTTAAAACGTGTGGAAAGATCTCCGAGGACACAGATTCCCTACAAAACTTTAAAAAGCTTTAAAGCATCTCCTTTTATTTATAGACAGCTTCATGAAGGCAACTGCTAAAAAGTGTTAAAATAGTCTGTGTTGTAGAGTCCTTTGAGAAATAACACATTTCTCAGGATCAGAGTTTTAACAGGGGCTGAACATCAAACTCAAATGTAAATATCTTCTATGGCTTGAAGTTCTCACTGCAGAGGAAGCCCAAGGCAGACACTACTGTACAAACAGCGCAGGTAATTTTGGAAAGCAAGAGACACCCAAGATGTGCCATGCTTTTAAAAATCATTGCTGTGCTCTGCTTTTAGGAAAAATTTCCACTTTTTAAGACCGTGGTCTCCTTGGTTGACCATAAACAGTTTCCTTCAGCTCTGAGAACAGACAGAATTTGCCTTCTGGATTTCACCGAGGTTTGTTTTGATTATCAGTAAGATTTCAGGAGATATTTATTGCCAATGTAGAAAAACAAAGGCCTCACATCACCGTCTGAGGTGCATCCAACCTATGTTTTAAAGGAAAGCTGAGATTGCAATCATATAGTCTGGTTTAATGAGCTGGGACTCCAAGCAAAATATCTGGGATAAAATCAAGAGTGGACATGTTGAAGTTGGAAGACTGTTCTTCATACTGACCACAGCATGTAACTGGTCCCTCATCACATGGCCCAGAAGAGAAATAGGCAAAAATTGCCACAGACAGTGATTTCAGAAGGAAGGACAGTCCTTGAAACACTCTTCCCATCCAGGCACAAGAAACGGTTTAGGAATAAGCTCTAAACTGCTTTTTTGTTACATCAGGCTGAATTAAGAGAAGTTGCCTCACAATTTAAAGACAGTCTTGTAGCTCTTTGTAGCTTGTATGATGGATAAGCAGCATATAGAATCCTTCTGGATGACTTTTGAGGAACTGATGTTTTTTGCATCCAAGTTCAGTGAGCAAGGCAGCAAGGACACAAGTTGCATCTTCAATGATTTTAAAGAAGTGTCCAAGGCCAGGTTGGATGGGGCTTGGAGCAACCTGGTCTAGTGGAAGGTGTCCCTGCCCATGGCAAGGGGGGTGGAACTTCATGGTCTTGAAGGTCCTTCCAACCCAAACCATCCTGTGATTCTGTGAATAGACAAGAGTCTGGTGATGGTCCAGTTGAGAGGTCACTCGTGTGTGGCTAAATGAGACAAGGTTCTTACTGAACTGCAAGAATTTCACAGGTGAATTCCAACTGTGCAGCACATTTGATTTTCAGATCATTCCATGAACATCAGCTAATTAATCCTCAAAGCATCCTGGAGCAGAGAGCTGGAAAGGACAGTTATGCAGACATCCCAGTGAATATTTAATTTCTTATTCCTTTTTTTTTTTTTACGGTTTATGTTTATGGAGTAATTCCACAGGTGGATTCATTGGTATGAGCTCATTAAAAGAGGAAACAACCGTGACATGATATATAAGATACATTTGCAAAAAGTAATCCTACAGGTGATGTAATGCTGAAAGCAGAAATCACTCCTTTCAGTGGGACATTGGAAAGAACAAATGAAGCAGTAAAATGTGCAGTGGCACAGATGCTCAGGGGACCTGCTTCTGGCACTCCTGCTTTATCTTTAACTACAAAGGCAAGATTGTCCCTTCTGTGCAGCAAAGATGTGCCAGGGGAGGGTTGCCATGGCAGGGGATAACCACATCAAATCTCCCAGCTCGTCTGCTCCTATTCCCACCCACTCACCCATCTGGCCAGGTTGCAGCTGAGCTGCAAAGCCTGGGGACCTGGCACTGCAGACCCACCAGGGAATTCTTGTCTGGGCAATTTGTGGCTGGATTTTGGCACTTGTCACCCCCACCTGTGCTAAGGGGCTCAGGCACACGCTGTGAGTCCAGCCCAATAGATTTTCCACCCTGGGTTATTCCCTGGCTGTCTTCCAGCCAGACCGTTTGGGACTACGATGTTAAATCTGATTCCCTTGCAGGGTCAGGATTGATCAACACAGGACTTATTCTTGGCAGCACAAAGGAATGTGTTTATTGGCCAAAGCCTGTACCGGCAGGAGATGTGAGTAAATCTCCCTTTGCCTTCATAAAGGTCACCTTTTCAAATTACCCTCTTACATGTGCTGCACCAGGGTGTGAGAAAAGGTGTTTGAGCACCCTGGTCACACTGAAAACAGGGAGGGCTGGAGCTAACAGCTTCCAGGAGCAATTGTTCAGAGCCATTTCATTCCACTTGAGCCAGGATTCAATCCATACTCAACTTCATGCTAGAAGGAATCCTGCCTATTTCTGGTGGCTTTGCTTTAGCAGAAATGTAAAACCAGTCTGTTGGCTGGATTTCAGTTTGGATAATTACATTTTGCTCACATAAATTACTTGAATAGTTTTAAAGAGGTGAAATTACTCTCTGCTAACTCTTCCAAAGCTATTTAGTAGTGACGGTAGGAGAGAGAAAATTGGACAACCCACCAGAGAGGTGGCTATATTTTGATGGGGGATGAAATTCTCCCTGTAGAGTCCGTATTTTGTGCAAGGAACTTCAGTCCATGCCCAGCCTACATGAAAGATGGAGAGCTATTAACTTCTTTCAGAGGCCTCACAGGTCTCAGTCTGTGATGTATCTCCCTCAGCCTGACTCTCATGTATCAGACTGGCTCTCTGACAGTTCTTCTGGGATGGCTTGTTAAAGCCCTGTTAAGTCCTTATTTCTCCATTGTAATCTTGCTGAATTTTTCCTTTATTTCCTTTATCACCAGGCCCCTTCCTTCAAGATCCACTCTGTCAGCACTTGGTCAGCCACTCTGTCAGCTGTCTCCTGTTATCATCCACTGACATCCAGGTTAACTGGAGGACTCCTTGGCTCTGCATCCATCACATCTTGAGGATCCTGGATTTTGCAGACAAAACAAACACCTTGTCATTGACCAACACACCCAGCTGTGCATCCCAGTGTCACACCATCCATCCTTGCCTCTGCCTGGGACAAACTGCAGCTCCCAAATCATTCCCTCCTTCTTTGAATGATCCTTGTAGAGCCCACTGTGGAAAATGTGCTTTAAGTTATCTTCATCCTCACATCTTTCTGAGGCAAGCTGATTTTTCCCCTCTGTACCCAATCCAGTATTCTTATATTATATCTTAGGCATTAAATCCATCACAAGTTTCATCTTTCTTATTCTTTCCTGCCCTTCTTAAATTTCCTCAGTGTTCTCATCTATCACATCACTCTTTCCAGCCTTGATATTTCCATTGTCATCACTTTGAGTGTCATTCTCGTGCCTGAAACGTCCTAATTTTTCACATTTTTTAAGCATGCGACTCAAAATGACATCCTTCCTGAATCAGGGAATCAGTTACATTATCTTTATGATTATTCATTAGACAGAACTTTTAGAACACCTAATGCATATGCATAAACGTATTGTTCACAAGTTCTGATTGTTCAAACACTCATCCAGTGAATTCTTTAAGGCAAGATGAGATTTCTTCAGTGTGTGAGGAACAGAGCAAAAGTCACACATGTAGGATAGGAAGGTTTTGGAGTGAAATGTGCAAGATTTTCTGGCAAAACACATGATATTTGGAGGTGTTGAGCTTGTTCATTTGGTCAGACCTGACATTCTACAAAGATTTATGCACATTTAATCTGAATATTTCCAGCAGTCCCACTGATTGTGATGCACAGGAGGAAAGTGTTGGTCTAAATCACTGCATGGGCTTTCTTTGGGCAGGGGTTGTAGGTAATTCTACTCATCAGTTGTGAACTCATCTCCTCTTGGGTGCTGGAAAGATTTTTTTTGAATCTTAGATTTTTTGAGTTTCTAGAAGTTGTAGCTGTTTTAATGGATTTGAGGATTCTGACCTTGCACTGTTATTCATACAGAGACGAACAGCCAGATGCTGAAAGAAAAGCACAAATATATTCCCTGAATATCCTTATAAAGGAAATGAAATCAAAGAAATATTGTGTCAAAATTTATCATTAAAAAGAAATATGCTGTGTCATGAAGTTCATTTCAAAAGCTGTGAATACTGAATATCTTGGACAGTGGAAGATCTTTCTCACGAGACTTTTTATCAGCTGCTAATGTACAAGCATTTCCCATTTTACTCTGTTATCCTTTTTAATAGCTCCATATAATTACTATATTGTCACTAAATATTAAAATACATTTTTTTAACACTTTGTACACCTAGTCTCCCTCAGTCCTCCCATGGGCTTAAATGTTATATTTGCATATTTGTGTAATAATGTGATTTGAACAAACCCCAGGATGCAGGAAGACCCACGCAGGTGCTGGGCAGCCTGTGTACAGAAATTCAAGACATTTGCCATAAATTATAGCAAAGCTTTGGGCTCCTGTGCTCCAAGAGAGCATTACTAAGATCATCTATTTGTTATGCCATAGGCAAGAGCTACTTGGAAAATCTGGGCTCCATAAATGGTTCTGAAGTAGTGGAAAATTTTAAATCCTAAACCAATGGCAAAAAGGATGCATTGCTTTATTTTTTCCTTGCTGTATTTTTGTGCTGCAGAACTGAAATATTCCAACATTTCAATCCAAATTCACTAAGGCAGTCTGATCACACGAAGGCCATTCCTGTTTCTCCAAAGTCAAAATGTGCTTCCTTTTTGTTGGGATGAGCTGAAGAAAGGGAATCTGCACACTCTGTGGAAAACATTTAGTCAAACTGCCACTGGGAGCCTGGAAACTGGCCAGGTTTGCTGCCAAATGCCTGGTGGGCTGGGAAATTTGACTTTTAGTCGAAGGACTTGAAGTTCTGGTGTACCTCTCCTGTGAAAAGATGCCAGATGAGGCCTCATGGCCCTGGAAAGCTTGGAAGCATCTGATCCTAAATCATCCATGCTCAGGGCTTCTTGAAAACCTACCCAGCAGTACAAGGAGCCCAAGTTCACTATTATTTGTAGGCATGATTTTCCTGGTCTTCACAGAAAATAGGTCCTCTGACTGAAGCTCCAACTCTACAATTTCTAATGGAGAAGAATTTGCTCCGAGAACTCCCAGCTGTAGTTACAGGGTCTCTCCAGAGCTTTGGGGCTCTGTTCCAAATCACAGACCTCACACTGGGCTTACAGGGAGGCAAGGTAACTGCTGACTGCTTCTTTTTCCCTGGGAAATCTCCCCTTTATGGATCACTGAGAGACACTCACAGGGCTGAAGAGAAAGGTTTTCTCCCTCCGAAAAAATTACATTCAAATCCCATTGCCACATTACTGCAGTAAATGAAGATTTTGATATTATCTTTGAAACACTGGGATGCATATTTTAAGAAATCTTACTTTGCCATCAGTTCCAACCCAAGGAAATGCCAAATGGACACGAGCTCAGGTGTGGTGGGAAGGAGGGGTGGGATGTGATGACAGTGGTATGTAGAGTGCCAAGGCTCTCTGAGAAAATGCAGCCAGATAATGTGACAGAAATGACTAAACTTTATATGACTTTTAGTATTATCTTTGAGCTAGAAGTCCTTAAAACACCTGCACTGCATAACAGCACCATCAGTTATTAAGTGTGTCCTGTAATTGGTTAGAAAGTCATTAATGACAACTTGCTTCAAACCCAAGCAGCTGGTTCTGTGACCCTCTAGGTGACAGCAAATGCAAGAACAGGAGGAACAGTAATAATTCAAACACACAGTATATCCAGTTGTTAGTCTAAATTTTTTACATATATCTCAACTACAAACTGGCACTATTCCTGCTTAAATATGTAGCCACTGATTCAGGAACATAAGTGAATTTTTTTTTAATTTAATTTTATTTTATCATTGCAGTGTTTGTTTATTTTGGTGTAAAAGCTCTCATTTGTGCTTTAAAAAAGCCCTCAAGAATGCCTTCTGTTCTTAAGAATGTCACTATCATAAATCAGCGTAGCTGCACTGACTTTAGAAATGCTACCATGATTTATGTGATTTGTATCAGCTGTGGGTCCAGCTCTCCACTCTTTGGTGCTTGGTGCCAGAAAAGCAGTTCACTGAAGTTTACTAGAACGATCAATAGGGAAAAAAATCTGACTTTTTAAAAATTTTTTTTTTCATGATAAGAATTTCTATTTCTTTTTTTAAATTCTCATCCTGCAAGGTGCTTGAACCCACCTCTCCTGATGTTTTCAAGGGCTTCTCAACCAGCTCAGAAGGAAACTGAGGCTCTTGACCCTCTGCAGGACAGGCCTCTAATGGTTGGAAGGACATTGCCTCACATCTTGTACAACCTGCTAATGTGCTTGTGCATTCATGCACAGTAATTGATCTTACAAACTTCTGAGTGTTCACTGGACTTGCCATTATACCATGAATATTTTATAGCTGCACCACTATAATAACAGTAATTACGTTTGCCCTTTCACAGAACCTTTTATACAAGGGTTTCAAGGTGCTTTATGGATGGTAATTAAGCCTCATGGTCTTCTTGTGGAGTGAGAATTATTATCACCACTCTGCAAATGGGGAAGCTGAGGTACAGAAAATCTGAACTTGACCTTGCCCAAGGTCAAATCTCTGCCAGGACTAGGAGATGAATTCAAGGATTCTTGCTCTAGGCTCATTGTAGTTTATATTTGATTTGGATTATGCCACCAACTGGAGAAAAGTTTTTAAAGTTGAAACTTTTGATATTTTCCTATTATTTGGAATATTGTTAATTTTTAGTGCTCTGGAGGGACACGGTGCCTCTCAGTGCACCCTCACAAAAAAAAATCCAGGTGTCAGAAGGTACTCACTGGAAGGAATTTGAGGTGCTGCACCCAGAGGCCCTGATCCTACACCAGAGATGCCAGTGGAGACTTGTCCCTGAGCATTAGCCCAGCCTGGCAGGTACCAATGCAAAGCTATTAATGCCACTGTGAGCCCACAGTGAGCTGCAAACAAAGTCCAGGGTTGAAAGGCACTTTTCTCTCAATCACTTTACTCACAATGAAACCATGTCCCAAGGTAGATTGTAATGTCACTGCCTGTCACTTGGATGAATGAAAATGACTCACTGTGATTGCTGCTTTGATAAACTTATTTACTATGGGAGGGCTGGCCCTTGATTGGGCTGTAAAAGAGGTGTAATTATTATACAATGATTATACAACTGGCCCTGTGTCTAATGAATGAACATGAAAACCAGCTATTTATCCAGGGAAACTGAGCACATTCCCTCAGTGGTGCCTTAATGTACCTCAGCCTGAGGGAGTTGCATGCTCAGGGCATGGCAGCCTTTGGGAAGGCAGAATTCCAGTGAGAAATTCCGGATCAGCGAGCCCACATGCACGGCAGAAGGAAGCTGTGGTATTTTTATCTCTAGTCACAGCTCTGAGGGAACATGAAGTGACTCCACGTTTCCAGCTCCAGACTTGATGTGACTGAAACCACGTGTGGGATTTCCCTGCAGCTGGGGAGCAGATGGTGCCAGGTTATGCAACGTGGGATGTGGGGACGGCGGGTCCCATCCCCTGAGCTGCTTCTCCCCGTAACACTGAGCTGGTTTGGGAGAGCAGAACCCACAGAAATACGTGTGTAAATGCAAAATGCTCTCCAAGTGTGCGGAATCCTGGCTTCACAAAAGTAACTGGGAGATTATCACTTAATTCTGCTCGTTCAGAACATCCTTCAGGGATCTCAGAGGTACCTTTGGCAGTTAGGAAGACACTGTAATTACTGTAAATGATGTAAAATCCTTTCAGCTATGAGAGGTTCGACCAGTCTAATCAATATCTTGCAATAACAAGGTTTAGCTTGGTAAGAACTATTGTGCAGTAATAACACTGTTTATGATTTATTCTGCTTAGCTTCAAAGTTTTTAATCTAACGAACCTATGTATTTCAGAAAAACAGTATTACAGAGCAGTGATGGTGGTGGAATAATTTGGATATTAGCACAAGGAGGAAGCGTGCTCCTGGCCTGTGTGAAGGTTGAATGGGAATGAGTGGGATGCCAACATATCCAAGACAAGACCACCCTTCCCACAGAGAAATGCCTGGTGCAGACAACTTACCTTGAGAAAGAACTTATTCTCTTAGCACAAGTTTCCCTCTTTTTTTTTTTCTTCATTTTTCTTCCTTGTGGGATCTAGGAATGGATCCTATCCTGAAAAACAGTGGAGTTTCCTGTTCCTAGCAGGGCAGTATGAGCAGCTTTTCCTTTATTCTTTAGAAAAGGATATTCATGAGAAAAAAATCCAAAGGAAACTTTTCACTTTATCTTTGACTGTAACTACTTGTCTGAAATAAAAGATTGGACATGGCAACATACAGTGAGTAATGTTCCACAGATTGCCAACAGCAGCTCTCTGAACTGTATGTTCTGAACAGAACTATATTTTAAGTTCAAGATCTGATTTGCAAACACCTTAAAATGCCTGGCAATTTCACTGTTGCCTTTTACTTATTCATTTCAGCTCTTCTGCCTTAGCACCTCTCAGCTTTGATGCACTGAGATTCATTAGTAAGTAAAGCACACTGAATCCATGCTTCTGAGTTTATGTTTCTGAACACAAGCAAAAAGTCACACCCATTACTTATTTACTGAGCAGGAGACTCCTAAAATATATCTCAAGGAAGTTCACAGATTTATTAATTTCAGTTCATCTTATTTGGAGTTTTGTTAATGGGAGTTTCAGCAGGTGAGTAGCTGTTTTGTTTTTACATGCATCATACTCAGTTTAATGCCATTTCATTAAAAGCTGTTTGTGAACAAAACACTTAAAGGGAAATGTGAGTTGCCCAAAGCATTTTTCCCCATTGTCTGTGCTTAGGCTGTTCCCTGAAATCAAAGATTTGACAGATTTTTTTTTTGTTTTGCTTGCATTATAGGTTTTTGTTCCACGCATGTAACAAATGAAAACCATGAATTGGAGTGGACATGGCATTTTGAAAACCACAAAGCACTTGATTTATTCAAATTATGTTTACATAGGGATTATTTCACCCATCAGTGAAATGCAGTTGCCTCTGGCTTGGAAAACGTCAGTCTTTAAAAAGAAACATTGCTAAGTGAAAAGAACTTTATCTCCTATAAAACTTGAGGAGGAATGTTGGCTTGCAGGATGTAATTACTCATTTGGATCTTAGCCCAGACCCCAAAGCTATCATTCCCTCTTTAGCAAAAGTAACTTGGAATCTTAAGTGGTTACAGATAATGAAAGCCTTGATTCTGCAACCTTTATGGAAAATAAAATTAGTATTAGTAGTATAATGCTTCTCAAATATTTAGATGTAACTGCTCTTATGATTTACACAGCACTCTAAGCAAGAGACCTTCAAGTGCTCTATGAAAGTAAAGGTTGGTTTTAATTTTCAGAACAGCCTCGGTCACTACTTTTGGATCTCCACCTTTCAAAGCCTGCAATATGTTGCCACAAGGCAAACAATTGGCTCTGTTCTGGCCCCTGAATTCATGCAGAACTCCTCAGTGTTTTTGACAGGGAAGTTTCCCGCACGGATCATTGGCAGATGTAGCTACAAGGACGTGGTCACACAGTAGTGCCTGCGACAGCAGGAGGGGGATTGAAGGATTGCTTTGCCTTCCAGCCTATTGATTCTGGGGTTTGTAGTAGCATATTTAGCACTGGTGTCAAAATCATGGATGAGTTTGTGATAAAGCTTCCGTGGTGTTTTAAAAGCAGCAAGAGTGAGATTCCAGAGGGGGCACATCTATTTTCTCTGTGATGTGCAACATCTATGCAATCATTTCTATCCACAGCAAACTGTAACCCATCAGTCCATGAGAATGTTTCAGCAATGAAGATGTTATCCATTTCCTTCTGTATCCTTGACATTTCCATCAGTTTCCCCAAAGGATTCTCTGTCTTCCCTTCTCAGGTTTTGAGCTATTGCCAGACTCTTGTCTGAAGATCGGTGTTATTTTACATTGTCTTGGGAAAATATCTGTCCCATCATTGGAAGATGAGAAACATTATCCAAATGGTACTAAAATTGATATTTTACACATTATAGTAGTTTCATAGAACCTTTTGGGAAGATAGGAAGAGAAATTTATGGAGAAAAGAATGCAAGGTTGCAAGGAATGACACATAAATGAAAAGAATGAGGGTGGGGAAGTTTTCTTTTAAAGAAGAAAACAAACAAGGAATTTAAATACACTGAAAATTTTTGGTTACTTTACAAGATGTTAGAGAGTCTGTTATGTGAACTCTCTGTAATAATAATGAAAAAAAATAGTTCCACACAGTTTATGATCATAGAATCATAAAATCATGAAATTGTAGGATAGTTTGGGTTGGAAGGGACCTTAAAACTCATCCAATTCCAGCCCCCTGCCATGGGCAGGGACATCTTCCAGCAGTCCAAGTTGCTCAGAGCCTTTTCCAGCCTAGCCTTGATGTTCCAGTTGATGTATCAGATGATGTACCAGTTTATTTCTGTGAAACTGTAAAACACGTTTGAGTTGATCAGATGAACATTAGAGATTTCACAGCAAAACTGTGTGTTGGATAAATTTTCCTTGTCCCTCTCTCTGCATCAGGAATACAGCAGGATTTCCTGAAGAGTGATGCTGATTAAGTAAATTACAACTAAAACATTGAGAATGGAGGAATGAATAACATGAATTTTTCTGATGAATAAACTTTTCTCTGTGTGCAGAGATCACAGAGGAGAAAAACCTTCTTCTATAAGGGGAGTTCCCCCATGAAGTTCAACAAGAGGAAGTCCTGCTCTTGGGAAGGAACAACCCCAGGCACCAGTATGTGCTGGGGGTCACCCAGCTGGAAATCAGCTTGGCAGGGAAAAAACAAACCTGAAAGGCAGAAAGTCCCTCTAAACATCAGGAACAACGTTTTGGCCATGATGATGGCTCAACACAAGCACAGGTTGCCCAGGGATGTTGTGGGGTCTTTACCCTTGGAGATATTCAAAAGTCATCAGGGCACAGTCACGGACAAATGGCTCTTCATGTCCCTGCTTGAGCAGGGGAGTTGGACAACATAACCTTCAGAGGTCCCTTCCAACCCCAGCCATTCTCTGATTCCCTGATGCAGTAAATCTGTGATTCTGAGTCTAAATAACTTTCAGCTGAAGATCTTCTATATAAGATCAGAGATGTAAAAACATCTGGCTTTACAGCTGCCCTCTGGCTGTTAAAAGAACATATTCTTCTAAGTCTGCAAGGTGAGATTTCCCTTTTCGGTGTTTCAAACGCTTTATCTTCTGATTTAAAATATCCTAAACCAAAAGGATTGTGACTATACATTGTTCCAGGGAAGGAAAATTGCAGGTTTCCTGGGCCCTACTGTTGGATTTCGTGGTGCCCATCAGAGACAGGGGTAAGAGGTAGAACCAGGCCAGGGTGTGGTGGAGCAGGGAGCAGCAGGAGAGAAAGGATGATAGAGGAGTATGAGAAATTGCTGGTAATTGTGGTCCAGCCCTTGAAAAATTTCTCTTAAGAGACAGAACTAGGCACATGCTATTTTTCAGTAGTCTGTGAGCTTCCCATGATAATGAGAAAAGCTTGCTTATTTTTCCCCCTCTCTGCTCTGTCCATGTATTTCTGACCACATTGCAGAGGGAGGAAGCAGCTATTCATTTCCTTACAAATTGATATTTGAAATCTCCTTCCCTTTTTAACAAACTCATCCATCTTCACAGAACCTTTGCTACCAGGCAATTTCTACAAATCAAGCTGAACATTCGATCTGTGTTGTTTTTAATGATCTTTCTTGCCAATATTTATAATGTGCCTTGAAAGCTGAGGCAGACCATGGGCTGGGGTATTTACTATTAATTAATGTGTCACTGCCCAGAACATGCACATGCTGAGGGAGCTAGTAAACATGTTTAATTCTACCAGAGGTGTTGGAGGTATTTGTAAACTGCTAATTTATTTAAAAGGAGTGCCTCCCTCCCTTTGTTTGGAGATTTATTTATTCATGTTCTCCTCTCTCTTTTAATTGCTGCAATCTCACTTCTTCAACCTGAATTTCACCTCCCTCTTGTCCAGACTCCCATTGCCTCTGACTCTTAAAGCTTATTAGAAATTTTTACATTTGCTATCAGTGACTATATAGTAACACCCAATGGGGCAGATAGTTTTTTGGAGGTAAGAGAGGATTTTGGAGGATCCCAAATACAGCAAGAGCACAGAGGTGATTCTCATGTCAAAAAATTCACAGGTTATTTCTGTGCTGCTGTACATGGGGGCCAAATGTGCTCACTGTACTAAATGTCATTCAAGAAAGACCAAGAAATGTTCTGCCATTGATATACTGTGAGTTAAGACTGAGATAATAGGTAGAACATATAGATATGAAAAGAACAGTAGATAAGGCAAAAGTACCCTGATGAGACAGTTTTGGTCAATGTGATAAGGAAATGATAAGGAAACTACAAAAGTACTATGGAGCCAAGGATCAGAAAAATCAACATTCCCTTCCCTTTTCTGCAACATGACTTAAATTTTGCCTTCAGGACATCAGTTGCCTGGGCTCTGCTCTGTCTCCATGTGAGTTTTCCCTGGTCAACAAGGGGCCCTGTTTACTTTTTACCTCCAAGCCCAACAGGATCTGTAGGGATCAGAGGCAGCACAAGAGGTTCTAGTCTGCCCTCAGAGCATGTAGGATCAAGCTCTGTGTGGTGGTTTTCATGCAGTGACATCCCAGGTGACAAATGAAATGACCAATGCAGTGGTGATTATGCCTTATATCTTCCCTGCCTCCTGTGTTTATTTTCTGGTTTTCTTTTCCGAAGCAAAATGTCACACAACTTGTTTTGATTGTGTTTCACTGGAATAATTCAAATAGAGGAAAAGTGAGGTACAGTTTTTCCCCTCTCAGCAGGTGAAGTCTGTTGGAAATATTGTTGGTTGGATTTGTTGTACCCTTGAATTGTCTCAAGCTCAGTTCTCGTGATTTTCCCATGAGAATGCAAAAAAATTGCATGTTGAAATTATTCATTTTTCTGTCAAATGTCATGTAAAAGCCATTAGTCTGAGTTAAATTCCTAATTCGGATTGGCTTTTTTTCCTGCCTTTATCCTTTTCCAGTAGATCACTATTTCCAAGTAGTCCTAGGCATTTCCTAAAGCTCTTCCTTAGGCTACAAATATCCCTTCCTATATTTGTTCCTCTCTCCAGCTGCCTTATTCCTTCTTTAATTCCTTCCTTATCATCTCAAGTCTGTACATATTTAAGGTCTAGTTTCCCCTTTCTGCATTAGTGTAGGATAAACCTAATCATAGTTGCTGTTGAGAATAGTATGATGCCACCACTGAGAATAGTATGAATTAATAAGGAAGAAATAAAAACATGTTTTCCAAGTCTGCCCACCTCTATTCTAGAAAGTCCTTCAGATGAGCATGAACTGAATGCCCTGGGTTAAAGGGATATTAGCAAATCCCAATAAAACCAGCCAGATTTCACTGAGCTCTGCATTTCCTGAGCTCACTGTTAATTTACCTGCAGCACATTGGTGACATGCCAGCTGATTGATTTGCAAAATTTCTGTCTTTATAATGTCCTATAAACTACTTTATGGGACAAAAGACAGATATAACCATGTCTTAGAGAGCTTGCAAATTGCGGCTTAATTAAGGCACTGGGGGACACAAAGGGAAGACAGGGGCACAAGATAAAAATCAGAGGGTTGTGTTCTTGCACAATGGATTTCCATTATCCTAAACAGAATCATACCGAGGAATGGATGTCTCTCAGCAAGATATCTTTTATAATAGAGCTGGGAAATGCTCAAGTTTTCATTCTGTTGGTCAGGGGGAAGGGATGGTCAGTCAGAAAAGGAGAAAGAGAGTCTTTAGTCTGTGAAAGGGTCCCTGGCACAGGGTGACAAAGAGCCTCATTGGGCAGATTCCTGGGAAAAAGGCAGCAAACCTGTGTGGTGGAAGCCAGACTAAGGCAGTGAAAAGACAAGGGAAGACACCTCTGTGCGTGCCAGTGGAAGGAGTGAGCTTCAAGTTCTGCATCACCCTCACTGTTGTGGGAAGCAGCTCTTCATGTTGGTTTCACTCCTGCTCTGTTTATCTTTCTTTTGGTTTGGGCACTGGTGCAGAATCTATTACACTACAAGTGCACAGAGGAGAGAGGAGGATGATAAGCCCTGTGATAAAAGCCCGTGTATGTCATTACATTTTGAAAATGTGATACAGCAACAGTCGGGCTGAAGGCAAAACACCTGTTTAGTTCAGCCTGGCCTTAAACACTTAAGAGAGATAAGAAACACATCTGGGGACATGGAAAAGCAGTATCTGGCTACTTTTAGAGATGTGACTGCGTTTAGGTGAATCTAAATTGCCAATAAATATTAAAGCTGTGAGGTTCATTTATTCAGCACGGCGATGAAGGAAGATAAATAGTCCTGTCTCAGGAAGAGGTAAAACAAATGCACCCAGAACAAGTTTGAATAATTATTAGAATCATAGAACTACAGAATCCTGAGATGGAAGTGACGCAAGAGGATCATCGAGCCTGACTCCTGGTCCTGCAAAGGACACCCCAACAATCCCACCATGTGCCTGAGAGTGTTGTCCAAACACTTCTTGAGCTCTGTCAGGATTGGGGCTGTGACCACTGCCTTGGGGAGCCTGTTCAGTGCCCAACCACCCTCTGGGGGAAGAAGCTGATGAAGGTGGAAGGAGTGATTTAAAAAGAAGGAAAAGATGAACCTTGACTGATGTAAGGTGAGTTGCTTTAGAGCTTTATCTGCCCTCAAGGCGTGTGATCTCTCCATCTGTCCATGAGCAGGAAGCACTCGGCATTGTGTGGAGGACAGAGCTCTGAGTGTGCAGATGGGGTCAGGCACAGGTACCAGCACCAGGAATGCTGCATGAGCCAAGGATTGGAAAGGTTGACCTGGGAAGGATGACCTGAAAGATGAACTGTCAGATGAAGTCTCTTGGTGCTACTTTACCCACCCTCTTGCCTTCTTCTATGGAAAGCCCAGCGCCAGGAAAATATTGACTGGCAGCTTCCAGAGATGCAGGTAATTAATTTAATAAATTAATTAATTAAATGCAGATAACACTTGACTGTGAGGGTGATGAGGCCCTGGCACAGGTTGTCCAGAGAAGCTGTGGCTGCACCATCCCTAGAAGTGCCCAAGGCCAGGTTGGACGAGGCTTGGAGCAACCTGGGATAGCAGAAGGTGTCCCTGCTCATGGCATGAACTTGGTGGTCTTTGAGGTCCCTTTTCTGTGATTCCATGATGCTGGGGTCCTGTCTAGCAGGCCATGTCTGGAATGTGGGTTGGAATTTAGTTCCAGATTAAGACCCCCTATTTAAACACCCATATGTAGGTACAGTGTTTGGCGTCCTCATAATTGCAAAAATGCACACACTGCAAACAAATATACATATAAATTGTAGCCTTGGGTGGGAAGGCTCAGGTGCTGATGCTGTTTAGGTTCATCAGCAAGGATTTTCTACCATGAAGTCTTACAGAAATGAAGCAGTCCAGTCCTTTCAGAAGGAATTATCATACATGGACATCCTGAAGAGCATAACATGCTGCTTTAATTCCCAGCTTCATAAGAATAGCTGGAATATTCTTATCCAAACTGAATTATGTAGCAAAACCACCACAGAAGCTGTTCAAGCCAGCATGTTTTATTGTGCAACTGAGATGGACTGAGAACCCAACTGGTGGCTGTCAGGGATCTGTCAGTGAGTGATAATTCAGTGCTTTTAGTCACATCCACATTCACATTACTTGGGAACCAACAGAGGGAAAAACAATACAAAAAAAGCCAGAGGGTTTTTTGCTGAATTTTGTTGAACTAAAAATTGAACTATGAAATGAGGTTGGTCAGGCAATCAGATGTATACACAGGAAATTTTTTGGCTTCAATATAAGGATAATTGAAAACTGCCAAAGTTTAACATTAGCCTGTTAGTTAGTGGTTGAGTTTTAATATTAGAGCTCTAGATGGGGAAAAATGAAAAGCTTATCTCCT
Organism: Pseudopipra pipra; assembly: GCF_036250125.1. Lineage (NCBI taxonomy): Eukaryota > Metazoa > Chordata > Aves > Passeriformes > Pipridae > Pseudopipra > Pseudopipra pipra. Next base: position 72,757,747 of record NC_087552.1, read on the forward strand.
GCTTGTGGTTGAATTGCAAGAGAAAAGAGAAAGCACCTACAGCAACACATAATTAGTTAATGCCAGAAAATAGTCCTTCTTTGTTAAAATCATCAGCTTGTGCTGCCATATGTGGCTGCCTCCTGGATATTGTTCTTTAATCACTATTAATTGTAGCTGATGGTATCAATTGCCTTTTGTATTTGTCTGTCAAATGTGAAAAGAGCTCTGTTGCAAATACTGTCTCTCCTGATCTTCATTTTCAGAAATAAGGTTGGGGAAGACTGAGAAGAGGCTCAGAGACATACCAGCCCTGTGTGAGGAAAAGTCTCAGAAACCTCCCCAAGGAGAATTGCAGGATTTATGTTCAAACTTTGTAACAATAATGGGGTTTGGTTTAATATTTTTGGAGGGATTTTTTTAATTGGATCAGAATTCTGCCTTAAGTCTTCATTAAAAAAACATCTCCCCCCCACCATGCCTAATTCTTCCCATGGAGTTGTAGATGCTGCTGATTTTGTCTTAGGGATAATAAAGCATCAGATGTGCTCATGGACAGCCTTCATTTCACATGAATCAAAATCCTGGCATGTGTTGCTGTGTGAATGGTGTTAAGTCTGCCCTAAGCAGCAACTGGGAGGGGAGCACAAGTTCCCCTATTCAGCCCCAGATATATCTGTATATGATCATCTACAATCTTGTGTTGCAAGCCTTGCCCACAGCACAAAGTCTGTTACAGGACTGTGTCTCCAAAATATATGTTATTTAGCTCAGGAGTCTATAAATGCCAAAGCCACAAAGTCCTAGCACAATCATTTTTCATTACCTTTTTTACACCTGAGGCAAGAAAACCCACCATGATTTATCATGGATCTGTAAACACTGAGCCTGACAAAGATCTCTGCTTGTATTTGTAGAGGGTTTTTTGCCTCCTAAGTTAAAATTTTAAAATTTAAGTGTTTAAAATTCAAAATGTTAAATTTGTAAAATTTGTAAAATTTTACATCAAACTGTAGATTTCCTTTAAGTCCTGCTACTGTATTAGGATGTTTGATGCCAAGTTTGGAGCAGCAATTGGCCATAACTGGAAAAATAGGAATTCAAGCACCTACCTTCCAAAAATGAGGTTTCTTCATGATGTCAGCTTAGAAATGAAGAACATAGAAATCCTTGGTTACTGTTGAAAAATCTGGTCAAGCATAACTCTGTAGTCGGGGGCTTTCTTTTCTTGGAAGTTTAAAACTTACTATAGTGTAATGTGACATTTAAAAGTCACCGTGTTCTCTCAAATTCATGTTTTTGCTTTTGGGATTGTTGGTAATATCTCTGAGGGACTCAAAGATCCCGGGGAGAAAATGGTTTGCCTGTGACCATTTCAAACCAAGATTTCAGCTGAAGCTGCCACAATGGACAAGGGAAACAAACACAGAAAGTCAAAGCAGTTTGTTCTCAGATCAGACAGAAACAGAAAGAGTAGAAAGCCGAGCTGTGCCAATACAGATCCTTATCCAACAGGCAGCACAACCTGGAAATTGAAAACCTGCTCTCATTTGTTGCAGTACTGATCCAGCAAGTGTTTTCTGCAGAACCCCTGGCTTGAAAAACAATTTTAAATAAATACTGAAGAGATGTGCTTCAAGATCTTTTAAGTGAAAATCTGAACCATGATAAATCTGGAGAGAGAAAGGAAGAAGGAAAGAAAGAAAGAATGAAGGAAAGAAAGAAAGAATGAAGGAAAGAAAGAAAGAAAAGAAAGAAAGAATGAAGGAAAGAAAGAAGGAAAAGCAGAAAGAAAGAATGAAGGAAAGAAAGAAAGAATGAAGGAAAGAAAGAAAGAAAAGAAGAAAGAAAGAATGAAGGAAAGAAAGGAAGAAGAAAGAAAGAAAAGAAGAAAGAAAGAATGAAGGAAAGAAAGGAAGAAGAAAGAAAGAAAAGAAGAAAGAAAGAATGAAGGAAAGAAAGGAAGAAGAAAGAAAGAAAAGAAGAAAGAAAGAATGAAGGAAAGAAAGGAAGAAGAAAGAAAGAAAAGAAGAAAGAAAGAATGAAGGAAAGAAAGGAAGAAGAAAGAAAGAATGGAAAAAAAGAAAGAAAGAAAGATAAACTCAGACTGTTAAGCTCATTTAGCAACCAAGAACTCAAAGATACCAGCTCTCTGTTATCAATGTGAGCTGTGCTCCAGGCAAAATTTCCTTGGCGCATTATTGACCTTTAAAATTACATCCTACTCCCAATATTGCTCCATGCTGCTGTCTTTTATTATACTTGGCTTTCTTACAGCATTTGTTTATCAGGCTGCTCTTCTGTGTTTACCTTAAGCCTTTCAGAAGCAATTACATGGAGGATGGACATAACTCAAAATAACAGGTATAGGACAAAGCAGAAGTGAGGCTAACAAAGCTCAGGATGAAGGAAAAACTGGGGAAGGGACTAGAGCTGGAAGAAGGAAAGAGTGATATAAATAATATAGAAGAATCCTTTCACTTTTCATTAGGATTTGACGGTGCTGCAGCATAAAATATGCACAAACTGACCACCCTTGATCAGGCCACACGTCAGATGCACAATCTTTGAGTAAAACAGCACTGAGAGATGATGATTCCACAAGGCCAGAAATGACCCCTTGCTAGACTTGAAGGCCCTGGAGTTAACCTAAACCATAATTTCACCAGGTGAAGTTGCTTAAATGCTCTTATTAAGTGCAAAGGGAATGGGCCCACAGATGGTACAAGTGATGCTCCTACTGCAGCCAAGCAGGGATTCCATGTGATTTCAGACACCACTGACATGTTGGGTCAGGCTTCAGTGCTTTCTGAGTGTTGCCTTGAAGAGTACAGTAGATGTAAATGGAATATAATTTCCTTCTGATGTGATTTTCTTCAAAGGGTTTTCTTTCTGGAAGTGTTCCCAGGACATAGTTATCCAAATAAAAGCTTCATTGCTCCTGCTACTGTTAACATTAGTCAACAGATTTCTCCCGAACTTCGATCAGAGAGAGAAAAATAATTCTATCTCTCTATATGAATAGTTGAGGCAATAGATCCATAAATGACAAGTGGGAGAGAGCCCTGCACTGCTTTCCAGGGTCCTTTGCACTGTCTTATGAGGTAGAAAAATAATGTAAAAAATCCCAATAAAGATAAAAGAAAAAAAAATGAAGGAAATATTGAAAGATTGAAAAAAACACAGAATCATGCAATGGTTTGGGTGGGAAGGGACCTCAAAGCTCATCTAGTTCCAACCCCCCTGCCATAGGCAGGCACACCTATCACTAGAATGGATTCCTCCAAGCTCCATCCAGACTGGCCTTGAACACCTCCAAGGATGTCAACCTGTCCTTGAATCTTCTTTGGCTTGATATGGCAACTTGCTGATTTGTCAGGTCTGACCTTGCTGTCCCAGTGCACAGGGATGACACAGACACAATGAATTTCAGCATGCTCATGTCAGGCTGATGATGGGCACATGGCAAAAGGATCTTCCTTTATTCCTTTATTCATAATTAAAATGATGAGAAATGTCAGCCCGACAGCCAAGCAAGCACTGAGCAAAGTCATCCAGGTAAAAGGACACACTCCGTGGCCACAGTGTCTTTGACTAGAAATTCAATCTTCAGTCCCTGGGAGTTTCTTGAAAGAAACTGTATTATATCCTTTGTGAGCACTGGTGAGCTCCATACAGCTTGAACAATGACAAAATCCAAGTAAAAAGTTGTAATGGAACCTAAGGGGCATCTAAACCCCACGTGTCTCCTACACATTTTCTACTTTGTGTTGTCTGCAACTCATCAATGAGTCTGCTGGAGTTTCTCTGCCATGTACAGAAAAAACTAGCCATGATTTATCAGAGAATTAGGTGCTGCTTAGTTCTATCTAACAGCCTTTTACAGAGCCATCTCTAGATTTGTGGGGATCTATTACCATGACCTATCTTCTCCATCTGTAAAGATGCATTAAATAGCTCATCTCTGTCTAACAGAAGTATTATAAACACATTATGAAGATTACAAGGTGCTTGGAGACCAAGAAAGTACAAACATTGTTAGCATATTATGCTGTAGGAGTTGCACCGAGACCCCTGAGCTCATTTTCACGTAGACCTATAGTTATTTGTCAACAACTAATGATTTTTTACCTTCACCTGCACAGATTAAATTCAAAGTTGTGGCGTGGAGTCCATTTGCAACATTTCACAGTCAGACCTGTTCAAATCCGTGGTTATTCCAGCCCTGGAATTATGTTTTCCCAATGCATGTGGTCAAACAGGGCAGATTCAGATGGAACAGGCTGCCCATCTAGGGATGGAATCACCATCCCTAGAAGGGTTCAAAAGAGGTGTAAATGTGGCACTTGGGCGGGTTAGTGGTGGCCTTGGCAGTGCTGGGGCAATGGTTGGACTCAGTGATCTTAGAGGGCTTTCCCAACATCAATTATTCTATGATTCTATGGGTAATCTACTCTGGGAGAGGGAATATTTACTTTTCGTGAACTTGTAATCAGATTTTCTCATGGATCAGCAGGGAGGCCACAGGGTATAATGGAAACATTTGCATAGACTTTAATAGGCTTTGTGTTGGATCCACAGCGTCGCGGGTATTATTACTTCTTCATCACTTACTTACAGTGTATTATTACTTCTTCATCTAATAATCCCACACAGAGATGGCCTTACACACATTGCCTTGCTTTACAAGCATAAAAACAGCTCCTTGATCAATTTTGCCCCCCGTGTTAAAAATTATTCTTTCAATTATTCGGCAAAGTTTTCTTCTCCTCACGACGACCGACATCACAAACACCATTTCCACTTATTTTCAACTGTCTGTGTAGAATTTCTGAGGAATTCAAATCCTCTTTATCACAACAAACCACCATGGAAATTATGTATGCGTTGGTGTTCATATCTTTGCGTGTTCTATTAGGAATTTAGCTCATTTTCCTCTGATATCATCATGTATTCGATGTGTGGCTCAGGACTCGGAGAACTGCATTTTTTTCCACGGTTTCATTAATCATGTCAGACCTTCAGTTAGATTTAATTGTAAGTGCCAGTCTGAAGAAATTCATTTTGTGGCCATTATCATTAGGCAGAATGGTTGGTGGTTTAATACAGTCCTGTAGAGGAAACCCACAGAGCAAAACATGAGAGCGATAATGGCTATTGCTTTCTCATTTTGAAGCAGGAATTACTCATCAGTTAATTTTTTTTTTTTTTCCTTCTTTAAGAGTATTTTCTTTTAGTTCCCCATGCAAGGGAATTACAAATTTAGGGAAGGTGTACCTGAATAATCCTTCACCCTGCAACAATTCTAACACAGCACTTTACTCTGACGCTGGAAGTGAGGACAGAATCATGCTGGCAATGTGTTTTAGGACTGTGGACAGTCTTTTGGCTTATCCACTGGCCCAAATGCTTCTGGAACAGCCAGGTGCTCAGCAGCTGCTTTGGCTGTGGTGTGAGACAGAGGGGAGCTTCACTCTGTTAGGAATATTCTCCAGTAAAACTCTTCTTTCTTCACACACAGCCCAGCTCTCGAGCATGCTGAGCTCCTATTTACTGATTTGGCTGTTTCAAGGGCGTTTAAAGTTAATGTAGATAAATAAAATGGCCCCCAATCCCAAAAACAGTTAAGACTCAGGGCAACCTCATCCAACCTGGCCTTGAACACTTCCAGGGATGGGACATCCACGACTTCACCAGAGAACCTGTTCTGGTGTGTTACTACCCTCCCAGGGAGGAATTTCTTCCTACTATCTAATCTAAATCTACTCCTTTTCAGTTTAAAACCACAACACCTCATCCTACAGCTACCAGATCTTGGTGCTAGAGAGGATCACTGAAGCCTTCAATGAATCCTTGTGATACTGTAATTTTCCAGTGTATTTTCTGTGCTGGGAAACCTCAGAAAAAGCTGCCCCATCCCTGGAAGTGTTCAAGGCCAGGTTGGATGGGGCTTGGAGTAACCTGGTCTAGTGGAAGGTGTTCCTGCCCATGGCAGGGGTTGGAATGAGATGAGATTTAAGGTCCTTTCCAACCCAAATAATTCTGTGATTCCTTCTGGATCTTAAATTGTTTTGTGAAAGTAGAATTTTCCTTGGATCACAGGATAGTTCAGCAGCAAAAAAAAAGATTTCATCTCCCTAGGAAACCCTGAAAGTTTTGGACTTCTTACTCAATGAAGGTAAGGTTGAACGAGAAGAATTCCTAACCTCCTTTCTTATTCTGCAGTGTTTCTGCACTTACAGCCTGGTGGTTTGCTAGAGTGCTCTCACAGGAGATGAAAGTTTGAGTACCTTTGAGCAGAGAATGAAATTGAACCTGGAGAAGTGCTGTAGCAATTCAATTTTGGGTTCAGGAGGGTTATTTCTGGGGTTCTGTTTACGCCCAAGTGCTTTGATCTCATATTCACACTGCAAACCCCCTAGATTGCTCTCTGGTTTCCTGCTCCAGAAGATCAGCTCTCAGGTCTGGATTCAGCACACGCTCATGGGTGTTTTGTGTCAGTGACTGAGGCCCTCAGGCAGTGTCAGAGGAAGAATGCTGACAAGTAATTTGGAGATTGATAGGGGAATTAGATGTGAAATAGGTACTGGGAGCCATGCTCTTCCCCTCCAGAGAAGTAATTCACTCACAAACACAGAAAGAGAATTGGATATCTGGAAAATTTTCAGAAAAAAAAAATCCTAAGTGTCTGTGGATTTTGGGGCTCTGTAACAGCAGAGGAGAGGGACTTTTGTTCTACGCCTCTAAATCATACAGCCCTCAAGTTAATTTTTATCCCTGTTTTGTTCTATACATATCTGTGTTACAGACTCTAAAAATTTGTGAAAGTCCCAAATGTGCACTGAGAGTGGTTTCTGAATCATAGAACTTGGTATTTCTTTATCTTTACCTTTACAAAGAACCACTTTTCACCAGAAGGAATTTCCAGGCCAACTTTCAAACTTTGACTGTGACCTTTCACATTAAAAAGGTGCAGAGAGAGTTTGTCTTTGAAATGGGAGCATAACAAATGGAGTAAGGGGCAAAAGGGCCTCAAATGTTACAACTGGGCTGCAGCTGAAAACGGAAATAAAAGGAAATGTCTTACAGAAAGTATGAGATGTCTGAAGAGAGCAGTGTCCAATATAAACAGTCTTTTCAAGTGCACTCAATTCTCATTAACGTGCTCTGGGAATTTGTTCCTCCCCTGTGATGGGTTTGAAGAAGGATTTGAAAATTTACCATTGCTTCCAGCAGGTAGACTTAATTCCCCATCTAAAGCTCATTGAAGTCAATGAAAAAAAGGTTCTCATTGAGTTTGGTGGACCTTGGCTCTGTTTCTTTGACATTTAGCTGAGGTAGCTGAAACTTGTTCCCCTCGAGCCATCCAGAGGTTCTGTTGAACTGAGCTTTCTCTCACAGTGTGAGGTATAATAGGCCATAGTTGAACACATTAATGAAAAGGAAGGTCAGAAGTCTTGCTTCCTTGTTAGCACTGTGTCATGGTTTAACTCTGCAGGCAGCCCAACCCCACAGAGCCACTGACTCACTCTCCCTGGGCAGTGGGATGGGGGAGAGAACTGGGAAGAAAATATAATTTGTGGGTTGAGATAAAGGCAGTTTAATAGGACAGAAAAGGAAGAGAAAATAATAATAATAGTAATAATAATAATAAAGTGATGTGCAATGCTGTCCCTCACCACCCAGGTACTAATGCCCAGCCAGTTCCCAAACAGAGACCTCAGCTCAGCTTTGCTCAGTTCACATACACACCCCATGATGCCATGTGGTCTGGAATATCTCTTTGGTCACTTGGGGTCAGCCTGTCCTGGCTGTGTCCCCTCCCAGCCCCTTGTTCCCCCCTGCCAGCTCACTGGCAGGGCAGTGTGAGAGGCTGAAAAGTCCTTGACTTTCTGTAAATGCTGCTTAGCAGCAGCTAAAACATCGATCTGTATTATCAAAATTATTCTCATGCTGAATCCAAAACACAGCACTGTACCAGCTACTGGGAAGAAAATTAACTCTATCCCAGCCAAAATAGGGGCATGCTGCTAAGACTCAACATTTGTTAAACATTCTAGAAGACTTTGAGGCGAAAGTTGCCAAATATTGGGGAATATATGTATGTGTGAAAGCCAAGCAATTGGAAACAATTCATCTGTTTTCCTTGTGATCAAATGAGATTAAAAAAATAGAAAAAAAAAAAAAGAAGGGAAAAAGGCAACTATTTGCTTTTGTGTTGCTGTAAACATCTGTTGTAGCAAAATAGCACACATACACAACAAGAATCAGTGCAGGAGATTAACACCTGGCCTGGAAGAGCAGCATCCAGGACTCCAAAACAGCCCTGTGTGCTGTATGGTATTCATGCCAGGGCAAGGTGTTTCAGAATGGGATTCTTAAAAATCAGCATCCTGAGCCAAAACTGATCAGATTCAGAGTGTTCTGCATGGAGAGAAAGGCAGAAGGCAACAGTTTACTTTAATTTCTCCCCCATCCCTCAGAGCACATGTTTTGTAAGGAAATCTTTCCAATTTAGGACTAATAAATGTTATGCCTTCTCTCAAAAGTAGGAACTTTCTTTGCAGAGCTTGGCAGAGAGTTATTCCAGTATTTCACTGCATAGGTTGTTTCCACTATATATTTACAAAAGAACTTGCAGGAAACAGAGCAAGTCAAGTGCTGGTCTCTTCCCACCAGCTGAATTCCAAGCCCTGTGCTCCAGGACAGCATCTATGCTGCATGGAAAAAGAACAGCTCCCCATGCATTTGGCTGAAAGTTCTTATTGTACAGACATGAACTGAGTGTAGATTACCCAGAAAAGCAGAAAAAGGGAGATTATTGTGGTGTGAAGCCATTAGGACACTCCTTAAGAAGAGGATTAGGGTTTGAGTTCAGGCTAAGGACAGAGATACCAACCTCTTCAAGGACTAGATCACAAAGTCGTAGAATTACAAAATGGTTTGGGCTAGAAGGGACATAAAAGACCATCTCGTTCCAATCCCTGCCATGGGCAGGGACACCTTCTGCTAGACCAGGTTGCTCCAAGCCCTGCCCAACCTGGCCTTGGACACTTCCAGGGATGGGGCAGCCACAGCTTCTCTGGGCAACCTGTGCCAGGGCCTCCCCACCCTCACAGTAAATGCACTATGTAAATGTAAAATGTATTAAGTAAATGCTAAACGTAGAAAATAAACATAGATGTGTTTTATAAACAAGTTTGCAATTGTATAACCTGAAAAAACAACTGCCAGAACAAGGATACCCACTTTTCACATGACACCATGAACTGTGGCTTCAGGTGGCATTGCTTTGCTCTGTCTCTCTGGTCCCCCACTTCTCTTAAAGCAAGAGCCAAAGCTTCAATCTCTCTTTCTCTCTTCTTCTTTTCACCCAGCCTGTGTGATTTGGGTTTGAGATCATGCAAGGACAGGACACTAAACCTCATTCTCCCTGGCCCTTGTCAAGAGCTCTAGACCAGCTAAAGGCAGGGGAGGCTGCACAGCATCCCCTCCATCTCCAGGTATGGCAGAAAGGAAAGTTTTCCATGCCTGTGTGCTGCATGGAGCCTCATCCAGCTCTGTGTATCCTTCCCATTCCAATTCCCTCGGGCAGCTGGGCACAACATGCATAATTCACAGGGCTGGCAGAATTTAGGGCTGAGTGAGGCCCCAGAGCTGAGCCATCCTGGGGCTGAGGCATGGATCAAGGATTCTCCTGCCAGCCTGGAGAGAGAGCTGTGATGCTCCGTGTTTGCATGCACCATTTCCCCGTCACTACTGCAACAACACTTCTCAGGAGTGCCTGTGTTTCCACAGGAGAATGATTTAAAGAAAACCAGAATAAATCAAGAGCACTGATGCAGAAATATACTGTCTTGCAATGGACCTGCAGCTTGATCTCTGCCTGCATCCCCACCCCACCCTCCTTGTAGCTATACTCAGACCTCTCTGTCAGATATTTCTCACTGAAGGTTTCTGCAGGATCTCTTTCCTAGGAGAGCTAAACCTCCTTAAATTTCTTCCAAAGTCCTCTTTCCACAACATTACGTTAAAGATTGATTTCCTGTGTGAAGTTACAGGAAGACTGTTACAACTACCTACAGAGCTTACTCTACCTTGACAGCAACTGTGCTGGTGATTTTTAACTCAAAGGATACACCTTTTAAATTTTTTATTGGCTTTTTAGTGCTTCTTCAGGGCAATGTGAGGATAAAATCAGTTTTTATCAACATTGAAATAGAAGAAGCAGTGTTAAGTTTGAAAGCCCAATTTTCAATTTAAGCCATGTAGCATCACCTTCACTTATGTAACATGCCATACACCAAACAGAGGGGCAGGAAGCACAACAGAGCTGCTGAGATGTTTTACACAAACCTGGCAAAATCTTATTATCAGCTGAACAACTCCAGAAGGTGTTATTTTCACACATCCAGGCAACTTGAGTTTCTCCCCTCTACTCTTTTTGCACAAAAAGAGCAATTACCAAGGTGTCTTTCCCCGAGCAGAAGCCACTGGGACTAAGCCTTGTAAAGAAATCCATCATCACCACGCTATAGCAAACATGCCATAACCTGTTGAGTTCATTCTGTGTTCTGACCTTTTCTTGGAGGTCTGTAGGTCCAGGCCATGGAAACCAGATAACATATATCCTGCAAGAACCAACTGGTTCCCTTTCTGGGTGGCTTATGAGTATCCTGTCAAATCAGAGGCTTAACACAGTTGGTTTAATCGGCCTCACGATTTTTTTGGGACACATAGCAATAGAAAAATATGGGAACAAAAGAAGAAATATTTGAATTATAAAGATCACAGGTGAAAAGACAAAGGACTTCAGGGGAGCAACATTTCCAAGTGTTTAGAAGGTGTGGAAGTGAGTAAGAGACTGCAGGACCATTGCTGTTTGTTACTTTACACAGTGGGAAATTGAAATTGTAGGTGTTAGAGACACAAGTAAGGAGCCACTGGAACAAAGTGCAAGACTGAAAATAAAGTACATCTTCTGTATCAAGGCATAAGGTCACAGGTATCTAATATCCAAAGAGAGGACATTTACCAATGTTTGGAGTCCATCTCCCTCCAGCATTTGCCCCTGCAATACATTCAACAACGTGGACTTGTGGAACATGTTTGGAATGTACTTGTAGCCTTTTAAGCTGTTTGTGAACTAAACACTGTTATTTATGTCCCCAGCTGTGCCAGGGAGACTTCTTTGTGTTATTTTTTATTGCAGTGGTAGGGATACAGAACACCTGCTGTACCCAATCCAATTTTAAATATGTTGAGCAGTGGGATTTCTCTCAGTTTCCTTGCGAGGCTCTTCTGCAGTCCTGCTCCTCTGGGTTCACCCCATCACTCCTAAAAATCTGCACAGGCCTTTTCATCATGAGAATGACTGTTCCCAGGGTAAATTTTGATTTTCTACTTCTGACCCAGACTAAAGAGTTTCGTCTGTGCAACAGGGAATTTTGCAGTTATTGAGTCAACATATTTTAGACCACCAGGAGCTATTTATAGGCCTTCCCCCTATTCTCTGGCAGTTTTCCTTAAAGGTTTCTTAAATCCTTCTTAGCCTGGTAGAGATTTACAACAAGTTCACAGATCTCCTAAACCTTATTTTTATTTATAAATTCAGACATCAAAACCTCACTGCCATGAGGGGAAGTGAGTTGGGGAATTCACCACAAGAATCTTACTTGGTGCGTGTTGTAAGTTCTGTTTTATTCTGGTTTGGCAATCTACCCTTCAAGGTACACTTAACAGAAGTTTGCTGGGCATAAATTGGTGACAAAGGTAGTCAATTAAGAATGCCTGAAAAATCTCTGTTTATTGACTAACAGCCCACAGTGTTGCATGTTGTTCCTTCCTTAGCAGCAAGATTCTTCATCATGATTAATTACTGTCAAATCTCCATAGTTTTGTAACAGCAAGATACAAGATATCCACTGGAAATTTGCAAATAAATTGTTTATTAGAGAAAAATAAGAAGACCATTTCAGTTATCCTACTGAAGTCACCATCACATGCAAGTTTATCTGGCTCAACTGCCTTCCTGAGATTCTACTTTTTTAAAAAAACTTTTTTTTTCCTTTTTGTCCCTTTTTTTTTCTGTCTCCCGGGACTATTTCATAGCAGATCTGTTGAAAAGGGGTCATTACCTTGCACCATCCTTTTACATCTTCATGTTCTGTCTGGAGCATGGCTTGAAATAGTATGTCAGACTTAGATGTCTGCTATTCCCAAAGCATGAAGGCAAGCTGAAAAATTTGGAAAGGAGCTGCAGGAGAAAAATCTGATAAAAAGCATACCTTAAAAAAAGTCAAGTACATTTTCAAAGCTCATGTAGACAATCTGAGTTAAGAAAGTAGCAAGCTTTTTCCTTGGATTTCACTGAAAACTACGTGTTCTGTGGTGTGGAAACAGTGACAAAGTCAAACTTTGTATCTACTGGTGAATTTTGGGAAATAATTTCCATGTTTCTATTTAATTACAGAACACATAGAACACTCAGCTTTAAACTGGAGCCTTTCAACCTGGTGGATACTTCTGTAGAGCACAGGGAGCCGGTCAACCTAACAAGCAGTTTACTACTGCCTTTTTTCTCCCTCTCAAGTAAATATGATGGATGATCCTCTTTCCACTTTTTAACCAGCTGACATCTTCACTTACCTATCTGCAAGGAGGTGCTTGAGGCCTTGTGTCATCAACCTGAGAGACACACCTGGCTTGATACAAGCCATGCTGGAGCTGGGGAACACGTGGGATCCAAGCCTTGTTCTGCTGCCAGTGATGCACAGCCCAGAGATGGTGTGGAATCAGTGGAAAAGGTAAGTTTGCAGACAATAGTAGCAGCTTCCAGGGAGAAGTCCCTGTCAGCAGGAGAATGAGTATATTTTTTGAAGGAAAAAGTCAAAGGGCCAACAGTCATCAAGCAAGGAAGATGATTATCTATGAATTTAGAACTGTTAATTCAGTGTTTCCTGCTGCTTTTCACTGAATAGGTTTTCAATGGCAGAGCAAGTCTCAGTCATGTTTACGAAGATGAAAAAAGAAGTAACACACAAGTCTCAAAAAAAAAAAGGATTTATTTAGGTCAATAGCCATCTTCTAATTAAAGGCAGACAATTTGAGGGAAGAGCAAGGCCATGATTGCAATGATGCTGCAACAGCTCAGTCACTGGGAAGGCACTGTGCATGTTTTGAGGCAATTGCTTCAGTGGGGAGGCAGCTGAACACCTGTCATTAATTGCTTTACCTTTGGTCCTAAATGGTTATGAAGCAAGAAATCCTGATGAGGGAAATCTGCTTTATCAGGCTACCTGGAAAGGCACAGCTTCTCTAAATCATTTTGCCAAAAGATAGGAGAGCAAAAAACCAAAAGATTGATTATTTAAGTACCAAAATTATTTGTGATGAAGATCAGTATCCGGTTTCCCAACACAATAAACCAGGTAGATGTTTGTAGAAGGTGAAGCATTTCCTTCTCAGTGCCACACCACCAAGAAGGTCCATGTGAACAGAAGCATCTCTGAATCCAGACTTCACAAAGGTGACCAGCAGGTTCCACATGAGAAACCAGCCTGTGCTTGTGCCTATTCCCTGCTGAACAACGTATCCAGCTGTTGAAAATTAAAAAAATCATCAGGGTTCTAATCACACGCCCTTGTGCCAGTTCAAGCTCCAAGTCACAGATGAAGAAATAATAATAGCACTCCAGGCCCACTGCAAAGGGTCTCTGCAACACTGGAAAAAGGGATTTGACAGAATTTTGGACTATCAGATTTGCACTCTCATAGCCAGCAGGTTGGGGAACTTCACTCTCATCTGGAACAAGTGCATGAGGTGGAAATTTACATTTCTTGCTGTTCTTCATGCCTACTGTTTAGGTAAAACTAGGACACCTCTGAGGGAAGGAGGTGAAGATTAGAAATGGTAAATTATTAGAGTTATAGGACCAGGGAGGAAACCAGAGCACAGAAGGAATGGAAGAGGTGAAGTGACAGAGAAGGGTGTTGAAAAGAAGACCAGAAACATGACATCAAAAAAATTTTGATGCTCTATTCTTACTTTTAATTGGCTCTTATTCATTTATTTATTATTTAATATTGCATAACAGCGGCAAACCTTTGGGGCATCATTTCTTTGCAGACAATGCAAAACATACATATGTACTACTGCATTTCTGTTCCTAAACAACGGAATTTCTGTTAGAAATTAAATATTCTGCCGCTTTTTTATGGGATCACAGTCCATTCCTGTTGGCTGCAGGGTACCTTCTTTCTCAGAAGGTGTCAACCAGCTCTAGAAAGGATGGGAGACATTTGGTTCTGTATGAATGAAAAGCCATAATGCACATCTAGGCTGGTGGCTTTGCTAAATATGAAATCCAAATTATGTCAGAACAGAGGAGATGGAGTTGTAATCACACTGATGCATGACACACAATTAACAGTGTTTGTAAATTTGCATCTATGAATAAAATTCCAGTTGAAATGGATATTCAACAGCCACTAATGAGGTTTGAAGGGCACAGCTGAGGTGTGTTCATACAATATAAATCAGTGAGGCATGTGTGCTGAACAAACATGTGAGCATGGATAACACATTTCTTAATGGAAATGTCAGAAAAATGCTGGCAGGTCAAGGGCTTTCATCATGAGCCTTCATGTGCTTTTGAAAGGACTAAATCCTGGCAGCAGGACCTGGTGTTGGATCACCTTGAGGGACAGTAAATATTGCTCTGCTCAGATGAATTATGAAAACGTGCACAGGTTTCTCATAACTCTTCCCATGCCTGATCCTCCCTGGCATTCAATCCTCAGCCATCCCTCACTGTTTATCAAATCATTTTGCCTTGAGATGGTGGGAGAGGGAGGGTATTAGAGCCTAGCTGACATTTGAATGTGCTGGAAAACACTGGTGGCTTTTTTAATTTCTCTTCCCTCTTTCTAATTTGGTGACCCTCCAATGTTTTTCCCTGCAGTATTTCACAGAGACAGGTTTGGCTTTCCTGCAGCCTCGGGCATCTCCGCACACAGGTGTTCCTAAGTAATGTTTGGAAGCACCAAGTGCAGGTATTAAAGTTTTGCCTTAGGCAAATTTGATGAATATTTGAATTGGGCAGGAAACAGGTTGTTTTAGTGAACGCAGTAATGTAAAATATCCAGAAACTGTGAACTACAAAAAAGTGCTGGAGCATTCAGGAAGACCTAAGCCTACCTACAATTTTTCTAGGGAAAAAAAAAAAAAAAAGGTTAAACATACCTTTGCCAGCTTGAAATGTGTTGCAGGGAGATTGGTAAAGCAAAGAAATGTGAGCCAAAAATGGTAATTGCAGGAAAAATAGTAAACCCCAGCTATTTATGAAAAGTAACCACTGTCACTGGCTGGTAGTTTAGCACAGGATTCACTTGTTAGCAGCTCCTGCCCAGGCACATGGTGATAAATTGGAGGTAAAGGATAAATTGGAGGTAAAGGTAAAGAGAAAAATGATTAGTAGGAAGGAGGAACTGACTCCTGAGAGAACAGCAGAACTAATAAGGTAGAGCTTGGCTAAAGGAGAGCTCAGGAAAGGGGCATAAATCTACTTGTCTGTAAGCTGAATACCAAAGGCAGGATTGTTTAAGTAGGATCAGAGCAAAATTAGGTGGTTTGGGAGGGGGAATGGGGAAAATAATTCACTAGAAAATGCATGGTGAGATGGAAATGAAGATTCTCACCAGTTTTGGCTGACTCTGATCTGTATCAGATCCCTTGCTCCAAAACACTACATTTGAAATTTCTAAATGCCATATTTTGACTTTATCACATTTCAAATAATGTTTTTAGGCTCCATACACTCACTTCATTGCTTACAACAATTAGAAAAAGGAAATAGACTGAAACATTTTGGTTTAAATTAAAAGAACTATTCTGTTTGACCTGAAAAATGTTAGGGAGGGGAGCTGTTTTTAGGGTGAGAAAAGCCAAATGTTTTCAATCAACTTTGAATAATTCCCCTTCTCCACAGTTTGGCAACAAATTAAAAAAAAAAAAAAAATCAATTATTCACAGAGCTCTACTCCTGGGGGCACAATTAAGAATAATTGGAGGAAATTAAGCAAGGGAGAATTTAGGCTTCAACAGTAGAATGAGCTTTTCTCCTGGTGAGAAACACAGGCTTGATTCTGCAAGTCACTGAGTGTTGATTGTGAGAGGCTCAGTCTTGTTACAGAATCCCTTGGGAGATGCCAGCAGGTTGGGGCACTATTAAACATCCTGAGAGCACAGTACAAAATCACACTGGTCATAAGTGTTTGGAAACACTCTTCAGGCCATCAGACATTAGGGTTATGTTGTCCAAAAATGGAGATGACAACTCAAAAAATCTCACTTTCTCTCTTGTAATACTGTGCAGGGTAGCAGCTTAACACTATCTATGCAGTTTCCTTCCCTCCCTCCCTTCCTTCCTTCCTTTCTTTCTCTCTCCCTCTCTTTAACCTCTCTCTTCTCTTTCACCCTACCCCTTATACAAAATCCACTACTAGAAGACAAGGGACTAACCTATAAAAATTTTCACGCCATATGTGTAATTTACTGATAAAACTTTCTAACTTCTTGTGGACCCTCTGACTTTTGTTCCTTTTGGATCACAGGCATCTCTGGGTCTTGGCTACTCCCTTCCCCTCAGGGGTGGGATGCTCCAGCAGGGTGTATTGGTATTTTGTGCTGCTCTATTTTTGGTTGAAAGTTGTGTAGTATTAAGAGGAGCATTTTAGGAAAGTCTGCTACGTTTCTCAGTACATTTTCCAGCCAAAATAGTAATCTTAGAGAATGAAATCGAGTTTCTTTGACAAGGCCCATTTTCTGGAAACAGTTTTGATTGGCATTAATTATTTTTCCAGTCTTTACCAAGTGAATCCCTTATAAGGTTTTCCCTTATTTTGCGTGGGAGTGATAGATGTCAGGTCTCCAAATTCTTCCACTCCTTACACAATATTATCTCATCTACAGTCCTTCCATCTTTTGGAATTTCAGTGCAGTGAAATGATTTATTAACATTCACAGCAATACATCAACCATCTCCTCTGCCAGCTCTGTCAGAGTCTTCTCAAAGTTGTCTGAATGGCTGATCATGAAAATCGGGGGGGGGGGGTGGTGTTAGTAGGTTTGACTTTTTATTCCTTCATTTACTAAACCACTTACAAACTATCATCATGACTAAAAATATGTGATAACCTTTTGTCATTTTCCAGGATGGAAGTGTTTTTAGGGAGCATTTTTGATATGCTGTGATACCATTCATAGTGGTTACCCCTGTCTCTAGCAAAGGTTTCTACTGCTGATGAGAATTCTTTTGCTCTTCATATATTTTAAATTTTCTATAATACTGCTTATGGTGGTTTTTTCCCCTCACATCATCAGCTTCTCTTGTCAGTTATCTTAAATCTCATAATTTCTTGGTGGCAGAGGTTGCCATTTATTTTCATTTCTTATAGTTTTAAGTTTTTCTCATTTTTGTTTTGGCTTGGGTTTTTTTGTTCAATTTCTGGTTTTCTTTCTCTTACTGAGATGACAGTGTTCAGTTTACTCTTATTTGAACTTGACTTGGTGGATTTTTTTGGACTTTGAATCTATATGCTAAAAGAAAATCTGATTTTTCCATTCCTATTTTTATTCCTGCCTTCCTTGGCTTATCATTCTCCTCAGCATTGGGAAATCACCCTGTTGAATGACTAAGTGAAAATATTGCTGCTTAGGTCTGCCCTCTATTTATCCTGCATATAATCAGGTTGTGACCACTGGTGCCTTAGCAACCATCATTTTCTAGTCCAGTGATTAATTCATTTTTAGTCATCATACTCAGGTCCCAAACAGAATTATCTTGCATTCTGGGTGCTACATTTGCTTTGAAAATTCAGGCTAATCTGTTGGAAGCAGCCTGGATGATATTAAATTAACAGCAAAGGCACAGGCACTAAGAAGGAAACTCAGCATATGGTTAAATCAGCACTTCATGGAGAAAAATAAAAATGGGGATGACAGGGGAGTTTTGAAGCTCTCAGAGAGTGTGCTTACAATGGAGGCCAAGCAACCCAGCAGAAATACAGCAAAAAGAAATCAAGTCATCTCGACTGGTCCACACATCAGTTCAGGAAGGTCCAGGGAAATACTTTAGCAAGTGAGATGTGTTTAATAAAGATGGTCCCAAAGCATCTGGAAAGCCTTTTCATTTGAACAAGCTATCGGGGAATGAAAGTGTATTTATATGGTCTGCCTCTAAAGTATTTCCAAAGAGCAAATGTTTGAGAGTCCATTTTAAAATAAAATCCATCTGTTTCTCCAACAGTTTTAAAAAACTGTTTACTTTGTCTAAAATTAACTTGTCTGACACGTTGTCATGCTTGGTTACCACAGCAACAGTGGCAACAGCTATGCCACGGGATATTCATTTTATCTGAATTTTTACCACCTAACTTTTTGCTTATATGTGTGTGTATGTGTGTGTATGTAGCTCAGAGTTCTGCACCCAGCTCCCAACCAGCTGAAAATACCCTTTTTTAGCCAACAAGCCTCCATCAAATTCCCCAAACCCATATTTCAATCCCGAGATTTATTTTTTTTATCTCGATGCCACCAGCAGTTTTCTCCGGTCTCTACAAGCAAAATGTGTCAGAGTCTTCCCTGCTCGACCCCCCAGTTTCATTCAGATTCACTCCTCAGTCCTGGCAACCCCCACAGCTCTTTGAACAAGAGCATAGGCTGGAAAAGCATTTGTGTGTCAGCAACACAAACTGGAAATAAGGACATTTTTCAACCAGTGTTTTCCCAACACATTCGCCTCCTTTTCCCATTGGAAAATTTCAAAATGGAACTGGTTCTGCTGAGGTCCAGTTTGTAACAGGACCTTCATCATTATAACAGTGCAGTGAAACCGTGGATTTCAGCAATCTGCCTTAAAAAATATGTGTGAGACCTTTCCTTGTCCTCTTTCCCCCCCGTAATTTCTCCGTCTGCCATCCAGGTCCACAGCAAAGCAAACACAGAATAATCATCTCCTGGTCATTTTACAGAGCTGGAGGTTGCAATGCAGGCAAAGCAGGAAAAAAAAATCTGTTATCATTTGTAAAGCTGGTAAAGGGAAGCTTAAAATTTCATTTAACATGACAGAGAAGTAAAAGGTGTGTCCAGCTTTGGTCTTTCAAAGCTGTCAGTCTGTTGGATGGCCCTAGAAAGCCTCAAGCAAGAACCCGAGTTAAAAAGAAAAATCAATAAGAAGAAATTATGCCAACAGTTTCAGAATCAATAATTATCTAAAGGATCTCTTCCTTGCCCAGGAAAAGTGCAAACCAAAGGAAGAGAGTGACTTGGGCAACCTGCCCACCACAGAAGTGAGGAGAAGTGGGAAAGCTCTTTAGATCCCACAAAACATCATCCATCACAACTCGGAAAGCCTGTCAGTTAAGTGGCAGGCAAAGTGGTTGTGAATTTAATATCTCATGCATAAATTACAGAGTGATGTTAAATAAATGCTTTTATGCCTCGAATATTCTAATGGATGTTCCTTCCTAGGTCATGCATGATTTTGTGACTTGAATCAATTTTAACAAGGACCATAAAGTTAATGGAAGTTATTGAAATGAGAAAAAAATAAAAGGTATTGATTTTGCTGCACTTGCTGATCAAACCTCTTCCTGCAGCAAAATTGCTGAGAAACCCCATCCACACAACTGGTTTTTCCTGTTTTCCAGTCCTTTGTGCTCTATGAATGATGTCCAAGAGGAAGATTGGCATTAGGTACCAACTGGGACGTCACCAAAATGTGGGACAAGTGTAAAATTGAATAAATCATGTTCTTACAGTGAACAAACACAAGAGGGTGGTATAAGCATGTCCAGAAATCCTTTAGCTGTCATGGAAACATCTGAGGCTCAGGAACTGCAGCTCTAATGTGCATCCATTGATTTGCATCTGTTATTTGGAGGGCACCTACGTCAGAGGCACTGCTGGGTTATTCATCAGCATTCCAGGTAGAAGATGAGACACTGTGAATCTGGATTCATGGACTACATGCTAAGTAGTCTCCTTCAGTAAAGAAAGGATGATGGTCTGTCTGAGTGGGGACCAGAGAGAGCAGACCAAACAGCATGGTAATGAATGAAAAGGAAAATAATCACAGACAAGGTGTTACAGAAGGGATGGATCACTTGTAGAAGCTCATTATCTTCCTTAAGGTGAGGGCTGCCCACTTCCAGTGACAGGCTGGTTAGCAAGGATGCTCCCTAGGATGCTCACCTGTCCCTAAAGGATCCATGCTTCTTGCTCCATAATATCCAATTAGTCCCCTACTGACATCAGACTGGAGCAAGACCAGGAGTGCGAGTGTCCCAGGTTACAGGTACATCCCTCAAGTGTCTGTCCTCTTCTCCCAAAACCAGGAAGAACTTGCTTCTTAACATCTGCTTTGTCCCAGCTGTGCTGAGAGCCTGGGAGCCAGATTTGGAAATGTTGTCCTATTTCCCTTGAAATATAGTATTGTCCTTTGAAATCCCAGTTTATGGCCACAAGACTTTCCCTGCAGTGTAGTGGTGGGTGCCTTATGCCAGCAAGATAATTCTTGGATGTCCCAGGGGCTGTCATGTTGCCACAGGAGACAGAAACAACACTGAGTCACCACAAATTGTGTTGAATTTTTATATAACAGACAAGCCGGAGGTTTGGTGCTGGCATTAAATTTTGTAGCCAGTGCTGGTTTTGTAAAAAAAACCTAAATTATGCTTTATCCATGTTGAAGAAAGGGTGGATGTCATCTGGCAGAAGGGAACCCAGTCCCACTCACCTGTCCTGTGCAGCCTGAGATCCCTCCCATCAGCCTTTCCTGCACACCAGATCAGATGAATGTTTAAAAATGCAGTTGTAATTTTCTACTTGAGAACTTTTTCCAGCTGGGTGCCTGGCTCAGAAGTTTTCTCTTCTTGACTTGAGCAGTACAAGAAGTGCAAATCGATTTTATCAGGATTTAATTAAATTTGTGCTGTGACCTGCAGTGCAGTGTAACTCACACAAGTGAAATCTCTGCAGCGGGGCTGAGCACGGGAACGAGGGTTTGTTATTGGGACCTTCTTACAATCAACAGGGCACAGCATGTCCTCCTAATTTATCCAGCACGGTCCTGGGCAAATGAAATTACTTCTCTAGCTGCAGCCTGTCCACTTCAGTCTGAGCATATGAGGGAGATTAAATAACATATTCAGAACCCCGGATCATCTCCATCAGCCTCAGACCTCAGACTGGGATTCCCAAGGGAAGTTCTTCAGTGGCAGGACAAATAACAACACTCTCCATGGCAACACCTCCCTCCCTCATGTAAAACTCAGTGAGAAATCAATGGAGGGTTGGTAAATCAACTGATCTGAGTCCTCTGGAACTGAGATTTTGATTTCGCAATGCAAGCCATTGAGTCCCAACAGTAATTAGTTTAATTACCACCACTGTAACGTTAAGCAGATACTTTAAGTGTCAAAATAGGGTACTTTTCTTTTTAATTGGGCTGTATATCATGGCTGCACACAGACATGATAGGCATTCAGTACAATTGACCTTAATGTGAAAGCTGCAATAAATCTGATTTCACATTCCCAACTCACTGAATCCCTGTTCTTACCCTTTGTTTTTCACTTACTTTTCAGAACTCAGTCCAATTGTCTATGCTTTCTTTGGGAGGAAGCTTCATTTCCAGAGGAGAAAAAAAATAGTTTCTAATCACTGGAGTGCAGAGGATATTTCCAATCACCTGAGCCACTGGAGACATTTGAAATGTGCAGAGCACTGATGTTTTAGGTGTAGATATATGGAACTGTCACTAAGTACTGGAAGTGTGAGTGTGTTCACTCTTTACAACCCTGACAAGAGGTTGGAGCCAGGTAAGGGTTGCTCTCTTCTCCCAGGCACAATGGCTGGGACAAGACTGTGGATACAGACATTTATGGGAAATAGATGTCAGCACATATTTTTTTGTAAAGAACTCTCATTTTTTTTCTAAAAATCAACCTATAACTATATTGCAGATTCAGGTAATTATCTGGCCAAGCATTCATGAGGTGACTGGAGATGGATGGGCTCCTGCTGACCTGGAGATGGTCGTTTCATCCTAAAGCTGTTTGCATGGAGCACCTTTGGATACATTTACTCCTTTCTGGCAGCTATAGAGGGAACCCATATTGCATTAATGTCAAAGTAATTTATATTACTACTATCAACCAAAGAAAGAAACATAAGAATGAGAAACACTACAAATGAGCAATAATGCATTGCTTGACTCAGTTCAATGATTTATAAATACTCATTAATACTTCAAAAAAACCAGTGCACGCTTTGTCTCACGTGGATCACCGATCGTTTGCACTTTCCAAATTATCACAAAGCCTTTGGAATTTCCACAGCATTCAAAGGGCAAAATTGGATGATATTAGAAAGTTGCAAGATGTTTTCCAGCAGAGCTTTTACTCTTAGTCCCTAGTAACCAAAGAGAATCTGATTTGGAAGGATGTCTATAGATTGCAAACTGGGAAGCTGGTTTACACGGTACCTAAAGCCAACATTTCCAAATTGTAATGCTGTATTATCTGCTTCACTGTGGATTTCACTGACCAATTTCAGGCATTTCACTTTGAAAGCATTAGCTGAAATCTAGAAAGCCCAGTCCCAAGCATGGTTAATGAAGACTAAAAAATTCCACTGGATAATTCACAAATATTTTATGTACTGAATAAGGACACACAATTTCTGCAGCTCAAAGTTAAAAAAAAAAAAAGTTTAAAAAGTCTTGCCTGAGAAGTCAATAAAAACACTCAGTATTCACTCACAATCATTTAATGTAATAGATTATTTAATCAAAAGAAACCATCCCATAATTCTGTACATAAAGGCATTGAAAATTAAAATTATGCTGGGACACAAAACCTTATCTTGATGCTGGGACATTTTTAATCTATTTTCAGCTTCTCCCTAAATATTGGCTGATATTTAATGCCTTTGTGTTTTAGCATCTCTGGCCATCAAATTGAAACAATATTGTTTCTGACTTACCCACTGGAAATTTTATTTATCAATGTGTCTAAAGGATTTAGGGATCTCCATACAAAGAAACCAAGATAATATCACACTGTCATGGTGGAATAGACAGTGCTCATTCCTACCTCCTTGCACCAAGAACAGTTGTAGCTTTCTTGGAAGAAAGAAATAATTTTTAATGTATTGTCTTGGTCTGAGCACAGATTCCTGACATTGCTTGGTTTGGCTTATGATCACAGAATCATGGAATCACAGAATGGTTTGGGTTGGAAGGGACATAAAAGACCATCTTTTTCCAATCCCTGCCATGGGCAGGGACACCTTCCACTAGCCCAGCTTGCTCCAAGCCCTGTCCAACCTGGCCTTGGACACTTCCAGGGATCCAGGGGCAGCCACAGCTTCTCTGGGCAACCTGTGCCAGGGCCTCCCCACCCTCACAGGGAAGAATTTCTTCCTAATATCCAACCTAACCCTGCCCTCTGCCAGTGATCATAGGCCCAAAGCAGAAGATAAAATGTGTATGGCTCCTTAAACAGCCACGTATTAGTCCATATTAACCCATATTCCACTGGTATCCACTTGTGCTTTACAAAATGGTTGCTGTATTCCCTATAATTCCTGACAATACACATTTCCCACTTGTTGAGAATTGCTGGTGTTACTGGTGTTTGCTTGAGAAAGGCACTCAGGCATTTTGTCAACTTTTTGTGACAATTTTGGATCCAAAATCTGCTGAACTCTGCATCTCTTACCTATGAGATTGATTTAATATCATTCAGTCCCTCCATTATCAAGGCCATTTCACTTCCAGGGAGTTCCTGCTTTCCATACCGTGCACACGTTGAACTGAAGCATTTTTTTTTTTTTTTTACTTCAGAGGAGACGTGCAAGTGCTGCCCTTCATTTCCCTGATGACTTTGGGTGATGGAGCTCCATTACAAGCTGCTCTTTCATTCATTAAGACAAGAGCTGAGCAGTATTGGCTACAACAGTTTTAATGTATTAATACTCTTTATGTATTAACACTCTTGATGTAATAATCTGCTGGGAAAGTGGTGTGGACAGAGGATAGAGTGAATTAACAAAGCAAACTCTTTCTTGTCTTGTTCCCATACAATTTAAGCAGTGTTTT
Organism: Pseudopipra pipra; assembly: GCF_036250125.1. Classification (NCBI taxonomy): domain Eukaryota; kingdom Metazoa; phylum Chordata; class Aves; order Passeriformes; family Pipridae; genus Pseudopipra; species Pseudopipra pipra. The sequence continues at coordinate 72,781,889 of NC_087552.1, forward strand.
GTATGATGATGCTTTCCTCTGTCCTGCCCTGCTCTTCAAAAGCTGCCTAAAACCTGTTTCTCCTGGAAGTGGGAAGCAAGTCACTACACACACCACAGCTCATCAAGTCCACCTCAGCTCCACTCACCAAAATTGGGGAAAGGGGGATCAGGAAACAAAAGCAATACTTGCCTCATCAAGTGACTTTCATCCCTCTTTGGAAAGCCTGTACCAGTATCAACCTCACTGCCTAGGGGATTGTTGGTGGATGCATGAGATAATAATTGGAAAGGTAAATATAGGGAATTTCTCTGCCAGGATACAATTTCCTTACTCCCTCTTAGCTTGAGAACAGTGGATATAGAAATACCCAAGGAGGCTTCATATAAACTAAATCAGTTTATTGCACTACCCTTGGTGTGAAAAGCTCTCTGAGATTCCCCAGGCAAAGGAGATGAGAGAAACAGCCTTCCCAGCATGGCAGTGCTCTCCTCAGCCTCACATCTCCGTCCTGGTTATTGCATGGCATGGATACACCCAGATGTACTCTGAGATAACGGCTTCAATTCAATCCAAAGGTGCCAAACCCAGCACAGGGACCCAATTTCAAGCCATTTTTTCCCCCTCCCTCCACATATGTTGCTTTTAACATTATGGTAGGTTAGCACAAGAAAGGATTTTTTTTTTTCTGAGCAAGGCACGTGAAATAAGTGGACTGGCACTGGGAATTCGGATCAATAAGCAGCTCTATTGAGAACAATGGATAGGGAAAAGAAATTGGTCTCTGGCTCTGTTGCAGATCAAGGGGGTGAGACATTGATTTTTGCTCTCAGCACAGTATTGACCTAAGAGGGAATTGCATTAGGTGACAGAGTGCAGTGGGTCGGATCTCTCTTTGGATGACAAGCAATTTCCAGCAGGCTATGGAATATGGATGGGAAAGTGGGTAATGACTCCCCAAAAAAAAATAAAAATATCAGCAGTGGAAACATGTCTGGCTACTTCTCCAGAGCATCGCTCATCCATCTGAGCAACAACACTTTCCAGAACTAATCCTGCAATTACATGAATGTTTGCTTAACTAAACACAAAGTGCCTTTGGAGTGGAGCAGAGGATTCCTGGGCTTAGACTTTCAGCGAGAAGAGAAAGTGAATCAACTTGGCCAAGTGATGGATACATTCAGCAAACAATGGGCTCCTGCCATCAGCCTCGGGGGCACCAGCTCTGCTGGGCTGAGCCTTCGGGCTGCATCATTAAGATAAAATAAACTCAGCTGTGGCTCCTTACATCCACTGTCTTCCCTAATGTTGAAATACTAAGGGGAGCAGATAAACTGCTAAGAAGATGCTGCCTCTTTGAAGCCTTTCTGATGCCATGAGGCCCTGAAAGAACTGCAGGAGAAAAGAGCTGTAGATGGGAGAAAAGAAATAGGTAATTCAACTCATGAGGAGACAGATCACAGAGAAGACATTTACACATGGTGGCAGAAATAAGCCACTCGTTTTTTCATGGCAATAGCTATTGTATTTTTAATAGTTTCTCTGAAAATAGGCTTACCATTTGTTTGTTTGTTTGTTTGTTTACAACAAAGAAATAATCCTTCTTATTTTTATTTTTTTTCTTTTTCCTACAAAAGCAAGCTTTGGCACAATTTTGAAACACCGATCTGATTCCTCCCCAAGGTTCTTGGTGTGTTACATTCATTTTTCCGTTGAAAAACAAGGGGGGAATCTACCCAAAATTGATAGATTTGCATTTCAAAAAATGCCCTTCAAAATGTCACCGTGAAAACAGGTGCAAACACCTGTTGTATGAAAATGGGAGAAAAAATATTAAAAGGTCATCAGATCCTTTTTGTTTGTGGAAGTCTCACAGGAAGATAAAGAACTTTGTGCATTAAATACATGGACAGCCACCTTCAAAATAGGAGCCAAATCTTTTCTCTTGGGTAGGGCACCTTAGACAGAACTTTAACACCACACAGAATCATAGAATCTTGGAATCATTAAGGTTGGAAAAGTCCTCGAAGATCCTCAAGTCCAAGAGTCAGCCCAGCACCACCACGAAATATCTCCTTGGTTTCTTCCTAGGTGCAAATTTTTTGCTTCATTGTGTTCAGGTTCAAGCAGAAAGGTTTCACTTTGTACACCTTTCATCTGCTCTTTAAGGCATCTCCTGAGTATGTCAGATCTCAAGTTAAGGCAGAGACTGTTTCTTGCCTGAGAAAATATCATTTAGGGACTCTCCACCTTTAACATGGGACATTTGCCCTCCATTATTGAGCACATCAGTGCTTGCTGAGAGGTCTTTTCCTGGGGTTTTGACTTTTTTTTTTGGATTCTACTACCAATATCTCCTATCATGGGCAGAGGGGCAAAGTATGATTTATGAGGGCTCATCCATCTTGAGGGTGTATAATCTGTCACTGCTCCTTAGCAGAGCTGATCTTTAAATCCCCTCTCAAATAATTTTTACAGCCAGACAAGGTTAATAATTTCTAATCAAGCAAGATTACTATATGAAAAGGGATGTTGAGATTTTATAAGCCACTCACTCTGTATTAGCATATCAGAAATACTCATAATTGGATCAATGCAGAAACAGACTGTAGAATTTTTTCAGAGTTGTATGAAAAAATCAGGAAGATCCTCATGTGGTCGTTGCTCAAGGTCAGTCTGTATAAAATTCTGATTAACTAGAAATTGGGAACTTTTAGTACTATAAGTCTGCCTTATGGTCCTTATTCCAGCTACCTTTGGTGAGAACGAGAGAAGGGAAGAGATTTCTCTTTCATTAACAGTTCCTGCTGCATTACTGGACCTAAAGCAAGTTTGGAAAGTCAGTTTTCCTACAAAGAACACCTCAGTCTAATATATATTAGATATGTTAGGGTTAAGTTCTATCCATCCTGCGAAGCTGAGATACAGTTTTTATAACAATACTCTCTCCTTTTTTACCTCTCTAGCTGCAAGTTATAACCCATGCAAAGATTTACAGACTTATTTCTTCAGTTATATGGAGGGGGAGTTTCTAATTTTGAGTTATGAAACATAAAACTCCCTGTACACTAATAAAGAACCCAGTCTGGTGGGTTTTCACACGTGAGAAACAGCAAGAAACCATCTTTCTTTCTGACAATTATTTATTGCTGTCTGATTATATTTGACATAATGTCTGAATTAATCACTGTTGTAGAGTCTCAAAGACCTTGAGAAAATGGCCAAAATTTGTGGTTTTTTTGGTTGTGAATGAGAGCCCAGCATTCCTTTGCCACAGAGCTTGGATCACACCATTTCATTCCCTCCCTAAGCTTGCTAAGAGAACTAAATCCAGGAATCTCCAACACGTTCTTCACTGAGCTCCACAAAACTACTCTTATTTTCTTTTTTTTTTAGACCAATAAACAGAAGATGTGACACATCTGAAAACTTTGACACAAAGAGGCTGTTAGAAAAGACAGCTAAAATGCCACTTGTCTCTAAGTAGGCCTGATGGGGGAAAAAAAAAGAGTATTTTCAGATGGTGTGTACATATGGAAGCCTCACCATCATCACCATTAGTGTGGATGTTTCCCAGAATTGCTCCTGCAGCAGTTAAAGACTATTACATAAGCTGAAGGAGTGATAATTTGGGATAAGAACACTGCTGATCCAAAAAATGACAACCTCATATCATCTATGGAAACTAAGGAAACTTAGTCAAAATTCTGGAGTTTTAAGCTCACTTTATTATAGAGATGCAGCCACAAGAGCCTGCTTTTGTTTTCTAGTGACTTAGACTCTGATGGTTCTCAAATTTCAGCCAAACTAAGTAATTTTCTAGGTTAAACTTAATGCACAAAGTCTGTTCTGCAGCCAAGATTTTATGTGCTGTTTTCTTTTTCATTCCCCACCTGCAAAAATGTGTCAGGTGAGCTTGGCCTCAAGTTTAATTGCCAGTTTAAAGGACACAACATGCACATTGCTTTTTATTGAAGTTTAGTTTAAAGTACTTGGGTTTAAAATTCCCATGGAAATCTGAGACATGAATCATAAAATGTCATGAAACACCTTTTATACCCAAGTGCCAGTTACTGTCTAATTATTTAACATGGTTGTCTCTTCCCAAAGGGGTTATGCAAGGAAAAGATACCCATGTAGACAGAAAAGGTTCTTCAACAGACAAACAGCATTTCATTTAAATGTGACTGTTGCAATTAATCCAGGTATTAATTAATCTAGTGGTTGTCATCCCTACCTACAGCACGGGGTTGAAACTAATTGATTTTTAAGGTCCCTTCCAACCCAAATCATTCTGTGATTCTGTGATTAATGTGGTAGCTTCCTAACTTTTCCTTCACTAAGGTTCTTACTACAAATTTTAAGTCATCTTGGTAATTGTGGAGTTCTGTTTCCCAAAATATGAATAGTTTTGTTGACAAAGGTGTCTTTATAATTTTTATGGTGCTTGCTAATATTTTCCTTGCTAAATTCTTACAACTCTGTAATTCCTTCCAGGTCTTTATATAAATCAGTTTTCATTAAATCCTTATGTCTTACCAGAAGATTATTCTGATTTTTAGTTCATTATTTCCACCTCTTCCGTCTCAGCAACATCAGAAATCTGAAACACCATTTGATACAGGAATCAATTCATTATCTTAAGCTGCCTCATGTATTTTCTCAGTTTTAAAGAAGCCCTCATGCCTCTCTTCTCAGTCTTTTGTTACCCAAACAAATCTCAAGACGGAGGCTCTCAACACTTTCAAGTAGATGGCTGGGACATGTACAGAGAACACATGGGGGAAGTAATGAGGTCTGGGAGCTCTACATATTTTATCACATTTAACTTCACTCCTAAGGCTGAATTTTCACAGATTCATCTGGGTCCTATTTTGAGTTCCAGGATTAGGCCAATACAGTCTTTCAGCACGTCCTTCAGATCAGCCCTCACACAAAAGCCCCCTTTCTCATTTCTCCAGCTGAAGCTCAACGGGAACAAGATACACCTTTAAAGAGAAGAAAAACATTTCCGAATCCCGGGAGCCTGTTTTGAGTTGGTTCATCTGTGATTTCTCAGTGACAAAGTGCTCCCCAAAGTTTAGGTGCTTCTCTGATGAGTTCTGCACGAGCACCTTGTGCTGCCAATTTAGTGCAATTGTCTCTGCTCTCAAGGACTGGTACAGCTGCATGTTTTCATCCCAATGATGAAGTGTAACACACCAAAGTCAAGGTTTGTTTCTTTCATTGATTTAGGTGGACCTTGAATCAGGTCTTGATGGTTCCTGAACAAATTGGGAAACTTAATGAAAGCAGCCTTGTGCAAAGAAATTTGGGTAGAGGAAGAAGCAGAGGGAAGAGAGAGAGAGAGAGAAGGAAAACAATCCCTTTTTTTAGCGGGGTTAAAAGATGAACTTTTGAAAACTTCCTGACTTTGAGTTTTTGTCAGAATCCTTTCCGGTATGTACCTGAATATGTGGCAGCTGAAAAATGCTACTGCTTGACCCCATCGAGACCTCTGCAGAGTTCATCATGTTTGAGAAACTCTTCTTCGAAATGTCCTCAGTAACAAGCCTAATAGTATTTGGAAATAATTGGGCTCCATGTTACCTTTTACTTTTTCCTAAAAGCCCTTGTAGTTTTTTTCCTTACTTCATTTCCTATCTGTGTTCATTTTTTGCTGCCCTGAATCACAATAGAAATGCTTTTTTTTTAATCCTACATGCATATGAAATGCTCTGATCACAAGAAACTGGTCTGTGGAAGAGTCATTGGAATAACCATCTGAGAGACACCTCCAATGTTATCCTGCTCTTAGGCTCACAAAATGGTTTGGGTTAGAAGGGGCATTAAAGATCATCTTGTCCCATCCCCCTGCCATGGGCAGGGACACCTTCCACTAGCCCAGGTTGCTCCAAGCCCTGTCCAACCTGGCCTTGGACACTTCCAGGGATGGGGCAGCCACAGCTTCTCTGGGCAACCTGTGCCAGGGCCTCACCACCCCCACAGGGAAGAATTTCTTATCTTAAGTTCTACCTTGTTTCTTGACTGAGTCAATGATATCATGAGTTTTGTTTTTCATGTATAAAAATGTTACTTCCCACTAGGAAAAGCTTGAGAAGAAAGGTCTGGAGAAAAAATGCTTGATGCAATGCTGAATATTGGCATTCCCCAGAGTGTTCTCCCTAAAAGTCAAGACAAAGGTGGATAAAGAGTCACAGCTGATGGGAGAACCCCCCAAAAATGTGGAGGATAAGTTCTGTAGTTGCCTTCCACCCACAATATCTCATTGCCCACGTACCCATTCCCCATCAGTAGCACCAACATCCAGACAGGCTTTCCAATGCACTGGAACATCCAAAGCCAATAGATCCATGCTCCCCGTTATGCATCTGTTTGCTTTGCTTTCAGCTAGAACCATCCCTGTGAAATAATAACTCACGGCTTAACTCTGATGTCTTGAGAGCAAAAAGCCTTCACAGAGCTGAATGGGATTGGAGCTGACATTATTTCTTCTCTGCAACAATGGATGCCTGTTGTAAATTCTCAGGACACCAGCCTGACAAACCAGTCTTTCATCTTGTTTTTCCTGGAGTTGCCCCAGCAGTGTTTTTGCAACTGTTAGAGGGAATTGTTTTCTCTTATCATTTTCAGCACAAACGACAGGCTGGTCTTTTTCCACACCATTAATGTCACTGGTGCCCCTGGCAGCGTGTGCTGTGCAAAATGAACCTCCCGTCAGCCTGGAGTCGGAGGACGTATGTTTTCCTCACATTTTAGCCAACACGAGGGGGGCTGGGTTGTATCCAAACCCATTCATAATACCCTGTGGTTGTATCCAAACCCATTCATAATGCCCTGTGGTTGTATCCAAACCCATTCATAATGCCCTGTGCTCTTTCTCACAACGTGCCCCGGCGTCACAGTTCTGTTTCCAAGCTCAGCCATCCCAGCTCTCCATCCCCAGCACATCCTGCATCTCACACGGACAGGGGGATTCCACAGCCAGCTGGGAAAATGACACATCAGCTCAAAATACCCCAGTTTTTCCACTTTGTATGTGCCATGTATAGCTGCGAAGGGTTTTTTAATATTGCAGTTGGATCTACAACGAGTAGGTGAATTGGGGGTTTCTTAGGCTTGGTAGCAACGCTGAAAATTAATTCAGTCCTCTTAGAGTGATGTAGAGCCTTCATTCTTAGAATCAAAGTCCTAATTCTCATTTTTAACTGTGCAACGATGTTTAGAGCAAAGCACAAGGTCATTTTGAATTGGAAAATTGACACAGTTTCCGTTTAAGTAAATTGAAATTAATTTTGAAATCTTTTAAAGCTTTCTTATTTCAGTGTTGTTTCTTTATTTCAAACAGTGGCCAAAAAAAAAAAAAGTTATTTTCACAGAATCACAGGATGGTTTGGGTTGAAAGAGACCTTAAAGACCATCTAGTTCCAACCCCTTCCCATGGGCAGGGACACTTTCCACTAGACCAGGCTCTTACCTTAGTGGAAAAAAAAGGTTATTACCTTTTCATTTATCAAATCTTTTGATGAAAAGGGAGTAATTTTGGTCAATGATTCTGTACAGTGAAGATTGTACTCTTAATTAAAATCGGTTGTCTTCATAACATCCATTTTTTTGCTCTTTTTTAAGGATCCTGTTATGCTAAGTTCTGAAAACTCATAAAGCATGCTAACATCCCTATTCTGGAACATCAGTGTTTAAGTAGGGAGAGTAATGCTCCCAGTCTTTTACTATCAGGGTGCTGAAGTGGAGAAATTAAGAAATTGTTCAGTAAAACTCTTGGATGTTGTAAGTTTGAAGCTGCTGCACATAAATTTCAGAAGTGTGGTCTGCAAAATGGATCCCAGCAAGATGAACAGCCTGGGCTGGAGCCACAGAAGGATGTGGAGGGAGCTGAGCCCCAGTTAGGATGAATATGGTAATCCGATGTTTTTCCGTAAACGATGTGAACATACGTTCCAAAATAAAGCAAAAAATAACTTTATATTTCAAAATATATTTCAAAAAATGCTGAATTCTGGTAATGTGTTTCTCATGTTTCAAGACCACCTTTGTTCTGATTGCCTTTCCAAAGACTTTTGTGAAGAAATGCCTAGTTTTGGGGTGCTTGGAAGCAAGTAGAAGATCACTGAGAGGTTAAAACCCTTTGACTCAGGTTTCTTCCCTTTTCCTTCCTTCCTTACTCTGTGTTCATTCTTTCTGCCTTTATTTCTTTTCCTTCTGGTTCAAGGCCTTCACAATTTATGCAAGCTTCATGTAAGTCACTACAGAAATTTATTTCAGATGACTTGTTCTGTTTGGCTGGTTGAGCTTGCCAAGGATTTCTGGTGAGCAGATTTGTGGGTGTCTCTGTGTGCATGTGGAAAAGGGAAGGGAGAGTTTTGCACCACAGTCAGTGCAAATAGGACCAAGCCAGACATCTGATTTGCATAAAAAAACCCAGCATAAAGGACATATCTGCTCTTCTGAGTGCAAAAATATAGTGAAGAAAATGAAGGAAATTTTCTTTGTTCAAGACTTGGGACTGTGGATGAGACTGGAAACTTACCCTGGGCTCTAAGTGATGCTTAATAAATTATCCTGGAGTTTCTTTGAAACACTGTTCTGAATACACAGATTTATAGCACCATGCCAGTTAGAATTACCAAACCTTTACAACATTTCCCTAAGAGTAAAGTTTCATCTCCCTTTCCCTATTGAATAAACTGAAGCCTAAAGATGCTGGCTGACTTGAGGGTTGGAACTGGATGATCTTTAAGGTTCCTTCTAGCCCAAACCACTCTGGGATTCTATGATTCTATGACTTGTGTTAGAAAAACATGCAGTTTAGCAGAAGATCAGGGAATAAAACCCAATGAATGCCACGACCTGTGCAATAACCGATAATTAATATTTAAGATGATCAAAGAGGAAAGAATAACCACTTTATCCCAAAGCAGAGGCCTGTCTGCATGCATATTGTAAATATTTATCCCAGTATGTCTGGCTTTCCATCAGGATAGGTCTTATTTAGCAGAAGGAAGAGAATAGGATTAATGTTTATACTCACATTCAGTGAAGGAGCCTTCACCATCTGTGAAGTTAATGTGACAAAACAACATTTTCACATGTCATTTACTTTTAATTTCTTTTCCCTTTTTAAAAAGTAGTCTAATTAAAGAAAGGATTGGGAAGGAGAAGAGCAGGAGGGGGAGAAATCTCAATGCAGAACTTGAAAGCACCATATTGTAATTTGGGATGAGAAGAGGAGGAGATGAATTTGCATGTTGATGCCTTTCATATTTATTCAGTTAGAAAAGTGTTTATTGAATGCTTCAGGCAGAGAACATTATGAACACAATTAAAATTTCAGCCACTCAAAATAAACAACTAAAATATATTCCTTCTTAAATGAAGGGAGTTCAAAAGTCAGAAGTCCCCAGGTCATACACTAAAGATGTCCCAAGAAGCACCAAAATCTGTCTCATAATCCTTCTCTCTGGTGACCAGGGACAGACCTAAAGGAACAGTGTGGAGCTCCTGAGGGGAGGTTTAGGTTGGATCTCAGGAAAAGGTTCTTCTCCCAGAGGGTGGTTGGGCACTGCCCAGGCTCCCCAGGGCAGTGGGCACAGCCCCAAGGCTGCCAGAGCTCCAGGAGGGTTTGGATGATACTCTCAGGGACAGGGTGGGATTGTTGGGGTGTCCTGGGCAGGGCCAGGAGTTGGTGATCTTTGTGAGTTCCTTCCAACTCAGGATAATTCAGGATTCTTTTAAATGTCTCTTTTCCAAAATGACTTTAACATATACCCTCGGTTAAATTTATATATATATGAGGGAAAACTAACCAGAGCCACAAAAACATGATCTTGGCAACTGTAAGGTTCATTAGTAGCAAGGGAAAAACAAGGAAATTTTCCATCGAGTTTCAACAGAAAGTAGGAGTTGTCAGCTGTTAATGTCAAGAGGTCATGATGCTTAATGGTTTTTTTTTTGTTTCAGCCTTCACTAAAACAATTAGCCTTGGCCAGATACACCAATAAAACTTGCACAGAGCAGAAAGGTCAAACCAGATAATGCAAGAGGTAACTAAACCAGATATTGAAAAAAAAGTATGTGTGATGGGAGGTATTAAAAGTTCCCATATAACTTTATATTGCTTCATTACCTTTATGTAGAGAACTTGTTGCAGTAACTTTCAAACAGCTCATGGTTTTCCTGTAGAATGGAAACCCGAATGAACAAAATCCCCAGCCAACCAATCAATAGAAACAAAACAAAACAAAAAAACACCCCCCAAAAAGCCCCGAAACAACCCCAAAGCGTATTGGCTATCCTCTTAGAAGTGCTAAGTTCAACACTAAGGAATTACCATCATGCACAGAATAAACAGGTGGGAGACACTGTGAAAATCAGGAGTTCAGGAGCTAACATGAAACTGTCCAGTAAAAAGGAACGTTTCAGACCAATCCATTTTCCTTTCAAGATACAATAATAGTCCTTAGGGGGAAAGCAGTTGATGTAAAATCTTTACTTTAATTAGGTTTATTTTGTGTTATCCTATAGAACATCCTCAGTGGTGGGATGTGAAAGCATTAGCAGAGGGTACAGAGGGTGTAACTGCTCAGTGGAGAGCACAAGAAGAGCTGAAAAAACATCCTCATGTTGTTGAAGGTTGGCTGCCAATTCTGACAGAGCCACATGGCACTAGAATTCTCTTGGGTTTGGTGTTATTACGTGTAGTCAGTAACCCTGATTAACAAAAAAGTGTGATTTTAGGTTTACAGGCAACATAAAATTTTGTAGCAAAGAGAGACTGTCATCAGACTGGAGGGGAAAAGAAGAATTTGCGTATTCTTAATAAAGATGGGAACCATGGTACTATTTATTACAAATAACTGCAGGTTTCTACATTTAGGCAGTGATAATCCTCTTTATAAATGCGGAATAAGGAAAACTGGTCAGGCAGGAAATCCACTGAAAAGGGATTTATTGAACTTCAAATTGACAACCATTAAAGAAAACTCAAAGTAAAAAGGAAAAAAAAAATCACATTTCTGAAGGAGGACAAGCTTTATCCTGGGTTGTATAATACTAATATTTTATATATATATGGAGTAATATAATAATCATAAATTTTGAAAACACACACCTGTCGTGGTTTGGGAATGGTGTTCCCCAGTTTAGTACTCCCACCAAAAGGAAAACCACAAGCCACTCCCTTCCCTTCCCACTACAGTGGGGGACATAAGGCAGAGATCATGGGTTGAGATAAGAACAATTTACTGGAAAAAACCACGAGATAAGAAAGGAACAGTAACAGCAACAATACTAATAACAAAAATGTACAAAGAGAGGGTGATTTATCTGCAAAAATGCTCACCAAGCCCAGGTCAATGAAAAACAATGGCCGACTCCAGATCCCTGAGTGTAAGAGATAAACTAATTTATCATTTAAAATCCCTTTGTATTTTTATTTTATATTTCTACTACAATGTCTCTTTGAATTTTAATTTCTGTTTTCTGCCTCCTAGAAGAGGGCAGAAATTTATTTTTTTGCGGGGGGATATGTGTTAAATATATATATTATTTTTCTTTTTTTGAGGATTTTGGGGGTCACTTAAGACAGAAAGCTTGGTAATATATACAAAGGGAACATTGCACCACTGTGCCCTTCTTTTAGGAGCCCACACTGCTTCTTCCAGTTACGAGGGAAATTATGTTATAACTCTTTTGGACCCAATTATTAGTCAGTCGCTTTGGAAATTCTTTCACTTTCCTGCTTCTTAAAAGTTGTGATGTATTTCTCCAGGGCTTGCAATAAATCCATAAATGAGAGCAATTTGACAGTGGGATGCATTGTTAGAACAGCACAACCAACAGATTTTATTCCACAGGCATCACGGGGCATAAATAAAGGCCATTTTACTCCTTGCAATGCATGAGCCAGATTGCAGACACTTTACTTGCAGTTTTGAATGTTTACTCCCAGGGGCCGAGGCATTTAGAAATCTGGCACTTTCATGTTAGTGTGATATTTCTACGAGGCTCCTCAGGAAATCTGACATCATGTTTTGTGACATATCTTGCAGATAGCATTTTCTCTTCAATTGCTCACCCAAATGTTCCCTGCCTGTTGTACACAATACAAATTAATACTGCAAGCTGCTGCTCTACCCTGCTGTTAAAATGTGATTTGTTCTTTGTGTTTCCTCTGTAAAAAGGGCTGCTGACGTTCGTTTCTAATGCCCAAATCAGAGAAGGAGCTCAGAAACGAGGTTTGCAATTAGGCTCGAAATTTGATAAACATCAAAGAATTCGCAACTGCCACTTTTTAAAACCAAAGATCAAAATAAAATCCAGAATGTATATGGGCTTGAATAACTATTCTTGCAGTGAATGATCTGACTTCAGAAGAGTCTCAATTACAGAAAAAAAAAAACAATTTATGTAAATGTGTAAAGTTTTAATTATGTGGGAAACATTGCCTAATGTCATCACCATGAAAAGAATGAAAAGAAATGAAGATACAGCTGCTTCAATTAAAAAAAAATAAACAACAAACCCCACAAAAGAAAACAATTTTCATCATTTGAAAGCAAATGAGTGAATGAAATTTTGAGAGAAATCCATATTAAAAAAATAATTTAATTATATCTTACAATATGACTGTGAGTCAAGAAGAGCAGTTCATTTAGCTGAAACCTAAGAAGCTTTAACCTGATTTTCATATTTGGAATTGTTCTTCTACTTTTTGCTTTAGCCACAGCAAAGGAATCTTTTTCATAACTCTACACACTTTGATCCCTAGACATGAAACAAGAGAGCAAATGCATGAAACAAATATTTGCTCATCAGGTGACAAAATTATGTCATTTTATCCCATGTCACTGAGTCCCTTGGGCTTGCAAAATACACTGAGAGAAGCTGAGCACAATTCATTAATTGTGACAACTGACTTTTGCTGATGAAGGAGTTATAGCAGACCATTTGAAGCCTGTGAAGTTTTGAGGGATAATTACTTGAAGCTCTATTTCCCTATTTTGCAGTCGGCCCCTTTCTCTACAGAGAGACTTGCAAGGATATAAAGTGCCAGCTATAAGTTTATAGGGGAGAATTGTGAGCCATGATACCATTAAACACCTTTCTGCCCACATACTTGTGGGTGGGTGGGCAACTTCTGTCTGTTTTTTTGGGAAATGACAATGGACTGTGTCACAGTGACCATTTTCTCTCTCTCCAGACATTCCCAGGCACCTGGAGTTGTGATGGAGAACCTTCAAGCTCATGATTTCACATGCAGGGATATGCAAAGAAACATATTTTGGTCCAGGAGTGCCACAAAGCCCATCCAATTAACCTTGCATGGCTCTGAGACTGTATCACATAAATATCCGTGCTGCCCCAGCCTCCAGCCCCTGCAGGGTCCTGTCCAGCCTTCCAGGTCAGCAGGCAGAGGGAGCTGGGCATGTTCCCCTTCAATTGAATTGAACAATCAATGTATCCTCAATGCAGGGATCCCAGTTTGGCTTCAAGCAGGAGCATCCTCCCAAGTCACTCATATATCCCTAAAAGCATTAAGTATTTACTAGGCTAAATCAAGACTTAGATTTTCTCTGCAGCTCAGCTTCAGATGTTTCTCCCAGGCAGCAGTAGACTCCAGCACAAGTCCCTTTGCCTACTAATATTTAATTAGTTCTATCTGGAAGAGGAAAGGCCAAGAGGAAAGGCCCCATTTCACAGCAATGTGCATCTCATGGGCTCAGGTGCAGACCCAGCAGGTCGGAGGCATCAGCACAAGTTTGCACCCCTTTATTTTCAGCTGCAGGAGTTAAAAACCAAACCAAACTTCACACCAGTTTTGGGATTTGAAGTGCTGCCTCTGCAACAAAATCTTTAAAAGCGACAGTCAGGGAAATTTTACTGACTTTTTAGCACAAGCTCTTTGCAGCAGTGTGACACCTGCCACCTTCTCCCCCAGTTCTGTGTGGGCAGCTCGGGCACTTCACTCAGATTTTCTGAATCTATCAGATGACTGGAGGCCTAATGGGCAGTGCTTTGTCCATCTCAGAGAAAATGCTTGTCCTCAGAGACTTTTCCCTTGGGAGAGCTCAGGAGTTCTTGTTACCAGAGCATTGCAGCAAAGAGAAGCCCACAAATTCCCTTAAACAGAGAAATAATGGCAAAAAGCTTCATTTTTCCCACTTATTTCCTGAGACACCCCTTCAACCACTAACCTGGGTATTGTGCTGAACTCAATAACCAAACAATAGGTCTTGGGCTCACAGTGTCACTGTACAGAGACATGGAATAAGCATCCTACTTCCAAGGATTCGTATTCCCAGTAGGAAAGGGACAAAAATTTTATTGTTATGACATGTAAGTACACTATACACACAGAAGCACCACTGGAAAAAAAGCCAGGGGTGATACTCACTGCTATCTACAGATTTTTTTCTAGTAAAAATATGTGTATGCCCAGAATATTGATCCAAATATGTAGAACAGGAGATGGAGGCACCAGAACAATTAGAAAGATTATTTACAAGAGCATGCAGTGACAAGACAAGGTTTCAAACTGATGGAGGGCAGGTTTAGATAGGATATTAGGAAGAAATTTTTCACTGTGAGGATGGTGAGGCCCTGGCACAGGTTGCCCAGAGAAACTGTGACTGCCCCTGGATCCCTGGAAGTGTCCAAGGCCAGGTTGGATGGGGCTTGGAGCAACCTGGGCTAGTGGAAGGTGTCCCTGCCCATGGCAGAGGATTGGAACTGGATGGTTTTTAAGTTCCCTCCCAACTCAGACCATTCTGTAATTCTATGATTATTTAGTTTTCTTAAAATAAGTACTGTACAGTCATTTTTCCAAGATCCTGGATGTCCAGAAATCTGGATGAATCATTTCCTTCTTCCACAACAGAGAAATAACAATGAACAACTGGAGATGGGCAAACTGGGAGACAAGAGAGGCGGGTGGGAAGTATAAACTTTACTACAACAACACTAAAAATTTGTAAAAACACTTCAATGCTTTGGTGATGAAAGTTTTCAGTCTTCACAGCCATTCCTACAGCTGCTTTAAGATGTTGGTTTGCTAAACAAGCAAATGGACAGAGTCTGGTGAAAGGTGCCAACTGCATCGAAAGTAAGTCAGATTAGTAAGATTAGTGCTTAAGTTCTGTTCTTGCTCAAACACCATGGTATAACTCAATATTCACAGAATCATGGAATCACTAAGATGGGAAAAGCCCTCTGAGATCATCCAGTCCAACCATTCCCTCAGCACTGCCAAGGCAACCACTAACCCATGTCCCCAGGTGCCACATCCCCACAGCTTTTAAATCCCTCCAGGAATGGGGACTCCACCACTGCCCTGGGCAGCTGTGCCGGGGCTGGACAACACTTTCCATAAAGAAACTTTCCATAATATCCAATCTAAACCTCCCCTGGTGCAACTTGGAAGTATGCATGTCCTCTAGAGTCCACAGAGACTCTGCACTTCAGTTGTTTTATTCACTCTGGGAGGGTAAGGATACAGAGAGAACATTTAAAATGAAGCAGCTGGATTTTTATAATTTATTTTTTTAAGTTGTTCATAACATTTTCACAGCTGGTAGCTGGAAGTTGTGATTTTGTAACTATTACAAATTGACTCACCAGCAGAGGAAAAGCACAGCTTTTAGAAGTGAGATTGCAACCTGGCCAGCAGAACATGTGAAGAAGCTCCATAAAAAAAAAAAAAAAGATTAGCTGGTCAATTTATCAATAAATATGTTCTTTTTTCCACAAAAGAGTCCTCATCAAGCTACATGACCAGCACATTCAGTTACCTTCCTGACTAAATAAGCTATTTTACAAGACTCTTTCTCAGAAATAAGAGGAAAATAAAACTGAATAGAAAATAGTGCCCCAGATATTTCTACCTCACTGTAAGTCTTCTAGACTCCTTTATAGTGCTTTTCTGTGCTCATTTCACTGGAATTCTAATCTTCTATGCTGTTAAATATAAATAGGTATCTGATAATGAGAGTAACATGGAAACTGCAGATACTCAGAACTCGTCTGTGATTCATTGGTTTGAGAATATCAAGGCTCAAACTTCACTCCCACTTGCAAATAAAACATCTTTTTCAGAGTCCAAATGAACTGAGGTGACCCACAGTGACCAAGGGTCCCTCACCCTTCCTAGCAGACATGGTTTGAAAATCTCACCAGAGATGAAATATTGGCGATTTCTCTACTGTCTCTAGGAGAAGAAACATGGTACAAGCACATTTTGTGGTCTTTCAGGTCCCTTCCAACCCTATGATTCTACGGTTGTATGAATAATAATAGAAACCACATCCAAATATATTCCAGCTTTTTGTAAAACAATCTAGCTCCACTGAAGCCGGTGAAGAGGTAGCCAAAACATTATCACAGTTGTCTTTGCAGCAAGGAGGAAGCACATACAATACCATGGTGTGATGGAGGATGGAGCAGGAGAGCTTGGGAGCTGAATTTTAACAGGTAGACACTGGCAACGAAGCTGCAAGATTTTAATCCCCTGGGCTGTTTTACATGTGCCACACGCGCCACTTGTTTATTTTGGGAACAGCTTATTACTTTGTCTGGTCTACTGTAAATGCTAATGCATGTAAATGCTAATCAAGATCCTTGCTCTGGTTTCCCACCTCACCTAATTGGGTTGCATTAGAGCTTGTTTGGGAGTTTGCACTCAGAATCACATATGGGATCGGATCACATCTTCCTGGTCCCAGCTGTGCTGCAGAGGAAGAGTGGGAAGGAACAGCAAGGCCAATATCTCAGTGCAGCCAAATTCCTTTGTTATGCAAATAAATGTCCTGCAAAGTTACTTGGAAATGGTTACACACCTCGCTCCACAGTGAGTGCAAACAATTAGTTTGCACTTAACAGAGGGTTTGCGGTGACTACAGGAATTAGGTGGATGTGGGACATGCAGGAGCCTGTTTATTGAAATGTAGCATATTAAAAATACTGTGACCAGACCTAGGGAGTGAGGGAGGAAGGTGTTATGAGCTCCTTCCTCCTGTTATGAGCTTGGCTTGGCTGGTGTTGAAATCTGATGAGAAGGCCCACTAGCTGCCATTTGGTTCTCAGAGCAATATTTGGGCTTAATGAAAGCAACTGCTCCTGAATCACAAGAGAACAAAAATAAAGTTCATCACACAGCTAAAGTCACGCAGTTTTAGTGTGCAACCACTTCTGCCAATGAACCAGTTCTGCAGATTTATTCACATTTTTATTCACAGTGTAAAGTCTGTATTCCCAGAAACTTTACTTGGATGATGGATTCAGTGCTTTCTGAAGAGAAAAGCAAATTGAACAGGTTCATTCTGGAAAAAAACTATGCTTATTTCAACTTTCAAGGTTTTTTTCTGAGCTTTCCAATGCACTGATGTGGTTGGAAAGAAATACCCATGGAAACAACTCAGCTATTTTGCTGCTCCCTGGCAACTTTTACCTAACAATCACAACACATTATATAAGGAATAATATATGATAGATGTAATATTTATTTGATAAAAATTATCAATATATATTTGATAAATATTTGATCAATATTATTTGATAAGTATTTGCAGGTAGAAATTCTTTCCGATGAGAAATCTGAATCAAACGTGAAACATTTGCATCACACCTGTGGCGCAAAACTGAGAGTTTCAGAACAACCTGAGTTTCTGACAGCTCTTTTGGGGATCTAACTGGGAGGTCTGAAGACAGACCCTGATGTGTGGAAGAGAACTGGTAATTCCGCCTTCTCCAAAGCAGAGGCAGGAGCCCTGTCTCCAGCCCCTCAGCATGTTCATCTCATGTAAACCTCCTGCTACACAGGTTTTCTTGCTTAGACTTGGCAGGAGCTGGAACCAAGGCACCTGTAACTGCACAGATTTGGAGTCCTCATTTAATTTTTGTTGAACAACCTTCTCTGCTTTTCTAACCCTTCCACAGAGAGTTTGAAAACACCCATTTTTCGATTTCTGAACAGAAATTCTAAATGATGTAAATGGTTCGTGCTTTCCTTTTTGACAGGAGTGGAAATAAGGGTTCAGATATATTAAAAAACAGAGCCTAGAAAGCATTGAAGGACTGCTAAAACACATGGCACTAAACCTACATCGCTTCAGATTTGGCCCTGATATATGGTAATGACACCTTCACTGTTTCCCCCCAAATACTCAGTTACCTATCAAGAGGGATGTCTGGCAATTTGTGTATGTTGAGGTTATTCACTGAGATTCTCCTAAATTCAAAGAGAAGGGTGCATTAGAGAGGGAAAAGAGGTACTGAAAGGGAGTTCCTTTACAGGAAGATGAAGGTGTAATAACCCCAGTAGGATAATTCCCACAGTCCTGTTGGTTGGTTGAATTTTACAAGTTCAACTTCAGAGACTGCACAGTAAAATACCCTTTGGATTTCTTATAAATCAACTCCCCTGTTTATTATAAACACAGCCTGACTTGAGAATCAGCAACAACAATGATGAAAGAATTACTTCTGCTCCTCTGAGAGGCTTGGCAGCTTTCCCACTGCTAATGCTCCCTCTTTGTATCTTCCAAGAGTTCAGCCCTATTTGCTGCAATCTTCATTGTGGGTGCTTGATGCTCAGTGTCTGCAATATCTCTGCAAGCCTGACATTGAGTAATAGCTTTCTAAAAATGCCTTGAAGGCCACTCTAAATGTGGTAAAATGGTCTGTAACAAAGTAGGTAAACGCAAAAACCTCATGGGGTTTATATAACAAGCCCTTGAAGAAGGGAAGGAAACTAATTGCTGTCTTGTTCAGCTATTTTGTTAAAATATCTTTTGCTTCAACACTCTTCATGGATACAATGCTAATACACTTTCTTCTGGGGAGATGTAGCTTTTCTCACATGAATGTCTATCACCTCGGGGACAAGACATTATTCAGGTCAAGAAACATGCCAGAAAAAAAAAGCATCATGTATGGGAGCAGTTTTGGGTGCTGTATTATTTTTCCCAGGCCTTGCAGAACCTTGTGGCAGATCCTTCCACGTGTCAATCATCTTTACAGTCCCGGATTCTGACTGAGAGGTGCAGTAAAACCTCTGAGAAAGGTTGTAAATGTTGAAAAAGATCAATGAAATAAATCTTTAGAGGTTGAAAATACTTCTTTTTGTGACCATTACACACAATCTCCGCATGCTGCCTAAATGTTTTGTCAAAGTTGAGAGGGAATGATGTTGTCCCAGGTAGGTGTTTTACCTCGGAGTCGTAGCAATTTCTTACCACAGGGAAAGAATAGTATGTTATCAACATCTTATGGCACTGGAGCTGAGCATGCAATGAAGCAATAGTGACTTGGGCACACCTTTGTAAGCAAATATATCCCTGAACCTGATGTCTTCTATAAACCACTCCTTGTAGAAGTTGAAATGACATCAGTGGTAGAAACTATGGTGACATTCATGTGACTGTGGTGGAAAAAGCTTTCACGAGGTGGAAAACAATTTGAGCAACAATTAAAGAGTCTCATCCAACACTGTATCCTGTGTTAGCATCACCCTTTGTCATGGTTTAACCCCAGGCTGCAATCAAGCCCCACACAGCCACTCACTCGCTTCCCCACCAGCGGGATTGGGGAGAGAATTGGAAGTGTAAAAGCTGGAAAACTCACAGGTGAGATAAAGTCAGTTTAATAGGGAAAGTAAAAGCCATGAATGCAAGCAAAGCAAACCAGTTACTAGGAATTAATTCACTGCTTCCCATGAGCAAGCAGGTGTTCAGCCATCTCCAGGAAAGCAGAGTCCCATCATGGGTAAAAGTTATTTGGGAAGACAAACAGCATCAGTCCAAATGTTACCAAGCAAGTCATAATTTTTTTAATAAAAAATGAGTCTATGCAGCAGTGGAGGAAGATTTGGAAAATTCTTTCAACTTTGCTGCAACTGTATTTGATCCCCACATCTGTAACTAACAGTCTTGAGCCAGCTACTGCTTCCTTATTTCCCTATGTCAGTGATTAATACATACTAGCAGATGCCTTGGTTTTGAGAACACGGATTGTGTGTCAGAGCAAAGAATGATCAAAGAAGTACATTATGACCTGAACACGTATTTGAGATACTCTCAAATCATTCTTCATTAGAAGATCTGGAACCATATTCAAATAAGTCCATGGAAATAGTTAGCATATATGCATATTTTCAGGAAATGTAATGAACATGCAGTAAAAATGTGATGACTGCGTATCAGTTTTTTGAATATAACCTGGTCTGTTAGGTTGCTGGGGATGAGGCTTTGAGGAGCAATTCCCATGCATCCAGCACTGTTGGTAGAGTAATGTCAGCTTTCTAACCCAGCAAATTGGTTGGAGAGCTTATTTAGTTTATTTACCGTTTTTCAGTGACACAAACACTCCAAATGCCCCTGCTTTGTCCTTCTTCCCCCCACTTCACATACTGAGCATGATGCCATATGGTATGGAACGTCCCTTTGGTCAGTTTGGGTCACCTGTCCCGGCTGTGTCCCCTCCCAACCTCCCATGCACCCCCAGCCTCCTCCCCAGCATGGCAGTACAAGAAGCAGAAAAGGCCTTGGCTCTGTGTAAGCTCAGCAATAACTAAACCATCTCCATATTATCAAGCCTGTGCTCAGCACAAATCCAAAATACAGCCCAACACCAGCCACTGTGGAGAAAACCAACTCTACCTCAGCCCAAACCAGCACATCCTTGAATCTGCCTCCATGGGAGCTGTTCAGGGACATCCCACCTCTCTGGGGGTGGTTTTGGGCCCCCACCAGGCACATCAGACATAAAGTCACACCTTTCAGTAGTGTGGGCACCACCCACAGCTCTCAGGGGCGGCCCAGCCACAAAGTATTGCTGTGTTTGTTCTTGATCAGGGGAATGAAAGAAGATATGTGAGGATGGACCACTCTCCCCACCACAGCCAGGAACACCTTAGGTAATCCTTTAGCAAAGAAAACAAGTACAGAAAGTGAATTTGGACATTAGCCTTTCACTCAGTGAATCCATTATTTCAATCAGCCACACACTGTCTTTTTCCCAAAGTAGAGACTGCAGGGTGTAGCCTGAGATATTCAGATTTTATTTCACAGCAGTTTTGCTTTATATTTCATTTATCTTAGCTTTATTATTATTTTTACAGTCTACCAAATGCATTGCAAGGTTATAATAACCATTTTCAATGTCTTCTGTTTATCCTTGAGGCAGTTCCCTCCTGCCTGTTGCTAAAGTGCTTTGAGTAATGTGGTTATTCAAAAAAAATAAATACATCTCTGTGAAATGCATCTAAATGTGATCCTCTCCGAAAATTTATTTAAATTGTATACCACATCTTTGGCTCAGAGGTTTTGGGGGATTTTTTTTTTTAATCCCTCTCTCTCAAGTCTTTCAGTCACAGACGAACTTTCCAGGAATAAAACTTTCAAGAGTCTTATACATGATAGGATGAAATTCTGCAACAGAAACGACACAAACTTTTATCCACTTGCTGGACTCAGATTATTTCAAGAAATAGATTCTGCTCAAAGTACCATCATGTTCCTCTGCTGTGTTTGTGAAGTAGTCATGGCTTTCATCACTTTACATTTAAGGAGCCTTGTGCTATTTCTCTGCTGTACTACAAGCAGTGAGGAACCTGTCAGCCTGAATTACCTTCAGTCTCAGAGTCATTATCAGGAGGGGACTAGAAGAAAGTCTTGTTAAGGAATAATATCCTCTGCTTTTCTGTGCAACCACCTTTATGTTAAAAATAATATAATCTTTAAAGACACCTGCTTGGCAAGGGATTCTGAAATTAGTAAAATAGGACAGAGAAAGCAGAATATCTTCATTGGTTCCCTGCTGCGTCCACTGAATTTTGTGACTGAAATCCCTTATTTCAAACAAAAACATTTAAAAACTAAAATGAAATAGATGCAGAGCACATTCAATATAAAGAAAGGGTTCCCAATGAAAAGCAGTTTCTGATTAGCTGACTGCCCTGTTTTAATTCTCACGTCACTGTGAACACAACTGCTGTACACCATAGACCAACCACCCTTCTCTGTGGCCACTTTTAGGAAGTCTGGCTTCTGCAGAGCCATGTTTCCAGCATTGTTGTGTTGGCAGGACAACAGCACCTTGCACTCACCTTCCAGTATTGGAGCAATCCAGCAACTGGGCATCTCAGGGAATCACAGAATCATTAAGGTTGGAAAAGACTTCTGAGATCATCAAGCACCCAGCACCACCACTTTTTTCACCACTAAGTCAGGCCCTCAAGAGCCATATTTTCAGGGTTTTTTCAATGCTTCTGGGAATGGTGACTCCACCACTGCCCTATTCCAGGGCTTGACAACCTTTTCCACGAAGAGCGTTTTTCCTAATATCAACCTAAACCTCCCCAGATGTAACTCGAGGTAGTTTCCTCTTGTCCTGTCCCAAGGAGATGACTCTGGGCCAGAAGAAATGATCTGCAGCCCAGCACTGTCCTGGGAGAACAGTGAAGGCCTTGATTTGGGTAGAGAGAGGGTGACATGGAGCAATAAGAGGAGAAGTGAATGGGATTTTCAGTGGCCTAACTCAGCAGCTCCTCTATTTTACACCTCTGCCTACATGGCAGCTAAAACTATTTTACAGTGGAGGGTTAGTGAATTAATTTCCAAAATCTTTTTTAAAAAAATAACTAATCCACCTTGGGGAAAGCATGCAGAGGTATCAGGAGATGATTCCCAGAGGTTTAGTATCGATGTGCAGCTGCTGAGAAAGAGGATTTTACCTGCTAGAGGGGGGAAGAAGCTGATAAAAAAAGATTAAGTGGGTAGTTTGCATTTCTTTAGCAAACTTAACCTTCTGGCAACAGTTGCACAGGAAATCTTTTCCACAGTGTGATGATATCTGACAGAAAAGTGTAGTTACTGATGGAGAAAATGGTATGTGTCTAACCAGAAAGGACTTATCCATCTGCTCCTCACTGCTAAAAAATATCTGATTACAATGGAAAAGGTCAAAAAATATTCCTTAATTTTCAATTAAATGTTTCACTGCACAAAGCACTACACAAGATTTTCTTGGGAATCCTCATCAGCATGCTGGAACTAGATGATCTTTAAGGCTCCTTCCAACCCAAACCACTCCACGATTATGCGAACGCTTTTTTGTTTGTTTGCAAATGTAGAGCTGCATTTGTTTTAAAAGTCTCTAATTGACAAAATAGAAATAATAAAGACAATCTGGCTCTCTGAGACAAAGTTCATCCATAACTCAACAGAAAACAGCTCTTAATAACCTTTAGTGATAGGAAATTAATTTAAAAAAAAAAAGCCACGAGGTTGACATGAAGGCCAACATGAAACTTCATGTTGAAATGCTGCTCCAGTGTTTAAAGAAAAGTGAGCTGAGAAAATATATTGCTTTTGGCCCACAGAGTTCAACTAACCACAGAGCAAGAATGATCCAGCATAGATTTTAACTGAGCTCTCTGCATTGCTGGGCTCTGGGAACTCAGTCATTTGTGTCTGATTAATAAATACCGAGTTAATGGCCAGAAGGGACCAACAGATCCATCAGAATGACATCCTGCAAAACAAAGCTCTTGAGAGTTCACCCACTTGTCCTGCACCACTTCCAGAAACACATCTAGTCTTGATCCATGGAAAGCCAAAGATGGAAAATCTGCTGCCTCCTTTGGGAGCTTGTTTCACTCTTAAAAATCTGTCTCCTGCCAGCAACTGGAATACCTCTAGTTTTAGTTTTCCAGCTGTTGTTTCTCACTAATATTTTCCTTCCTGACTGAAAGAACTGGTTTGTACTTGTGGTTATCTGTCCACGAGAAAAGTAATAATAAATAATTATTATCTAAATTATTATAAATAATACTGTTAATAAATTTCTTTCTCAGATTTCCTTTTGATAAGAGTCTATCAGTGCATGCCACTTCTCACAGCCCTCAGAAACTTTTTGCAGCTCAGTTTCTTATTCCTCCAGTGTTGTCCCAGGAGATGCTACATAATCTGGAGACCAGCCTGGTAATGCTCCAAATGTATGTATTGGGTAGATGGTGACAAGTTTCAGCTTCTTGTTTGAAGTGTTTCTTCGTTATTGCAAGACACAACAATGACTTTATCCTCACATTTAATGTTGTAATGAGTTACATCACACAGTTCACTATTTGTTATCTTCCTGATGTCAGGTGATTAAATGTTTATGTCTGGCACTCAAAACCCTAATAAAATTAAATAAACTATTTCATTATTTGAACTCAACCAGTAATTTAAAGATGCAATGAGATGCATTTATTCATTTGCATTACATTTTTGACATTGCACCAGGTAATTATCCTAAAGAAAGTCAGTTCTGATTTAATTCTCTCCCTTCCAGCTTGGCTGCTCAGCCTGAATTTACTAATCACATCATCTTCCTCAAGGACAAGAGGCTGTTGAACTTTCTGATTTAGAGTTTGTCTCCGACACTGCAATCACAGTTCTGGTTGGAAGAGACTGTAACGCTGATGGTGGCCTGAATCAAGTGACCTTTTATGCAAACACACCAGAGTTTAAACACTGTGAATGTGACTGATAGCCCAGCCATAGCTGTCTGTCATGGTTTAACCTCAACCAGCAACTAAGGACCACACAGGACCTTGGTCACCCCACCCCTGCCCTTCCCTGGTGGGATGAGAGAATAAGCAAAAAAAAATTAAAATCCATTGGTTGAGATAAGAACAGTCCCATAATTTAAGAAGAAGAAGAAGAAGAAGAAGAAAGAAGAAGAAAGAAGAAGAAAGAAGAAGAAAGAAGAAGAAAGAAGAAGAAGAAGAAAGAAGAAGAAAGAAGAAAAAGAAGAAGAAGAAGAAGAAGAAGAAGAGGAGGAGGAGAGGAAAACAAATCCAAAGAGAAACAAGTGATGCCCACCAGGGTTGTTCATCATCTGCTGACTGATGCCCAGCCCATCCCCCAGCAGTGATTGGCCCCTCCTGGCCAACTCCCCCAGTTTATACATTGGGAATGACTTTCTGTGCTGTGGAATATCCGTTTGGCCAGTTCAGACCAGCTGTCCTGGCCAAGCTCCCTCCCAGCACACAGAAAACTAAATGTCCTTGACTTAGAGTAAGCACTACTTAGGAACAACTAAAACATCAACGTGCTATCAACATTATCCTTGTTCTGAATCCAAAGCACAGCTATTGGGTAGAAGATTAACTCTATCTCAGCCAAAATAAGGACAATGTCCCACAGTGACTCTTTCCTGTTCTGTTCTGTCTCCCAGAAATGGTTCCAACTGCCATAAAAAACACTTTTGCTTTGTCATCGTCTGGGTAAAAATTATGAGTAATATTTTATACAAATGCATTCTATCTGCCTGCATTTTGTGAAAATTAGGCCATCTGGATCTGATTCTTTCCCCTCTGCAATTTTCTCATGGGATTCATCAAATCCTATTGTGTTCTCACCGAAGAGGACTCCTTTATTTTAAGCACTGTGAGTGAATGCCAAAAAGGTGACAGTCAGGGGAGGATCAGAAAGAAAGGTTTGGTAACTGTAGAGAGATAAAAAATGAACTCAAGAAGTTTCAAAATATGAGTGAGACAGTTTATCTATCAAAAAAATAATTTTGAGACTTAAAGTCAAGGTGAAGTTATTGAAATAGGCAGCTGGTTTTTCTCATCCCAGCTCACTGTCTTCCTAAGGTGCTTTTCCTCCCAGTCCCTAGTTTAGACACCCACCTCTAACATCTAAGATATTTCCTTGCCACTGTTCCACAGGCTGTCTTGCTGATGTACCTGTTTATAGAGTTTACCACATAAATTTTTTGGAACTACTTTTTATGAAGAATGATGAAGTAAACCAGACGTTTGTGAAGTTCTGCCACCGTAAATTAAACATTGCTATAGACATGATGATTTTGTTTGTTTGTCTGTTTAAAAAAGAAGCAAAACTCACAAAGTTTCTCATTAGCATTTTATAATAGAGAAAGTGTGTGTTTGTGATACATACACATTAATCAGAGAGGAAATGTTGCTACTTGCATCAGAAAACCCCCAAATATTTCTACAGAATCATTGAATCACAGAATGGTTTGGGTTGGAAGGGATCTTAAAGACCATTTCGTTCCAACCACTCTGCCATGGGCAGGGAAGCCTTCCACTATCCCAGGTTGCTCCAAGGCCCATACTAACCTGGCCTTGGACACTTCCAGGGATGAGGCAGCTACAGATTCTCTGAGCAACCTGTGCCAGGGCCTCACCACCCTCACAGGGAAGGATTTCTTCCATATACGTAACCTAAATTTCCCCTGTCTCAGCTTGCAAGTTGCATCTTATTACCCTCTTTAATAGAATCACTCCTATTATATGGTAATGAAGAAAAATCTACCATGGTTTCCTTTCCGAATTTGTGATTGCATTTTTGTTACTGAAAGGTTTTATGGGAGGAACTTCCAAAGCCATTTGACCATGTAAATTTGTTGTACCCTGAAATTTTAGCACCTGCTTGTTCCAGTGAGAACTTGATGTCCTCAATGCAAAGGAGTTCAGATACTGAGCTTGACATATTTGCTTTGTTCACATCTCTAGACTTATTTTCCCTCTCGTTGTCTCACCCTTTTCACCCTTAAACCCCTCAAAAGCACCCATGACCCAAAGAATTACTTGCACTAAACCATTCATGCACATGACACTGTATCATGTGTCTGTACTAGACTAAAATAAGGCTTTTGGCATCGAGCCCTTGCCCACAAGAATTCCCTCTGTCTGCATCTTGTTCCAGGCTGCATCCCATCCAAATGCCAGGCTCAGCTCACAATTTCACAATCCTTTTGAGTAAACACAATGGCAAATGGTTATTTTGTAGAATTTTCCTATAAATCTGGAGAAAATTTGGCCTGTAGAGGTTTACTGATCACTGAAACTTAGAGGATTGCTCACCCACACGAATAAACCAGAAATTGTTTACTCAGAACTGTCCTGTTGAAGCCATCATATTTTTTGCACATTGTTCGTTTTCAGCATAAAAATAATTCTTTTTTTTTTTTTAAATAGCCAAACCATTAATTAAAGCAGCTGAAAGACTTGGAACCAAACAGAAAGATGGTTTAAAACAAAATAAAAATCCCATTTGATACTACTTCATTTAAAATCTATATTAAAGAGTTGTCTCTCAGCACTACCATCACTGTCACTGTGTTCAGCAGACGAGGGAATAGTTCAGAGGGGGAATATTTGTATATGTCACACTTTTAAATTGTAAGGAAATTGTAAATCATGGAGTCATAGAAAGGTTTGGATTTGAAGGGACCTTAAAGATCGCACAGTTCCACCTCCCTGCCATGGATAGGGACACCTTCCACTAGCCCAGGTTGCTCCAAGCCCTGTCCAATCTGGCCTTGGACACTTCCAGAGATGGGGCAGCCACAGCTTCTCTGAGCAACCTGTTCCAGTGCCTCCCCACCCTCACAGGAAAGAATTTGTTCCAATCTAAATATAATCTAAATGCCAAACAATGTTTGTTGTTGAAGTGGTTTTTCTCCCTCTTCTGATTATCATTTAACTCTTTGCTGAAGGTGACATGAACATTACTATTATAGGTGGAATATAAATCTCTTTCTTGGCTTGGCAAAATGAAATAGGAGTGTCCTTTTCTAAAAGGATGCTTTTAAACTTGCCATAAATCAAATTACTACAGTTCAATAAAAAATTTTGCCATAGGAATGTGCTTTATTTGTCTGCAGATGAAAAGTTGAAATGATAGCTCTGTTAAATATGGGTCACTGCTGCTTGAGCCAGTAAGACTCTGTCAGTGAACATCTGATTGCAGAATGATTCATATTTTCCACAACAAATAATAAAATAAAAGTGTGGGGTGGATGTAAAATGGAGAATAAGCAGAATTTTATTCTATGCTTTCACCTGAGGAGGATGGAGAGATGCTTTAATGCAGAAAGGAGAGGAGACAAGGATATTCATTATTCAGGAGGAGGAGGATGTTTAATCTAAGGGTACTTTACATTAGGGCAAATCTAATCTGATTGTCAGCTTAAAAATTTGCATTTAATCATCCAGAACAAAGAAGTAGTTTAACTGGAATTCAGGATGGTCACAGAAAGAATCAAGGACTGAAACAGATGAGCTGAGACAGCAGGAACATCTTCAGCCTCAGAGGTTTCTCAGAGCAGACACTGTTTGACAGAATGGGTTTACACAAGGTTGTGCTTGTCCTGAAGCGGGACGATGGACAAACTGACCTTCCAAGGTCCCTTCTACCCTATTAACTCTACTTTAATATTTCTTGTCTAAAAAATTGGAATGGGTTAATTTAAACACACTAATGAGAGGGTTTGATGTGGGACCTGAGAGTAACAGTCTGCAAGGTTTTCTGCAAAGGCTGCTTTCCTTTCCTGTGCAGCATTTTTGGGTGAAAGGATTTATTTGGACTATTAAACACGAAGCTCTTTGCATGTGCCATAACTTGATGGTAAACTCAATTTTTAAAGTTTTTTAGAAACATACACTGAGATTAAGGGCCAAGCAGAAGACATCTTCTGCCTCTAGGGCTATGGGGCAAAGGTAGATGAACCAAAAAGAGCCTGGTCAAAGGATGTGAATATACATATTTTAGTCACCTCCTAGCATTTGATTCTCTCCTTGCTTGTAGAAAAATTTCATTAATTCCAGCATAATGTAATTCTCCTTTCAGGGTCACATTTAAAAACCCCAAATTGCTGGTTTGAGTTGCAGTGCACATTCGCTCTGTCCGTGTCAATCTCTTTTCCAATTATCACCCTGTAAATCCTTTTGCAAACAAAATCAGTGCATGTAACTGACCGTGAGGCTTTTAGGGAACAACAAACAGAATGAGGTCTCCATGAAAAGGTCAGTCCTGATCCATACAGGACACCTTTCTCTCTTTGTTCTGGAGCTGCTGTGAAGGGATTCAAAGTAAGACAGATTCAAGTGTGAAGTCTGACCCTTTATTTTGGGTGATATGAGGTGATAGGTAAAGAAAGGTGAAGAAATTAAAATCTTAGCTATTTTAAAATTTGTTTGCAAACAGAAAGGCTGAATTTTTATTATTTTCTTTTTAAAGAATGAACCTCACTAGATTGACAGAAATAAGTCTTAAATCTTCTTACATCTATCTATTCATAGGCCTTCTTCCCCCCCCCCCTCCCCCCAATGATATCACTGGTATCCAGACATACTTTCTGGCAACCTGAGAGCTTTTAGTAGGATATTTCCCCATTCCTGGAAATGTCCAAAGCCAGGTTGTCTGGGCCTTGGAGCAATCTGATCTGGTGGAAGATGTCCCTGGCCATGGCAGGGTGTTGGAACAAGATGGTCTTTAAGGTCCCTTCCAACCCAAACCATTCTGCCATTCAATGATTCTGTATTTAGAGAGAAAAAAAAGCAAAGTATTGAATAGATTAAAGATGCCTGGGGAACAAAAAGACTGCTTTCTCTGAGAAAGCATCACTGACAATTTTACTTTAGGTAACAAATATCTTAGGGCATAACTGTTCTTGTTTTCAGGACTCCTTTGTGTCTTCCTTATGGTAACTCATATTTTTCTGCTTGAATGGCAATGCAAAGATAACAGAATATGTGTGACCCTTCCTCACCAGAGTAAGTCAGTGAAAATGTTTTGTTCAAGAATGGGATGCCTTAATCCTTTAAGTCATTAAACCAGGCAGGCAGACAAGCAGTGGATTTTAATCACAGGTATCACAGTTCTCAGAGAACAGGTTCTCCTAGAAACCACCACCTGGACTTCATCAACTGAGTCTGAAGCCTCAGGGTAAAGATTGGAAATATTATATGGTTAAAAAGCAGAATATGGCAAATGAAGGGATGCAAATGTACAGAATAGCAGAAAGGGGTTCATTTGCTTGCAGTTTTCATTGTATTATTAATTCATGTCACATAATGAGCTCATCTACACAACAGAGAAAGACACAGTCACTGCTTAATGGAGCATATGATTGCAGATAGACAAAATGATAGGGTGGAAGGATTGTAGTTGAGGATCCAAGCTCAGTGATATGCATTTTGATTTTTCTGGCATTTTTTTTTTCTTTCGACATAGATGTTGTTTGTAGGATTGAGCACTGTTAAAATGTTTCATGGAAACATCTGAACATAACCAGCTGAAGGTTTTGCATGAGATTTATCACACTTCACTTTATATATATCTTGTGCATTGAAACTTGAAGAGTTGTGGACATGAGCAGCACTGCACCAGCTGTGTCATGGTCTTACACAACATGAGCAAAATCATAGAATCATAAACACGGATTGGTTGGGGTTGGAAGGGGTTTTAAAGATCACCTAATTTCAATCACCCTGCCATGGGCAGGGACACCTTCCTCTAGGCCAGGTTGCTCCAAGCCCTGTCCAACCTGGCCTTGGACACTTCCAGGGATCCAGGGGCAGCCACAGCTTCTCTGCCCAACCTGGGACAGGGCCTCCCCATCCTCACAGCCAACAATTCCTTCCCAATATCCCACCTAACCCTGCCCTCTGGCACTGGGAAGCCATTCCCCCTTGTCCTGCCCCTCCCTGCCTTGTCCCCAGTCCCTCTCCAGCTCTCCTGGAGCCCCTTTAGGCCCTGCCAGGGGCTCTCAGCTCTCCCTGGAGCCTTCTCTTCTCCAGGGGAACCCCCCCAGCTCTCCCAACCTGGCTCCAGAGCAGAGGGGCTCCAGCCCTGGGAGTATCTCAGTGGCCTCCTCCGGACTCTCTCCAGCAGCTCCACATCCTTCTCATGCTGGGCCTCCAGAGCTGGAGGCAGCACTGCAGATGTTGCAGCTCATCATTCCCAATGAAGATACCCCATTGCAGCTCTTCCTACATCAGTCTTGAACACTCACCATGTACTAAAGTGTGGCTTTGCACACTCTTGTGACCTCATTAACTGTCTTTTCCCCCAGAAGTCCATTCTGAAGCCCCTGGCAATGAGGAAAGCACTGCCAGTTTTCATTATCTGTTTTTGCAACAGGATGCTGACTCCACTCCCCAGTGATCCTAAGAGGGGTAAAGGCCAGAAGTCACCAGTTTCCCTGCTGAGTTCAGCTCTTGAGGCACCTAAAATAAAGCTCCAGAGAGCTTATCATATCTCTTCCTGAAGATTTATTAATTGCAGAAATGTAAATCCCATTCAAGAATTCTGACTTGGCTTTTCCCATTGCAGATATTTGTGAGCTGTGATGGTGTAAAGGGGAGGAACTGTTAACCTAGGAAAGACTGAAGCTGCGAGCACCAGGGGGAAGCTATCAGTCAAACTTTCTACAAATATTACATGGAAAATCTCTCTGTGTTTACGTAATGGCTTTAGCTGGGATTATCACTGAGCTCAGACCATTCCTGCATGAGCTGGAGGACAGAATCTCATGAGTGCTGGCTGCAGTAGGTGCACATCCTTAATCCCTGGACACAGAGGCAGATGTGAACTGCTCACTAAACAACCATTCACTTCCCTGAGGGTTCTTAAATGCTAAAATGTCCACATTCGAATCTACTTCTTGCAAGAGCAACTTCAGTTACTGGCAGCTCAGGGAAGAAAATGTAAACAGCTTAAGGTCCCTTCAAAACCTATCGCTTTTCTTTCCTTGCATTGCAAAAACAAGTGTTAAACCACAGGATCAAGCTGCTGAAATGTGTTTTCAGTAACACCAGAGAGGGCAGAGCCAGGCAGGGACAAGGTTCCTGTGAGATGTTAATGAGCTGCTTATTTGACCCTTTCTGAGATCCAGACTGAGTTTGTGTGTTTAATTTTTTTCACTCATAACTTGCCCTTACAATCCTTTTTTTCACAATGCCAACCAGTTTGTGCAGAAATCTTGAGCTCTGCTTCTGGTATTAGTTGCTGTGCAGTGTGCTGGAGTCAGTACAAGAAATATGTGTTTCCACGCATGTGCATGATGGGTGGGATAGGGAGCATCCTTTGTTTTCATGGAATCATGCAACAGCTTGGGTTGGAAGGGACCTCAAAGCTCATCTTGTTCCAACCTCCTGCCATGGGCAGGGACACCTTCCACTAGACCAGGTTTCTCCAAGCCCCATCATGTTTTAGTGAAACATTCCATGTTTCTGAGGCAAATTACGTCTGATTGATGGATTAACAGGCAGGAACTTGCCTTCTTCTGGGTCTATCAATTTACAAATGAGGCTCAACCACCATTCCCTCAGTTGCCTTTTATAATTTTTTTGCCTACAAAACTAGATCCAGTATCACAAGCATCTTAAAAGCTGTTGCAGTGAACATCTGCACAGCGAGGTGCAGATGGGATGGAGAGGGAAGGTGTGTTTCCTCTGATCCTTGCAGGAAAACCCACAAGTCTCAAATCCTAATGATATTGCCAAAGCTTGGACAGCAATGGGTATTAAATACCTTTCCCAATTTGCATGACAACAGGAATAAAACACTTCCAGCACACACACAGATATCCATGCTTCCAACTTGGATTATTTTACAGCTTTGCAGCTTCTGGCTCTGAGTATAGTCCCACTGTGTTGAGCTGTACAAATAGAGAATAAAAAGATTATCTCTTTTTTTTTTTTTTTCAGTGTAACCACATGACAATAAACAACAGGCAAGTTTAGAAGAAAATACTACCATGGTATTGCTCAGCATGTAAGGAAGACAAATGGCTTGTTTCATATTCCGGTAAAGGGGAAAAGGCACAAATAAGAAGTGACATGCTCAGATGATCTTCCCAAGTCCAGCAAAGTGTGGGAGGGGAAAATTGTGCAGATGTGACAACCTGCGACCTTCTCACTTTGTAACAGCCAAGACATGAAATCAGGAGAGCTTTAGCTCTCTAGCAGTGATGACAAAATGATTTAGAGAGATTATCTGAAAGCCCCACGAATTTCAGGTACGACCTGGGCTGACACCGATGTCCAGACAAAAGCCCACAGGTTTTGTCACCTGTAACAGATTACAGCATTTCCAAGCAGTGGGGAACAGCTGTAAAAGAGTTAATGAAGCACAAGACTCATCACAGACTCACCCCCAGGTGTTTGTCCTCCTTTATGCACTCTCACTGCTGCAGACAGCTGAGTCATCTCATTTAAAGGTGCTTTGGTTATGTTTAAAAACTCTGTTGTCAACTCTCCATGTGCTGCACCCAGTGAGTGCTGAGAAGGGATGCTCCAGGTAAGAAGTGGCAGTTTCCAAGGGATTAAGGAAAAAATTGGACTGAAGGGCTCCAAGGGGAAGATTAGTCATTGTGTGCTAAACATGTTTAGTGTGAATTAATGATTAGACATAGGGAGAGAAAGCCACAGGTAAGAGGTAACTAAGTGAGGTTCTTGCAGTATTTTGGGTGCTTCTCAATCAAATGAGGCACATGAACTCTTAAGAGGCAACTATTTTTCATCTACACTAGTGCTAACTGAACCTAACATTAAATAGAATGAAAGCACTCTGTGGTGTGGAGTATTAAAAAATGAAAACAAGGAGCTTGTTTTGAAACTGATGCTACAAATCAATTACCTGGGAAAAAAAACAACCCGAAAACAAAAAGAATTAAGCCTAACAAGCTCCAAGGGAAGTAAACAAGCCCACTGTTTGCTGTTGGATATTGTTTGCTTGGTGTAGTGTGTCTTTTAGGTCACCATGTCTGCACAGATAATTACAGTCAACTGCTGTCCTTATCAGCATCTGATTTATGCTGCCACAGATTCTCATCTCTCCTTCATAGAACTTTGAACAGTAAAAAAGCTGGTAAAATGTGTGGGGTTTTAAAGATATGAATGCAGAATAAGGACATCCATAAGTAAAAATCAAGGCCATGTGGTTAATCTGGCTACAGTACACCTTCTTCCCATAGGAGAGTCTAGGTGAGTCTGTCCTTCCCAAACTGAGGGGCCAAGTGTACATGTTACAGCTGGGCTAAGTAGAAGAGGTCTAAAGAAGTCTGCAAAATGCAATAGTTACAATTTATTATTTTAATTGGCCTAACAGGGAGATTCTGTCTCTATTTGGAGATGGCCCTTTTCATATCTCAGGCTTTTTGGTGGGTCACTTTTTCACCTACATGAAACCTTATGGTCCCTGAATACAAGAATATCTACATCACAAGTAAGGAAATACAGGGTTTATGATGTGGGGGTTTTTATAAAAAAAAAGAAAGAAGAAAGATAGTGTTTGTATGAAAGGACCAAGGCCAAGTCTCAAAAGAGAGAACTGTACATGGCTGTGTTTATGGAGAAGGCTGCTTCCTAACCTGCTCTAAACTCTTTCTGGGTGCTTGATGGAGCCTAATAGGGTGTTAAGACCAGACATTTCTGGTCTTAATCCTAGGGAGTGACCTGGACTGAACAAAACTTAAGGATCTTATTGCTCTCTGGAACTAGAACTACCTGGAAGGAGGTTGTAGTGAGGTGGGTGTTGGTATCTTCTCCCTGGAAACAAGCAATAGGATAAGAGGAAACTAGCTCAAGTTGTGCCAGGGGAGGTCTAGGTTGGGTATTAGGAAAAGATTCTTCACCAAAAGAGTTGTTTAGCCCTGGCACAGCTGCCCAGGGAAGTGGTGGAGTCCTCATCCCTGGAGTGACTTAGAAGCCATGTGGATGTGGCACTTGGGGACATGGGTTAGTGGTGGCCTTGGCAGTGCTGGGTTAAGGGTTGGATTCGATTAACCTGGAGGTCTTTTCCAACCTAAATGATTCTATGGTTCTCTGATTCTACCTGCTCCAATAACCTCTGACATGCAAAGCCTGCAAATTAAACGAGACTTACCAAAGGGAATTAGTTCTAAGGCATATTCCAAAGACAAGCACTCCCATCGCCGTTTGTACCCTTGAAAAAAACCTCCCCCAAGCCTCTAATCACATCTTTAATGTATTAACAGATGAAAATTAGCTGTGCTGAATTGCTCAGGAAGACCTCACTCCCTGACAGCTCTGGCTGTGTCTAAGTGCTTTGCAAACACGGGATGGTTACAAAGGCCAAAGGACAACCTCTCTGGGCTAGGAAGCTGCTTTTGGGATCCATGGTGGGGAGCTGTGCTTTCCTGAGCAAATGGATTTGTGCACCAGGTGTCAGCACAGCACAATATTTCATTTCTGCAGAGATCCAGCCTCAATAATATCACTCTGGTTACTCAGTTTTTAAATTGCTTCCCGATGTGTGTGTGTGTAATGCAGTCTGTAACTGCCCCTTTTGGCTATAATGTCGTTTATTAGTGCTCAGTTGTGTTTTTCTCTGTTTGCTGAGATGGTTCCTTGCCTTATTAGGCTGTGTAACCACTCGATAATTTTTTCCATCATTTTCATAATTTAATGTTGCAGTAACAAACAAGTCCGAAAAGAAATTAATGCTGCACTATATAATCCATGATAAATGCCTCAAAGACATTTGGAAACATGACTCAGCTCTTAGATGACATTTAGTTATCAGTGTTCTAATCCTTACAGCTTTAGGTCCGGATTTAAAGGCATTTAGGCAACTGATCTCCAGCAAAATAAAAAAAGAAGTTTATCTAGTACCTATCTTTGATTCAGATTTTCATCTGTGAGCTCTCAGATTGTGTTGAATGCTAAAGGCAGACTTGTCTTTACACCTGCAAAAAAGATAGCCAGGCAGGGGGAGAAGGAAGAGAAGAGATGCCACATGGAAGGCAGGAGACGTGCTCTCAAATCTCTACTCTGCTCAAAGCTTTTTTAAATCCCAGAAAAGAACTGTGTGCCTTAGACTTTCCT
This sequence comes from Pseudopipra pipra, assembly GCF_036250125.1. Classification (NCBI taxonomy): domain Eukaryota; kingdom Metazoa; phylum Chordata; class Aves; order Passeriformes; family Pipridae; genus Pseudopipra; species Pseudopipra pipra. The sequence goes on from NC_087552.1 coordinate 72,817,530, forward strand.
GCAAAGACATATCTCAAAATCTCTGCCTGAAGTTATTACATTTTGTATAAATAAATATTCATTGGGAGAAGTGTCTCCTCACCAAGATACTGGAAAAATACTGTAATGACCAAACAGCAACTCATTTTCTGGCTTGTTCACTCTTAGGTGCATTTATATGTACAAAACAAAGCAACTTCAGGGGGATTAATTTATCCAAAATGTCCCAGCAACACAATGTTTACAGCAACATCTCTGCAGGAAACCTATAGTTTTCTGCTTCCAATCAAGCAGCAAGTAGAAACAAAACTAGGTCTTCCAAAACCTACATTAGTCCCCCAACTCAGAAACAAGTGGGGAAAAAAAATCAAACAATGGCTCTGTTGAAAGGGCTAATCCCAGATTTTCTCTTATGTACAGTAGTGTCTCAGCAGTGTGTTTTGGAAAACCTGGAAGACAAGATCTTTCCAGAGATGTCATTGAACTTTTGGAGCTGGGTGAGCAGTTGGATGATTGTGTACATACCCACTGGTAGACAGAAAATCAGGTAGTTCAGGAATGTAAGTAACAATGAGGTCATGTGGGAAAAAAGTGGGATTTGTAAATCTTGTCTGCACCTGAACATCAGGCTTCAGCTTCTAAACCAGCTGCTGGTTATCTCTCCCTTTGCTGTGCCCTCTCACATCAGGGGCAGCTTTTTGTCATGCTTCTATCAACAAATTTTATGTCTCACACTGACTTGACACCCAAATTCTCAAGACTCCGGGCCTGGTGACCCAAATAATGGTTTTCTGCATGTTACCTGACCAGTTTGTTTGTAAATATTCAGCCTTGCAGTTCCCATTACAAGGAGAACTTGACGTTGCCTCGGGCTTTTCTTTTGTCTCAAGGCTGCTTGTTTAGAGGATTCATGTGCACAGCCCTGTTTCTCTCTGCTCAGGAGAAATTTCCTCTTCTTTCCTTGGCTCCTGATGACCCCATGCCCTGACAACCCCATGCCACTCTTCCCATAAACCTCAAAATGGTCTCACTGTCAGGCTGGAAAATGAGGAAAACAGAAAGAACTCAATATTTTTGAAGTATTTTCCAAGTTTTATCAGGAAGAAGCTAGAACCATCCTCCTCAGTATTCTCATGGCTATGTCAATACATTAAATTGATTATCCACTCAGCTGGAAAAAGAGTCTGGAACTGACCAGATCCAAAATCCACTAAGCCACAGGGGATGTTTTTATAGATGTTAATGTACTCTGGGTAGGAATTTGAGGATGGAAATAGAAAATCTGAGCATCTGAAATGAAAGCAATTGAATGGGGTGAAGGAAATTCACAGCTAGAACTTCTATAAGGCACTTATTTTGACACTCAGAATATTTATATTTTTTTGCAAATTTACCTCTCAATGAGGTCACAAGAGATTTGCCTGCATTGCTTCAAATTTTGAAGCAGTTTTTTATGTGTAGAAATGTTCTGGTGAATTTTGGCTGAAGTCTGAAACAGAGTTATGGGGAACTGGATGTTTATTTTTTCATTTTTCATTTCTCTGAGAGCACTGCTTTTTTTTTTTTTTTTTTTTTAATGACAAAGGACTGCAATGGGTTTTTTTAAACACTGTTGTCTTTCTCAGGCACAGTGATGGCAATAACACAGCTTCATTCATGAGATCCTGTGTAAGGGGTCAGGAAATCATGCAAGCTCTTTCCTGTCAGACACCTCCAGATACTCCCACATATAATACTAAATGTTCCTAAAGCAGTGCCAGGTTGTTGAGTGCCAGGACAATATCCCAGTGTATTACCTTACTACAGAATTCACTGGATTTTTGCTGGCACTTACAGCCCTTCCAAGCATCCACCTTTCTGTCCACAGAAAGGTGGATGCTTGTCCACAGTTACAAATCTACCCAGACTACAGGATTTAAGTGCCAGGGGGTTTCTTTTTGCTATATGTTTCTGCTCCATCTGCTACAGGGAGGCTTTGATCCATTTTTGTGGCTTCGAGGCTTCACCAAGACAAAACCGTCATGTAAATGAAAAAATGATACAATGAGCCAAAGAATGAGAATGGACATGAAAGCATGTTCAAATCGGGAGAAAACGGGTAAAGTGATTCTCTTGTCAACCAATTCTGGACCCAGAGAAGCTCAAATATTAAGGAGATATAAATGACAGGATTATCCTGGCTTGCTGTGATCTGGTTTATAGAAATGCAGGCATCTGTAGGATGTAATTTTTGTTCACAAACACACCAAGCTGCCTCTCAAGACCAAACAGGTTTCTTGTACCAGCAATTAAGTTTCCCAGCTTTAAAAATAGATATTTATTAAGGCCTGTGTTTCTAGCAAGTTGTATAGCTGTTTTATGCACCTTAACAATCTCCAGGATTTCAACATGCTGTGTTAGGCCTTCTCAGGTTCTTTTACAGACAGTGTGGTTGCATGGCTCCAACACGATGGTTTCTACATTATAAATTACATAAATTAGAGTTCATACAGGTACAGAAATTGCAACCTGGTTTTCCCAAAAGAAAAAAACGAGCAGGGACACGGTCAGAAGTGAAAGGAGTTGTCATCTGGCTTAGTGCATCCTTGGTCTCCCTCTTCTGGCTCAGCTGGAAGGAGCGCTCTCCATCCAGGATGTGCTACTGCTCAGCATCCCCTACTACCAGGTGGTGAAGGGGAATTTTGTGCAGAGGCCAAGAAGCTTTTTTTCCAGCACGTGGCTACAAGTGCCATCCTGGAGAACTGAGCAATGAGCATTTTCAGTCCAGCTCTCCCACCCTCCTCCCGTGTTTTTTGTGCATCAACTTCAAACTTTTAGAAAAGCATCACGTAACTCTTTAACACCCACGTGGAGGGGGGTAAGGCATGAAGGAGATTTGAAAATATGAGTGGGAAAATGTATACAGGTTGTAACTCTGGTTGTTCTGCTGTAGCTGTTAATGCTGAGCTCTGCCTGACTCGCACGTTTTACCTGCTTGCCAGAATTAAGTGCTTAGGAACTCTAAAACTCAGTTACCGAGTTACTGATCAGTAAAATGTCTATAAATGCTTTTCTGCACGTTTTTATGCTGGTGCAAGTGTTGCATCAGCAATAGTGTGGCAGCAGGACCAGGGCAGTGCCCGTTCCCTGTGCTGGTACTGCTGAGGCATCTCCAGCCCTGGGGGTAATTCTGGGCCCCTCAATTCTGGAAGGACATTGAGGGGCTGGAGCATGTCCAGAGAAAGGAACAGAGCTGGGGAAGGGTCTGGAGCACCAGGAGCAGCTGAGGGAGCTGGGGGCACTCAGCCTGGAGAAAAGGAGGCTCAGGGGGGACCTTCTCGCTCTCTACAACTACCTGAAAGGAGGTTGTAGCCAGGTTGAGGTTGGTCTCTTTTCCCAAGTGACAAGACAAGAGGAAATGGTCTCAAGTTGTGCCAGGGGAGGTTTAGGTTGGATATTAGGGAAAATTTCTTCACAGGAAGGGCTGTCAAGCCCTGACACAGACTGCCCAGGGCAGTGGTGGAGTCCCCATCCCTGGAGAGACTTAAAAGCCATGTGAATGTAGAGTTTGGAGACATGGTTTAGTGATGGCCTTGGCAGTGCTGGGGGAATGTTGGACTCAATTATTTTAGAGGTCTTTTCCAATCCAAATGATTCTGTGATACCCTAAGTAATTTTGCCAGTAAAATCATGTGGGAATTTGAATTTCTTTTAAGGGGATTTTGATGTAAAGGGCACATTTCGTATTCCTCTTTTTTACCTTCAGCTTTCTGAGCCTTTCTACCACAAACTGGCCTCTAAGTATTTTTGTTTCTTTCATTCTTGCCAAAAAAAGAACAAAAAAAAAAAAGTGAAGGCTGTAGCTGTTAACATCTGACTTTAAAAAATGCAACATCAGACTTCTGTGTCTCACAGTACCAAGGTTTTTGTGTATTTTGAAGCTGGGCATTAAGCTGTGAGTAACAGAATCACCGATTTGAATTGGCTTCCTTTCCCCAACACCTCACACATGTGTCACAATGATATGTGACATTTAGAAGGGAATTTGGCAAGTGACCAAAAAAATAAAAAAAGGAGGGTTTTAGATAAGCTCTGAGACATAGAAAGAGAGACCCCTGGGTTTGTCTATAATTTTCGACTGCTGCCTTTGAAATGCAGGAACTTATAACCCACTGTTTGACTGTGTCTCATCCTGTTTCTGTAAAAACAGACACCTTTGGGAGTTTTAAGCTGAAATTTCATGCAATAAACCTCAGCCCATATATATAATAGCAATATCTGAAAATCTGGACTTGTTTTTTCTGTGCTGCTTGTTGTTGCTTTTGATTTTTCTTCACTGTATGTGTCCTCACGAATAATTTATGCCTGGAATAAAAACAAGACTTCAGAAATTTGGAAAAGAGCCAGTTCTGAGTATGTTGTGGTTTGAATTGCCTATCTTTCTTCTGTCTTGGTACCAATATGTCCTTTGGGGACACATGTAAGAACTTGCTTGGTAGGAGGAATTACAGCCCAACCCAATACTTGTTTAACCTGTTAACTTTTTTATTCCATGACTGGGATTTTAGTCATAATAAAAATAATAACAACCAAAACAATCAGGACAAATAAGGGAAGACTATTCTCATCTTAAAGCTGTCAACATACAAGCCACCAGTTCCTACAAGCAGTTGTCCATTGGTACCTAAATATTCATGTGACTTGCCCAGCTCTCTCCCTCTCACCAGGATAGAGGGATCCCTCTCTGCTACAGCCCAGAAAAAAGCTGGCAAAATTAGAAATTAGAAAACCAGGGGAAAAAAAAAAAACAAACAAACTTTAGCAAGATGGGATGGTTCCCACTTGGTTAGGAAAGGGGAAAACTGGCTTTAAGAGAATTTAAGTTGGGGATTTTAGAGCACAAGGATGTAAATTGTGCCCTCTCAGAAGCAGATTTCTGACTAATTGCATCTGAGGGCAGAAGTGCAGATGCCCAGCCACCAAACTGTGATGTGGCACAGTTTGTGTCCTGCTTCTTGGGACTCTCCACGGTCTAATTAGAGCAAGACTGAGTGCCTGAACCAACCCTAGAGGGCTCTCACGACTCAGGAATAGGAAGGATTGGAGTATCAGAGGAAAGACTTGAATTCAAGCTGTAAATTTTCTCCTTCTATAAGAAATACCTGCTGTTATTGTGGGTATATCTTTATGCTCATATGTGTGTATTAGCAAGGGTTTTGGTGCAACATTTCTCAGTTGGAAATATAACTAGAAAGTATTTGGGGTTTTACTATTCCTCTTCCCTTCCTTTCCCTTTATGCAGGGAGAGAATTTTATCAGTGAGTAGGACTTTTAAACACATTTGGCAAATCTGTAGCCACTTTCAAAAAAACCATTAAATGTCAGCTGATGAGCTTCAATTGTTGGAGCCTTTTGGGAGAATTATGAAAATAGCTATGAATTGGTAGATGTAAAAATAATACTTCTTCCTTTCATTCAGATGATCTTGGTGCTTTAAAAAAGTACAAATGTAAGATCTGTGATAAAATTCTTCCCTGTGAGGCTGGTGAGGCCCTGGCACAGGTTGCCCAGAGAAGCTGTGGCTGCCCCATCCCTGGAAGTGTCCAAGGCCAGATTAGACAAGGCTTGGAGCAATAAAACTTGGTGTGTTCTAGCCAGATAATTCTCAGCTTCTTTTTCACCCTTGCAAACATACATTCAAAATAAAAATATTATTTGGGTCTTTTATACATTCTCTCCTTTGAATTTTGGAGGCCAAGGTTAGGTCATATTTACCTAATCCATAACATTCCTTTAGCACAGTTTCATGTGCTGGGTACTTTTTCCACATCTGCTGTAAGTGTAATTAAACCCATGAACTTAAAAGTGCTCTGATTAAGGAAATACTTCCACAGCATTAAGAGCACTTTACATTAAGGATTTTCAAGTGAGAATTTACACACTAATGATTTTAATCCTAATGAAGACTTGATGTTCTGCTCCTCCAGAAGAAAAAGCCCTGGTCTCAGCACTAAACTAGTTGCAAGCTTTTATTTTTCCTGATATTCTAATTATATATGAGAACAAACCAAGACAGCACTCCTGGCATCTCAGATGGAAAATCTGCTCCTTTTTTTTTTAAGGAGAAGAATGGCAAGAAACTGTTTGAAGCCAAGCCAGCAAATCCCACATTATTATTCAGGATTTGCTGGCTTGTTTTAGAAAAAGCAGGAAAGTATTAATGACAGGCATATTACCTTGTTTCAACTATATTAGCTGATCAGAAAGCATGCTAATAATATGATTAAATCATTAAAGATAACCTTCTTTTGGGGCACCAGTGTACTCAAACCAAAGTGTAAAATTAAAATAAAGCAACAAATTTAATCTATCAGATGAACAGATTTTTTTTTTTTTTTTTCAGAAATATGACAATTTCCTCAGGGGTAAAAACTGCCTTACATTTTAGGATCTGCAATAAAATAACCATAACCCTTTTGCCTTTTGAAAAGTTCACCCTCAGGTTTTATTCACAGCCATCAGAAGCTGTGTAACACTTGTGTCAGCAAAGAGGAAAACTTTTCCTCTCTGTGGCAATTTTCTCCGAATTAAAAAACCAGTATGGTATAGAAAGCAGTAGGAGAAAGTTCATATTTCCATTTCAAAGTTATCTGTACCAAAACTTAAAGATGCTGTTGCTGCTGGAGGTTGAGGAGCTGAATCCACTGGGGAATATCATGATATCAAACCACAACTCCCATTGAAGAGAGCATTTCCATAAAATGTCAAGATTTAATCTGAATTAAGAGATGGGACAGAAAAAAACATACAATCACAATGTGTTCTCCCGAAAAAGAGAAAGGAAATTTGCTGGTAAGGGATATTATTCCACAGCTCAGGGAGGACTGATTGGCAGAAGGAGCTGATTCGTACACACCCTTGCAAAATTGCAGGTTGGAATTTGTACTTTAAAAAGCATCAATCTCTGCAAATCTTACCATGCAATGGAAAAGAATAAATGAAATTTAGCTAAAAAACTTGGAAGTTGCAATCATGTAACTAATTGCTCCTGAACAGCAGAGGAGACACTGTGGAACACGTTAAGTGCTTGGGCATTTAATTATTAATTTTTCTTCTATTCCATTATATAACACCTTCCATCCTCTAATCCTGCCTACCTTCCTGCAAAATAAATAAGGCACAAATACATCCACTGGGGGAAAATGCTACAGAAAAAGAGAATGACCAGTTGCAAAATAAACTCTCCTAATTTCCAAATGGCCCAAGTTAAGCATCCTGTGCAAGTCTTGCTTCATGCCCAAAGTACTTCAGTATTTCTGAATTAACTATATAATCTCTAATTCATTTTTTTTTCTTGAAGCTATTAGTGTTTTTACATCTTGAAATCCAGCTGTGAGAAAAAATCCTTCTCATCCTTGTAATTCCAAAAGAGGTCTGTGCTGTACATATAAAATAGTTATCTTTAAAGAGGAGGTACAGGATGTTCAGTGCAGATTGTCGTATTTCATTGCTGGATTCAAACATGTCTCTATTGAACAGATAAAGAGTTTTCAGAAGCTTTTAGCAACGTGCATTGTAGGAAAATAGCAGAAAAAAACCAGTCTGACAGATTTCAAGTCTTTGATTCAAAGACTGAAATGAGTAACAATAAAATAGATATGGATTTGGGTTTGGTTTTGATTTTTTACAAAATACTGTTACAGGCAGAACAGAACGTAAGCTCTTTAATTAGCATCTCTTGAAGCACAGAAAGTACCTCAGAGAAAATTAAGGAGAAGAAAGAACCAACTGTCCCCTCCTCCTCTTATCCTTCTCCACCTTTAAGAAATCAAAATAGAATAGTCCAAGGCTGCTGGAAAATTCCAGGATGGGAAACTTCAGCCCAAACTAGTCATAGTTCATATTTTAGCTGACCACTAAATTTTGAAAGATACCTTCTGTAAGGCTGGGCTGGATGGGGAACGGGGCAGATACCCAGGAGGTTTCTAACCCCGAGTGAGGGCTGAGTCCCTCAGGGCAGGTCACACTACTGACCTCCAGGCTGGCACAGAGGTGCTCAGGGCTCTCTGTGGTGGCAGGTGCCCAGAGAGCCTTTGGGGATGGGCCAGCTGCCCCTGGCTCCATGGGATACTGTGGTGTGGCAGGGATGGGGTCTCGGGAGGCTCTGCTGGGGTGTCTCTTGCCTTTTGCCGGGGCACAGCCCAGCCAGGGGCTGACAAGGAGGCTCCGGGCTGGGGCAGGATGGGCCCTGTGCTGTCTGCAGCCAGGCGCTGCCTTCCCTTCAAGCCTGGATGCCCGTGCTCCCTCCCACCCCGAGCCACTGAGGAAACTTGTCTCCCATCTCCTGCAGGCCATGGATTCAGCACTTGTGCTCCTCCTGGTGTCCTGCCCGAGCAGACACAGGATCCCCAGAGCGATGTGGTCACTGCACAGCGGATGGCCGAGCGTGAGATTTTTCTGGAGCAGAAGATGACAGAGCTGTGGGAGGAAATCTAGTGGAGGAGGGTCCTGGAAGAAGTTCCACTCCTTTGGATGTTGCAGCACTGGCTCTTCTGGGTGGCTGCAGCAGCTGTGCTCTGCTGGCTGGCCTGGAAAAGGAAGGTTGCCTCTCACAGCTGCCATGAACAGGACAACGAGGGGAAGGAAGACCTCAGCAGAGCATGGAATGGTGTCAGGTCTTTGGCTGGGACCACCCCGGGCTGCAGCCACCCATGACCACCTCCTTCCCCTCAGGCAGGAGCAGAGCCAGGTCTGAGTGGGATGCACTGCATAGAGCACTATGGATAAGAGTGGGAAAGAATCAACATGCGCCGTAACACTAAGGTGTTACAAAACAACAGTTCTGGAAGCTTTGGAGTGAAAATAGAAAATGTATATTAAATCAATCAGAAAATGAATTTGGCCAAAAGGGATGAAAAACAAGTTGCTGTGCCTGAGATGCCTGATGATCTCTGCTCTGGTGTGGTGGGTTTTCACAGCACCAAGGCACTGGCACGGCACGGTCAGAGGTGGCAGAAAGGGCTTGCATGAATCACAGCCTCCTCTGTGCCTGCAGTGTGAGCCACACTGGTCAACACCACCTGAATATTTGGCCCAGTGGTTGTGTTTTCTGAGGACAAGTAATCAGATTTCAAAGCACTCAATGGAAATTAGTTTTTAAGGGTGTTACTTTGGTCCCTTGCAACGTGAAACAGTGCAGGTTGCTTTTTTCTCTCTCCCTTTGAAAACAACAACAATCTTCGCCTTTCGGGACCTCATTTAATTGACAACATTCTCTGGTTGCACATCAAAGAGCTGGGAAATGAAACTGAGTTTAAACCTGAGCTTTTTGGACCCTAAGAGTTTCTCCATCCTACTAAAATTGCAGGAAATAAAAGTTGTTTATTCTTTTTCCCTTTATCCAAAAAATATGCCAGAAGAATTCAGCTGAAACCCAGTTTCTTGTTTCGGACAGATCATCAACAACTGTTTTAAAATCACCCTGATTCCTGTGTCCAGTTCTGGGCCCCTCACTTCAAGAAGAACATTGAGGTGCTGGAACATATCCAGAGAAGGGCAATGGAGCTTGGGAAGGGTCTAGAACATAAGTCCTATGAGGAGTTGCTGAGGGAGCTGGGATTGTTTAACCCAGAGAAAAGGAGTCTCAGGGCAGACTATTCCATGATTCTGTGGAAAATGCTTAAGAAAACGGGCAAGTACAAAGAACGTTTTCCCATCTCCTGCCGTTTTCCAACAACTCACGATTTCAGAGTTTCCAGGAATATCTGTTTTTCAATGGCTGCTGACAGCAGGAGTAGGAGGGCAAAAGGACTCAGTTTAGTGTTTCTTTGGAACACATGAGCCAAGAGGTGGCTGTAAACAACTCTGTGGAAATGAAATGTTAATTTGCAGTAATTTCATTTTCACTTCTGCACATTCAAGGTTTTTATTATTGGGAAAAAGATGATCTAGTGGTGGACAGCCCATCCCTGGAAGTGTTCAAGGCCAGGAGCAACCTGGTCTAGTGAAAGGTGTCCCTGCTCATGGTGGGGGGCTGGAATCAGATGAGCTCTAAGGTCCCTTCCAGCCCAAATTATTCTGTGATTCTGTGATTCCAATTTTCTTCAGGACAGAATGATTTCCTGACTCTTCCTTCTGCCTTTCCTAGCTTTAGACTCTGTAGGTGTCCAACACATCTATGTCTCCAGAATTCAGTGTGTTATGAAGGTCACTGAGGTGCCCACTAGTCTTGCTAAAACAACCTGAGACAAATCATGACCAACCATTTTCTTCTATGCATTTCCTACAGGAGGGATTGTAATTTTCAGAAACCTGACTGAAGATATTTGGTCAAATTTAAAAACCAGATTTCCTTTCCATGTTATCCTTAAAGCCCCCTTCAAGACACTTAATATCTTGAATTTTTTTCTCTGTATTCTCTGATAGATGACTTCTTATGCTGCCACTGTTTTTAACATGCTGAACTTTCGAAAGCTGGAGTTTGATATTAATAAGAATTTTTGATTAATTCCTGGGCTGATGGAATTTTATTTGATTAGGAACAAGAGAATAAGAAAAATTCCTCCTGGCTCCAAATTCCATTAATATCTATATTTTCCACGCTCATTTTTACAAAAACTCACAGACATTGTTACAAGCTTGTCAAAGGAAACGGGTCACTGCAGTTTATAAGAAGCTTAAAGCACAAGCAAACATGGCACTGCTACTGAAGTGCAGAGGCAAGTCATCAAAGTAATATTTTCAGGATATTTTTAAGTGGTCACACTTCCAATTTGCACCCCACAGTCATAAAATCTGTGAAAAGAGGAATGTCTTGCTTTCTTTTTCGTACTGTGCAAGCAAATGAAGTTCCTTCAGCTAAAACTGAGCTATAAAGGCATTGCTTTACCAGGGGCTTTTTCATGTTTTTCCAAGAAGCCAAGGGCTCATTGCATCATAGCACTTGTCCAGAAATCACAGAAATATTTAGATTTGTGCCATTCACAGCCTGAAAGGCCAGAAAATCAGCTCTCTAGGGACAATCAGTGCATGAAACCCTCCTTTGCAAATCAATTACTTGCAGCAGTTTAGAGTCTCCAGAGAATCCTTTGTGCAATTCTGCTCCCAGTATGCTGCAAAATCCAATGGATCTTTGACTATAAATGCTCACAGGTATCAAATTACTGCATCTCAAGGCAGAAACATTCTTTTGTCCAAAGAACGAGTAATTGCAGTCTTTTAAATTCTGCTAAATGGTCTTTTTTTTTTTTAGGATATGGCTGCAGACAAAAGTCATCACCTTCAGCAAGAGGGATGAGGTGTAATAACCTCTTTTCTTTTGGCTATGGGCCTTTTAAAAACTTCTGGAATAATTCTGTGATATTCTGAGAACTGGACAGCATGGATATTTTATTGCCTTGTGACACCTGGCTTGAAACATTCACCTGGCCAATTAATTTGCCAAAACTCATCTCCCTGTATATGTACAGTTAAAGGTCTCTTCCAACCTTGATGATTCTGTGATGCCATGTGGTTTGTACACAAACACACAGTCACTTTTCCAGAAACTTCAGAAGGTTGGGCAGTGCAGGTTGGGTAGAGATTGCACAGTTGATTGGGATTTAATTGTTTTCAGGGTCCAGGACTGGGAGAGAGGGCTGGAACAGCTCTGCTCTGGGGACAGGCTGGAATTCTTGAGGTTATTCAGTCTGGAGATGAGAAGACTCCAGAGAGAACTTATGGCACCTTCCAGTGCCGAAAGGGGCTCCTAGAGAGCTGGAGAGGGACTTTGGACAAGGGCCTGGAGTGACAGGACAAGGGGGAATGTCTTCCCACTGCCAGAGGGCAGGGTTAGGGGGGATATTAGGGAGAAATTCTTCCCTGTGAGGGTGGAGAGGCCCTGGCACAGGTTGCCCAGAGAAGCTGTGGCTGCCCCTGGATCCCTGTAAGTGTCCAAGGCCAGGTTGGATGGGGTTGGAGCAACCTGGGCTAGTGGAAGGTGTCCCTGCCCATGGCAGAGGGTGGAACTTGGTGGTCTTTAAGTTCCCTTCCAACCCAAACCATTCCATGGTTCTATAAATCACGTGTCTACCAAGCAGGAGATGTTCCTTTTCCTCGTCAAGAGAATGAGCCCATTTGTCACACTAATTGCTTCCTACAGTTTGTGCTGCCAGGTAGATTGCAAATGTCCAACCAATCAGTCATATGTTCTCTTATTATCTGAATAAAGTCTCCCAAAACCCGAACAAGACATCCTACAGTCAATCTGCACATCAGGAGGGTGCCTGCATGAATAGCACTGATTGAGGAGGTTTCTAACAAGGACAAAAGATTCTCATTCCAATCTGAAATTTTTTTTTTTTTTTTTTTTTTTTGCTCAGGTTCCTTTCAAACCTCTTGCAGACTGGCAGTTGGATTCTTTTACCATCAACAGAGTTTTCATAACTCCCATAGCTGGGAAAGACAGCGACATCCAAACCATCCTATCCCAGCCTCACCTCCAAAGTGTTTGCAGAGTTTTTGCCAAACTAGTTGATGTTCTTTCAGTACTCTGCACAAAACTGCATATTTTTTTCCCACATAAACCCAATAATTACCTCATGAATGTTTCCAGATCCCTACTTTATTCCTAATAATCAGATGAGCTTTTTCTATTCCACATCCCCATATGTCTGTGAGCATAAGATGAACCTGAATTTCATTCCAAGATTTTTATGAAGTTGATTTTCCAGTGTGTCCCCACCATTTACTCTCACTTGAGTTTACCAAAGTGCGGATAACACCACTGGCCTGTCTCAGGAACCAACCAATTATTGATCTTTGGAGCTTGGCCATCTTCAGTAACACTCTAACACTTGTTAAACACTGTTCTTCACAAACCCAGATCAGATGGACAAGTATTGCAATCTCAGTTTAGTTTGATCAGGTAAAAATTTCTTCAGTTTGTTTTGTTCGTTTGGGATTATTTTTTTTTTAATTCAATGGAACAATATCTTGGTGTTTAGGCATTTTAATCTTCTAATAATTTAAAGTTTGTTGGGAATACATGCAATTTCTTGAAAATGTTAACAAGGATGAAACTCCTTCTGGTCTGTCACTGTGATGTCCCACAGTGGCATGTTGCCTAAGAAAATAAAGTACATGGAAAATAAAATGGAAATAAATAAATGGAAACAGTCTCCTTCCAAGTAGCATAGAAGATTGAATCCCATATTTTACTTCCTCACCTTGTATTTCAATACTTTACAATTCTAGGCTTCAATTCATCAGAGATTGGTGAATAAACCACAGCTGGTTTATGGCTCTAGGAGCATGAGTAAATATATGAGGGCCATGTATTTTCCTTTACACAGATATCTGTTTATTTATTTAGGTAAATAAACCTATTTCTATGCCATGAGCACATGGTCACCAGTGATGGGCTCCATACCAGTCCAATATCTCAAACACATGTAGGTTCTGTAGTAGTTTGTCCTTTCTGTCTCCATCAGAAGCCAAAATTTCCCACTTTCCTTAACATTTGGTTTGAGTTGGATGCAACTGGAAAGAACAACTGAAATCCTTTGCTCTGCAGTGAAAATCAATTGTAATACCTGATAACACTGTTTGTATGTTGATATTTTTGTAGCTGTCTCGTTTGCAATCCACAGATGATCAAATCTGTCATCAACTAATCCGTTGTATAAACTTAATATCTTGCACAAGTGAAACAGGATGTGAGTCAATGCAGACAGTAATTCTTTGAGTGCTGCTCATTATAATCACCATGCCCCTAAGCAGCTTTGCCCATTCTTGCAGAAATATTCGATGTTCCATTTTAGAACTTCAGCAACTTCTGGTTATTTATCAGAGGAGATTCTGAGGGTGAAGGGCAAAGAAAAAGAATGGAAAATTTTCTAGCTGAGAGCTTGGGTGCTTCCTGAAAATCCCACTGCTTCCTAAAGGTTGAAAAGGATCTTTGAAGACTTACATCCTGGTAACAAGAAATTCTTCAAGAATACATGCAGCTTTCTCAAAAAAACCCCACCAAACCCAAACTGAAATCTGAGCGGAATCTGTAGAATCTTGTATATTCTGCAGACTTTTCAAATTACTGTGTTAGTGTAAGTCCTGCTCCAGTTGTTAGGTCATTTTCCAATGTTAAATAATATTTATTTCAGGAATGGGCTGCCCCTCCTCTATATACGAGTCATTTTCATTGATTCTACCATTTCCACTTTAGAATCTAGAATTCTTCATGCTTCATCTTTAATTCTTTATATGAAGTAGTAAGTGAGCAGTGAGTAGCTTAGGTTTGTTTTACATGGTATACAGATAAAAAAAGCCCTCCTTTAAAGAATTCCAGCCTCATTCAACCAAAATGTATGTGGTGAGGTTAAGGAAAATGCAACATGCTTTCAGAGATCATCCAAGAGTTCCATTTTCAGTCTTCTGCTGTTGCAAATCAAACTAAGCACCTAGGAGAATAAAAACGAATTTTGGATTCAATGAGTATGAACTAGGATTATTCTCATGTTCTTTTTCTCTATTACATCTACCTACGGTATAGTGGTCTTGTTCTTCTTTTAAGTACAAAATCTTATTCTCCCCTTATAATTTTCAGTAGCATCTCTCTCCCTTGCAGAACAGCACAACCTCTTGGGGATACAACCATGTTTCCTGTGATTTTTGCCCATCTAGAAGGTAAGACAAGATAAATGCAAATGAGAAACGACATATGTTCAACTGCAAGGATGACAACTAGGAACAGTAGTGATTTCCCCATAGAAGTGGATGCTTTTCTGGAAGGTAAACTTCAGCCAAAACAGATGCAGGAAAGAATGAGTGGGATTATCCAGGAAATATTATGCCAGAGACCAAGTAGAGTGATTAATTTGCTCCCTTCTCCTTGCCCTCTGACTCGTGTCTATGAGTTTTGCAAGACTTTCATTTCACAATGGTAGTAGTCACCACCTACATAACCTTTATCATGTGCTCACTGCTCTGAAGACTTTTACAGCAGCAGATGGCTTTGTTTCACTGTTTTTCTGCAGAATTCACATGCAAATGTGTCACTTCCAGTGTTGTCTGTGGCATCTGAGGTCATTGGAGCTCTATAAATAACCAGTTTGGTGTATATTTGTAGAATCCTTTGTCATCTTGTGGAAAGCTGTGTGGAATTTTTGCCTGATGGTTCTGAAGTCATGTTGAAATCAGGCTTTGGGGTAGGAATAGAGTTAGCTTAAGCTACTGGAGGGACTTGCTGGGAACTTATCTGAAATTTTCAGGGATGGCATAAGAGAAAACAGTCTAGACTTTCACTTCTGTTGCACGGGCACTGTGCTTTATCAAGGGCACTGGGTGACCTTCCCTGTTGGCAGCACTGAAAGTGGTCCCCAGGGAGCTGCATCCAAAAAGATACAGCATTTTATTCCATGTGCATAGCAGTGGAGTGCACTTGTCTGAGGGCTGGTACAATTAATTAAACCAAAGGATATTTGGTTTAGATGTTTGGTTCATGGGTTTTCACAGCTGAAATGAAGGATAAAATCAGCTTCTTTGTGATTAGTTATGGGGAAAAAAAAAATCCTTCTTTTTCTTTTTATTAAATTAAATTTCTGCACCAGCTGAATTAGGAAGTGGGTTGCCTCCACGTGCTCCTTTATCCCCACTCTTTCATGCCTGTATATGAAACCAAGTTCTTTCCAGATGGAAAAAAAAATGAGATAAATATCACAGTTATTTCCCAATAACAATTCCCTTTCTCCCATGTGACTGCTTTTCTTCAGAGGGCATATGCTCACCAAAAAGCAAACATGAGGCTATTAAATATGTATTTTCCTGTAAGTCGTCTGAGACCTGATCATCTGCTAAAATTGGAACTTGCCTGGGAGACATTCAAGCAACACCGAAAGGTTTACCAAGAGTGCAGAAAACAAGCAGAAAAAAGGCATTTCTTTCCCTGAGTTCAGGAAACGTTTGAATAGAACTACCTGCCTTAAAATTAGAAAATGCACTGGTTTATCTCCCAAGGTCTCTCTTTCTTCTGGCCTTCAAATTTCTGTGGTTTAATTGCAGTGACGTGGCTTGAGGAAGCAAATCTGCTGGAGCTGGTATGAGAACGTCATTAAGCTGGCACCCACTGAATATTAAATATTGGTGGTCTGAAGAACTTCTTTATACAGATGCATTTGTTGAGTATATCCAATATATTTATCATGAAGAAATGATATTTTACCCTCAGCTATGATGTCCATGGGGTTACATCTGAGATCTGGATTGTCTTCCTCATCCTACATTACACATTAATAACTTGCTGGACATCATGGCACAGATTAATCTCACCTAATTTTAGGCAAATATGCCTAAATCTATCACCAAATACAGACAAACGGGGGTCTAAGTGCTCTGAAAAGTGCCCTGAAAAAGTCTTTGCTCTCAGGCTTCTGAGCTACTTGTAGCTTCTACCAATTTGTGATCTAAGTTTATAAGAAAAAGAATCTTAAAATGTACAAAATAAATTTTGTGGTAATAATAGTAATATTTTATAACAAATTATAATAAATTTTGTGCCATAAACTGAATAGCTTCATGCTTCATATTTAAACTTCATATCTGCAAAAAATTATGGTATTTAGCTATTCAAATCAAGATGCATTACTCCTCCACTTTTAAAAGGTATGAAATATTGGAGTATTATTGAATAAAATCTGGTGTATTATCTAATTAATTTATGAGCTTTGCTTATGGTGCAAGAGATGCAAATTTTGTTAAAATATTAACTGTTTCTTTGCTTTAAAGTTTTGGGTGTTTTCAGTTGATGGAATTAGATACTTTGCTGTCCCCAAGCAACCTCCAAGGGCCAGGGCAAAAGGTCTTTGACATATATGTAAGATCTAAGTCTATTTTCTATCTGGGCTCTTCAACCTTCATAGAATCATTGAATTTGTCCTCAAACAGGGTTGTACAGCCCAGGGTGATGGATCCTACAGTGCTTCAACAAGCGATTTTGTCAGCATTGAATAATTCATGTTGTGCAATTTAAAAACATTAGCCCAGAAATACTTTGCATTTGTCCAGCACAGTCAACCTAAAGAGCTCCCAGTTTTTTCATCAAATAACATCCATTAATTTTAGAGGTTGCATTTAGTGGACTCGATGTGCTGCCACCAATCTGATTTAACATCAGCAAACTCAATCCAAAATCAACATAAAAAACAACAGGTTGTTGATCGAGACAGATCTTTCTATCTGGCAAAGACATATCAAGATTTGATGGCTGGAAACCAAATCTAGGAAAATTCAGAGCTACAGTTAAGTCTGAATATTTCTTACAGTTATTTCAATTAGCCATGGGACCATCTTAGTAAGGATTGTGCGAAATTCTCTGTCACTTGAAGACTCTAATTGAATCTTATCGCTCCCAGTAAATCACATGCTGTGGGCTGGTTGAAGGGAGACATAGGATGAAGTACTGTAGCTTGTGTTATTTAAATAACAGATGGGATAATTTGGTTTTATATTCTGAGAAACACACCAGCCAAAAATTAAAATATAAATGAATTAGTCGATCTAATAAATCAATACTGAAAACTTGCCAAAATGACATATCGCTTCCTCTTCAGCCTGAGAGAAAAATAAAACCCAGACCGTGTTAAACAAATATTCAGGGCAGCACAGAGCACGAAATTGAGCACATATCTCCATGTCTTTAATGCATGTGCTATTCCACAAAACTCTAATTACTCACCGTGTCAGAAATCTGTTAAAAGTAATGGGAACTGTCATTTATCTTATCTAATACCATCAGAAAAGAAAAACCACAAAAAGCCCAAGCGACACTGATTGCTCAAATTTCTCCTGGTTGGTTCTAAAATAGCAGAGCAGATTGCAAAGACAGGGCTATGGCTGCAAATACCTGTGACCCAGCAGCTCCTGGAGCCAAGAGCACCAATTAATTTCTACTGTCATTTATTAACTTCCTCTGTCACCAGTCATCCACGATGTGAAGGTTTGTGGCCTTGTAAACATCTGCTCACCTTTGCTGATCATTCTTTCATGAGTTCAATCAGAAAGTAACTAAGGCAATCTTTTTAATTCTATTTTTCATCTGACCTTGTCACAATTCAAATATCTTCCTACTGTATAATTTTCCTGCTCACACACAGACCACAGAATACTAGCTTTATTTTATGACCATTTAAAAAAAAGGCAATTAACAATGATCCTGTGAATTGGTACTCTTTAATTCAAGTAGATCTTCCCCTGGTTGCCATCAGAGGACTTTATTCCAGTGTCATTGTCCCTTAGTACATTTGAGTTGGACTATTCCATCTCATCTTTACAGAATGCAAAGTACCCACATTAGGTCATTAAAGTGTTACAATAATTATTTTTCAAATGTTAAAATGTATTTCTTAATCAAATACATTAGATTTCCTGAAAGAAGGTAAACAGGGAATGGGAGTGGGAAGAAAATGAGTGTTCCACAGTTGATCTCATCTCAGAAAGTGATTCATTATTGAATCCAGTGAAGAACACTTCATTTCAAGCCAAGTAGCTGCAAATAAGGGCACTCTCCAAAGAGCTCTTATAATTTAATAAAAGTATATTAATAAAATTATTTTTAATAGATCCTTTGAAATGTCATTTACCATCAATAGCACTTAGAAAAGAGGAAAAGAGGCTCTAGTAGAAACCCACTCCAAAAGACACAGAACAGAAGAATACTTGTGAGCCTCAGGTCTCTATAGCACACAGTAACCGTTGGGAGGAAAAAATGTAAATCTTTTGGCTGCTGGAATAAAATCCCATCTTTCCCATAGGTTGCACTTACACAGTGCCCAAGTGACAGACTGCAAGCTTCTGGCTTTTGAAGAAGCAGCAGATCTACAGAAAATTGTTTTGCAAGACATATCTTTAACTCTTTCTGCCAGTCAGAACAAAACAAGTATCTTGGAGGCTTGAGTACATCCTCCCAGGGGATTCCAAGAGCTGGCTTGAGGAGTGAAACCCTCACAGGTGGATGGAAGACCGTCTCTTCTGCCCAAGCAGCACCAGAAAGCAGCTTAACCCCAAAATAAGTGTAGCCTTGTACCACTCCAGGCCTTGTTCTTTCAATAAAGACAGTATGTGTTGTGACAGTGCCTCACATGGGTGTCAGAACTGCAGAAGCCTTCACACAGACAATATTCAAGGCCTCCAGCCTTTGATGTGCCCCCAAGGACTTTGCTTTCACTATTGCAGGAAGAAAGGTGGAAAAAAAATTCAAGTGAAGAGACTGCTCATTCACTGCTGCCTGACTTGTGGCATTAATATACTGTGGGGCTTGTTTGGTAAGTATTAAACTTTTAAAGACAAAGAGTATTTTAGTGAAATGAGACCATTTGCTTCTCTGATACTTTGAAGACACAAGGTTAAAAAATATGATCTACGAAAAGGACTAGAAGGGTTCCTGACCAATTTCCTGGGTTTTTTTGGTTGAGTGCTGCCTGGTCTGTGGAAGATGTAACAGTGCAACAGAAGATATGACAGAAATAGAAACAGTGGAGAAGAACAAACTGTATTTGTACATAGTGCTCATTTGCTTGGTTAACCATGCGGTCATGTTCTAAGGATTTATCACAGCTTTGGCTTTGGCATAGTCCTTTTTTTTAAGTAAATGTAAGACAGAGATGTGCAGGGCAGAAAAAAAAAGCCATATTCAGAGAGTGATTTAAAAGCATTCAGCAGCTGTCTCCCAAATCATCCCTGTCATCTCTGCACATGTGTATATTTTTATACATATATTTTTCCAGCTCAGTATGGTGTCAGTGGAAAAGCTACATTGACACTGAGCAACTCTGTCATTCCCGGGGCACTCTAAAGACAAAATCTCCTATGTGTCCACCACCTTATCCAGCTTTTTTGGTAAGCCCACACCAAAAGGTCATGAAAGGGATGTCTCCCAAAACACTCTGGAGCAAAGCCATGCTAGCAAAGCTGCTGCACTGCAGAAAGTATGTTCCCTATGCTGGAAATGCCCATCCCTTCACTAGACTCACCTGAGCCCCTGCAGCCACTTTCAGCCACCCCCAGTCTGACCAAAGGCCAGGTGTACTCGTGTCAAGGAAACACCAACCCATGGCAGCACAAGAAGCCTGGAGATTTTATGCTAGAAGGGAAAAAAAGTGAACCTTGTGCAACATCATGGGAGGACATTTTTTGGATGCTTTAAAGCCATCCCTAGAACAGCACAGAGGCTTGTGTGACAGCAACGAAAGACAGCTGTGTCTTCACTTGAGTCCTTCCACATATCACCCACCACACATTTTCTGCCTTCTCTGGTGGACAATGTGGTTTGTCCCAAGATAAGAACATCAGGCGGGTATTGCAGGAGGAGCTGTCTGGATGCTCCCATAATTAATTTATTGCAGAGGTGGGGAAGCTGAGATGTTTGTGATTGACTTTGGTGCACATTGACCTGCAAAAGTGTATAAAATGGTGCTAGAAACTGAGCCAATTGGGTCAACTGGCTTCTTGAGGTTTCAGGCAGCTTCTAAGTGAATCTCCCCTGCAGGGTATGTTCAGCCCAGACAGGGAACGTTGACTGGTAAAAAAAGCACTGAGTGAGTGAATAAAAAGTGTTAAGATCTGGCCAAATACAGATAAAATCCTAAAGTAGCTTCATAAGTGCTTTGTTGCTTTGCAGAATTCTGCAAGGTCAAATACTGTAAAGCTGTATGTTTCTAGTCAAAGCTGATTATATAACACTTTAGACATAAACTGTTGATCAAATCTGAGACTGAGACTGAGCCTCACTGAGACTTCTCTGAGAAGTTTGGAAAGCAAGGGGGTGCCACTGAAGCTCATGACTCAACCGGAGGGACCATGACCTGATGGTACTATAACCCATGGTCATAGATGGTAGACTTGTTGTTTAGATACTGCATTGGCAATATTTATATACTGTGTGACCGATAAATCTAATCATGATCATCCATAAAATCACTGTCTCCTACTTCCCATGCTTGCCTGACAGACTTCTCAACTACTCTGCCACAGCTTGGCACTGCTGCACTGAACATCAGCCACGCTCAGAGTTCAGTTTTCCAGTAAATTTTCCAAACACATGCACTTATCTGGAGGATCCTATCACATCTGAATGCCAAGTCTGGCTGGTTTGTTTGAGCTGTGCTTGTATATGCCCTTGGACTTGAGAGGCAACTGATTAGATTCTAAACTGAGCACTGAGTAGAAGACAATGAGACAGGTTTATGAAGCTGCTCAGGTCTCACTTAGAATAGGGATTACAAGCCAGGATTCAAATGTCATGGCAGGGACATGTCACTGTCGTTAGAGAGAGCATTTCCCTGAATGTTATTTTCAGCAAATGGATAGTTCCAGGGGAATTCATATTCACTGAACAAAATTAGAATTTAAAATTAGTACTAACAAAAAACTTTCTGTGGGGTGTTCTTTGCTATGAAAATAAGTTGATTATAGTCTCACATGTCATTCTGAAAAAGTGCCTCAATGCTGAAATTTTAATGCGATTGAAATGGAACTTTTTGACTATGTAGGAAATAAACATTGCAATGTTTTGTTCTACATTGACTCATTTTAGAACGCTTTTATAGGTAAAGATATTTTATACTCCAACTGTTTTATTCAAATGCATGTGTTTCTATACAAATATATAAAGGAGGGTGTGGTGAACTAGATAATCTTAAAGGTGCCCTCCAACCCAAGCCATTCTATGATTCAATGATTCTCTATAAACACACATGTATGTATTATACATATTTATTTAATAATTTGGAGTTTTGTTAATATGTCAAAAAACCCAGTGTTTTGTCTCCTCACTCAGAACATCAATAAGCAAAAGCAAATTTAAAATATGAAATGAAAACTGCCAAAACCAGACACTTCTCATTTAGATACAAAACATTAATTTTTAGGTTAGATTAAAATACTCCTCTCTCCTCCGGTCCTTCCCATACCATCCACAGCTGAGAAAGACCACACAGAGATGAGGGAATCCTTCCCCTCTCCCAGCTTTGGAAGCCATTTCAGGAGCTTCATAAAAAAAGGCCCTCTGCTTTCCTCAGTAAGGCCTTGAGGGTACCAAGAAGGGTAAGAGAAAGTAAGAGGTGGCAACCGGACCTCGTTACTGCCTGATCATGGGAAATTATCTCAGGGGCTACACTTACACTGCATGTTATGTACTACAACCTAAGTGCTACTCTCTGACTTGCTCATAAAATTCTAGTATAGCCCAGGGAGAGCTGGATGCATTGCCACACAGCAAAGCTCAGTGTTTCCTTGGGATTAGCAGCATTTTGCTCTCATTATATAATTTTAACAGGGTGTTGTAAGGTCAGTTCTTTTCAAAACTGGGATCATGACTCCTCTCTGTCATATCTGAGGCTGTTCTGGTGGCCCTGCATGGCAGGACGGCCAGAGGATTCAAGCCCTGCTGCCAGTGGTCCCTGGTGATGGCGCTGGCCCTGCTCAGCTTCCTGTCCCCTGTGAAAGTGCTGAGGGTGCGTTTGATCCCACTCTCTGTGTCACTGATAAAGACATTAACAAGCCCTGGCTCCAAGGCAGAGCCCTGAGGGACATCATTCATCCCTGGCTTCCACGTAGATATGGAGACACTGACAACTCTCTGGCTGTATTCATCCGGACAACCCTTCATGCACTGCAGAACACAGCCTGTAAACCCAGGGCTCTCCAGTTTGGAGATCAGGATGTCATGTGGGACTGTGTCGAAAGCAGTCTGGGCACACCAGGGCTACAAGTCTAGAAGTCAAGGTCTGTCCCCTGCGGGCACAGCCACTTCCAGACAATTCCAAAGGTTTCTATGTCACAGGGGTGCTGGGTGTGGCCCTTTGTGACAGAGGCACTTTCAATGGGCCCTTTGTGCTGCGGGGCCACATCTGCACAGAGACCATTGTGACAACACAGAACCCTGCCCTGACAGATGCTGATTTTAGCAGCACAGAGCCCTGGGGTGCCCTCTCCCAGAAGAGCCGCTCTCTCAGCAGGAACCAGTTCCCTGGATGCCTCTGCCAAGGAGAACAACAGAGATGCCCATGAAGAAGAAAGCCAACACCGACTCTCAGCCCCACAAGGGGCTGCCAACCATAACCAGGAGGCTCCCGGAGAGGGATGGGGGAGCACTGAAAAGCCCAGATGGGACCAGGCCTTCACGGAGCTCCCGGGCTGCCAAGGCCAGACTTGCAGTTGTGCCAAGGCAGCCACATCCACCCCGTGCCTCCTTTTCCCCACAGGTGATCCAAAGGACACCACAGGTAGTGACAAAGGCTAGCCAGAGCCAGGCCTTGCTCCTCCGTGGGGAAAGGCTGCCACGGCTGCCCTGCCCAGATATCTCACAGGACAACACCAGCCGTCGGACACGCACAGGTAGACAGGGGAAAATGGGACCAAAGATCTTCCCAACCGTAGCACCTGATGACAGGCAGGCAAGAGGCCCAAGCAGGAGGCTGAGGCAAAGGGTGCAGTCAGGCAAGATCCCCCTTCAGCCTCCTTTGCTGACAAAGACACCAGTGCTGTCACTGCCCCGTACCCGGGTGACACAGGAGAAGACGGTCCCTCTGCCATCAATCCCGGTGGCGGCACCACGGCACACACAAGCTGCCAGGGCCACCTGCAAACTGCCTCCTCTGCCACCAGCAGCCTCGGCTGCTGCTGCCAGGCACAGGACAGTGACCGTCCCCACGGCCAGCAGCAGCCACCTCCCCCCTGTCCCTACTGCTCGGGGCACCCGCGCTGAGCGGGGCACAGCCACAAGTGGTCAGAGCTCGAGGGCTGCTCCATCCCTTCCCAAAGCCCAGGATGGAGCTGTGAAGCCCAGGAGCCGTGTCCCTCTGCCAGACATCTCCCATAAGAGCCACCCTGGGAGCCAGACACCCAGCCAGAAGCTGGCAGCACAACGGGACCAGGCACTCAGCAGGCCTGTGTCAGCTTCCCCGGGCAAGGACGCAGGGACACAGCACCAGAGACACATGTCAGACCAGGGACCAGCACTGCCCAGGGTGCACATGAAACGCACCCTCACCAGCACAACTGAGCCAGTGTATGACAAGAGTGGGAAGGACCTGACCACCATACCCAAGACAGAACCTTCCCAGGACATGAAGACAATGATTGTGGTAGGCCACTCCATAACCCTGAAGCCAGCTGTGAAGTCCAGCAGACGGCTCCCTAGGCCTGTCATCTCCCCTAAGAGACACCCTGGGAGACAGACTCCCAGGCAGCAGCCGGCAGCACAAAAGAACCGGGCACTCCCCATGCCTGCATCTGCTTCCCGGGGCAGGGAAGCAGGGACACAGCACCAGAGAAAAAGGGCAGAGCAAGACCCAGCACTGCTGAGGGTCAACATGAAACGCACCCTCCCCAGCACATCTCTGCCAGGGCAACACAAAACTGGGAAGGATCGGACCATTGTGCCCATGACGGAGCCTCTGCAGCAGCAGAAGACCAGGCGCCAGGCCCCTGCAGAGTGCAGAGTGCTTCCACTCAGGAAAGACAGTCTCCAGCTTTTAGGGGAAATCTCATATAATGAGAGGGTGCTGAAGTGGCTGGAAACAACTTTTCCAAAAAATCGTGGGGCCTTGGCCGAGGAGGAGAAAGAGCAGAAGGATGATGGACACCAAAAGCTGAGCCAAGGGGAAGATGGTCAGGATAAGGAGCTCTCCCAAAGAGAAGACAGCAAGGTGAAAGAGATGTCCCAAGGGGAAGATGAGAGTGAGGAAGACCTGTCCACAGAAGAAGACAGCAGTGGGCAAGAGCTGTCCAAATGGGAGGAAAGCAGTGATGAAGAGCTCTCCCAAGGAGAAGACAGCAGTGATGAAGAGATGTCTCAAGAAGAAGATGTCAAGAAGGAAGAGCTGTCACAAGGGGAAGATGATGTCAGCCAAAACATCTGGGATGACCTCTTGGGTCTGGTGAATATGGGCACAGAGGCAGCAGGAGAAGCAGCTGGTGACCTGCCCAGCACATCTCCTGCCACAGCTGCTCCCATGGACTCTGAGCCAGCACGTGCTGAGCTGGCCAGAGCTCCTGAGGAAGAGCAGCATCCTACACCTCTTGCTCCCGAGGCACAACCTGCAGCAACGGCAGCGGCTTCTGCCTTTGCTGAGCAGGTGGCAGCTGCAGGGACAGAGAGCCAGGCAGCTGCCCCACACAGCCCCTGCTGCCCACCCAGCCCCCTGCTCAGCTTGCTGCAGGACCATGCCCTCAGTGAGCACTGGGTGGGGACACTGGGGGGGCCAGTCCACACAGCCCAAGACTTGGCCCAAGGGGAAGGTGACAGAGAGCCAAGTACTCCTCAAGAGACGCTCCCTGTGCCCGCCCCTCAGCAGGCACTGGCATTTGGCCAGCACAGCCAGGTGCCAGGGCACGCCTTGCCCGGGCAGATGGAAGCCCATGCCCCCAGCCAGCAGCCACCTCTCCCCCAGCGACAGCCCTCTCGCTTCAGGCGGGCGCTCCGGGCCCTGCGCAGGCTGTTCCGCTGGCCCCGCAGGGCGGCACCGCCACGGGATCAGAGCCCCACTGCCAGCGCCAGGCCCGGCCTCCACTAGGATCCTCACACACCTTTGCTTGAGACATCTAATCTGAAGTGACCGATCCTCACCTCAGTGCCTACACGCTCGCGGTGTCTCGGAAGCTTGTCAGTAATGAGGACAAGGAGAAGACACTCCACTCCGTGGTCCTGCTAATCAGGAAAAGACAGAACCTTGACACAGCTGTTGACAGGCATCTCGTCTCCCTGTACTGCTCAACCAGTGGACGAGAATAGGAACCTGTCAAACAGATCTCCAGCTTCCACTAAAATAATAGATAGAAGATAGCATAATAGTTATAATAATTCTTAATCTATATAATTATTATATTATTATATTGTATCATAGCATTCTATTATATTATTCTATTCCATTGCAATTAGACATAGCTATATAATTATAATGGTAAGTATATTATAATATTATAGAACATTAATATAATTATATGTAGTTATATATTTATAATTAAAATATGATATTTTAAATAGATAGAATTATACAACATACCATTCTATTGATAGTTTTAGATATTTTAGAAGTACATAATTATATCTCATCATTAATATTATAGAACACAATAATCATAATGGAGATACATAACAATGTACTCCAATATATCAACGACTAGTTTCTCTGCTAATCAGCACGGAGGATGTTATGACGACCAGAATGGTCTGAATAGTTCTCATCTACGCTTTTGAAGTTGTTTAGCAATAAGAATTGTTCTTTAAAAGAAAATAAAAATAAAGAAAAAAAAACATTTGAGTGATGTGCCTCATTTCATAGAATTACAAATATTAATAGCCCAGTACATGAATGTTCTATTTATTTTGATATTCCCGTCAATAATCAATTCCAGTAACTAAATGCATCAGCAGTAATGCTGCTGGAGGATTAATCTGCCCACAAAACATATTTTTTTTTTCTGTTTCATTCATAATGCTCTTTGCTCACAAACTCTTCTGGAATTAAAGGATTTTTCTTACAAAAAATCATGTTGTCCTTTGTTTCCATTCTTACCTATGAGCTCTCAGTCATTAACCAAACTTTATAGTTTGTTCATTCCCCCTTGTCCCATCCCTACCTGCTCTTGGAAAAAGTCCCTCTCCATCTTTCTTGTCAGCTCCCTTCAGGTACTGGAAGGCTTCAATTAGGTCCCCCCAAAGCTTTCTCTTCTCCAGGCTGAACAATCCCAATTCTCTCAGCCTTTCCTCACAGCAGAAGTGCTCCATCCCTCTAATGAACTTTGTGGTCTCCTGTGGACTCGCTCCAACAGGTCCATGTCCTTCCTGTGTTGGGGGCCCCAGAGCTGGAGGCAGCTCTGCAGGTGGGGTCTCACCTGAGCAGGGCAGAAGGGCAGAATCCCCCTGCTCTCCTGCTGCCCACACTCCTTTGGATGCAGCCCAGAATTCAATTGGGTTCCTGGGCTGCAAGTGCACACTTTGCCAGCTGATGTCCAGCCTCTCATCCACCAGCACCCCCAGGTCCTTCTCGGCAGGGCTGCTCTCCATCTGTTCATCCCTCAGGCTGTGTAGATACCAGGGGTTGCCCAGGTGCCGTAGCTGTGCCATAGAAGATGTTTGCCCCCAGATCTGGGCTTACATGGTAGCTCTTTGGCTCAGCTAACTAGGTTGATTTGGTGGACTCAATCATCTTTTCCAGCCTCAGTGGTTCCATGATCTCAGAAATGTTGAGCCTCAGCATGGCTCACTGAAGGGGATAAGAAAGTTTCAGCCACAGTGTCAGTGCTGACTGCAGTGTCACACACACCTGCACTACGGGGCCAGGGACATGGACAGGCTGTCTTCTCTGTCCTGGTTCAGCTGCAAAGTGTGGAGAGTCAGTCTGCACAGGCTGAGATTCAGATATTTCACAGTGCAGCTGTGGGAAGAGAGAGCCAGGCACAATTTTACGTCTGGTAGCACCATCACTCACTAGTCCAGCATCAACCGTGCTGCAAATAACACTGTGATTCCCAACATGAGTTTTTCAGGCTTCTTGTGGATTACACCAATTTTTCAACCAATTCATCTAATCAGTTCATTGCTGAAATGTGTTCAAAGTGAAGCTGCCTGGTTGTAAGACAAATAAAAAAAAAGTGACAGAATTGTAGATGGGTTTTACACAAAGTGACACCACTTATCAACCTTCAGTGAGTGGTGGCAGGACCAGCTTGCTATTGCTGACCCTTGAGCTTTACACTTTAAAGCATCTAAAATTTTAGCACAGTGTGCATAGGACTTTGCCAGCTTTATCATTCTCTTATACACTGCAGACAGCTGCTTTCTCCCCATGGTGTTCTTCCAGACAGACTATTTCAGCTGAGGCTGACGAGTTTGATCACCATTAACTGCAGCAAAGCTCCAGCTTGGGAAAAATGTGTGTTGGAATGGGCTGGTGACGATTAAGAAGCTATTTAAAGCTCACTGCCTGAGGCAGGCACCTGTGGACAGCAAGGGATGACTAGAAAGGGCCTGAGACCTCTGTGTGAGGACAACATGAGGGGAGAAAACCAAATCTCTCAGCCTAAGGACTGCCCTGGTCCCTGCTGAGTGAGAAGTGGGAAGAATCTCTCCTTTGAAACAAAACACAAGGGTCTGACTGTGGCATGTGCTGGATGCAAAGCTGCTTATTTTTCCAGAGGGATTCATCTGAGTGAGCTGAAGATTGTCAGATACCTCAGAATCACAGTCCCCAAAAAGGCCAAAAGAATTACAATAATTTCAGGTTTATTTTTAGGAAAAAAAATAAAGCAAAGTATTGGCAGCACCTGGGAATATTAACTCATACCTTTAGAGGTCACTTGATCACAGAACTACCGAAATTAAAATAACTGCCTAAATTAACGTTGGGCCTTGAAAAGGATTTAATTTAGATAGATTTAAGCAAGAGGAGATGAAATGACCTTACTTATAACCTCAAGCCACAGCTAGAATGTGGCAGCTTGAAACTGCAGCACCCATGCTGGATGGTTTATACAGCTGTGTGCCTTTGATCTGAGAGTCTGGATGCTCCAGAACAGGGCCAGGAGGGGGGAAATATTCCAAAGGTCAGCAATGTTTACTCTATTAGATAAAAAAGGAGTGTTAGTCCTGGTAATAAAGCAGCCATGTTTTCACAATCACATGAGATAAATTAATTTTGAAAAGAATACATTTTTTTTATAAAGACTCTGAAAGTCTAGAGCCTTTCAGAAGGTTCTCAAAGGTTCAGAAAGTCTCTAGAATCTGCTCCTTTTACATTTTTGATACCCCTAAAACTAGAATCATTGTGTGTGGCCTCCAGAAATGAGCTAGCCCATCTTTCTGTCCCAAGATAGGATCAGGTATAATTTCTGACCCTATGAGTTATTTTTCCCAATCTGCTTTCAAAGGACTCCATTAATAATGTTTTAGCAATGTCCCAGTCAATTAATTTCAACACTTGAATATCCCTGCTTTTAGAAAGTCCTTCTTATGTTTTTTTTTAAATTTCTTTTGTTGTTTTTGCAGTTCATGTTTCTCACTTCTTTTTTCTGCACGCCACAAACATGGAACCAGATTTATTCCTTGTTTTTGCCGGAACATTTTCCACATATGAAAATACATGGAATATATTTCCATACCCAAAGTGCTTGGTGATGAGTGAAACAGGAATGTCACCTGTGGATCCTTCCTCTGTGACACATTGCAGAGAGCTCCTGATGTCCCAGCAATAGCAAATGGCTCATACTGGACTCTGCTAGTCCAGAAGTGGTGGAAAGCTCAAAGTGGGCACCATAGTTTTCATGCTTTCATCACTTTTAGAAGCTTCTCAACTTTTTCACTGAGAAAGGGGTTTGCACAAAAAAAAAAAAAAAAAAAAAATCACAGTTGTGATGATAATTTCATTGCATAGCACTAGGTGGAAATAGCAAGGAATGTGTTCCCTAGAGTGGTTGTAGTGGTTTTTTATTGCAGTAAGATCCTTGTGAGTGTGTTTGAATGTGTAGCTGGATAAAGGGGATATAAGGAGACAGCAAAACAACCCTCCCAATATCCGCTGAGGTGCAAGAATGGGGGAAAAAATAAGCAGAGATGACATTTAACAGCTCATAGGCATCATCTTTATCCTCATAAGCCCTCTCAGGAGTCAGCTCCTAACACCTTTAAACACTTTCAGGTCAAGGTCAACAGTAGCTAAGCTGCTGAACCTACAGATTGAAACAAGCTGTTATGAGGTGAATAAAGTTTGTTCCTCCAAGGCAGGAAAAGCTCGTGGTAAGGCAGGAATTGCTGCTAGTGCTCATTAGATGGCAGCCTTCCTTTAGGCTCAGGAGGGAAGAACGGCTTGCATGGTTCTGAATTCACTACAGCTTCTCCAACAAGCATTAAAAAAAATAAAAATAGATTCTTCCCACTTGTTGTCACTGGCAAGTTTTCATATTAGTTGCTATGTCGACCCACCACCCACATTGAATTCACCTCACCCACCCAAACTTTCCCTGCCACAGCAATCCAAACCCATTCCCACTTCCAGCTCACGGGTGACTCACAGTGGTGCTGTACAAAGGGAAAGGTGAGCATATTCCTCCCCCTGAAGACACCTCCACATCCCTGTTGGCTGAAGGGATTCACAGGCAGAGAGACCCAACCAATTATGTAATTTGGCAGAATAATATGCCATGACTGACAAGGGCTCCAGGAATGGGAGAGAGCCCTGAACTGCAGTGCAACAGACAGTGTTGTCAGAAAGGGTCAGTGTCATGTTCATGGAGCATAAAAATCATCTTAGTGACCTTGGTTTAATGTTTTTTCATTAGACATCAAACTCTGTTTTCAAACTAATGTTGGTTTTGTTTTGTTTTTTTTTTTTACTTTGCATTCAATAAATGCCTTGAGGGTGCCCATGCTGCTGGATTTTTTTTTCCCGTCCTTTTTTAGCAATACGGAAAAATCCCTTTTCATCAGCAGAAGATTTAAGCTCTACAGGAACTTCTTTTCATCGATTTTGGCATTCATCATGCATTTAGTTGACTGCTTAGCCAGATCATGATTTTTAATGCCAAACTGGGGTTTTTTTAGGGGGTGTCCCTTCTATTTTCTAACTTTGAAAGGCAAGTTGTTAGCTTGCAAATCAGCTTATTATTCCTCTAGATTTGAGTGAAGAGAACTTGGTTAATAGAACTAAACCTAAAACAAAGGAAACTCTGTGCTCTATGAGCCAATGAAACTTTTCTCAAGACACATAGAAATTGTATAACAAATTGCTATGAAACTGATAGAGTGGCAGCAAATCACAAGTAAAATACAACTCTGGTTTCATGGCACTCAGAAATGAATCAGAATTAATGGTCTCTGAGGTGAGTAGTCCATGCTTCTTAGAAACCCAACTGGTGTATTTGCTAAATTTATCAGTGCACCTGATATGATGTTAAAACCAATAAAGCAACTGACATTTGCTAGTTGAAAATGTAATAAAATTCGATGTTTCAGTACCTGCAGTTTAGCAATTCTCAAATTGATGCTCCTGCCATGGTAAATTACTTGGAATCATTTAATTTCTCTGAACACCTGCTCTGCATTTTATTTGCAGACATTTTGCCATGTGAGAGTGAAGCTCTCATTCATCTGTGTTCCCTTTGGTACTGGTGTGAACCTTCCAGCTCACAAGGATAAAAGGAAGAGGGAAGCTGGCTGACCTACTCACGCTTTTGCTGCTATTATTGGTTTTATTATGTTTGTACTTAAGGACTTAGAGGTCCCTGTAGTGCTTGGCATTGCACTAAGAGGAGCACACAGGGCTGTTCCAAGGAGTGTATAATTTAAGGAGAAATGTTACAGCCAGGATGGAGGGAGAGTTGTAACACACAGAGTGCGAGAGCAGCTCATTTGCTCTCATTCCTACTTGTCATTTTTTAGATAAGGTGGCTTTTTTGAGAATGTATGGGCAAGCAAACAGTGAGGAACAGGTAGAGGAAAAGAGAAGGAAGGAATGTGGAATTAAGGGAAGGATGGGGGGGGAATAAAAATAAAATTCAACTGCACGCTGCAGTCAGCTCTCTGGATACAGAGGTCTCAACTCACAGATCACAGAATATTCTGAGTTGGAAGGGATGCACAAGGATCATCAAATTCCAACCCCTGGCCCTGCACAGGACACCCAACGATCTCACCACATGCCTGGGAGCATTGTCCAAACCTTCCTGGAGCTCTGGCAGCCTTGGGGCTGTGCTCACTGCCCTGGGGAGCCTGGTCAGTGCCCAACCATCCTCTCGGGGAAGAACCTTTCCCTGAGATCCAACCTAAACCTCCCCAGGCACAGCCTTATTCCATATCTCAGATGATTCCAACTAATGAGTCATTTCATCAAGGCACCCTATTTAAGAGCCCTGTTGCCCTGCATTTGCTACAGTTAATAGATGGAAATGGAGGCAAAGATTTCAATGTTTCTTCAGAATCCCTTCTCTGCCTCCAGCTGTGAGGAATTGGACGTTTTAATTGCCTTAAAACATTGCTCCTGTATCGAGCTGTGCAAGCCTCCTGCCAGGGCATTGAAGACAAGGCTGAGGGGAGGTGGCCACAGCCCACAAACTGGTGGATTTGTGGAAGCCCAGGGGGCAAATCTCTGGGGGTGTGATGCTCATCTAAAGAAGGCCAGTGGCAACTCTCTGGGGGTGGGATGTTTATCTCCTATGGGCCAGGCTGTGCCAGAGGAGACCCCTGTGCACACACCCATCACTGCCCCAGAGAAGGCCTCTGGGAGAAGGAAGACCTTTTAGCAGTTGTGCACTCAAACCAATCCCCCACCTGAAGCCTAAATTACTGTGCAAAAACAGCACCTGCAGCCTCTGAAAAACAGCAGACACTTCACATCCACACACAAGGGAAGCACCAGAAGGGTTTCTGAGGGTATATAAACCCACTGGTCTTTATATTAATGGCCTTCTTTATCCCACCACTCCCTGATGGACCAAGACACCAGTGACAACAATTTCCTTCCTTCTTCCTTTTATTCTTTTTTGTCTTTCTTTCTGTCTTTTCTTTCGCACGTTTTCTTGGGTGATATCTTTATGCTTTTATATTGCCACACTACTGTGGATAAAACCAACCAAAGTGGCTACATACCTGTTTTCCTTTGCAACCAAACTGTTCTAAAATAAACCTTTTATACATATATATATATATACACACACACATCTATCTATCTACTTATCTATCTATCTAATTTATCTCTGTAAACACTGATCACACAGCATCTATTTACTTTAACTCACCCCGAGGGATTTATTAGCAAAAAATCAAGTTATTTCTGCCTTGCAGGGGGTTCTGTAACACCAGTGATGATGATGGACCAGTTCTGGAGGGACCACAGTCCACCTGACACAGGTGCCTTATATGGATGTCTAAAGTTAGATGGGACCAATCCAGGACTTGCTGTTTCCAAAGGGCATGTGGCTTGGCTGGAGATCTCCCCAACATCATCCCACACCCACGGAATTATTGGGAAGGGGTTGACCTTAGCCAGTGACTTTTACAACCCGATTTTTCCCCTAAATCCTTGCTTTGCCTGCTGCCATTTCTGCCAGATGGAGAGTCTGGATGTTTCTTTCTCTAGTCCCACTTAATCCCCCAATAGCACATGATGGATTCTAGGGGAGATGGGACAGTATCCTGGTGTATCCTGGCTAATCTGCTCCTCCTCCAGCATCAGCTGCAATTCAAATGGAGTCAGTTCCCCGAAAAAAAACAAAAGAGAAAACTCCCCATTTGTCACAAGTTCTTAATATCATAGTTGCCTTTTAGCCTTACTCATCAACATCCAGAGGGAAAAAACAAGAAACCCGCTGAATAAATCAGATTTGACATATCTTTCCTCAAGAACAATAGCTTTAAAACTAGCTGAAAAAATGCTTTTAAAAATAGACCAAATTGATCTGTCGCCTTTGAAAAAAAAAAAATCAATCTTAAGATGAAAGAAAAAACCCTATTCTTCCAGCTTCTCATAATTATTTTTGAAGTCTGGGTTTCACCAGTGAATCCTTTTCAGTCAGTTCTTTTAAAA
Organism: Pseudopipra pipra; assembly: GCF_036250125.1. NCBI lineage: Eukaryota > Metazoa > Chordata > Aves > Passeriformes > Pipridae > Pseudopipra > Pseudopipra pipra. The sequence goes on from NC_087552.1 coordinate 72,851,036, forward strand.
TGGATTAGATAGTTCTAACCCATTCTTTTCTGTTCTTTTTTTCCCTAGGTGTGGCAGCATTGTACACAACAACTTTCATGTCTGTATGGAAATAAAGGATGTAAATTTAAGGTCTAAGACCAAGAAAATATCATGAGGAAGAACCTGAAATTAAGTATATTCTTACTTTTGATTAACAGATTATGGGAGTTGCTTACATTTACTTACATACATATTATTTTTAAATCTCCCACTGGCTAAATGAAATCAATTGGACTAAGATACATAAAAACACTTCAATTAACCATTATTTCTCTGTGGATCCTGGTAAGCTCAAAGTGGATATATTAATCTCTGCAAGTCCAAAATACCATCAATAAGATATACATAGATATATGTGTACAGACTTTTTGGCAGGACCTGTTATGATAGAACAAGGGATAATTGTTTCAAACTAAAAGAAAGTAAGACTCAGACTAGATGTAAGGAAGAATTTTTTTTTTTTTTTTTTGAGGAGTGTGAGAAAAGACCCACTTCTTGATGAGTTTGAGAGGGGACAACGTCATCAAAGCAAAGCTATTTTGTTGAACGAGTCAGATGCCTCTTTTCAGGGAGGAACACCACCCACCAAAATGGGCAACCTTTTATCTCCTTCCCCAGCTGGGGGTGGTCCCTGTCCCCTCTTCCATTGGCTGGGTACTCAGGGACTCACATTCCCTCTGGACTGCCTACTTTGCCCCAAATCTTCGTCCCCCATTCCCCTTTATTCTTCTCCCTTTTTTGCAAATCTTTAGCACAGCCTTTCCTATTGGTTCCTGACTCCTTGCAGGTGCAAGGAACAGAGTAACCCACATCTGAGCAATAAGCTGCTGTAAGCAAGCAACAAGGGTTAGCCTCCCCACCACCACTTAGTCACCCTGGTTGCAGCAAAACATTGCTTTATTTCTCACAGGAGGACGGTGAAATGCTGGCACAGGTTGCCCAGAGAGGTGAAGAATCCCTGGAAACATTCAAGGCCAGGTTGGATGGGGCCTGATCTATTTGAAGATGTGCCTGCCCATGGTAGGGAGCTTATATGATCTTGGCTGGGGCTAGATGACCTTGAAAGATGCTTTCCAAGCCAAACCATTCTATGATCCTAAGATGCTGTGATTCTAGGATACGTGGCAAGCTCAAAGTAGGTGCATACAACACTACAAGTCCAAAATGCCCTCAACAGGATTGATTTATCTATCTATCTGTCTGCTTCACACACCCAGATAGTCAATCTAATGTTTGTCAAGTCTATGGTTGTTGATTGTAATGGGCTTTGAGTAAGGTTTGTAATTTCAAGCTGCTGCTAAATGCATCTGCCATCTCCCCAAACAGCCGAGTGATGATGAGAGAAGAGAGGTTTCTCATTCCTCAGAGACAAGCTCACTGGGATACACAAACACTTCTGTGCAAAGGTTTTAGTGGATACACACTGACACTCACTGCTAGACTATTACTGGGATCTGATTGTTGTGTCCCAGCTCATTAGTTGGGAAATGTTCAGAAAAGGAACTAATCATCACTTGGCACTGAAGATCTTTGGGGCCTGACTTCAGGCTCATGAGTAACGTGCCTTGGCCACGCTCTCCAGCTCAGAGTGAGTGACTTGCTTGGGGATCTTCCTGACCTGAAGACTTGATGAGACATTTTAAACTGGGTTGTGAGCTGGAGCAGGGCACTCACTCATATGTCTTGTACCTTTGGGAACAGTCAATGTCTGTGTTTCACAGGAAACTGCCCGAGAAAAATTCAGCATCGACACAGAATGGAGTATCTCCTCAGAAGGCCTTTACTTAACCACAGGGCGTGGAAGTTGCTTTAAATCCTAAGTCATTCTAGGTGACATTTTTTTCTGGTATGTCTATTAATTTGTTACCTGACTCATTCAGTCAAGCAAATCTCTCTGTAGTTTAAGACACACTTTTCTCAGTGTTTGTTTGCGTTACTTGACAGCCTGTGTAATGAGCCCTCCAATATTTCTCGATGTAATTATTACAGGAATCACCAGGTGAATACATTAATCATCAAATGATTGCATGACAGGAAAGCCTTCCAGACAACACAGAACTAGATTTATCTGTTTTCTGTTCTGTTGCAAGTCCTCACAGTTTGGATTTCTAAGCCTTTAGGATAATTTTTAAGGTATTCCTGAATCTTTTCTCCTTTCCCTTTTCCCGGTTCCTTTCCCCCGTTGGTACATATATTACACTCTCATCCCTAACAGCTTTTGTCTGTGTCCCAGAAGAATGGCAGAACACTAAATAAATGCTGGTTTTAAAGATTTATGATTAGCAATGCCAGTGTCCCTCCCTGCAATGCGTCTGTGGGGAAGTCCTGGGGGCATTATGTGGGACTGATATGGAAACAAGGCTAAATTTTTTATAAGGGTCAACGTTTGGGGCAACTATTGAAACCATGTTGTAGAACACAGAAATTTGAAATGAGACATCTGGCATTTGTGTGTGTTTGTGTGTATTTTCCCATTCTTTTCATTTATCTACATTTTCCCAGGTGATTATTTAAGATGATGAGCTTGTTGAGCCCAGCAACAGAAATAAAAGAACAATGGAAGAAATTTGCTATGGAACAGATCTATTTCTCTGAGATAACCTTGACAGTTTCATCCTCTGACTAAAAACCCAAATTGCTTGATCATCCAGAGTGAGAAGGTGAGGATTAATGGTTTCAGAGCACACATGAATTCTGATTTTAGATGCAATCAGCCAGTCCTTTATGTTTCTGACAGGACTTAAAAATGCAAATACTGAAACAGGCTGTGAGCAGCTTCACAATGCTGGAGATCTCAAAAATTTGGGGTATTATCAGTGAGGATAATAGTTCAAATATACAAATATGATTGGAAATTTAACAATCCTCAAAAAAAAAAAAAAAAGAGAAAAAACCCCTTCTTTATGGTAAAATTGTTGAAGTCTTTCAAAAGCTTGCAGATAGACACAGTTTTGGGGGAATTCTGAGATTAAAAAAAAAAAGAAATGAACCTGTCCAAATAAAAATGACTACCCTATTTTCGTTGGTTCATTTTTATATATCTTTTTGATCATTGTCTGCAAGTGGCCAGGATCTTCACATTGTAACATCTTCGAATACACCAAAGTCTGGTCTCACCATGTCCTTTCAGACATGATATGAATTTTATAAATTATATATTTTATATATATTTTATATAAATTGTATAAATTTCAAATATTAAGAAGTTTTCCCTCTGGGGAAGGCAAAAGAAAAAAGTGAAAGATGGCTGTAAACTTATTATTCCATCCTACAAAAACTTCACACTAAACTTTATGCATTATTGAGATTTTAATATAATTTCCTTTAAAGAAATAATTCACTGTGTTCACTGGGGCTGTGTTTAGTAATAACAGCATTCAGAGAACATAATTCCTTCTTGACCTGAAAGAAACTCCATCAAATATTCAACATAAATTTTTATGAACCAAATACTTGATTGTGTGTATGTAGTCTTGTAATTGCAATGTAATAATTTGGTTCAATATCAGTTTCCTCCACTCGAATATTTAAATGCAATTAAAAAAAAAGTTCAGGCAAAACTCATTTGAAACATAAATAGGATTTTAACCAGATGTGTTTTCTTGACAGCTCTAGTAAACATATTGTCCCAGGTGATATTTTAAACTGATTTAAATTAGTGCAACATGTCCAGTTTGGAGTTTGATATATTAAATGAACCAGGAGGCTTTATGGGAAGTTAACTTCACAGAAGGAATATAGGGAGACATGAAGACATTATGTGTTGATTAATATCTCCTCTAACTTCACACTTCTAATGTGTTTTTTTTCTCCCATTTTGTTGACTTAACAGACTGCAGTTCTGCCACTGAGTGCCAGATACAGCAAGAGATGGTTTCACAAAAACCCTCTAGTCATTCTGAGAATCTATATCACCAAATTTTTCTTTGTCTGCGTGGAAGATTGAGTAGAAAACTAATTTCCCCATGGAGGGCAAAGCAGAAGTTGCATTGAGGAAAATGAGAAAGGAATCAAGACCGCCCCAACAAAATGCCAGAATCAAAATTTAAGGCAAAAATCAAAGCCTGCAGACCACAGTTCAAACTAATTAATCAAAAATGTTGGCTCCCGAGTTAGTGAGTATTGATTCACATACAGGACAGGCTGCAGGGATATTACAGGCAGGTTTATAACAGTGAAAAGCCAGGAGAGCTGCTGAGGCATTAACATGTAATCCCAGGGAATATCCTGTGGGTTACATTGGGAAAGTCTAAAAGCTTCTTTTTGCTATGTTGAGAAAAATGGGAGTGAGGGGATGAAGACAATACAAATTACTATGTCAAGCTGTGATGGATACAATTCAAACAAAAAGAGAACATGTGTAGATCCTACTTGCTAAGGATCACATTAGATTTCCATGTCTTTGCTTAACTAATATTGAACTGCTGATCATTTCAAAAGCAAATAAAGCAAACAAACAAAACGCACTCTTGCCTAATGGACTCTTCATTCTATCCCTCTGTCCCAACTTTTTTTGGTTCTTGTGCAGGAGTTTCTGCTTTTGAATGGATACAGAAGCTCAGATCTGTGTGCAAGGGGAATCAGTATGGCATCAATATTAATAAATGTAGAATTAACATTACACTTAACAATACATTAGCCCTGTGTGTTAGGGAGTGCTTTGATTTTCTAGAGCTTAAATGACAATGACAACAGGGTTGAGCGTTCCTGGGTAAGCATCAAGGGGAAAGCCAACAAGGTCATGGTGGGAGTCTGGTTTAGACCACCCAACCAGGAAGAAGAAGCAGGAGAAATATTCCATAGGCAGGTGGGAGAAGCCTCATGATCACAAGCCCTTGTTCTTATGGGGACTTCAACTTAAAAGACACACAAAAATACAGCACAGTGGAGACAAAACAGTCTGGAAGGTTGCTGAAGTGTGTGGAATAGAACTTCCTGACACAGCTCTCCTGGGCAGAGCATCACAAAGTAAGGAAGAAGGTGCAAACTGCTGCCTTGGGCTTCCAGAGGCCAAAGTTTGGCCTGGTAAGATCCTGGCTGACGAAGTCCCTTGGGAGACAGTCCTGAAGGGCAAGGAGTCTGTGAAGGTTGGATGTGCTTTAAGAAGGAAATAAAGGTGCAACAGCAGGCTGTTCTCATATGCCAAAAGACAAGCCAACAGGGAGGGTTTACACTGGGTATTAGGAAAGATTTCTTCACAGAAAGTGTGGTGAAGCACTGGAACAGGCTGCCCAGGGCAGTGATGGATTTACCATCCCTGGAAGGATCCCCTGTGGATGTGGCACTTGGGGACATGGGTTAGTGGTGGCCTTGGCAGTGCTGGGTTAGCAGCTGGACTCAGTGATCTTAGAGGTCTTGTGCAGCCCAAACGATTAAACACAAGTGTTTTGCTGAATCAGTCTGTGGGATTAGTGACAGGATGAGGAGCAATGGCCATCAACTAAAACAAAAGAGGTCTCACCCCAACATGAGAAAGAACTTCTTTATGTTTAGTGTGGCAGAGCACTGGAACAATTGCCCAGGGAGGGCGTGGAGTCTCCCCCTCTGGAGACATTCCAAACCTACCTGGACACGTTCCTGTGTCCTACTTCCTTTGGCAGGGAGTTTGGACTGGATGATCTCCAGAGGTCCCTTCCAACCCCAACTATTCTGTGGTTCTGTGATTCTGTGATTATTTTACCTTCTGTTTGTGGGATCCACCTAATTTAGCAACTTTACACTTCAGAAAAGTAATTTCCTCAGGCTGAAATGATAGATAATGGATGGAGAGAGGCACCTGCAACATATGTTGATATTGCCAACTAGAGAGTTTTGGTATAATTAGGGGATTTCACGTAAATAAATACTGATGGTGCAGTGCAGTGTTGGGGCTGTTTAAACTAACTGTTCTTCAGATTTTTGGAAAATGCAATTTTGTTTCTTTGTGCAAACCCAGTTATTTTTCTCTTACGTAACTTTAGTCCAATTGGGTTTTTTTTCAGATGTGGTTCTCACAAGCTCCATTTAATTTCATTTTATTCTTTGAGAAATAAGATTTTCCATTTATCACTTCTGGGAAACAGGAGCTGTTTGTAGGGGAGAGAACAAGACATACTGCCCAGGTTTGGAGTCTTATACTTTGTTATGCTGGACCAGTATGTAAAGAAATGATGCAGGAAAATGCCAAGCACCATCATTATATTTTATTTGCAATGGACTCTTAGGAATTTTAATTTTAACATGTGAGCATGTATAGCAGCAATTTAAACCAGAAGGTCATTAAATCAGGGAACACAGACCTGGGCTTCTGTTCTATGAAACATTTGGGATCCTAATCCTGTTTTCCAAAACTCCAGCTCTAACTAGGGCTAGCAGATGCATGCAACTTTCAAAATGTGCAGACATGAAGCAATAACTCATCCCCAGAACCGTGAATATAAAGACAACAAATATTAACTGGTTCACAGCTGCAGCTGGAGCCCAACAGATGATGCAGCTCCCTCGAGTCTGCAGGAGCTCCAAAGGAGGCAGGAAAATGTTCATCTTAGCAGTCTGTCTCAGAGGATTTGCTGTCAGATTTATTTCTTTCAGTTCCTTTTGTGGCTTTCACATCAGGTCAGCTCAGTGCAGGTCAGTGCAGGAAGGAGTGCTACCACTGAATTAAATCTGAAGCTTGAGCCCCACCCCTTGCGCCAATTTCTAGCACAAAATCTGCAAAGGTTAAAACAAGACCACAGCCCCTTACAGGCCAAATCTGCCCAAGATGAATCCTCAATACAGAGAAAAGCATTTCCTAATCTAAAAGACATGGAGCACTCAAATCCCTACCCTCCAAATATTTTCTGTTTTCTTCCTTTGCTCTCAATTCCCGATCCTTAAATACTCACCCTAATCCAAACTTTAGCATCTTTTTTTTGTTTTCCCTAGGCTGATGGAAGTTCTATACGTTTTCATTGCCTCTAAATCTACTTCTTGCAATGACAGTCAGCTCTGTGTAAAACCAGACTGCTCTGCTTTGCCTCTGTAAAAGGAGGTTTCTGCCTTCTGCAGTCCCGATGTGTAACACTGTGATAGGCATCGTGTCCATCTCAAGGCTCAGCAACCTAATTCCATCAAACTCTGGACTGAATACCATCTGGCACTGGAGTTTAATTGCCTGCTTCTTATTGTTTGGTGAGAGATATAAAACAGTTGCATTGGCTGCTCTGTTCAGTTCAGTGAGAGTTTTCCAGGAGAGCAAGGTAGGTCTTGTAGGAACATCAGGGTTTCATGTGCTGAGAGTATTGTCCAAGCATTTCTTGAGCTCTGGTAGGTTTAGGGCTGTGACCACTTCTCTGGGGAGCCTGTTCCAGTGCCTAACCATCCTCTGGGGGAAGAGCCTTTTTCTAATATCCAGCCTAACCCACCCTGACACATCTTCGTGCCATTCCCTCAGTTTTTATCGCTGGTCACCAGAGAAATGGGATCAGTCTTGCTTCACATTGCATAGACAGGAGCTAAGACAGCAAAATCAACCTGAGTGCTCAACCTTGCTTGTATCTTTTCAAAAATAGCAACAGAACTGCCTAGCACAGAATCACACAAAATGTGTGATAGACTAGATGACGAGCCAAATACCCCCAAATTTCTCTGCATCCTGGGCTGCTGAATGCTTCTCTTGTCTCCCTCTGAGCTTCCCAGATTGCAATCAGCGGGATACTTTGGACTATTCTCCTTGACTGTCATGTATTTTAGAAGTTATTTTAAGGTTGCCTGTATTTAGTATTGTTAAGGACTCATTTCAATATGCATATGTATTTAAATGTATTCATACCTCCCCCACCTTTCCATGTAGTCACTGTCAGCTGTGTCTGGAAAACCTGCCAATTACTGTCATTTCCAGAACAATAGCAGCCTAATTGATCGGCAGAGTAAATGAGAGAGCAACAAGGAGATCATCAATGCTGGCAAGAGAGTCAACAACACCCAAAGTGGTCATTGGGTGTTCTGCTAAGTTAAGGACTTCAATGCAGCTCATAGAAATTCATATTAAAATGAATAAACTGTGTGATCCTTCCTGCTTCACTCAGGATGGGGAAGAGTGGAGAATTAAATATCAGACAGGATTTTAGAGCCTTATTCACTTGTATTTGAACTAAGTTTTATGAGGGAAGACCTTATAGAGAATGATCTGTCACAAAATTCTGCTTGAGCTGTGCAGCTCCATATTGCCTTCAAGGGCAGTCAGTGCCCAAGCAAAGCATCACAGTCAGGAATCTTGGGATAAATCCAGATATTTTCAGCATTTTGAGTTTCAATTCTGCATTACCATGAAGTGGGAAGTATACCCAAATACTCCAAGGATGGAAACATTTATCTTACCCTTACTAAAGATTTGAGATAAATAAAAAGGCAATTCCCAAAAATAGGCCTCAGATGGCAGATTGAATCTTTTCCTGCTTTGGGATGGTGGGCAGTTGGTTTCTATGTTTAGTAACATCTTCCTCCTCCATTCTTGCTATGGTCATGTGTTGATTTCTCTTATTGCAAGAAGGAGATAAATTCCTGGACAAAAGATTTATGGAACCTTTGTGCCATGAATAATTTCTAAAATTTGTGACAAATACCATACTCAAGACTTTTCTTTTTGTGTGTGTACTAAAGCAGAGGTTTAGGTCGTGAATCTGTATCAGCTTGTCTGGATATCCAGTTAGAGTTTCAGGTTATCATGTGATGGTGTTATACACATTCTGTCATCTTGTTTTATTTCAATTACACTTTGAGCTTTTCTTTTTTGCTTTTTTTTGAACAAAGCCTCTGAGAAAGATTTTAGGACAGTTAAAAATTGCTTTGCTGGGTTATTCACACACGATTCTGGGAGCTGATATTTCTCTTAGAAGGCTGTACCTCCACAACAAGTTCTATTCCAGAACATACATATTTACATAAATAAATATATAATATAAGATCAAGGATGTGAATCCTTAAGGGTACTCAGATACTTGTTTTGCTGTATTAGTTACTGAAATCCATCACAGGGGAAGTATCACTTCAGTTGTATCTTCAGTCTGACTCAGGGATCCCCCTGTGCTGGAAGGTGTTACGTGCCCAGCTGTGCCACATGGAAATTCACCTAAATATTGCTTTGCACCTGAATTTTTTCCCAGAGCTTTACCCCAAACCAGACACAGATTATTAAGCCTGAAAAGATCCAAAGAGCAGCATTGGTGTGGGTAAAGCTACTCCAAACCTTGAGAAAAAAGAAAATAAACGCACATAGGAGCAAGAAGAGAGAAATAAAAATGACAAAGAAGAGAAGTACAAAAGGAAAAGCTCTTAGTTTGTGAATAGAAAAAATTGATATTATATAGAAATATAGAATTATATATATAATATGTATTATATAGAAATATTTTTAATATCTATTATATAGAAATATATATTATATATATTATATAGAGAATTAAAGGCCAAAATCCTGACTTTAGTAGTCATTTGATGTACTCAATAAGTATAGAATAAGATGAATAATTTATAATAATAATAATAACAACAACAATGTAGCTCATATATTCCTTTTCTTCAGAAAATCACTAAACACTTTGTAAAGGAGGTCAACACCATCAGCACTATTTTAGATTCCAAAATTCACCTGAAAGAGGATTTTAAGCCAAAGTTCCTCAGTAGCTTGCTCTTGAAATTTGCACATGATGCTTTCCTCTTTTGTCTATCAGCAGTATTTGCAAGTCTAAGCATCCTGGAAAAATTGTACCAGGTGATGTTTTTCACTTTTAATATGCAAATGGCATTTCTTTTTCTTTACAATGACTCATCAGAGCAAAGCCGGAGTAAGAACTTTGCTTTTACCTGTCTCTAGAGTAAAATAACAAGAATTCTTTATGATTTTCCTTGGAGGCTTTTTCCTTCTGAGTAATGTAGAGTGGCACCACTTTCTCCATCCTGACGTGATTCCAGGTAAGTCAGGATCATTCCTTGACCTTACAGCAGCCTTCAGCTTTTATCTAGAATAAACTTAAGTGTGATCATCCTAAAGCAATGGTGCCTGTAATTCAGAAGCTGAAAGCATGATGAAATCCAGTTAATTCCCTCCACCATTAGTTATGAACATTGAGATATTTTTAGCCAACTAAAAAGCAGATTCTTCAGTACAATGTGATGAAGAAGAATTTACAGTGTCTGCAAATATGTGTCTTGTGAGTGTCTTGAAGTGCACACCAGCAGCCCTCAGTCTTTTCAAGTATCATGTCAAGCTATGTAAGTAAAAGACTAAGAATTTGCTTGATCACTCTAGATTTGTTCAACCAACACCATGAAGAAAATAAAACCAACCCCAAACAAATAAACCAAAACCAACCAACCAAACAAACAAATCCTCTAGTTGATTTTTCTCATTTGTTGACCATAACATGTTAAATTGTTGCTTTAAATATCAAATTGCTCAGAAGCTTGCAATGTTGGAGGAGTAATTTCTCTGAATTGAATCTCCCTGTTCATCATTTACCTCCTGCAACTCCCTTCACACGCCATGTTCAGGGGTGGGATGTTATCCTATGTACTCCTTTGGTCTCATCTGGGATGGACAGTCTTAGATACTTTTGGGAAGAGTGAGGAGAAACACTGGGAGTGAAGAAATCTTTTTATTCTCTGTGTCAGGTAACAACTTGAATCAAACCCACCAAACCATGAAATTTTATATATGACTATATAAAGTGAGGGACATTAATCACATTTGTTTCAACTTCCTACTGTTCAACCAAACTTCAGCTCAAAGAGGAATAACCCACATTTCCAACATGCTTTAACTGATAAGGAAGTGCTAGCACTCCACAATTAAAAAAAAAACAAACCAACAGATGGAACCATTATTAATCTAATTTTGACCATGACTGTCATCACCTCAAGGAAGTTAGATATCTTTATGACTTTAAAAACAGAATAGTTTGGAAAGCCTGAAAAAGGTCCTGGAAGAGATCTGGGAGCCATAACATTCTGCAAAGAGCAGAAAATAGCATTTATTGTATAAATTTTCCAAATTTTCTGATGATCTAATATAGAGTCATAGAATCATAGAGCCATAGAATGATTTAGGTTGAAAGAGACCGTAAAGATCATCTTATTCCAAACCCTGCCATGGGCAGGGACACCTTCCACTAGACCAGGTTGCTCCAAGCCCCATCCAACCTGGCCTTGGACACTTCCAGGAAAGTGGGGATTTTCTACTCCTTGTTGGTAGGAAATATGACTGAACTACAGGGGTGACACAGTGGTGCCAACACAGGTTTACCTGGAGTCTGGATCAGACTCCAAGTCTGCAATGAGAGATGTGTCCTTTGACTGTGATCCCTGTGATCCCTGCAACTCATAAAAAAATCCTTCTTAAGTGTCACATCTGTAGCATAAGACATGGTTGTACTGGCAAACAAGAGATAATGGCCTAGGGGGAAAGGAGGCAGTAACACCTGAGACAGCATGTGCCATAAATATTTGGGTATTTTGAAATCAATTTAGCCACCCTCTTCCCTGCCACACCACACACGCTTCAAGATATCCTGATATAGCCTTTCTCAGCTTTCACACCAGCTCCAAACTCCACTGTTTTTCTTGCCCACTGAAAGCAGAGTGTGGAAGAGGGCTCTGAGCAGATGGATTTGGTACAGCACAAGTGAAATCACTGGCAGGAATCAAGCTGTCATTTCCCCTTCGTTCACTGCAGAGGGTGCTGTCTGCCCACATTCCCGGTCCTCAGGAAACAGGTGGGGAAAAAAGGGTTGTGAACTATTTAACAGTTGAAAAGGCAGATCACGGGATATTATCAAAATGCACTAAAAACGTGCATAATTAAAGATATAAAGTTACGTTTCAAGTCATGACACAGTAAGACACAGTGGAGCAAAGCTGCTGTCACAGCCCGACTGGAATTCTGAACAAGCACAAGACAGTCAGCCCTGACTTTAATACAAAAAACCCCAAAGCTTTCCTCCCTGCCTTTAATGAAGTTTAAGTCTTTCTAAAGTCATCCACATAGTCAGTGATGCTAAAGTATAAACAGCAACGCCTTCCTGGTGAAATCACAAAGTTTTGGGAATCTGTTTCTGGAAAACAGTTGAAACATCAGAATTTTGTTTTGAAACAAGAGAAGTGGGGTTTTATTTGGGAAGTAGCACCATGGAATCAAAGACACCCAGTCATTCTGTCCTTTTCGTGTTTGTGGGGATGTCAGGGCAGGTCTTGCTTTCAGCTTAAGTCACTCATCTGATGGCACCAAAAATCAAGAACTTTGTCCCTAAATCCAGAAGTGTTTATGGCTTGTTCTGCTTAATCTGTAACACTGTTGTTTAAAACACAAAATGAGGATCTCTGGTACCCAGGGAAGACATCAGATTTGCTCTTACCACTTCCCTTCAGGTCTCATGCTTTTCCAATTTCCATTTGTGAAACAGGCTGTTCTGTGAACAGTGACCACCCTGCCCAAAATCCACCATCGGGTGGGAAATGGGTGCTCTTGGGTTAGAGGAGGAGACAAAGAGGCCAGTTGTCCCATGCCTTAGCTGAGTCCATGGCCCACTGTGCTTTGAGCCACCTGGTCCAATATAAAGTGTCCCTGCCCATGGCAGGGGAGTTGGAGCTCAATGATCTTGAAGGTCCCTCCCAACTCAAACCATTCCATTATTCCACAATTCTGTGATTCTGTGTTTTTGCCAAGTCAGAACTGGTGACTTTGAATGAGAAAGTGTAAGTCTAGACTTGCACAGGATGGAGCAATGGGACAGTCTTGGGAATACTTTTGAGAAGCCAGTAAGAAAATTCTAAGTGTAATGCAGGAGACAGGAGCACACTGGAAACTACAACTCCATCTGAACCTTCCTCTGATCAGAAACAGAAGGATCGTGGAGACAACAGAAGGGATTTCAACGTGGAGATGGGGTACAGCTGATTTCTGGGAGGACAGGAGCTGTACCCTTCATAACTAACCACTGAGCACAGCTGCTGGATGTGGCATGGAAATTTTTGCACCATTTCTCATGCTGAATGTGTCCAGGAAAGCAGTGCTAAAATGGACTCTTTATCCGACTCTTTACCAGAGTTCAGTGACCATCCCCCTGCTTTGCTAACAGACATCTATTTGCCTTGTTTTTTTTTTATTCTTGTTGCTATAAAAAGATGTGTTAGCATGAAATGTTGTGTCTTAAACTGGGGTTTAAAAATATGAGGTTGGGGGATTTTTATGAATGACATCCCTTCCTGACATTTGATGACAGTTATGCAGGTTGAGTTATGGTGTAATTGTCCTCCATCATGTAAAGTTTGATGAAAATTCAGATTCTTTGTTCCCAGTCTTGCAGCACTTCAAAGCTCTCTCCTGTTGCCAAGGCTAAGTGCTATTGAAGTGGTGGCTTCCCAGTGTGAGAGGAGAGCAGGGAACACAGGGAGGGAGGGCAAGGTTTAAAACCCAGGATAGTCTTAAAAAATCATGACAGCTAAAATAAGGACAGAGGGGGAAATAAGTAATTCTGACTGTTGTTATCCCTGGTCTTTGAGCCTTTTCTTAAGAAGTTGTTGAATTCTGCCTGCATGAACAGGCAAGGACAGAAAATATCAAGGCTGAGAAAAAAATGAACTCCTATGTACAGTATTAAAGTCAGTTATTTACTCACCTTCCATGTAATAAATATGCCTTGACTGCTTAAGCAAAGCTCATGAAATTTGAGTGGAATCAAGTGAAGAATCTACTGCCTCTCTACTACTGAAGAATGTATTGCCTCAATTAATTCTTCATTGCATTAGGCCAGTGAAAGTGAAGTCACAAAGATTTGGCACCCTTAGCAGATGTAATTTATATATTCAATTATCAGTACCAGTTTATGGAATTGTTTAACAGCCTTCCCTCATAGATATAAATCAAATTAAATCAATTAATCTTTAAAAAATGAAAATGAAAAACCTCACAGAAGTCCACAGTTTTATTCATTACATACAATAAATATTCCTCACGGAAAGGCAACATATTACATCCCTTTGGAGATTTGCCTTTCCAAATCCTTGCTAGCAAGAAGCTATTGAGTTCAATGGGGATTTTGCCTGAGCAAAATTCCCAGATTTGAGCCAGAAAACCAGTCAAGGAAAATGATGGTAAACAAGTTGTCATAACAGTTCTCTGGATTCGGTCATGCTGGTTCTTCTTAACAGCACCTGTGCTGACATCGTGTCTCTTGAAGAGGACATTATGGCATGTTTTGTTAACTTTTTGTATGTAATGAATTATTTGGACTATCCATAAGCATTCATCCTGGAAATGTATTACTTTCTTTTTCTTTTTGCAAAGGCCACTCTCCTCTTTCCTGAAGCACAGATGGGCTGTGCGTGACTGAACCCCCGTCACAGCCAAGAAGATCAGGAGTGAAGATGCTGTGCAGTGGAGTGAGTTGGACACAGTGAGCATGAACAGGGGGCTTAAACTGGTCAGAGAAAAACACCAACCCCCTCAAGGAGCACAGGGGAACAGGTTTGCTGTCACCAGGATCGCAGGGTTCCCCTCACCGGCAGCACATCTGTGATTCACTGAAATCCTTTGCTAAGGGAACACCCTCATTCCCTCAGTATCCCACTGCTCCTCACCTGCTTGCCACACCAAGCAAACAGAGCAGCTCTACACTAGATATATTTACTCCCTTGAAACACCAGGATCTGGGGATCCTTCTCACAAATCGAGGGCCAGGGGGAACTTTTCTGACTGCCAGAAGCTGACACACACACACCTGACATGTCACAGACATCCATCCCATTGCCCCAGTTCACCCAGAAAAACCACCCAAGGAGCAGCTGCTGGGTAAACACAGATGTGCAGAGCCATTAGAGATGCACCAGGACACCTCAGACACCGGCCCTGGTGACTCACGCAGCCAGACAAGGTGCTGCAGGGTGTCTGAGTTTGAAATTAAGCGTGTGAAAACGAGATAGAATTCTGGTTGTTCTGGTGCAAGCTGCTCCAAAGGCCAGTTAACCTCGAATTTAAAGGGTGTGCAATAGAACATTTAGTCATCTAAAGTCGTAAAAAGTGGTAACTCTGGGGAAATTTTGAGCGGGTAGAGTAGAAACTACAGGGATATTCTCAACTTTGGAGAATTAAAAAAAAAAAAAAGAATTAATTAAATAACTGGTATTTTAGTGACACTTCTTTTCATAAAATAGCTTTTTTTCTACAAAATGTGAAGTCTACAATAGGCATATAGTAACTTGTCTTCATATCACATACTTTTACTATCTTTAAATTTGGTCTAACTAACTTCATTAATATTTAATATTCAGAGATATGCCAGTAGTAGCAACTTTATTATCCTCTTTTTAAGTTGTCCTTTTTTTTTTACTTCTTTTGGAAGACAGATATATTCTCCACTGAACCACCAGCAAAAACTCTCCTTTTGTCTTTCATGCCAACGAGATTTGCCAATCTTAACTTATCATCAAGGATTAATTATACCAGTACTGAACTCATCAAACATCACACTGAGTGTGGCAGAGTGCTATAATTTTGATGCCATATTTCATCTAATAAATACTATGTAGGTAGGCAGCATCATAAAATACTCCCTTTCCAGCATTGTGTACAAATAATTACAGAATTCAAGACTGACAAGATCCTGAAAGATTTTTCTGGTCACTGGCTCAGACACCAAGATTGACCCTGGATGGTCTTCAGCAGATGTAGGTAAGTGAAATATCTCATGTGACTCTCAGACATGCAATAGTTGTTTGAGATATTAAACTACGTTTGATAGTAGTTCTGAAGGGGGAGAAGTAAAATGCATATTTAGCACTTCATCATTTGTGCAAATATTACTAAATCACAGAGCAGAGATCCAGGATGAAATGGAAACAGCAGAGCTCCTTTGACCTCTTCACTCACAACACTAACAGTAATCAGCTTATGTGTGAAACTAAGGGAACAAGAGCATTTAGAAGTGTTATTTACAGGGTGACACCTCACTATCACTTTATACCATGATGAATTCCTTTGTATTATTGTGAAATATATTTCTGCATTCTGGCATTAGCAGTTGCTATTTCCTTCACTTCTGCCTGTGAGCTGAGGTTCACAGAGATAGCAAAGATCAAGTGTAGACCCAAGGGTTAAAATTTTGCAGCTACAAGCTTGGTGAGCATAGCTGACCTTCAGGATAGATTCTATTCTTTTTTTCTCAATAATAAAGGAAACATAATCCAAAATTTCACTGGGTAAATTTTGTTAGTATGGGATATTGCTGGAAAGAAATACTCACTGTGAGGATAGCAGCTAATGAGTTCTCATGGCTTCCCTGTCCTCCAGCCCTGTGACTTGTGATCCAATTTTCATTTCTCCAGTGCAGATATTTCACAAAATATTCCGAGTTGGGAATGTTTTGGTCATGTAAACTTCAGACCTGCTTTTGCACAGAACTGACCACAACCACATTAATTACTTGGCTTACGTGGCATTTCTGAAATACCAAAGCAATGCAGGAGATGAGTTCCTGAGCTGCTGCACTGTCTGATCCAGATTCTTCTGCAATAAATGGAAAAAAACCCTTAGGTTTTTCCTTGTTCTTGAGAATTGCATTGTGTTTCTCTCCCACCTCGCAGATCTTTTTCTCATTTACTGCATCACTTCTCGGCTCCTCACCACACCTGACTGTTCACTTAAACATCTCCTTATTAACAGCGTAGGGTGGAAGCTTTTAGTTTTACCTTCTGTCAGATTTAATTACAAGCTTCATGTTTCTTTCACTTCCACATCCCTTTGCTGATGTTTAACCAATCTTTTTTGCAGTGATGAGTGGGGTTTACATAAAAGCTCTGATTATGTTAGAGATAATTGAAGGAAAGCACTTTTTGAAGGATTGTGCTGCCTAGGCATCCATCCCTACATGCTCATGGTCACTGCCACAATCTCCACAAAGTGACAGCCAAAACCAGAGGGTTGACATGAATTTAGGTCGCTGCTTGAACATATTTAGGTGAAATATGATAAAATACACATAATATTTACATATAATACATATGGGCTGTATTTTTTTTCCCTGTCTGAAGTGAGTTTAGGACTTTACTGTCCCTACCTGCACCATTATGTGTCAGGAAATCTTCCAATTTCAGAGCTGCTTTATATGATTCTTGTTCCAGAGAGACAATCATGAGACTGTCTTTATTTTTCTTTTTCTTTCTCTAATTTTTCTTTCAGAATGAAGAAATTTCACTTTACTGTGTAAGATGAAAAGGAAGAGCAAGGCAGTTCAACATCAATCCTTTGTGTTTTCAGATTCTGAGATTTCATGTTCACGTCTGTTGACTGCATTTGTTCTTAATATATTTCAGCCTTTTATTTTTTATCTTTTATAGTTTGTTGTCCCTGTGAATTTAAAACCACCTGAGTATAATTAAACAGTAATTTAATTTAAGGAATTACAGGAATTAAATACAACCATCCTCCCCTGACTAAAGCACAGTGTTTATCACACTACTTTAAAGAGTGTTCAGGACAAAGTTTCCATTCAAACAGATTTAATGCTATAATGATCTGTTTTCTCTCTTTTCAATCTCACTTCTGTGGATTGAAGGGAACTGAAGTTCACCTCATAATAACATAGTCACTAGGACTGAATTTAATAGTAAAAAATGAAGGCTTTGGACTTACAGGGTCAACAGTGGTGATTTTTGATGCAATGCAGAAGCTTTTTGATTGGAAGCGACTGAGAAGAAAGACCTGTGTACACTGACCAGTCTCAAACCAGCTGTGACACTTTCTCAGGCCTGTGCTCATGGTCTTCCTCGTGTCTTGGGGTTTTTCCTACTCTCCTGAATCAGGAAGATTCATGGATGTCAATTAGTTGTGCTCAGAGGTGCACAGAGAAGAACAAGTTGTAGAACCACAGGATCAGAGAAATACAGAATAATTTAGGTTGGAAAAGACTTCCAAGACCATCGAGTCCAACCCGTGACCAATCCCCACCTTGTCCCCCAGCCCAGAGCACTGAGTACCATGTCCAGTCATTCCTTGGACACCTCCAGGGATGGGGACTCCACCACCTCCCTGAGCAGCTCCTTCCAATGCCTGACCACCATTTCCATTTAGAAATTCGTCCTGATGTCCATCCTGACCCTCCCCTGGCACAACTTGAGGCCGTTCCCTCTCCTCCTGTCCCTTGTTCCCTGGGAGCAGAGCCCGACCCCCCCCGGCTCCCCCCTCCTGTCAGGGAGTTGCAGAGCCAGAAGGTCCCCCCTGAGCCTCCTTTTCTCCAGGCTGAGCCCCCCCAGCTCCCTCAGCCACTCCTGCTGCTCCAGCCCCTTCCCAGCTCTGTTCCCTTCCCTGCACACGCTCCAGCCCCTCCATGTCCCTCCTGTCTGAGGGTCCCAGAAGTGCCCCCAGGGCTGGAGGTGCCCCAGCAGTGCCCAGCACAGAGGAACAATCACTTCCCTGGTCAAGTTCTCACATTAGACAGGAAATTCCAATATTTCAAACTCTGTTGAAACAAAAAGTATAAATATTTTTTAAAACATGTGTGACAAAATTTTAGAATAATTTTGCCATTAAATCGTGTTGTCCTGTACTGCAGCAGTGTAACACATAGGAAAGATTCAGCCTCGGATAAGGGAGGGAGAGACTCAGCTGTTCTTTTGTACGTTAAATGTCTTCAAATGGCTTGGGCTAAATTAACTTCACTCTAGGAGTCTTGCAGAACTAAGAGACATTAGAAGTTATTTTTGACTCCTTATGGCTGATGATTGAGCTTTCAAAGATGGTAAAAGCTGCCATAAAACTGGAGAGAACTTTCTATGCAATGGAATAATAAAAGTTTCTACAGGAAGCCCTTCACCTCTCACCCACCTAAAATAGAGGTTTTGCACTAGAAAACAAGTTTGCAAGAAAGCTACTTTTATATTTGAGCAAACTAACATCCATTTCTGTTGTTGTTGTTGTGTCACTTGCTGTAGCTCAGATGCAGGAGTAAACAGGTAGTTAATAAAGTATTTGATCTTTAGTCTGTGCAGTGCTTAATGAGGGTGATTGCCTTAGTGTATCTGGTCTTCAGGGTCTCCCAAAATGAACTGGGGCCTCCCAGAAAGAAGGAAAAATTAAAAATACATCACTGAAAGCTACAATGGCAAATTTCAGCTCTGCAGATGCTACAGCAGCAGGTGCATACCCTGAATGGGTTGGAGTCCTTACATGTGTTTGGATATGAGATATTTATCTGTTATTTCATGCTAGAAATACACACTGTAGCTGCTGAGCCCCGTGATGAAAAATAGGGATCTGCTCATAACCTTGTAAAACAGTCGGTGCTGTCATGCTGTGGGAATGATGCAGATATTCAAAAAGAAGAATACAGGTTCTTTTACTTTTCTGGGTATGCATTTGTTATTTTCACTTAGAAACTCAGTTTGGGCATCCACACACAGGCTTTTAAAGAAGTATTATTAAATCCTTTACTGCATGGACCATAATAATAGGAAGTTATTTCACATATCAATACAGATGGAGCACAGTTCAAATTTAAAAGCAGGTACACTGCATATCCATTTAACAGTCACTTCAGCCAGAATTCTTTCAAAAGACCAAAAGGAACAGAACAATTTCCATGTCCAAAGCTCTTTTTTTTTTTTTATTGTATCTCTAAGTGCCTCACAATCAGTGGAGAACTGTCATTTTCCAGCCAACTTTAAGCCGTGAGCTAACTGAGTACCCGTTCAAAGTGTTTAGTGTCAGCTCAGAAAACACAGAAAACTCCAGACAAAAGGAGAAAATTAGCATCCCCAGGAGTACAAAAAGCTCATGCAAAGCTGAAGATTCAAAAAATCTCCATTCTAGTCTTCTAAAAAATACCCAAGAAAGGATTTTCACTAAATTTTTGGTTGATGATATATCTGAAACCGAGTTTTCCCCAAACAGAAAATTTTATCATAGCAGAAAAGTTGGCTTTTAGAATGTGTGAAACTTTTGAGGAGCCTTCAGAGCATTGTGTGTGAAGACACAGAAGCAAATGAAACAGAAAATTCAAGCTTCATTTGCTGTGGGTAGATAATGCCAGAAAAACTTGATATCTTTGTCCGAAAACACAGGACACTCCAGGAAAAGTGTTACACACTTAATCTGTGTGAGTGTGGGCACAGCATCTCCTGCCAGAACTCTGGTGAGAAGACACCAAGCAAAGGGGAGGTGACAGCAAACAGCAGGTGAAGAAGTCACTGGCAGAGTTTCCCAGGAAATAGGGCTTTGGCCTCAGCTCATTCCGTGGTTTCTTTTGTGAATTGGCACAAAAGGACACTGAGTTAATTCAATTTTCCAATGACCTGAAGCTGGAGGGGATCTCCTATTAACAGAAAAATCAGGACTTTATGTCCTGAAAGCTGCATGACCTTGAAGACTGGAATTAAAAGAAAGCTGAAAGGAATTTACTAGGGAAAAAAAAAAAAAAAAAGAGTAAGATTGCATACTTGGAGACTGATCACAGGCATTTCTGTTGTGAGATGGGACATAGAAATTGGAAAAGAGTGAGAAAGAGGACCACTGGGGTAGCACAACTGGTGGGAGGGTGACTGGGAAATACTGGTGTGATGCCAGCAAGCAGGAGGCTGAATGCAGTCACCAAAAAACTGTTTCCAGTAGACTCAAGAAAAATTATTGGCCTGGTATAAGAGATGGAAGAGAAATTCCAGGGAAAGAAAAGATCATTTGAAGCTAAAAAAAACCAAATTTGGAACAAGAAATCTGATTCTAGCTTTCCATGACTACCTTTGAGCTGATAACAAAAAGATTTCACATTTTAAGACCCGTGAAGTTTTGGAATAGTATTTTAATAGGAAAGAAAGAGAAAAAAATGGTTTTGTAACAACTACCATGTGGGATTCAACTTCAGTTTCCATCTCTCACAAGAACACAGGAAGGTCTTTCTGAGCAAGTGCTGTTCTCTGTTTTAGAAGCTTCTGGGTAAATGCTTCTCTCTGAATCAGCAATAATGATTTCTTTTTTGGCAGATGACAGCATGGAAAATAATGGCACCTCTGTTTTACCCTCTTATAGCAGGGCCTGATGAGAAAAGACTTGCCTCTGGATGCACATGCTGGTTTCTGTGTGGCTCACCATGATCCATGCTCATGAAGTTCAGATGTTTATACCAATGACCAGCACTAAATAACTTAAATATACTGCTCTACTCTTAGAATCTCCCAATATATAATAATATTGGTTATATATGATCTCTTAGCCAAAAACCCCCACCTATATATTATTTCACTTGTGCTCAACTCCTTGTTATTCTGAGCAGAGACAGAGTGATTCCATACCCTAATACTTCAATTGAGGTTTATTCCTAAAATTATTTTTTTTTTCAATTCAGTTAATTGAATTGAAATGAAATTAATTGAAAAGGGAAAGGGATTTCCCTTTTAGCTCTAATTGCCCTAAATTTCTTCAGACACTGTTCATTGCTCCTCATGATGCTGCTTCACCTAACTTTAACTCCTGCCTCTTCTGTTAAATTAAATTTGTCACTGCAGGCTTTCAGTGTGCAGAAAGGTCCTTGAAGGTTCACTCATGACAGGAAACAAACCCTGGTGCTTTCCAGGGGACTGATCATTTGGGATTGAAGATTCTCATGTGGACTATGTAAATGTTCTCTCATTACTACTTTTAAACATGTACAAAATGAAAGTTAAATAATCTAGATTCTTTCTCTTCTCATTTAGAGGGAAATTTGTGAATCTAATGCACTTTGACGCCTTTTCACTCAAATTTATTTTGCATCCTTTGAACCTCCTCCATTTTCCTGGAACTGCTCCAGTCCCATTACCTGTTTTTTAAGACTCATTTAAGTGTTGCAAATACCTCTGAAAAGTGCAGAGACATTGCTGGGGTGCTCTTTTGACAATCTCTTTTTCCATCATTATTTCCTTATTTGACAAGCTCAAAGCCCTATTCTCATGCCCCAGTCTCCTGGGAAAAATCAGAATATTTTGAGGCAGGTTAAAAAAGTAAAAAAACTTGCCAAACATGATCCCGTTTCCATCTTTCTCTCCATCTTTGAAGAAGGGCCTGGCATGATTTCTGACTGACTTCAGCACAGCAAGAATCCTTCCTTGTCAATGTTATTCCAGGTGAGACCAACTTTCTAGCGGCTTTATTTTAGCAGGATGACACCAAGAGGAATGTTATTTATGATGGAAATAGAAAATGTGGGCTCCGGTTCAGAGTAAAACCAGGAAGATGGGTCCTATTTCGCTCTTTTGTTTTGAGGGATAACTCATTTGGACCTAGTTTCAAAGGCAAGTTTTAATTAAAAGCACATTGTGCAGATTTGTAAGAAAGTGGCTAACTGAGAGAAGGTCAGCTGCCTTGAAAGCAAGTCATGGGAAAATTGTGCTATTATGGGTTACATAAGCATAACAAAGCTTTCATCTATAATTACTATTAAATTTGTCCCCTTTGAATAGACTACATAGCTCTACTGGCCTTCAGGGCTTTAGTTAACATGGGGTTTGACTTTTTGCTAGTGAAAGATACTTCCCAATCAGCAAAGAATATAATGAGACCCGATTCACTTTCAGTGGGCAGGAGAGAGAATAGAGTGCAAAGGCAAAGGAACATTAAGACAGCTGAGCACAAATTGCACCAGATAAAGGTCAGCTGGTGTTCCAGGACAGACCAAATTTAACCCCATAAATCCTTTGTTTGTTTACAAAACACTGAAGGAGGACGTGTCCTGCAATGGCTGCTAAAAAAAAGGGGCATTGCTTGTCATCTGTGAGGAGCAGACAGGTCTTGGGCAATATGTAATACTCATAGAGAGGAAAATGATTGCTTATCATAGTTGTACCAAGGAATGCATTAATCTTATGGATTCAAAGGTTGGAAGCAAGATGAGCATCACAGAGACCAACCATCAGCTGTGGAGAGCGAGGTGACACAAGCAGAAGGCTGAAGTCTGGAAAATAGAAAAAGTGTCATCACATGTCAATACAAATCCTAGAATCATAGAATATGCTGAGTTGGAAGGGACCCCTCAGGATCATCCAGTCCAACTCCTGGTCTTGCACCGGACACCCCAAGAGTCACATGTGACTGAGAGTATCAGCCAAATGCTTCCTGAACTCTGGCAGGCTTGGTGCTGTTACCACTGCCCTGGGGAGCCTGTTCAGTGCCCAAACACCCTCTGGGTGAAAATTTTTTTCATAATATCCAACCTAAACCTTCCCTGACTCAGATTCATGCTGTTTCCTCGAGTTCTGTCACAAGAGTGAAGAGCTCTTTAAGGATGACACGGAGCTCCTGGAGCGAGTCCAGCAAAGGGCTAAAAAGATGAACAGGGGACTGGGGCATCCCTGTTACAAGGAAAGGCTGAGGGAGCTGGGCCAGTTCAGCCTCAAGAAGACTGAGAAGGGACCTCATCAATGTCTTTCGGTGTCTGAAAGGAGGGTATCAGAGCCCAGCTCTGCTCAGGGGTGCCAGTAAATAAGAAAAGAGGAACGGGCAGAAACTGATGCACAGGATTCCATTTGAACATGAGGAAGAACTTCTTTAAGGTGAGCACTAGAACAGATTGTCCAGAGAGGGTATGGAGTCTCCCTCACTGGGGATATTCCAGAACCATCTGGATGCAATGCTGTGCCATGTGCTCTGGGATGACCCCGCCTGAGCAGGGAGCTCAGAGCAGATGGACCACTGTGGTCCATTCCCAACTCACTCCTGTGATTCTGTATGTGCTACTGGACACATTCAAAGTAGAAGAAAGGGTTAGATTGACTTCTGACTGTAGTTATTTTCATGTTGTACTGTAATAAGCAAGACCAGGAGAGTTCCTACACATGCATATGTATGTACAGGACTAATCTTTGATGTCCTTCACTGAGACACATTTGCTTTGGTTCTGCTCAATTCATTCAGCTGTCCAAGTGTCCACTGAATAAGATCTGGTATTAAAGCAGGCTTGAAGCTGGACGTTGTCTCTGAAGCATGTCTTACATGCTGCTCTTAGTAGCTTTTCCTTTCAAACTCCTTTTTTTTTTTTCTTTTTCCAAACTGACAATTACACTAGTGAGTCAAAGTGAAGTGGTTGAAACAAGTTACATCTGAAAACTTGGCATGACCCCATTCCACCTGGAACAGAAGTACAGACATTGTCCTGCTGACTGGATATGAAGAATGAAGTCTAAGGTTTATTCAAAACAAGTGGCATTCGATGAAAGCATCATTAGCTCAGGTGGAGCACTATGCTGAGCATCTTTACTGATAAAATAGTGACTTGTGGAGCAAAGTTCTTTATTTGTAGTTATTAGTATGTCTAAAGCAAATGCAGTAAAATTCTGTGTAACTGATGTCTTTTTATGGGTTGTAGTAAATCTCAAATATTTTCTTTCCCAGAGCAGGATATGGAGACATTGCTTCCTGCAATTATTTTGCCCCAGGATTATAAATCTGTTAATTATTTCTATTTTACCAGTTAGGATAGTTCAGATTGTACTGTAAGTTTTGAAGGAAAACATCGCCTAAAGAACAAATAATCCCCTAAATTTTACCAGTGGTACATGATCAGGCAACTAATGATTTTACTGTTGTGATGCTTTTCTGGCCCATTAAAGTTCTCTAGAGAGGATCATCACCTTTTATCCTCAAAACATACTCAGGTTCACATCATCTTTCAGACAGTAATGTGTTGATTTCTATATTTATTTATTTTTAAGTTTTTTTACTTCCCTGGAGATTTTCTAGCTCCTGCCATAAACTACAAAGAAATAAGGATACTGTTTCCCTTTATTAAATATCACAGAGCTAAAAATCTGCTTCTCATATTTATTACATGAATTATAAAATATTAAAAGGCACTTTCCCCCTCTTAAATATTACAGTAGATAAGTAGACTAAGTGATGAATAAATCCTGGTTCTGGGGAGACATGTGCTTAACTTTACAGATAAATTCAAGGGGACCACCTGTGCATATGTTTTTTTAAGACTGGAAGCTTAATGTGCCATACAAGCATAGCTGAAACCTTTCAAGGAACAAAACATGGAAGTGTGTTTTCCCAACAGGTCTATTTTCCCTAATGCCTGCTGTCATTTGCTTTGAAGAGTAAAAAATGGCTCCTTGAAAATGCATTCTCAGATTGGAGATTTAATGACTGGGATGTGCTTGCTGCATGTGCACTTTCATCATCTGGAAACGGCACAAAAACACTATTTTGTGCACAAACATCTGGGCAAACATCTGCTGTGTTTCATCAGAGATAATTCATAGACCAGCTCCCTGAGCTCTTCTAGCCCAGTTTCCACTACTTGAGCAAACAGCTAATTTGTGGTTGAATATCAAAGCAAAATATTCCACGTGTCTTTCCCAGTAGTATTTTTCCCCCTCAGTTACTCTTGGTCTTTTTCCATATTAAGATTGCAGTGTTTATTTTTACCTGCAACCCAAAGAGTTAGTGCAGACTATTAACCTGCAGAGTCCATTTTTTTGTATCTTTGTCTCATTCAAATGATAAAGTTTGACTTTAAACTTTGGAAGTACTTCTGCAGTGATTCTTGGAAACCTATGGCATTGGAATGGGATTATATTTTTGCATCAAAATAATCCAAAACCAGGATTTCCAAGACATGCATTGCCACAAGCTGGAATGGGAATTGGAAAAGAGAGTATATGGGTCTTTGTTGCTTCTAGTAATTGAATGTATTTCTGCCTTTGCTTCTCACACTTACAATATATGGCTCAGGAAAAGAATATGTATTTGTTTGAAGGGTATATTTATATAAACATGATTCTGCAAATATTAGCATGACTCAGAGTGATAACATTAATCCAATTCAGCTGGTCATGACTTCTGAATATTTGAAGTTAACTGGACCAGAAAGATTAAATAAAATCGGAATAATGTTGCTGCTTTATATCTGCTTAAAATAATCCAGGATATAGGCTTAATCAAGGCTAGGATTTTAGGTGATGGGTTTGTGTATGTATGAGGCAAAAAAAGATCCTGAAACAACAATGCCAAAGCTGCTTTGAGGGTCCACCCCTACCTTTCTACTATGCACTGTAAATACAAATTAAATTCTGCCTTCGTTTTGTGAAGGTTGGTGTGTTTCCCCCCCCTTCCTTCTTTTCAGCTGAATAGCTAATTTTATCCCAGGGCCAACTTCCAGTCCAGGAAGACCATTACCTCCCACAAAACACAGATTTTACTCTGTGAACCTGATCAGAGCAGTAATTAACTAATTCAGCTCAGGACTTGGATCCACACATTTTGTCCCATGCAGCTGTTCGGGGTTGCTTTTGATCAGGGGAAGGGGAATTGGAATTGCTCTTCAGCTGCATTTTTGGTAGGAAATCACTTAGGGCCAAGCTGCAGGCAGGATAAAGCAAGAATTGTGATGAACTTTTAGTTTTAGGACAATCAAGGCATTGTCAAATGCCAGAGAGGTGCTTCAACCACACAAAATATCCATGTTCGTGGTGGCTCTGACTCACACGGAATCACCCTTATTTATGGGGATAACAAGTATTATTAACAAATGTCCTGAAGGTGGCCAAAACAGGAGGGGTTCCAAGAAACATGTGCATTTGGGATTAACGAATTTACACAGTCATATTTTGTTTCAAAATGATCATTTGATCGTTTAGATCATGCAAAATTTTCAGTACTGGATTTTTCCTGTGACCGTGAGACATATAAAGCAGAAAAGCCACATATCACAGGACTGCCAAAGGCAGTAGCAGAAAGAAAGTCAGTTCTGTACTTAGAGCCAAATAAAGGAAGTTCTAAGTTGTTTTTAGAGGAGAATCTACAGGACAGATTTCTGTAAATACAATAAAAAAGTCCTCGTAGTGAAAACAGATTTACTGCTGGGAAAGGCTGTTGGTTTTGCCAAGAGCCATGAAATTTCAGATGAGAAAAGAAAATAATAATTATAATAATATTATCACATTATTAGATTTTTTTAAAAAATTATTATATTATTGTTATTATTATGTTTTAATTGATGATGATCATAATGATAATGAAACAATTGTACAGTGTCACCACTGCAAGATAGGTTTACTTCTTTTTTTTTTAAAAACCAGTGAAATTAGACATGTGAAGAAATAAAAAACTACAGATGTCCTGCTCAACAGTTAATGGAATCAAAATCCAAAGTAAAAAGATAAAGCAAAAATAAAGAGCCTTAAGGTTGCAAGTTGGCTTCAAACTGAAGCTTGAACTGCAGTTCAAAGTGGAAAATGTGGATTTATCTCAAAAGGCCACAGATTAAGATCTGCCACCGACCCTGAAGACTTTACACTCAAAGTAAATCAATATGAGAGTCTCTCTGGGAATTTCTTAGTTCCCCTGCAAGGAGCCTTATGATAATAAAAAATGCCTTGGGCATTTTGAGTGAACTTCCAGTTTAGAAATAAATGATTCAAACTCTGTTTTCTGTTATCCAGCAATAAATCCATTGTAACTCTTCTGATAAAAACTTGGCTCCTGTGTCATCACTGTTATCTGAAATGTTAACAAACTATGATGTTTCCAGGTTGTAACAAAAGTTGTAGAAAAAGCCCTCTTCTGACAGTAAATCTGGGCAGATTAACTAGCAACTCCTTAAATGGTTGGCCTAACAGTTTCAATTTCTGGACAAAAATAAAATAACACAGAAATAGAGAAACTAAAGTAAAATTTTTAACTGAACGAGACTGATTTGTGAGCCCTCTCTCTGCCAGATGATAAGAAATAAAGACAATTTGCTGGCTTTAGATAAATGCAGACTTCTTTTTTACTTCATCAGTGGTTATACAGCTGTCCTGAAAAGTGTCAATTTGACAGCCCTGGACACTAATTATTCCCAGATCACATTAATCACTCACACTCATTTGGTGTTGTGGTACAATTCACAAGATACATGTAAATTTTGGGCTACTGCTCTTGCAACACTGATGGCAATGAGAAAAGGGATTTTGCCAGTAAGTTTGTCCAATCTCAAAATTTTGCTTAAAACAACTCCTGAATATGGGACAGAATCTCAATAAAACTAAAGAAAAGTCATTCATAGGACCACAAAATCATTTAGGTTGGAAAAGGCCTCTAAGACCATCAAGTCCAGCTGTTAACCCAGCACTTCCATCTTCACCACTAAACCTTGTCCCCAGGTGCCACTTCTAGGTATTTTTTTAACACTTCCAGGTATTGTGGTTCCACCACTCCCCTGGGCAGCCTGTTCCAAGCCTGGCCACTCTTTGGGGAAGACATTTTCCCCAATATCCAACCTAAACCTCCCCTGGCACAACTTCAGGCTGTTTCTTCTCATCCTTTCCCTCGTTTCAGCTCCCAACCTCCTTCAAGCTTCCTTGAATGGTTCACTGGGCTTCCATTTGCTTGTTATAAAATGGAAATAATCATATTTCCTTTCCCTTACTCACTTCCTTTGTAAACATTGATTTCAAATTTGTATGAAGACTGTTCCCATAACACCAGTGCTATGGATGCATCCACTGCAGTGGATGATGGAAGCAAGGAACATACATCCAGCCTCAAAACTATCTTTACTCTCATGAAGCCTCACAGCAAAACACAATTGCCAAAAGGGAAAACAGAAGAAGGAACATAAAATCATAATGGACAGGAAAAAAAGGGGGGGTAGGGGGGGTAAGCATTAAATATCAGAACAACCATCAGCAAATAATAAGTTGTTGGCATAAGCTGTAATGTGGCACACAGCCATCTGAGCTAAGGACTCCAAAAATAAGCTGCAGGGGAAGAGCTACCCTTGAGATAATTCCAAGGAAGCTTGTAATGATTTAAGGATCTCAATGTCCCTCAGAGGGACAGGACTTCAGACCATCTTCAGCAAAAAAATTGTCTTTATTCCCACTCAAGAGGACATGTATATGTGTTTTTGGGGGATGAGGAGTGATAATTGAGAAAGATAGGTACCCGATGCCAACATGTGGCTTGGTCACACGCTCTAATCCCTCAGGAATTAAGCCTGCAGGTTAGAAAACCTATTTGCTGGGGACTTATTTCGTGCACTGGGTTATTTCCACTAGAATGCCATTCATTTTTTAGCAGGTTGACATAAGAGGCACCAAAGGAACTGGCAGAGGAGAGGCACAGGCACAACTGGAGCAAAGCCAGGAGATGCTCACAGACTGTCTCACCACGGCCATCCTGCTTCTCCAGGAGATTATTCACAGAGGAAGATGTGTTGGGATACTACATTAAAACTTCAGAGCAAGTCAAGGGGGACAGACTCTGTGTTCCTCAGAGGCAACATCTTTTCCCAATCTGATGCTCATTTTCTTTGTCAGACTGCAGGCACGGTGTCCCATGTGCACACTTGGCTCTTCCTGTCCCCTGAAGCACTAACGTGGGGAGTTTAAAATATTAATGCACTTCTAAGAAAAATAAGGACAAACTCAGAGAGGCTTCAACAGGTGCTTCTTGATTTATTTTCACATCTCATCTTGGACAAGCAGAGTCTGTGAAACACCTTTGTCTCTAGAAGATATCACTATTCAGTTCTTGTGCAGAGTGTTAAGACAGAATCACAGAATGGTTTGGTTGGAAGGGACCTTAAAGACCACTTAGTTCTCCACCCCCACTGCCATGGGCAGGAATGCCACCCACTGGACCAGTTGCTCAGAGCCTCATCCAGCCTGGCTTTGAACACTTCCAGGGCTGAGTCTTCCATCCAGTTTAAACACATCAACAAAATCTCTTACCCATGTGTTTGTTGCAAAGCTAAAATGTGGGCTCAAAACTGCCTCTCTCTAGTATGTTTTTGAGAGCCTTCAATGAACACGGTAAATGATGGGGAAAGAGGTTTCTCTGCTGTTCCATCAGCTCAGGTGGGAAGGGATGCATGGAGGAGGTTTGGGATGATGAACCAGACACGTGGGAGATGCCGCTTGCTCACAGTTGGGAGTGTTTGGGTAGGTGTTCCAAATGAAGAACAAGTGGAAATTAGAATTTTGCACATCAGTGACTTGAGGGAGAAAAATGGGTGTCAGTTTGCGGCAGTTTAAATACGACCCCAAATTACAAACTTGAAAGCATTAAATACTTTTAAAGTAGAGTTAAATCACGTTACACAAAGGTAGTATAGTGAGATTCCAAGGGATGGAAAGTCTTTGCTGTACCTACATGACGAAATGTGCCAAAAAAGTGGCAGTATGCCCAAAGAGCCCCTTCTGAGAAAGCACGGGAAAGAAAGGAGGATACTGCAAATTTAAACTGAAAAATCGAACAAGTTGATTGTACCACTTTAAAATAACACACTGTTGGGCCTCTGCAGGACATGGATTTCAAGTGTTTTGCAGCAGTGGATGTCTGCTAAACAAAACAGTGTTATTCCTGAATATATTTGGATAAGTAAATGAAACAGTTATTATGACTCTGGTACCCAGAGAGTGTTCTCACTGTAGGATTTCATCCAGAAAGGCTGAATACAATGTACTGAGAAATAGCTGCAGCCAGATGAGAGCGAAACAGCAACAAATGAAGGCCAGGAAAATTGGAAGATGAAAGCCTCGTGGCAATACAACTGTCCTGCTTCTCTAAGCCAGCTCATCTTCAAAGCAAACTGAAAGCAGATGAGCAGGAAAGCTCAGGACCCCGAGCTTTGCTGCTCCTCCCCAGATGGGAGGGAGTGGGTCCACCAGCCTCCCTACCCTGACCAGGGCTCACTCTTCTTCTCACCTGAGGTATTTGAAGGATTTCAGCTCCCACAAGGCCAGTTTTTATTTTATTCCATGGCTGAGAAACCAACTCATGGGGAGGTCGGTTGACTCCTGAGACAGCAAAGCTCCTCATTCTTGAAAAATGTAACCCTTCTTCCAGCACTCTCTGTCCTGGAAAGTTAGCCAGGAAGATACAAATTTAAATATTTAATGGAACTAAATATTTAATCCAGTTTAATACTCACCTCTTCTCTGCTATATTCCATTTCTTCATTCCTTCTCTGTTTCATGTGCTCATTTTTCCTCCTCCTGTATCCTCTCAAGTAGTTTCTCTCCCTGCAACCCCTGGTAGGTTTATACTATTTTTGCCCTGTCAGTCATAGTACTGCTTCTTCCTTC
Source organism: Pseudopipra pipra (assembly GCF_036250125.1). Lineage (NCBI taxonomy): Eukaryota > Metazoa > Chordata > Aves > Passeriformes > Pipridae > Pseudopipra > Pseudopipra pipra. Next base: position 72,882,107 of record NC_087552.1, read on the forward strand.
CCTCTTTATCTACAAACCAAGTAACTTGGAACGTTTTCCACCACACACTGACTTGATGAACAGGAATTCTTGAGACACAAAACCTCTAATCTGCTCTAAGTATTCCCCCTCTCATACTGGTTTCCAGTTTTGGGACTTATTTCATCCCTGCATGGCTCAGTGCTCTATAAGGGGCACAAGAAGCTACCATATCTTGTGTGATGGGATGATTGTGCCCAGAGAAGCTGTGGCTGCCCCATCCCTGGAATTGTCCCAAGCCATGCTGGACAGAGCTTGGAGCAACCTGGGATAGTGGAAGGTGTCCCTGCCCATGGCAGGCCGTGGGACTGAATGATCTTTAAGGTCCCTTCCAACCCAAACCATTCTGTTCCTCTGTGAGCTGGGTGGTCCCGACACCACAGCAGCACTTCCAGAGGGACCAGCTCCAGGTGCTGTGTGAGTGGTGGAGATGTGAGCACGTTTTTGCAGAGGGTTGAAGAGCTGCTGCTACTTGAGATCCACTCCTGAAGTCTCCCAGTCACTGCTGGTGCCCAGTGGTGTCAAAAGGTTGCTCTGGAAATCACTACTCTCCCTCTTCCCTACAGGGATAATCAGATGAGGAATGAAAAATCAGATTATGGAATGAAAAAGATCATCAAATTCCAGAGCAGGCAGGAGAGGGAAGCAATTTAGAATCCCAGAATGGTTTGGGTTGGAAGGGATCTTAAAGATCATTTAGTTCTAACCCTTCCCTCCCTCCCACTTTGATTATATACAGATGACAGGTCCCACAGGTAAGGTAATAATAGAAGAAGGAAGGTGTCAATGTCCTCACTAAAGCAGAGGTTTAAAAAACCCTGACACAAAGATGATCTGAAAGTTAACACTTGCTATTTTTTGCAACTAACCTTGGAGATAGTTAAACTTTCACCATTCATGTTTATTACCATTTTTACAGACTTTCAGTTGAGTTCTGAAAGCAACTTGGAGAAAAGGGCTGGTTAGTTGTCACGAATGTGACAGACTCTGTCCTTACTTCTCTTTTATTCCTCTGAGAGTGATCCTATAATTTTTGAAGTCCTAGATTGGTGTCAACAATCTATTTGTTCGGGGCTTTTCTATCTTCCAGACCTCTCCTATGCTCTCACCCACTCAGAGACAAACAAAGGCAGAGGTGTTCAATTCCATAAGTTTTTCAGCTACAGCATTTCACCAACCTGTCCTGAATAATTGGGCTTTAGTCACCTGATGTTATGTTTCAATTCCCTGGACTTCTACATGGAAACACAGTGAATAGTCAGTAATGGACAAAGACTTTTCCTGCTTCCAGCTAAATCAGTCCATCCACAGCTGAACAGGAGTGTTTGTATGAAGAACAATTGTTCCTTAACCCCCTGACTTAAACAAAAAATTCATCTGCACAAAGAATTACAACAGCAAAATACAAAAAAAACAAGCAAGTCTGACCTGAGCAGCTGTGAAGAATTGGGGTATTGTTCATTTTGGATATTTGTAACCAAGGCATGCAGAACTCTCCCATTTGTCCCAGATTTTGTGTCAAAGAGAAACTCAAGCAGGCTTTGCTGGGAGCTTCAAAAACATTTCCATGACATGGAGGTTGGATTTATGGCCCAAGGATTTGCTTAGCCTTTCCACAGAAGCAGGCAGTGTTAAAAGCAGTCCAAAACTAACTCTGGAGCTCCAACAAACAGCACAACATAACTTTTTCCCAAGCCAGGGCACTGTGCAGGGTGTAAAGCACTGGGCACATGCTGCCCACTGGCACTAACAGGGACAGTAAGGGACTTCTCTAGCCCACTGAACCCTGTAAAATGTGTTGTTATTATCCATCCTGGAATGTCTCAGAACCTGATGTGAGTGTGTAGCTAAGCATTGTTTTACTTCTCTTGGACACTGGGAAACTTCCCTTCACCTTCATGTATAAAATACAAGTTTCTTCCATCAGGGTTAGTCTTTTTGACCCTGGTTTTTATAGTGCTGGTCACCCCTGGTTTCTGAGCAGGCTGCTCAAGTCCTATAACACGACAGATGATTGTTCCCATTAAGTCCCATTCCTGATTCTAAGGGGGCTTTGACAGGCAAGTTCTTTTTTCATCTCGGTGCAATCAGTTTGGAGCAATTGTGTTGGAAAGGATTTTAAAAAGCAGGCTGGAATCAGCACGTCTGTGAGACATCACAGAAGATGACAGCCAGTGGCCAAAAAATAAAGAGAGTGAACTTTATTTTGCTCTCAATAGTAGGACGCTAGAGGGAGTGTCTGTCCTTTTCCTGCCAAAGACTTCTTGGAAGACTAAAGGGAAATAATTTCCTGCAAGCAGTGATTTAAATACAATTCATATTTAATAACACAGAATCATTTGAGGTGCATAAACACAACACTGAGTCATAACACTGAATTATCACCATGACCTCTGGTCTGGCTGCTTCTCCCCCAGTCAGTGTGTGGTTCTCTCCTTCTCCCTGTTTTCCATCCCCAGGTAGGATTTTACCCTGGCCTATTCTCACTCTTCTGTACTGTGCTGAACTCCTCTTTCTGCCTTAAATAATTGTAACAAGAAACTGAGGTTCTACTCTATTCATCTGGTCAGTCAGGTCAGCTGATAATCCAAAATAAGTCTTTAAAAAATCTGCAGAACATCATAAAGCAGTAGAGATGCAAAATTTGTAACTTTTAAATTACAGAGGGAAAGTAATAGTTTTGCAGATATGAACATGATTGTATATACATTCATTTAGACATATTTTATTTAAACATACAAGGCTGATTTTACAGATGTATATTATACATTAACATGTAAAGTATCCAAAAAAATAAACTTTTTCAGACTGAGGATGTATTTCAGTGCATTTTCCCTGTTTTAACCTGATGCAAGGCTAAAAGTCAGGGTGAAGCAGATATTTATCTCATAGTTGCTAGATGCCAAATAGCTCTTTGACCTCCTCTTTGTCCTGCAAACAACATTAGAGCAGAACCCATTAAAAAAAAAGGGAGAGCAGCAAATTTCAAGCTCCCTCTGCTGTCACAAGGGCCATGAACTCAACAGCTACATAAAAAGGAACTCAGAGAGAAGAGGAAATTTCTTAACAAGCACATGCCAGTAATTTGAGAGGCTAATTGGTGTAGAAAGCAACATCCCAAAAGTTCTGGGAGATTAGATGGAAATTAATTAAATTGATTTAAAACACTTTGAAAAATCAGTGATCATAAGTGACAGTCTTGGGTTGGACCATAAAATAACTGATTAAGTGGAATAAATGCAATTGGATCTGGATAACTAAATCACAGAGAGCCAAAAGGGGAGGGATTAGAAAGTGATTAGGCTAATCTTGAAGGGCAAATTAAATGAGAAGAACTTTCCAGTCCTTAAATGCTGTCACTATCTTTGTTAGTGGGAACAGTATTTGTTTTTGAAGAAGTGGGCATAAGAAAGAGGTGCACAAACTAATAAATTATTGAGCAAGTGAAGTCAAAACACTCCTATATGCCCCCTCTCTTACAACAAGGAAAAGGAAGGAAAGCAAAGCAATCAGACTGCAACAGATAAGTTGAAATATTTCATTAGAAGTATTCACAGTATCTTGAGGTCCCAAATTGTTGCAGAATTCCAAGAAGGATTAGAAACTCATACAGACACTGCAAGCAGGGAGAATACTGCAACATGAGGGGGAAAAGGGTGTTAGAGTGGCCCTTAAAGGTTAGATGAATCACTCTCAAGAGTTAGGAACAGCTATATCTGTCTCATCTTCTTAAATTGCCTTATCTCAGAAACAGTTTACCAGTTTCTGTGTAACAAAGATCAGCCCCTTCTTCTGTAAAGCTCCATGTTACAGCTTTCACCATCCTTGGAAGAAAAAAAACTGGGTAACACAGGACACTGTTGTTCTCTCCTGTCAGGCAGCTGGTTCTTGGAGAGCAGATACACCTTTTACAGGTGTGCACAGCAGTGGCCATAGCTCCCCTCTGGATATATGAGCTGGGAATTCACAAGGTCATCACATTCAGAGAGGCTGGCATTTAAATAAAAATGAGATAATGGTATCCATAAAAGGTTTACAGCCTTTTCAAATAGGGCATAAAGAAATAATAGGGAGCATGCAAAACTTACTGCAGTAATTCAGTGGGACAGGCAGCCCACAACAGCTTTTGGAACCAGCCTTTGAAAATACCTCAGCTTCAGCTGTCTTGTCATTTTGCCCCTTCTTTCCTGGAGGTTTGTGAGTGCACACAGCCACTGCAGGAGAAAATGCTGTGACTCCAAGTGCCATCTGAGAGCCATTACTCACAGGACTGAAGAGTCAAACCTAGGAGAGCACTACAGACTTCAAAAGCCAGGAATACAGAGAGGGAAAAAAAAAAGGAACTCTTCATGATGCTCTTCAAACAGGCTCAAAACTCATGATAAGATATGACTTAGGGCCCCACAGAGGCTTCAGTCAATGCCAGGATCTTCCTGTGCTCAAGTAAAGTACAAATAGGCACAGAGACAAGAATCTTCCCCAAAACTGCAAAAAGCCCAAGGTCACAAGTCAAACGTACAGAGTGCGGTGACACTCAGAAAGAACCTACAAGTACCACCAGAGCTTACTCACAAGCAAGTTACTCATTGATTGTAAATCTATGACCAGAAATCCTCATCCCCACCTCTGGAGCTCTGTTAACTCACAGATGAGTAATGCAGAGAGATGTGATGAAAGGATTGGTCAATGTTTTGCAGACCATGGAGGGAGAGGAGCCATCCCTGAGGTGTAGATCTGAACAAACCTGCTCAATCAACTATTTATTTGCTGCCCTTCTTTGGACTCTGCACCTTGGTGTTTTACCATAGAGGAGCAAGTCTAGTTTGGGGAACCAGCCCTCACACCATTCCTCCAACTGAACTGCAAGAATAGCACTACGTGGCTGCAATTCTAGTTAAAAGTTTGAGTGAACAACAGAAACACCTCTTTGGATGATGAAGGATCCAACCTGGAGCAGCTGACACTTTCAGAAGCACCATCGCCTTTATCAACACAAAGAGCAAGAACAGAGTTTTGAAGAAAGCTGCCTGAATACTTTTTCCCCACCATACATCACCTTTACTATAGAGAATAAAACAATCTTCACTGCAGTTTCTGAGTTATGTAACTTGATGTAAAATCCAAACAAGTTGAAGTTAATGGAGTGCAGAGTTTTCACAAAACACAGCAAGTAAAAACCTCAAGCTCCTCTGTAACCACAACTCTGTGTGCAAACATAAATGAAGATCTACCTTCTGAGCAGAAATCTGTCTGACATTCCTGGTTTCATGTTAAAACTGCCTGAGAACACCTGAGTGAAGAGAAGGTGGTTTTCATGGCCAGCAATGCTAGGTATGGTCACAACATGTGACTTACCTACAGAAAGAGGGGAACAGAGCAGATGAAACTAAATTGGAAGCATCTTGAATAATCAAAGTGGGAATTTCTGGTTCAATAAAAGGGAAAGTTTTTGATCTGTGATCAAAATCAAAGTTTTTAGAGATTGTGGGGAAAAAAAAAGTTTGGATACAAATGTAAAGTAGGAACAAAGATATATGCTGCCTTATTGTTCAGTCTGTTTTGATCTCATTTTATATGTTCAGGGGCAGGAAAATACAGAAGATTCTGAAGGAATAAGCTACATATCTTTTCAAAAACTATACATCTTTTTTTAAAAAAGGAGCAGTATGTTAAAGAATTATTTTAAAGCCTGATATGATTTTAATCAGAGAAACAGTAGAAAACAGGACTGGCAGAGAATCAAGAGATCATCCCAACCACTACCTGAAAAATGCCAGCCTGGTATTTAGCTGAACCTGAGGCAAACACTTTCACACTCTTCCCCATTCTGTTTCTCGTGGGCAGTGTGCAATTTCTCACCACACAGTCTCCTTCCTCCAAGAAAAACCTCCTGGGTAGAGAGTACAAATGACTCTTGCTGTTATTTAAACAATTTCTTTTTCCCACATGTAGCGAACAGGAAGAAGCACATTTCTACCTCTGCTACCTTTAACTCAGTGGAAGACACTTGTCACATCTTCTCTCAATCTTCTTTAACAACCACAGCTTCAGGGTAATTTTCTAGACACTTGCATTGCTTTTTAAAATGCCTGTGATGTGTACAGTCCAAACGTAGCTCATCTCATCCAACCACACAACAACAGCATCTGCATTTCAGCTCATTACTGTGATCTCTTTGTAGTCAAGGGAGACAAACACACGGATCTGGAGCTCTCTGCTGACACAGACACCAAGAGGTGTTTGCTCACATAGAGGTGTCTGCATTGCAGAAGAGGGATTCATCTTTCTAGCAGCTGCTTGGCACTACCCAAGGTGTTTCAGAGCATATCAGACACCTGCATGGAGTGGGCAGATGTGCAGAGCCTGTGGGATCTCCTGTGCTGTTCTGCCTTGTTCACAAAATTCCTGAAAATGTTTTGGCCCTCTTTATGTTGGTTCTTCAATAAATTCTAACTCCTTCTCCCATATGAACTGCTGCTAAAGCACAGGGGTTTTTTATCACCCTGTGATAGAAGGATCGTTTCAGAGCCCCAGAAATTTAGGAGCTATGAGTCTTTTAATTTCTTCCCAACTTTACCTAAAGTCAGTAAGGTCATGGCAAATGCTATAGCCTTTTCCACTAGTGCCAGCATGTTCTTTAGCATCAATAGCTCCTTTTATCTTCCCTGCTGTTGTTTTCCTAAAAAGTGTAAAAAGAGAAATTGTATCCTTGCTCAGGCCTTGTTTTCAAGTAAATAAGGTATCTTTCCATATTCATGCATATTTCTATAGTGATTTTCACCTCATTTCCATTATACCAGTTATTCGGTATTTGTCCCATGTTTAATGTCCTTGCCTTTTCTGTGTTAGTCATGTTCCCCACTTCTTGATTATGCAACTGTCACTCTAAAATGGTGTGACCCACCTATTGGAGAATTTTCTTCTCACTGTTGTGCCATTTTCTGTACTGTCATTCCTATTTTTCGTCCTCTTATTCCCTTTATGTGTTTTTGTTGCAAACTAAGGCAGAATATTTATTTTGTTTTCTATCCATATTCAACATAACTTGTAGGTCTGTCTGCACTGAACAATCTTTTATTCCTTCCTCCCTTTCTTTTACTTATAGGACTGAAGAACCTTTGCTAAACATACACTTGGCAATTTACATTACAACTGTATCCTTCTTGACCCCAAGATCTTATCATACTTTGAGGATTAGTGCTTTTTCAATATTCCTTCTAAGCTTTTTGTTCATTTTTTTAGAGCTAATTATTCAGGGAAAGGAGCCTGGAATCCTTCCTTCCTGTGCTTCTTTTTGCTTAAGATACCAATTCCTTATTATTTGTGCATTTTTGGCTGGAAGGAAATCTAGAAATCTTCTTTATGAAAGTCTTCAAACTTTTCAGTTGAGTTAACACCACTAGGCACTTCTTCCAGCCATCAACATTTTTGCTTTGGAATTTCATATCTTATTTGCAGTCTGTTTTTATCCCTGCATAAATGTCCCAGACATCACCGCTGGTTTCTGGCTCGAGTCATGCTGAGCTTCTTGTCAACCAACACCCCTAAATCCTTCTCCCCAGGGCTGCTCTCAATCCATTCACCACCCAGCCTGTGTCTGTGCTTGGGATTGCCCTGACCCAGGTGCCAGACCTTGTCCTTGGCCTTGCAGTAAGTCACAGCTCACGATGCTCTAAAGACAGCGAGGACAACTCTTATAGCCCAGGCGATACCTGTTCTGCAGCATTAGGTGCTTATGACATTTTATTCTTATTTATTATCCTTTTTCCTTGCTTGAAACAGAAACAAGCCCTATGGCAGGCTGGCAGGGGATCTACACAAGAACTTCCCTATTTTCTTCTATGGAAAAATCATATGAAAAATATCAAAGTGGCAGCCTGAGGGGACAAACCACCTACTGCCTCTTCTCGCTTGCCTTCCTCCTCTGAACACAGCAGGTTTCAACATAGTCCAGAGGAACATTGTTTTTACAGCAGAACAAAATAGGGACAGATGGGTGATGAAGTAAATAATCAGAAAAACAGAGCAATAATATGGTTATTGCTCACCTGCTGGTTACTTCACAGCTTCACCAGAATGTGCATCTAGAAAGCAATGAACCTCCCAGGTTCAATGAACCTCTCAGTAACAAGATCACAGACTTTCACCAGTGCTCGTCTGCAAGTTCTCTCTACCCCAGCACAGACCCTCTTCTGGAATTATTTATGACCTGTAAAGTTAAACAGCACACTCCAGAACAGTGATCTCCACTGATTTTTCACCTAGTTTGGGTCAGAAATTCTGTCATCAATCTGGTCATCCTCTGTTAAACAACCTTCCATAAAAACTGAGTATCATTTCTTTCCTTCTCAATGACTTTGAGCTCACAGACATTTGAGTACACAGATATTTGAGTTGTTGATAAGTTTCTCATTTAAAAGATGTGTGGATGTGGCACTCTGGGACATGGTTCAGTGGTGGCCTTGGCAGCGCTGGGTTCATGGTTGGACTCGATGATCTCGGAGATCATAAATAAAACTCACCACATGTGTAGGTTTCACTGTGGGTATTGTCTTCTGATTAAAAATGTTTCTGCTTATAAGGAGAGGGAAAACAGTAAAAACAATCAAAAACTGCACAGGTAAAGGAAGTTTCATAGTCATCCATGCTGATGCCCCCGGAATAAAGTTTGCACCAAATCACTTGTGTGTGAAACCTCATCATTTTGACTGGAACCAGAACACCTTTGGAAAAAAAGCATCCAGTCTTACAGATTTTTTGGGTAAACAATTCACTTCAAACAACATTTTGTGGACAGAAAGTCTTTCTGCTTCGTGAATTATACAGAGGGATTAGACTTTGTAATCGAAGCATAGATTTCTACTATTTGAGCCAACGCAATTATTCATTTGTTTAATGTCAGAAATGTCAAGTTCTTAACCTGCATGTGAACCAATTGCTAGACCAAGTTCACATTATTTTTTCAGTAACATTCAGTTTTATTAGTCTTTGTGAAAATTCCTAATCTCTCCATCCACTCTAAGCCATAGTTAGTTCATTTTAATAGAGGAGTACATGCAGTCATGTATTATAAACCTGTATGTCCATCATAAACCAAACTCGATGTGATTAAATTATTTTGTTTTCATTTCCTAATCTGAGCAATGCCAGGAAATGAAAAGACTGAACAGATTTTTGTGTAAGTATATAACACAGTCACAGAACTGTCTCAGATCAATTTGCTGAAATGCTATTTCTCCTGCTTAAACTCTTGCAGAGTTTAGCAAAAATATTTCCCACAGTAAATTCTGAATTTCCCAAGGGAAAATCACCAAGTGTAAATACATTCCACTGAACTTTTGAGTTGCTTGACACTTATCAAATCTAATTATTTTCCCTGAATTAGCTTAAAATTTTATTACCGAGATATAAATCAGTCATTTATACTGAATATATTAATTAAAAAGAATAAAAGAAAACCTCTTTGCTTGAACTGATTGAAATTTTGAAGATAAACATACAAGCACCATATTCTAATAAGATAAATAATTTTTTTTACAGCTGTGGTTAATTTTCAATAAATTAATAACGTATTTTTTGAGGTTTTTGAACGGAACTTTACAGCATTCCTAGAAAACATAAGTCAAGATTTACTGTAGAAGAAGAAATCAAGCAATGAAATGAAGAAAAAAAGTGAATTCTCTTACAAGCTGAACACTTTCTAGAAAATATAGTGGATGTCTTCCACCACCTGTGGTGGAACTCCGGTTTCTAAGATAACATGTTATTTAGTAGGAATGGGATAGGATGGGAATATTCTCCTTGATGTTTATAAACAATGTGATGTAAGCAAAATTACTTGTCCTCTTTGGCCACCGAGTCATCTTTCCCACAAGGCAGTAAAACTGAAACACAGGACAAAACAATTTAAATATGCATTCTCTGAAAAAGACACAAATCTGAGAACTTTCAGCTCAGAAGTTCAAGTTTTCTGGACTGACTGAAAACAAGACAGCTAATTTAGAAATACAGATATTGGCTTTTCTTCTTCACTTCTTCATACACCTGCACTGGAAAGTGTAGATCTGGGGGCTGCAGTTCAGCATTTCTTCTTTTGGTTCCCTAAATGAATATCTGAAATTCTCAGGTAACCTTAAGCTGGAATAGCTTTTCTGTGTCCTTATAGACAAAGGTTGCCTTAAATTATTGTCATAAAGATAGTTACTGTGCAGAGAAATCAAACTGGCTTTTGAGGCTGAAAGAGAATGGAAGAGGTTAGGAGGCAGTGCCTGAGAAATCTCCTGAATGTTCTTTTACTGGCAGCTATCAGGGAAGTGTTTATTTAAAAGGGTAACATTAAGATGGGGGTCTAAGTCAGCTGAGATACATCTGCCTCCAAATGTCATGATAGACATGTTTGTTTATATTTAGTGGCTCTTACAAGCACACATGACAATGTTTTAAAGCAGGGTTGAGACTAAGAAATTCTTGTTTTAAAAATTTCATCTTGTCATCAGCAGCTTGTGCTACTGAAGAAGAGAAATCACAGGAAGCACAAGAGTGCACGTGCAGGACACTGTTGTTCAATATTGAGAGACATGGGGGCAACTCACCCCTCCTTGGAAATTGGGTGAGATGGATGGGATGAATTAATTCCCGATGCTGTCTCTCTCTCTACTGAAACTAAGGGAAGTTTGGAAGAATAATTCGTATCAGACAATCAAATTTGAGGACAGGAGAGCTCTACTCTCCTACCATTGGAATCCTTGAGTAAATGAATTGCAGTATTACTACCTGGCAAAGATATAAAGCCTAATATTTGACAAAGTGCTTTTCAAAAGGCACGAAATGGCTCAGCACACAAACCCCTCTATTGCCACAATACGATGTTCTGTCCACAGCAGAGCAAACATGCATCACAAGTGTGACTTCTCTGAACTTTACAAAACCCCAGAAGAATCTGCCTGGTAAATCAAAGCAACATTTTGCTGTGAGGAAACCGAGATGTCAAGATCCCAGTGTGGAACTCAGGGCTGTTTGGGTTTGTTGTAGTCATCCAATGCAGAAAGGTGATGTGAGGAGTGAGACACATTGGACTGGGCCATTTCTGAACATTTCAAACTCACTCACTCCCATCTCTGGGCTTCTTTTGTGCCACCTTTGAAGTTATAACCAATGCCAGGGTTTAACTGCCAAGGATATATTTATAAAGGACCTGGAAACACCAGTCGCACTGCTCAGGGTGCAGCCAATCAGTCAGGGAGGCAGAGTATTAAATTTTTTAATTATTTTAATTTTTTAAATTGTTTTTAATATTCTTATTTTGATGTCCAGACCCCCTGAACTGTGCTGGTTGTGTACAGCTGAGCACTAGATCCACTTTTATTGACAGCTGGGATGTGTATGACAACCGAGTGGCACAGCAGCAGATAATCAGGTAAAAAAAGGGTACATGGATGGCTGAATTCTGCCATTGTTGAGGTGCCAATCAAAACCCACATTATTATTCGAAAATAGGTTGTTACATCCACGGAGATGGAACTTGCCTGTCAATCCCAAGTGTTATGTGTAGACACAGCCTCAGACCAAGGTTTAAAAATGGTTTGACTGACAACTGTACTCTGCAGTGAGAACAGAATTCTCTCCTCCCAGTTCTAATTACACGTCTCTTGTAAATAAATATATTTTAAAATATTAACTAAGATGCAGCTGTGTTTAACTATGATTTTCTTCCCAATCTTCCAGAAAGTTCCTTAGTGTTTGTGCAAGACTTTGAAGCACTGCATGACATGGTAAGTATTATTGTTAAGATGTCTGCCTCTCAGGGAAATTACAGCATAGCTAAAAGAGGCAAGAGAGTTTCCAGTGTAACCCACGACTGTTAGATGCTGAAAACTTCCAGAAAACAAAAGGGTTTTTTAAATGGAAAACTTTTCCTGTCGCTCTCCGAGCTGAGCAATTTGAAAGGAAAATAAGATCCACTTTTTTCGCTTGACATTTCCGTTCCAGCCCGTTCAACGACTTCCTCTCTTCTCATGTTGACTCCAAACTAACTTTCAGAGCATCTCATTCCAACCTCTGCCATGGGCAGGGATATCTTCCACTAGCCCAGGTTCCTCCAAGCCCCGTCCAGCCTGACCTTGGACACTTCCAGGGATGGGGCAGCCAAAAGTTCTCTGAGCAACCTGTGCCAGTGCCTCACCACCCTCATATTTATAAGGTTAAAGGACTTATACTAAGCTGGAAACAAAATTTTCATTACAGTTTGTGTCAGGAAGATTAACTATACTTTTAAGAACTTCTTAAAAAAAAGTTGTAAATATTTTTGTGGGGGGTTTTTTTCTGAGTTGTTTGCCTTGAACTTTTTAAATTTCTTTTTTTTACAATTGCCATATGGACATCGGTTATGACAATTTGTGCAGGGTGCTTAGCTATTTTTATACACCATTTTTATACATTTTGAAATAGGCAGATGGAGTTTAGCTGAAATTTGCAGAGCTGTAAACAAGTGGGTATGAACCAGGGGGGTGTGAAGGAGTATGCTAAGCTTGCTCCTTGTTTGCTTAACTGCAAGGAAAGATCAAAGCTTCTTATATGTTGGCATCAGGAACTGCTGAGGAGTAAGAGGAACACAACTATCCTACTGAGGTGCATCAAACCAAACAACCTTCACAGGCACAAGGGAAGAGCCTGCTCTTTAAAGGCTGCCTTGCAGAAGTGATAAACACAAAGGACTGCACGAATAATTAGACAAGAAAGGCCAAGGAGAGCAAGGACCCTCCAATAAATTTGCCAAGTTACCCAAATTAACCATGTGCTCAACCTACAGATGCTGGATTTTGTTATAATTTCCCATATGTTCATTGGGAAGATATTGAATGTGACCAATATATTTTGCCTTCTTCCATCATGAGGGTATAAAGTGGATACAAACTGGAGATGCTGAAAGGAAAAAAAAGTTGTCCCAAAAGACCTTTCTCAGGTCAGATATTGCCAGAGGACACTGAGACTCTGAAGCACAGCCCCATGTTATGTCTTGGTTTCTCTCCACCATCAGAATTCAGGGAGGAGTTGGCAGAGACCTCTTTGCTTTCAGAAAGGGAAATAATGGCTGGATGATGTTCTGATGTTTATTACCCGTATTTAATATGTTAAATTGGGTAAATATGGGTAATATTGGGTCAATATAACTTCTGTGGTTACTCTTGAGCACCCAAACCCCCTCCAGGAAAAGAACTAGAACACAGGAAACATCCAGATCTGCAGCTGCGAGGGAAAAGTAATGTTATATCAAAACTATGGATAGAATTCTCTCATTACCAGTCCTTAGATTACGACAGGATAAGGTTATTAATTAACATCTGATCTGGGGACAGTATGAGAAAGAGGAGAGGAGAAGAGAGGGAGGGGAAAGGAGGGAAGAGGAGACACAGTTTGTTGTGTTCCAGCTAAGGGTGGGATTCTCTTTAGTGCAAAGGAATTAAGTCCATCCTGAGGTCCCATGCAGGGCATGGTCCCATCCAAGGTCCCCAGACAGTGCAGCTGTGTATAAATAAATGATTATTTCAAGTACCTAAAACTGCTGGTGTGATTTATATCATTACCCTTTATCAAGTGCCTATTAAATGCCATAGCCTTTTAATACAATTTCTTGTGCTCCTGTGTCAACTTTTGGAGTGTTTTAGGGCACTGAAATTCATTATAGATAGGACTACAGGTGACATTTGGTTTAATTAATTTCTCTATTATGTCACAGCTTGAATGAGAAGCAATCAGATATTATTAAAATACAAGAGCCCTGTGCTCATTTCATAGTTTGGAAGAATCTTCAATTTACTTATGAAATTACCTTGGAAGTAGATGTGTAGAAGTAAAGTGGTTCTCCACTCCTGAAGGGTTGTTGGGGCTTTTATTCACTTTTCTTACAGCAGAAGATGGTGTTGATAAAGTCATCATGTTACTTGTGGTGAGGCCTCCTTGTCCTTGTTTTGAGCAGCACCAGGTACAGTGGGATTCCTCTCTTAATGTGGGGCTTCCTTGGGATTGCTGCTAAAAATATATTGATTATAATTACCAAAGAGGGATATTGGCTTCAGCTGCTCAGAGGACTTATCAAACTTGCAACAAATCAGAGGATAAAAATGAAAGCAATGCTGCCTAATCCTAACAGTGGTTAAATCCCAACCTTGCAGTGGAATTCCATGTGTAGAATTCCTCTGTCCAAGCCAGGCAAGTCCCAACAGCCACAGTGACAGGGCTATAGCTGGGACTAGGGGCTACAGAGGCCACTGGTAAAAAGGAGCCTGTAAAAGAGGGTTTCCCATCATACTTGTTACTCCATCCTGCCAGTAAGTGTACATAAGTAGTGTCTTATTCTTCTTGTTTTTTCACAATATGATTTGGTGGGAATGATTTTGGGCCCCTCACAACAAGAAAGACATTGAGGTGCTGGAGCATGTCCAGAGAAAGGCAACAAAGCTGATGAAGGGGCTGGAGGAGGTTGTAGTGAGGTGGGTTTCAGTCTCTTTCCCCAGGTAACAACGAGAGGAAGCATCCCCAAGTTGCACCAGGGGAAGTTTAGGTTGGGTATCAGGGAAAATTTCTTCATGTAAAGGTTTTAAAGTGCTAGAACGAGCTGCTTAGGGGAGTGGTGGAGTCACCATCCCTGGAAGTGCTCAAAAAACATATGGATAAGGCACTTGAGGAGGTGGTTTAGTGGCGAACATGGTGGCAGTACTGGATGGATTGTTGGACTTGATGATCTTAGAGGTCTTTTCCAACCTTAACAGTTCCATGATTCTCTGATGGTATTTGGTCAGGAGCTGGACTCAAGGGTCTCGGAGGTCCTTTCCAACCTTAAAGATTCTATGGTTCTCTGTTTCTGTGAGAAGCCACCTCTGCATTCAGCATATCCACTGCAGTGAGGAAAGGTGAGTTGGGCCAGGCTGCTCTCTGGCCAAACCATGCCATGAAAATCGCACTGCAGCCTTGACCCACAGCCCTTTTCCTTGTCCAGAGTGGTCAGAATCCAGATACAGGTGCCTCAGAAGATGCTAAAAGGCAAACTGGAGGCATTACTCAAAACTACAGATGAGTAGCTGTAAAACAAAATTAGGCTTCTTGCCAAACACACTGGTGGTCATTATGGTCTTTTAGGACAGGGGCAGAGCTCACTTTTTAGGCAATATGCAAGAATTTAGAGTCCTTTAGAAATGGGAGGCCTACCCTCAGTCCTTTCTGTCCATGAAGAATCTGTAACCTGCACGTTGGATTATGGAGGGGGATTCAACAACCTGGGTGTGCAAAATAAATAAATAAAAATCAAAATGCACCAAGTCAGAGACCTGAGACTTGCAGACATACCTGTGTATGGTGATCACTGAAAAACCCAACTCTCAGGGGACACTGAGGTGCTGGTTTACATTTTACGCAGTTACTTTTTAGTACAGCAATCAAAACACTGATATCTCCCCTTCCTTGCCTTGAGTCGTCCCATTCCTGCCCCTCAGGGATTTATTCAGCAGCAAAAATTAACAGGTAGGTTCAAGCAGAAAAGTTTTAAATCAGGCTGACAAATGGCAAACATTGCTTGGATGGGAAGTAATTAAGATTGTGATGATACGTTTAGCTCAGGAGGTGGGGAAAACAGAAATAACACCTTGTATTTGCAGTCATTAAGCACTGAAGTATTTTGCCAATTAAAATCCTACAGTGAAGGGAATGCATAAAAGCACTTGCAAGGTGATGACTTAGTGTCTTGCTCACACAAACCTGCTAATGAAAAATTTTTCATGCCTTCCAATATAGATTTCTTCTCACCTGATCCCCACAAAATAACATGAAATTTGATTTATGCTGAATTAAAATATCCTGGAGGGACAAATAATCCCTATTCCTTTAAAAACACACTGCTACCTGGACAACTAGTTCAACTGTCAGTGTTGAGTTACAATATCCCAAAAGCTAAATTATGTCGATGGGTATTTTTAGGTGCTACCTGGGTAGGTTTTGGTGCAGTTTAGACCACTCTGTCAAACCTGTGTGACAGGATGGGCCAGTCTGATATTACTGCTAACATAAAATCGTATTTAAAAAAAAAAAAAGGAAGACAAAAAAATAAGGGGGAAAAAAAAAAAAAGAAGAAAAAAGCGTAATCAAATGGGGAAAATAAAAATAATATTTCTTGCAGTATAAAAGCTTTGTAATAAATATAAAATGGATATATGCCATGTGGGGGTCATTTTACACCGAAGGGTAAGCAGCATGAGACTGAATTTCACTCAAGCCTGATTGATACATCGCTATATTCCAGATGCTTTATTGTCAACACTTTTTTCACATGGGAAAACATTTCCCTGCCTTAAAACTGCCTATCCCCAAGTTTGTTAATATTTTTAAAGACTCCTGAAAAAAAAAAAGATTGCCTTTATGCTTTTTTTCCCCTGCTGCCAAGTAGGAAACTTATATCAAATTCCTAAGGAGTAATGCAAAAGTGAGAAATAGAATTCCAGTGACTCGTATTTTAGACCATTATCTTTTCTTTTCCTCCCCCGGCTTTACCCCACCTTTCTAAAAGCAGATTAATTGAATGTATTATCATTAGGTAAATAGTGCAATTCTTCTTAACAACTGGCCATGGCACTCAGTGCTCTGGTCTAGTTGACAAGGTGGAGACTTAGTGATCTTGGATGTCTTTTCCAGAATGAATGATTCTATAATTCTGTGATCCAGTTTGTTGCACTGGCACTCATGTTCCGTGTCTGCCGAAAAACCCACTTGAATTTTATTGAGACAAAATTCACTTAAAAACTAAAATTCACTTAAAAAAACCCACTTGCATTTTATTGGGATTTTTTCTCGGGTCTCACATACAGCTGGGTGGTGGTCCTGTTAGTCCAGTCCCACTCACGCATGATTCGTTGTTCTTATTTCAAAATGCATGGAAAACACTTCCTGAATACAATAACTACGTAGAAAATACCGTGTTATGTGGCCATTTCTGCAACTGCACGAAGAGTTTCTGTACAAGTCTCTTTTTCTACGTGCACTGATCAAGACACTGCCCACCGACCTTTTCCCAATTACTATCTGCTGGCATTACACTTGGCTGGTCATCACTGAAGCCCAAAGTACTAAAAATTTCAGTGCTCTACTACTCATTACTGTTAAATTCCATATAAAATGTAAAGGTAGGGTTTTATCCTGCTTAGTGGTTAAGGAAAATGAGCATAACATTTTGCACTGGGCTTCTCTGCAACACAGCTTCAGAAAATTCACCAACTGCCCTCTGTTCATTTTAAAGCTGGATATAGGAAAATAATATCCTGCTTTTATCTGCAGCTTTAAAATGTAGGAAGAAAAAAACAGCAAAACAAAAACCCTATATGTATTGTAATCAAGAGATAATCCAAAAGACTTCCTTTAAACAGATTTTTAAGACACAGTGGTAATCTAAAGGTTATATAAACTGCAGCTAAGCTTCTTAATATAGGTGTTTAAGCATTATGGAGATTTGATTTTTAACTTAGTGGCGTACAAAAAGGCCTTTATCCTAGGAAATATGTGAGTTAAATTTGAATGCTAGACAGAGATTATTGGTTATTAAAGCCACCATAAAGCACAGATATATTGGTAGCTAACATGAGTCACCCAAACTTAAGACTTTGGGCACAGATTTCTCTCAAAATATCCTTGTTTCTGGGGAGAAAAAAAAAATTAATTAAAATTAGATTAGCATGTTCCCAGAATAAAAATTCATTCAGATAATGTGGAGTGCCATAGTGGGAAGGATATTACTCATTCTTCTCTGACCTACAGGGTTTAATCTTTCCTTATTAAAAAAAAAGTCAGTAGACCATAGTCTCTCTGCTATCCATCACATCATAAAGCCTTTGTGAATAATTTGGTTTAAGTAAACACAACACCCACCAATATATTGGAAGTGGAGATCTTATTTTCTGATTTTAGAGGCAAGAAAATACAGTCAGGAAGACTAAACTTTAGTCTTTTGAGATATTAATTAGCAGAACAAGAGTTTGTTTCTTTGTTTCTCGTTGGTGGTCAGTTCTTTAGGGCCGTTCCCAGGGCTTTCAATACAACCACTGCATCTCTTTAAAGGGATGTTTGAAAGAAATGGTGGGGATCCAAACCCAACAGCTTTCAAGAGAAAACCAAAGTATTTCAGGAGACATGAGCTGACAGTGCCACTGGTCTGCACTGTGGAGGATGAGTGATTTACTCTCTGATCACACACTCCGAGCAGCAGGAGATGGGTGCACGTGTGGAGGAGGTTTACACAAAGTCTGCTCCTAACAACCACCCACTTGCCAGTCCTAGTCCTCCAAAAAGTGATGGAAAAAGAGGAGCATCAGGAGCTGAGGAGCAGCATTGGCCTGGCTGTGTCACAGATCTTCCCAAATGCAGTTTTCCTCTTTGATCTTATTCAGACGTCATTCTCAGAGGGAATTAATTATCTCTGATCGTTGCCAAATGAAAGCACTTACAGCTGTTATCACTGAAAATGTATTTATTAACATTTATGGGCCTTCCCAAGAAGCTTCCAGCTCCTACAGCAAATGAACTGCAGGGAAAATAGCAATTTTTAAAGAAACAGGGTCTTCAAATCTGCTCTTGGTTTCTATCAACTAAGAAATGTTCCTTCCATGGTGATTTGTGTCATTTAGAAGGCCATCTACTTATGTAGGGAATCAGATTTTACTCTTTGCCAGTCTCGTGCTGCTAAAAATGCTGTTTGTCCATTTGCAGCTCTTGCACAAGTCAGGTAAATAATGAATTTAATTGTCACTGTTGTGCCAAGTGGAGCATAAAGTCGGTGTGGGGTAGCATTCAGAGCTATCAAAAAGATTAAGATCTCTATAAGATTTTATGTTACATGTTTCTCTCAAAATGTCATTTGGCTTTATGAGAAGCCTGCATTGCAACTTTTCAGGGTAATGAATAAGAGATATGACTCATGGCTATTTTTTTCTCTTTTTTTGGGGGGGAGGGGGGGATTTAATGCAGTTACTTGAAATATGGTGTGTTTGCAAGAACTTTATTTAATCCAACAGAGACCAGGGTAGTAAATCAATGCTAATCAGGTAATACACCCAGGGGAAATTGGAACCACTGTCACATTTGGCACACTTATTACATTTATGAGCTCATCCAGTTAATTAATTGTTACAAAACTCGCAGTGTGTCAGAGTGGGACCCTCTAAGGACTTTTCTCCTGTTTATAATGCATCTAAAATGTTTTCCATTTCACAGCAAGGGTGCAAATGCCATGAAGTGTTTCCAATTCCCAGTACCTGCAAAAGATACTATTTCAAATAAGTCTCATGAGATGGGGTTGAGCCAAAGAAACAAGACACTATAAAGCAATTAGGTATGAACTTTTCACCTGTTACCTTGCAATATCTGTTCTCATGCATAGTTATAACCACAAAGAGTGGGCCATAATTTGGGATAGGTTATCAGGCTGTAAAGGACTGGGACAAATTTGGTTTGAGTTTGCCTCAGGACTAGACCAAGTGTAAAGGGATCTGTAAATCCACATCCTACAGAGCTTATTTTGTGGAAAAAAAAAAACAAAACAAACAAACAAAAAAAAAACCCAAAACAACAAAACTTCTCGGTAAAACAAGATGAAAAACAAGTCCAGGAATAATCCTGCCTGCATTCTGGGAAAGCCTGGACCTGGCTCAAGTACCTCTGCAACAACAGCAACCAAATAAAAAATTTCTGTTCACAATTTGCAGAGGTTCCTGGAAGATTTCAGGACTAAACAACTGCTTGAATTATATTATCACCAGAGGCTCTGTACTGTTGTTGCATGAAGATGCTGCTCCTCCTGAGTGTTTAAACCCTTTGCTGAATTTGGAGGATGCACATCACCGAACCAGAACCTTGTTTTCCACTGCAACCAACAAATTCCTACTTTTCTACATATATTAATTGTGGCTAACTGCTCTGGGCTTTTACTGTGGGAAACAGTTTTGTACCTTGGGACAAAAACTAAAATAAAACCCACTAATAGAGACAAGGACAATGGAAATATACTCTGAGTTATGCTGATTAAAAAAGACTAGGAGGTGGAAAAGCAAAGAAGACCCAAATAGATAACACAGAAGTAACTAAATTATAATTATATGGCTAGTTTGTTCATCTTTGGAGGACTTGCTGACAGGTTTCTTTAGAAAACAGCTTTAAGAAGCAGAAAGTAGAGTAGTCCAGACATGAGTTGCAGGTCTCTCTCAATCCACTTCAAAGATGTTGCTTAATTGCAGCCCAAACATCCTTCCCTTCCTACCTAAACAGCAGGAAAAGGGATACTCTTAAGGATCTGCAAGAAATGAAAGATTTGGACATTTACTGAGAAGAAAAGTGGAGAAGAAAAGTAGAGTTCAGGAATGCTGCTGCCAAAGCTCCTGTTTCCGTGTGCCATCGCCTCCACCTTCACTCACCAACAGAATGATTTCCAAAATTGCAAAGGCAGCTTTAGGGCTGTAGCTTTACAGCTACTACAAACTACAGCACCTCAAAACAAACCAAAAATAATAGATTTTAAAAAATTGTCCAAGATTTTAAATCTTATGACATGCTACTGAATTCATTTCCAATCTGTCCATTATATTTTCATTTCCTTCTTCCTGAAAAGAAACAATAGGCCCTCTATAGCCTTCTGGGCAGGAAAAGAGTACACTCTGTTGCTGTTACCTGGTTTTTAACTCAGGTTTCAGGACTTTCTCCTTTATTTTAGCTTTTCCTTTTTTTTCTTTCAAATTCTCAGTCCTAACTTTCTCGATGCATTGCTAGTGCGTCTTGTTTTAATTTACTACTTGTTTGATTTTGGTAAAGAGTACAGGGGAAGTTGTCTAAATTGATGTGAAATAAGTTTTGAAAACAGTTGCAGTATTTAGAATGATAATTGGATTGGCCAGAGATGAGTCATAAGTAATGAAATGCAAGGAATAAAAATTTGATGTTATCTTGCTTGGCTGAAACAGAGTTTTATTCCTTCAGGCCAAACAGAGTCAATAATTATGTCTTGTACCTTCTATTTTTATGGGGGGGTTTTTGTTATGTGTTTAATATAATGGGATTATGCATCATGCTAAAAGGGAAACATGGTTGTTAAGAGCTTGCTCTAAAAACAGCTACTTTTGGATATGATCTCAGAATTATTCTTTTTCCCGTCAAAGTCAATTCACTGCCTGTTTAACATTATAACATTAATATCACCTGTAAGATTTATGGAAAGTAGCAATGAAGTAATAAATATGACCCTTCTGATATCAATCACCCTTCACAAGGGATAACAGAAAAACATAACTTGTTTTCACAAAGTCAGGAGCCAAACTGAGAAGTTTCAAAACCAGACTTAAGTATGTACAAGAATAAATACAGGAGCAGACAGGGAGCAGAGGAAATGGCCTCAAGCTGCAACAGGGGAGGTTTAGATTGGATATTGGGAAAAAGTTCTTCATTGAATGGATGGTCAGGCACTGGAATAGGCTGCCCAGAGGAGTGGTGGAGTCAACATCCCTGAAGGAGTTCAAAAGGTGTGTGGATGTGGCACTCAGGACTGTGGTTTAGGGGTGAACACAGTGATGCTGAGGTAATGGTTGGATTCAATCTTAGAGGGCTTTTCCAACCCCAGTGATTCAAAGAGACTATGAAATAAATGGAGGTACATATATATACATATATATATTTATATATATGTATGAGAGGTTCAGCTGAAGAGAAGGAAAGATGTATAGAGAAGATACACAGAAGAACACAACCATATATTCATGATCTATTTTAAGAACTCCTTTCCAATCCACTAAGATCAATTTTCTACCCAGCAGACAGATATCAGGAACCCGCCAGGAGATTCCCAGAGCAAGACATCCCTCATGGCACAGGCAACTCCCACAGAAAAGCAGGGCAGTTCAAGACTTCCACCATAAGTCAGAAACCACCTCTCTGTGTCTCCGTCCCCTTTGCTCACTCAGAGCCCTTGGTTCCTCAGCCAGAAGTTGTTTTGCTGTATCACAGCAATGCCAGGAGAACAACTCTTCCCATTCCATGAGGTGGTTGCAACCACTCATCATATTAATTGCAGACACAGTCCTGCTGATGAAACTCCAGCGTGTGGAACGTGAACAGTCACAAGGCTTGGGAAAGTTTAAGATGCAGATCACACTCTTCAAGAGTTTGTCCCCACATCTGTAGTTTAGTGCTGCCTCACAGCCCTCTTAATAAACTTGGGCAATTGCCAGAGTGGCATTTATTGGGCACAGCCAGTTCTGAGTTCCAGAGCTGGACTGTCTGTGCCACTGCTCAGACTGTGTGATGGAAGCACAGCAGCCTGTCATCCACAGCCAGCTGTGAACATCTGGAGCCTCCACGTCTGGAGGCTTTCCCATGGCTCATACCTGTAGGAGCCCAAACCCTGCTGTCAGCAGAAAGGAGCTTAGAGGGCCTGAGCCATAAACCTTGGAAAACGGGCTGAGAGGAATCCCGTGACCTGAAGGACTGGACCTTCCTCACAACTCCCATTAAAGTTCAAACATATGGATTAGCCTGGCTCCTGCAGCAAAATAAGAAAGGACTTCGAGATGATTGTATCAGACCATGTTTAAACCCCTTTATCCTCTTCCCCCCCATGTAATCCTGGTTGAGGGAAATATTAACCCATTGGGTAACTGTAGTAAAAACTTGTGTAATTCCCTAATTAACATAGCTCGTCCTCCTCATTAACCTGCCCAACCCCCAAGGCCCTTAAATTGTGTTCCCGTGTTCAATAAAGTATTCCAGTTTATACCCCATACCTGGAATCGCTTAGTTATTGACTCCCCACCAATACCCTGAAGCCTTCAGCCCTCACAGGTTTGATTTCCCAGGAAAGGACCACGCTGGGCTTCACCCAGCACAGAGAAACACAAGGTTGTCAGCCCAAAATTCACCAAACACCGCAATGTGGACTCAACACTGGCACCACCGTGGCACCCAGAGGAATGTGGGCAGCAGCCCTGGAGGGGAGGAAGTTTTGCTGTTTTATCCTCCTCTCTCCCGGTGCAACCACCTTTTGGGGTATAGCAGGGTAGGTTAGTCAAGAAAGGCATATCAACAGTAAATAATTCAGAGAAGAACATGAAAACTGCATATGCAAACTGCCTCATTTATTTTATTTTTTCTTTCTTTTAACGGGTAAGAAAAGGTTATGCTTCCTAAAGTCTATTCAAAGAAAAAACCCATCATATTAGTGCTATCAAAGGTTTATAGCCTTTTAAGAACCTTGACAATTAATGCTAAATGTTTATAAGGCCACATCTACAGCAGTATTCAGCAATGTGGATCTGCTGTAGACTTAAAGAACAGGTAGTAAATAGTATTTCCAGTCTGTTCTTGTCGAAATTCTTTGCCCTCTGAAACATATTTTCATTGTGCAAATTTTATGACCAAACCTTGTAGATTTAAGCTCCTTACCCTTTTCTATAATACTTAGACTTCTCCTTGGCTGTGCTGCCTATCTCAAAGTCACAGAGTTTGGGGTTTTTTTTCCCAGAGTTTCTCATGATGAAGACAAAAAACCAGTAATTTATCTTTCTTTCTTTTTTTTTTCTTTTTTTTTTTTTCTGCATAGAATTATAGAATAGTTGAGGTTGGGAGGGACCTTGAAGATCATCTTGTTCCAACCCCATGCAATGGGCAGGGACACCTTCCACTGGACCAGGTTGCTGCAAGCTCCATCCAACCTGGCCTTGGACACTTCCAGGGATGGGGCAGCCACAGCTTCTCTAGAAAAAACCTGTGCCAGGGCCTCACCATCCTCACAGTAAAGAATGTGATATTTTATTCTTTTTATTTTTGGCAGATCACAAAAAGCAAGCAAGAGAAAGACATAAAATTTCCAACTGATAGAGGTATAACAACGACAAAAAAAGTATGTTCAAAGTTGATGCAATCACCGCTACGGAGTTAAAATTTTACTCCACGCAGGAACTCTGATGTGGAACAGCAGAGAATCTACACAGTACATGAGATTTTCTACCTTCAAGCCCACAAAAAGATTAAATTGGAAATAAAGGAAGATTTTCTTTACCTCGTGATGGAAGTGCGTGTTTATGAAACTGAGAAACTTGGACGCAGTTTCAGCTTCGCACGTGATGGGCAGAGGCTTCTGATGCATTTTTGTTCATTGCTTGCAGGGCAAACATTTAGTTCCAGTCTGAAGTCTTGCATTTCCACATCCCCTGTGGTGACTCCCTGTGGGAAATGAGCCTACATCACTTTATGCTTCAGGGAATTGTCATATTCCTGGAAAGCGAGATTTTTATAGCATAGATTTATGGAGAGACAGTGCTATACCTCCTTTTTTCTACCCTTAGGGGCCAAATCCTTCTCACTGTGCATATCCAGCTCCTGTGAACTAAGGGGCATACAGGGTAATCCAAATAATTGGTGGATAAATGTCTAAATTTTCAGTAATTTCCAGAAAGCCATGGTATGAATACACATGGACTTGCAAGACCTCGGTGGGGTTTAGTTTGTCTTTTCAGATGAACTGAGGGAGCACTTGACTGATAAGAATCTGCCAAGAGGGGGATTAATGGTTTCATTAATGTACAGTCTCTGTTGCTTCCCTCTTCCAAACACAAGCACACACAGACATACACCCCCTCCTCAGAACCAGAGCCCCACTCTACCAGGTGCCTTGACAACATGGTGATAAATAAGACTGATTTCAACTATTTGCAGCATTTTGTAGAGTTACTGCTTGACAACTGCGAGTTAAACCCTCCACTCCTCAAGCTTAATGCACAGGAAGAGAAAAAATCATTTTGTGAAAACAGTTTAGGAGTTGATTTGCATAAAGCAATTCTAAGCATGTTCTTGCAGTTTACCAATAACATCAATCACAGTGGAAAGATCATATTGAAACGTTTGGAGAAGTTTCCACGTGGAAAGTGTTTTGCAGAATTACTGTGTGGACAGACAATACGAAATTTATTTAGTTTATGTCTGTGAGAGGCTTGATTAATCCTAACTGGAAATGTCAGGATTTGAGCCTTAGTTCTGGACTTTCTAACCACTGGGGAAGACTTAATCTTACAGTGGTAAATCGTGCCCTGGGCAGGAATGATTTGTGTCCTGGAAGTGTTCATTTCTGTCCATCATGTCATGACCCATTACAGACATGAAGAGTTTGCTCAGATGAATCTTACCCCACAGAACCAGAAACATGAGTTACTACAGCAACTCTCACCTAACTTATCTCTGTACTACTAAATCAGTGCTTATTTACTACTCCAATTACTATTAATATAATTTCTTTTAATGCCTATATCTAATTATTTTATTAATAAAATCACATTTATATTGTTGCATAATTGTCAATGCTAATTATTAATATTTGTTACCTTAATAAGCATTTACTATTTAAATAATACAAAATATTTGTGTGGGAACAGACCCTAGATCTCCTAAGTTTCTTAGCTCCTAAAGGAATCATGCTCCAGGGAAATTTATAGCCATCTATTTTACAGTATTCTGAGATTATGGAATATTTGCCCAATATCAGAGCTATCCACAGCAAGAGTCACGACTTTGGTAAGAGGCCCAACATATGGGACTGAGGGATAATGAAACCAGGATTGCAGTCTGCTCTGCAGTGCTGGGATCTATTATTCCAAATAGGAAAGCCAGGATGCATAAACGTCACACAGATAAAGGGAAAAGAATAAACTATTTCATCTGGTTATTGCCCAGAGAAATAGCATTTGGAAAATACACACTACTGATGCAAGATGAAGAGCTCTGTTATGTGAATATCATCCACCACAAGGATAATTTAAAATAAATTAATAGAATAGTTTGACTGTCAGCAGAATATGAGGCAAACTAGTTCAGATAACATGTTATATACTGATTTACACAATGCCATAATAGCTCATAAATCCTCACTTCCAGTGTTCAAGATTCACTGAATATATACAAGCTATTCAAGAAGCAGAAATATACTGTTGTATTATATTAAAAACATTAACTCTCCTCGCTTTGCTGAAACAAGTTAAAACAGATTAGAGTAATTGGAAAGGCATTTTTTTAGAAATTGAATGCTGGCACACTGAATGTTATCAAGATAAATGCTCTGTTCAGGCTCAGTTCTCTCTGTTCTGTCCACTGACTGCCTTGAGCCGGAGAGAAAACACCACGAAATATCCAAGTGGTAAGACTGGCAAATTTATCCAGAGTGAAAAATTCACTGCAGTTCAAAGGAGAAATCAACCCCCCAGTCCCTCCATCCTTACTCCTCTCAGTCCTCCCACGAGCACCAAAGTGCAAATGAACCTGAATTGATGCTGCCTGGGTGGGGGCACTGCAGCAAAGAGCTCAGTAACATTGGTTCTCCTTTGGGTCAAGGAAAGTTGAGGGGATTCAATATCTCTTGGCATCAACACCTTCAAATGAGACATAAAGACCTTTCCTTCCAGCCAACATCGACACTGCAGCTATTTTCAGACCCATTTTCTTGATTTGCTCGAGTTAGTGCTGCAATTAAGTACAAAAATCATGGAGCTGCAGACAAAGAAAAGCCAGGCTCAAGATCTCCATTGTATTTATATTTGCCATTAAGGGTGACTCATCTTAGGGACAGGCAAGAGTAGACAGACCCACATAAAGAAAAATCTACAGTTCACCTGGTGCTTGCAGGAAGGAAGAAGGTTGTTAATGCTGGGTATTTAGTAGGTAAGTTAAGCTTTACCTTGGAAAATAATAATAGTAGGGCCTGTTCCTTCTTCATTGCATCTGAAAGCAATGAACAAGGTTGGATTATTTCTTCAGAGGAAAAAGGAAGCTGGGAGTTTCAAGCAGAAATGAAACCTGGAACCTGGACAGTCTTGAAAACCTGAGGCTGCAGGTTGTTTTCTTAGGAAGGTTTCAATTAGCAGAGACCCCCATTGCCATGAATCAGCAGATGGTGATTATCCCTGAAAGAAAACCCCCACCTTTGATTTTACTGATGGGAAGTTCAACCACTGATCCAGTTAAGAATTCATCTCTAAATGTGAACATGGTAAGAGGCCACTGTCAGTTTTCCTTGCCAATTCTGCCAGATAAACTTCACTGCTGTTCTAATAAAGCTAAAAGGGACAAAAGTAAACAAGTTACTCTGGAAACTTTCACAACTGACATTCCCATTAGGGGTCATGGTGGACACAAGGAGAAGGATGCCTTGGGCTGTTATCTCAGACTATTGATAACATGATTGTTGGAACTAGGTGATCTTTAAAGTCCCTTCCAACCCAAACCATTCTGATTCTATCTCAGATTGTACAGATTCTCCTTAAGAAAACATCCTTGTTTCTAGAG
The DNA here is from genome assembly GCF_036250125.1 of Pseudopipra pipra. Classification (NCBI taxonomy): domain Eukaryota; kingdom Metazoa; phylum Chordata; class Aves; order Passeriformes; family Pipridae; genus Pseudopipra; species Pseudopipra pipra. The sequence goes on from NC_087552.1 coordinate 72,909,470, forward strand.
GGTATCGTGAAGAGTGAACCTCAAAAAAAATTAAGTCCCAAAAGCAAATCTCAGGAATCTGGAAAACCTCATCAAGCACTGTTTAAGGATGTGCACTGGAGATGTAAGATGACAAATTCATGCCACAAGCAGTAGTTCCATTACAGCTTTACTTAATGCTGTCTGTACTTTCAGTCATACTACAAATGACTCCAGAGATTACTGACTTTCTCCACTTGAAAAAAACCTTGAAGGCCTTGAAGGAGAAAATTCTGTGGTACAGACACAGGAGATCTGGCTGAAGAGATTCTTTTCCTTTGTTTAGGGGCTGCTGGAAAGAAACATGATGTCTCTGGTTAACATAAAAATGGTTCATTCTTGAAAGAAGCCAGAGCACATATCCAGATATCCAATTTTGGACACACATAAATCTATAAATATGGAGGTAATTGTGGATACACAGCATGAAATAGCTTTCTGCTCAAAGAGAGCCCTACCAGTGCGTTCCTTCCTCTGGCTCTGCTTCCATGACTTCTCTGGATAGCGGCAAGGAAACTTGATATGGACTTACAAAATGTCACGGAGAGGACCAGTTGTTCAGTTCCAGCATTTAGCCCTGAAGGCACTGAAATAATCTCAGAAATAACTGAAATATCTGATAAAAATAAAGTAAGTGCCAAAACATACCAGTAGAGGAGGGAAATGCAAAGGTTGGGGACAGAACTGAATAGAAAACTAAACATTATTCACTCTAGGCTATCTATGTTATAAATAGTAATTGTTAAATTGTTTTAGTCAGCACCAAAAATAATTTGTTTAATGGCTCATTATACTTTTTCTTTTTTAATCGTAAGAACAGAGACACAAATATAACATGGCAGATTTGCTCTTAAAACTCTGTGTTTAGGTAAGAGTTTTCTCACTGACCCTTAAGTTAAGGCTTCTAAAACTAGGGAATATCTTTTCCCAGTAAACTCTGTTATTAAGTGGGGAAACTTGGATGACCGGACAAAGTTTGCACAAATAAATTATCTGTTTGTTTCCTTGGTTGGAAAAACACGATCCAGACTTAGAAGCAGGGTGGTCCCCCTGTAAAGGAGGAACCTGGGCTCCAGGGTGGCCCTCAGACCTCTGAGCTCTGTTATAGCAAGTTAGTGAGACCACCTGAGAAAGGCACATTGCCGGTGGATCTTTCTAATACCTCTCTTGGAGGCCTTACAGCATTCCCATCTCACCTCTCAGTTGTTTTGAGATTGCTTTAGGAGCATATCCTATGCTGCAATGACTCAAGTGTAGTCGTCATTACAACCACAGAGGTTTCTGCTTTCTTTCACTGAGCTCTCAAGGCATTTATTCATGTTTATATTGAACTTCTACAGCCTTCTCATCTCTCTGCCTACTGTGCCACTGGATCTCCAATAACAAATGTGAAATCTAGTGTAGGTAGAGGCACATTAATTCTGCATCTGCTCAGTAAGGTGTGATTCAGGAGCAGAGAGCAATATAATGCAGTAGATGTTAGAGACAACCCCATTTTTCACTGGATGACAGTGGGAAACCACTTGTCCTTCACAGACCAGCCTCAATAAGAGCAGATAATTAGCAGGTCTGTCCATCAGGAAAAACCAGGTAAACAACCTGTGCTACCCACACATTTCTGTTCTTAGGGCTCCCTGGGGATTAAGGTGGAGGCACATGCTGTAGGGAAGAAAGCACAGATACCTTGGTAACAACAAATACTGGCTAACACCAAAGAGCTGCTATTACCTTTGAGGAACACACTGCCATGATTGGAATGCTACATCCAGTCAGGAATTCAGCTGCTCTGTCACTCCCCTCCTCAGCTGGGCAGGGAAGAGAAGATACAATGAAAGGCTCCTGGATTGAGATTGGGGCAGGCAGAGATCACTCACCAGTGATCATCACGGACAAAACAGGCTCAGCTGGGGGAAATTAGTTTAATTCATTAAGGATGAAATCAGAGTAGGGCAATGAGGAATAAAACCAAATCGCAAAACACCGTCCCCTCACCCTGCTCTTCTTCCCAGATTTGGCTTCAGTCCCGAATTCTCTCCCTTGTCCCCTCAGCAGCGCACAGGGATGGGCAATGGGGGCTGGGGTCAGTCCCTCACACAGGGTCTCTGCCACTCCTTCTTCTCAGGGAGAACTCCTCACACGCTTTCTTTGCTCCAGCCTGGGTCCCTCCCATAGGGTGCATCCTTCAGGATCAGGTTGCTCCAGTGTAAGTCCCCGTGGGGTCACAAATCCTGCCCAGCAAACCTGCTCCAGTGTGGGCTCCTCTCTCCATGGAGCCACAGCTCCTGCCAGGATCCTGCTCCAGCACGGGCTTCCCACGGAGTCACAGCCTCCTTTGGGCATCTCCCTGCTCTGCTGTGGGGTCCTCCATGGGCTGCAGGTGGATCTCTGTTCCCCCTGAGCCTCCCTGGATGCAGGGGCACGGCTGCCTCACCATGGGCTGCCCCTCGGGCTGCAGGGGAACCTCAGCTCCCATTCCTGGAGCACCTCCTGCCCCTCCTGCTGCTCCCCCCTGGGGTCTGCAGGGCTGCTCCTCTCACACATTCTCACTTCTCTCCCCAGTTGCTGTTGCCTTGTTTTTATCTTTTCTTACACACATTGTCCCAGAGGTGCCACCACCATCTCTGATGGGCTCTGCCTTGTCCAGGGGCGGGTCCATCCTGGAGCCATCTGGAATTGGCTCCATGGAAATAGGGGAAGGTTCCAGTACCTTCTCCCAGATGCCACTGTTGTTGCTTCTCTGCTACCAAAACCTTATCACACAAACCCGCTTCAGTCCTTCACCGCATTCATTTGGAATCTTCAAAGGTGAGATTGAATGGGAAGAAAAGGTTACTCTAATAATTGGTTTACATTGTGTTTGTGACGCTTCCAGCACACATCTTGGTTTAAGCATAGCATTGCCTAATCAGTATTGAATCAAACACTGAATAATTACTTTAATCCGTATTTTTAAATTAACCTCAGGTATGAGGTAAGTTCTTTGGACTAGAGATGGAACAAAATATGCCTGCATTGCCCTCAAAATGCTCAGGGTACTTTCTGCCGAGCATTAAGATAATGATAATAATGAATATTCATGTTTCAGAGTTCTGTGTCTCCTGGGTGAGTCAAGCAGGATTTAAATTTCCCTTGGTACAAAACTAGGTGGATATATTTGTGTATCTGTGATTTACTTTGGCTTGGTTTCATTGCCTCCAGCTGGAGGCAGGGCAGGAACAGCACAGGTCAGTGTGCACCGAAGCAGAGAGAGAACAGGACCTGCTTAGAGACTTCATTCACGTCTATGTTCACAGCATGCATGAGGATGGGATTCAGCAATAAATCACAGGGGTTGCTGCCACCCACCCTTTGAACCTTTTCTATTTGCTCAGATCCCACCAGGCATCCCCCACCTACTCCTTTTGAGTTGCGGCCCCAATTTCCTCCATACCCACAGCATGTTACAAGAAATGAAATTAAAATCATCTGTTTCTACAGCTACTGGACTGATGGATGCTTAAAATCATGGTGCATGATGGGCAGGTGCAAACTTTTCTTTCAGACTAACTGGATGTGAGCAGACTTTAATTCCAAATGGACGTGGCTTCAGTACTTGTGTTAGCATAGCCTGAGTACATTGCTACACAGAATTACAGATTCATTTAGGTTGGAAAAGACCTCCAAGGTCATTGTGTTCTGCCTGTGCCCGATCACCACCTTGTCACCCAGACCAGAGCACCGAGAGCCACCTCCAGTCATTTCTTGAACACCCCAGGAATGGGGACTCCACCACCTCCCTGGGCAGCCCCTTCCAATGCTAAACAACCCCTTCTGTGAAGAAATTCTTCCTGCTGTCGAACCTGAACCTCCCCTGGTGCAGCTTGAGGTTGTTTCCTCTCCTCCTGCCACTGGTTGCCTGGGGGAAGAGGCTGACCCCCATCTTGCTACCCTGCCCAGTCTGATGTGGAGCTGCTCTGTGTCATGTCAACTCAAAAACAATTCTTCAACTGTCTGAAATCTATTCTCTGTATAAAGTAGGATTTAATAACCAGCCTCGATCTTTTCCTTTCACTACAAGAAAGCCATTTAGGGCAATGGAGCCAGGGGAGGGTCTGAGGCAAAAGTCTGATGAGGAGCAGCTGAGGGAGCTGGGGGGGGCTCAGCCTGGAGAAAAGGAGGCTCAGGGGGGACCTTCTGGCTCTGCAACTCCCTGACAGGAGGGGGAAGCCGGGGGTGGTGGTGGGGGAAAGTTGGGCTCTGCTCTCAGGGAACAAGGGACAGGATGAGAGGAAACAGCCTCAAGTTGCACCTGGGGAGGTTTGGATTGGATATTAGGGAAAATTTCTTCCTAGAAAGGAAGCATTGGAACAGGCTGTCCAGGGACGTGGTGGAGTCACCATCCCTGGAAGTGTTCAGAAAACATGTGGATGTGGCACGTGGGGACATGGGTTTAGTGGTAAACCTGGTGGTGGTGATGGGTTGACAATTGGGCTTGATGATGATCTTACAGAACTTGTACAACCTTAACCATTCTATGATTCTATGAAATTCAAAGCCAGGTGAGACTGTGACATTTATTCTGATCTCTTTTATATTAACAGTCCTAAAATGAGGATGCACAGTTAGTAGATATATTTGGACTTCATCTTTCTGTGTTTCAGTTTCTCATCGAAACAAGCCCAGTAATTAGGGAGCCTTTGCTCATCCCAAGCAGGTGTTGTGAAAATTTACTACATTCATATTCAGATTGAGAAGGCAGAGCACTGTATCAATGTCAATGATAATAAAATCCAGAAGAAAGTTGATGATTTTGAACCACATGTTGTACAGAAGGCAGGAGCATCACTCATGGTGGAGGGGGAAACAAAGAATGAATAATTTCTCTTTTAGAGAGTGCTGTCCAAGAGAGGCCATGAACAGGGTACAGCTCCTGCAAATAGAAAAGCAATATGTGATTCCCTAATTTCAGAACACAGCCACATAATGGATACCAGAATTAGATAACTGGGGAACCCTCCCTTTTGCCTTTTTCCAGTTACAGATTTGCAGCTACAATGGTGTTCTTTGAAAATAACAGAGGAAGGGTGCTGTGTGTGTGTTTTGTTATACACACACAATTCTTGTTGGACTGGGTTTCTTCCCTTTTGCACAATGTCAGCATCACTGTTTTTTGTAGAATAGTTTTCACACCCATTGTAATTTTCTGCTACATCTCTTCCCTGAGCATGTACAGAGCTGCATGGATTCTTAGTCATAAATGACAAAACTAGAGTTTTAACACAAGTTTTATTCGCATGAAATACTTGTAACAGATTAAAGATCATCAGATCAGTGTCAGTTTTAGTTACATCAACATCTGTAATGTTGTTATTAGGTTTTGCAGCTATGTAAAAGATTACCCAACAGATCTCATGCTATCTTAAGTAGCTATTCCTGATAAATTCCTGTTAGCTTTGGTAGTTCTCCAGTACTGGAAGAAAAACAAAGTCCATCCCTTTGAGCATCTCCAAACATTTAAGTCTAGCAGGGAATTACTGTTTTCACCTCATCCTGTGTCCTTGTCATTTTGTCTAATCCCTGAGACACCACAGAAGGTCTCAGGCAGTGGTTCTGGTGCTGTTTCCATTCTCCCTTTTGGGAATTCAGCACAAAACAGGGACTAGAATCAGTATCTCCAAGGACTTTTGTTTCCCTCCAAGACTCATCCCTTGCTGGTCTGGAACATATGTTACTAAACTATGAGTGGGTTGCTAAGAACATGTGTTATTTTTCCTTTAATTTATGCATATTTGATTTATACATAAAATACCTCCTTCTAGGCTACAGATTTGGTATTTAATGCATAGGTAGGTGAACTTATGAGCAAAAACCATTTAATGTGTTTGCTTATTTAAAATATTTATGTCAGCCTAGCTGCAATAGTTATACAGCCAACATATTTAGTGTATTTGTAATTCATTTTCAAATAATGTTCTTCTCAGTAAAGAAACACTTTTGGGTAAGTGACAATTATCTCCAAATGAAATTTTGGATTTAATTCTATCCTTAGTCACTAGAAAACTTGGTACAGCTTTAAATCCACTAAATATTCAGTGTTTGAGGGTGCAGCCTTGCACTACCTGAGGTTAATCAATTAGCAGCTCCATCTTGCTTTTTTGACATTTTAAAACCTTATAACCTATAGACTAATGAGAATTTCACTGTTATTTATCTGAAAGAAGGTGATGCATGGTTGCCATGTAAGTTAAACACACATGTCACAAGAGAAGAAGCAGACAGGGTGTGAAGATGAATATGTATATGCTACTTAAATATGTGCTGTTGGTGGATGAAATGCACATAGACCCAAATTTGAATTTGCAGGTTGCAGGAAAGAGGACTTCGATAAAAACCAACCAAAGTACACCATGAGCTCTTTAATGAACACAAGAGGAATGATACTTTGATTTCCTGTCATATATGACTGATAGCACTGTGCCCCAAAGCTGTGGCCTTTAAACTTTAATCATCCTCAGGGCACATTGGAGGGCAGAGACATCTCCTCCCTGAAACACAGAGAAAAATGTTCTTGCCATTAGGATGCTAACCCAGGACGTGGGAATCCTGCATTTAATTAACTTCTCAATCACCATCTTCCTGTAAAGCACCTGGCAGGTTACTGAGCACCAGCCTCATTATTCTCTTGAAAGCAAGAGAGAAAAAAACACTCCTCTGTCTTCAAGAGCTGTTGCCATGATGAATCTTTTTAAAGTTGCAGGCAGTTTTGTAGTAACTATTCCCTACAGTGACTTCAGACAAATCTGCTAAAGATGAGGGTAGATGAGCAACTGCAGGAGAGCTATTTGTAATAAATATAATTGTTTAGCTACAGTTCACTTTAAAAATTCTGCCACAAGGCCAAAAATCATTATAAAACTCCTCCCTGAAATTTGTCTTTATAAAGAGGATGGAAGACATTCTCATAGTTCTGCAGATGGACAAAATGTTTCTCCAAAAAGTGTTTTATTTCATATATACAGAATTAATGATCAGAGGTAGTATTAATTTAACCTCATCTTCTTTATTTTCAATGATATTCTGATGCAAACAGAGTCAGAACACTAAAAACTAGGAGATATAGCTTTTCTTGTGTGCTTCAACACCAGGTTAACAATTTTCTTATAAAATGAAAATATTCTCTCAAGTGGTCTTCAGATTCTTTTGTTAATGGGAAAGTTTTTCTGACCATGTTGGTTTCCAAGGCAAAGTCTCTTGGGATTTCTTCAATAATCCCAAAAAATAAGCATCTATGTGATGGTGATGAGTGAATTGACTGAATCCCAGCCTGGAATCAATGACTTGCTCTTCTGAAAGGGAAGAGTAGTAAGAGGTGATTTGCACTTAAATCCTTGAGTCACAATCTGTTTTAATTTTTTTTTTTTTCTAACTTCAGAAGACCCTTAAGTGTCTAATCATATTCTGAAAAAGTGGTTGATGTTTTCTTTTCTTTGCTTGTAGGCATTGCTCAAAGTGAAGGATTGTGTACAAGAAAATCCCATTTCCTACTCAGAGGAGTTCAATGCTGAGAGTGAACATTGGATGAGGAGGTTTTGGCATCACCATGGCAGTGATCAAACACTGCAACATGGACCAGGAGAACCTCCATCCTTGAAGATGCTCAAATTGCACCTGGTTGAGGCTGTGAGGTATCGAGTGTAAATTGCAAGTTCATCCTGCTTTGAGCAGGTTGGATTAGAGAGCTCCAGACTTCCACCCAAAATACTGCCATAATTCAGCATGATTTTGGGCACATCTGGCCTTCCAAGACAAACCTTGTGCCAGCTACCCTTTGAGAAGGAGCTCAGGTCTCCCGGGGTGCTGGTGAGTGGCTGTAGCGGCAGCAGAGCGGAAAGCAGAGGGTGATGGACGTGCACAACCCAGATGTCACAAAAACTTTCCCCAAATGCTGTGGGGCAGGGTGGTTGTCATCACTTTTGCAGTTCCCCTTCGGGCACAGGAGTGTGTTAGGAAGAGTTTCTGCTGCAGGAGGGCACAGGGAACCAAAGCACATTAATCAAACCTCCAGAAAGCACTTTTTATCCGGGCACCTTGTCATCCTTGTGCTTCATTGCCCCAAGCTTGTTGTTAATGTCACCTCTAGAATCCCATTAAAAATAGACCTCTCCAGGGCCTGGGCTAGGTCTCTTCAGAGCCATATCTAGCACCAAGCACCCTTTTGAATGCTCTCCAAATATCCCTATCAGAGCCTGAATGAAAAGTTAATAAATTGAATACATTGTCCTCTGTGGAACAGAAGGGGAGCAAACGCAGCATCCATTTAAAGAAAGTCATAATTTGTGATCTGAAAATATGCAACATTAAGCATAGTGATATTTTAAACTGCAAGAATCACTTCACGGGGTTAGAGAGGTTAGAAACCATTTCTGTTTGTATTCCAGGAGCGCTTACAAAGCTTTGTTTTGAAAGCTTTATATTAGCTTGTGAAATCAGCTCAGAAAAAGGTATTGTTTTGTCATTGTCACTACAATGGTGGCACCTACTTGTCTGCCCCTGTGCTTTGTTCTCTTTATGGTGAGAAACAAAGATCCCACATATTTTCTTTTCACTCTTCCTACAGGCAGTGATTGGGGTGCAGACCTGCCAAATAGGGATGACAATAGCTCTAAAAAAAATTTAAAGTTCTTGAAAAATACCCCAGAAATTTCCCTCTGACAAAGCAAGTCCTTACCCTGCCCCCAATTTCCTCTCATCAGTGATGCCTTGCCTTGAATCCTACAAGTGAAGGCTTCTCAGACACCTTTGGATGCCATCAAATTCTGGATACCTGCAGGAGGAGTATTGAGTGACCCTGAGCTTGCACATCTTTTTTTGCCTTTTTTTTTAAAAATCAAGGTGTACTGAAAAGAGCAGCTGACACATGGTTGTGAATCTGGGTATTTGTGATTTCTGGCAAACTTGTTTGGTCCTGGATTCTTAAGATTTTAACCAACTGCAGCCTTTGGATTTTATCCATATATGAGTTGTAATTGATTCCTGTGCTTCTCTGTCACCTTAGCAAACTTTTAATCCAAGGTCAAAGCTATTTTATTATGATTATGTTCAATCTTTGATACCTTCCAAGTGCTCAGAGCTCTCATGGGAGAAAAGAGCTAAAACATAATTTTAAAACATTCAAAAAATTGCTTAATAAAACAAACAAAAACAATTGTTCTTTTATCACAAAATATTTCTTTTAATCCACTGGTGTCCTGGAGGACAGGAAGAGGTTCCTGGAGGAGTAGTTGTCTTCACTGGACACAGCTCACATGAACTTTTTTAACTTTGCTATGTTGAAAATATCCAACCCCATTCTAGCCAAGGTCAAAGCTCACAAATCCACTTATTTTCCACTTTCTCCTCTGCAGCAAACAGCATAAAAAAATGTCATTACTTCTATCTCCTTTGTACCTTTGCCTTCTGGAAATAATATTAAAAAACTCCAACGCCCTCCAGCTTTGCATTTTATCAATTGTATTAGTCAATGAGTTCATAACTCAAAGCTTTGCTCTAGTTGGCATTAAGGTTTCATGCCCATGTCTCCATGAGGCTGAAAACAAGCCCAAGGGAGGGATTAATGATGACCCAGCCTGGGGCAAATGAGGGATGTTTTCTGCAATTGAATGAGGTCCTTAAGTTGGCAGCCATGGGACAAGGATTTTCTAAGTGCCACCCCTTGGAAATGGCAGATCAAATTAATTCAACAGATTTGCAAAGTTCCATATTAGAAGGGAAATCTATCTGCAACATTGCTGGCAAAAAATATCTCCCACTCAGCACTGAGCTTGGCATTGGTCAATAGGAGCTGTCCTTGTGGGCCAGAGGAAATCTGGCAATTTTTTTTCCTTTTTTTTTCTAATTTATTTATTTCAGGAATTTTATATTTGAATTAATTTGGAATTGGACTTTAAGCCTGGAAACTGCGTAATTACAGTATTTAAACCTCCAGGTCCTACATGCCAGATTCACTGTCACAGAAACAGGAACCTTCCCCTTCCCAAACCAGTTCATCTGGAAAGATGTGACACTGAGGAAAGACACACCCGAAGCAAAGAAACCTTTTCCTAGTGAAGGTAAAAGTCACTTCTCAGCGGTGGAGGAAATAGTAGCATTTTAATGGGGTCTTACACTGGTATCAGGGTTTCAAATGAAGTTGGGGTGAGGATGGAAGGAAGGACACTGGACAATACATTGAAGTGAACCATCCTGGAGAGTTTCAGGGATTCTTAGGCTTTGTCTTATGCAAATTTTTAAAAGCAAAAGTTATGCACAGACTGGAAGCTCTGCCTTCAGCTCCTGATTCAGACACACAGCCCATGAGAGGCTGCACTGGTTTAGAATCATAGAACCACAGAATGGTTTGGGATGGAAGGGACCTTAAAGACCATCTCATTCCACCCCCCTGCCACGGACAGGGACACCTTCCACTAGACCAGTTTGCTCCAAGCCCCATCCAACCTGGTCTTGAACACTTCCAGGGATGGGGCATCCCCTGGGCAACCTGTGCCAGTGCCCCACCATCGTCACAGGGAGGAATTTCTCCCTAATATCCAATCTAAACCTACTCTCTCTTGCTGTGAAGCCATTCTCCCTTGTTCTGTCACTCCAGGCCCTTGTCCAAAGTCCCTCTGCAGCTCTCCTGGAGCTCCTTTAGGTGCTGAAAGGTTCTCTAAATTCTCCCTGGAGCCTTCTCTTCTCCAGATTGAACAACCCCAATTCTCTCAGCCTTTTCTCATAGGACAGGTGTTCCATCCCCCTAATAATTTTCACGGCCCTCCTCTGGACCTGTTCCAACTAAAAGAAGAACATGGACATCCTGCTCACACCCACAGGGACACCAGCTCTCTGTCCCCAAGCCATTCACCTTGACTACAGACATCTTTTGCAACACAATCCAGCCACAGCTGTAGTTCAGAGTTTGCTGCTCTCACAGCAGCAAGCCTGTCTTTAGAGCATGAAGTGCAATGTGTAACCATTCACAGCTGCCTGGTTGGCCTGCTCCACATCAGGACATTCCCATGAGGAAAGGGACCTGCTTCACAGCCCCGGGGACTCTTCTCTTTGACCTGTAACTGCTGCAGCATGGTAAGAGCAGAAGATCATGAATGCTCCTGCTTTATGGATGAGCAGATGTGCAGCCAGGACACACCTATTTAAGCTACTGGACGTTTTGGGGGCTTTGCTGGAGCTGCACAGGAAACATCAGAAAGGAGGCAATCCTAAAACCACATTAAAGGAAAACCTCTGCTTATTGAAATGTCAGCTGTGCAGTAAAGTTCCCCAAAGCTACACAGAGAGAGCTCTCACTGATGGACAGGTTATTGATACACTCAGGGGAGGACTACAGTGCTATTCCTGAAGTTGAGTCTATATATACCCAGTATGATGGAAATTATATTCACTGGACAGAAGGGAGCTTTTATTTTTATTTTTTCCTTAAAAAAAAAAAAAAAAACCAAAAAAAAAAAAAAAAAAAAACAAAAGAAAGAAAGATTGCTGCATGTCTTTGAGCCAGATCCACCTAATCCATGCAGACAGTCCCTGAGTAGGACACTGTCCTGGGAAAATTGCAAAGATTCTTCCTAGACTTTTCCAGCCTGCCTTCCTCCTCACCATTTTTTAAACTCAGGCTCCAAACATCATCCCGTCCTCCCCTTTCCCCCTTAGGTACACACTCTCTTCTGTATTTGACTGTGACAGGCATTCTTTTTCAATATTCTCTTACTTGGAATACAATGCTTTGGTTTTTTCAGGCTTTCCTCACTGGGCATGTTTTTTTAAGGAACTACTCAGTATCTTACAAAAGTAATTTTCTCCAAGATAAGGGTTTCTGAATGTGTTGTTTTCCCTGTAGGCACATAAATAGCAACCTGTTAATACTAAACTTCCTTTCTGAAACTGTTCTATCCAGTGGTTCACCAGAGACCTTCCTAGGCCAGACATCCATCTAAAAAAAAAAAAAATTGCTTATGATTGGTAAGGCCTGAAACCCCAGAAAACCCCAAGAAGAAAGAAAATTTTCTGGCTAATAATGTCTCCTCACGAGACCAAGCTTATCTCTATTCTCTGAAACCACTGAAAAGGCACTAAATGAAGCCTGAACACTGAAGGGAGTATATTTGGAAGGGACTGGAGTAGGAAAGGAAGGGGTAATGCCATTGTCTTGTTTCTGTGAGGTTTCTGTGAAGAGTTTCCACCTCTTAAACCATGTGATGTACCTTTTTAACCTTCACAGTTCCAGAGGTGTACTGAAATCTGTCATCTTTACACATAGTCTGCTGAATACTGAGTATTACTTTGGTGATCATGACGTGGCTCCACTGGACTTGATTTCCAGAGGAATGTCATGACTCCACAAGGCCCTTGATCTGAAATACAGAAAAGACCCCAGAATAGCAACAGCACTGCTTCCTACTGTCTAGTTTTCCTTGACTGATTTTCCCCTGTGTTCTTTTTTCAACTGAAAAGAGACTAATTAGTCTGTCTTTTGTATGCATATTCTTTGCACTCACTTAAGGAAGGAAATATCATCAGCTACAGCTCAATCAGCTCTTTCTCAGCTGCCCACTTCCCAGTCTGGTTCTTATTCCTTACCTAATTAACCTTTAACCCGAAGATAAAAGGGCTTATTGATTAATTTGTTTATTTGATTAGAGGGGGTAAATGATTTCTGGGCCTGGCTTTGTAATCTCTGTAAGACCTATGGTGAAAAAAAGAAGAGAGATTAGTATTAGCATCCTAAGAAAAACCCCAGGTGATCTTCACAATCAAAAGGCCTCAGATCAGCAGCATTTCTCTACAGTGAAAAAGTGTCAGGCTGCTGACACTTCCAGAGCCCTGACCATGAGTCAGTGTCTCGATGGGCATAAAGTGTTATTGATTGACTTTATTCGTGCTGCATAATTCACCAGCACGAGCAGCATTAACTTGCATTGCTCCTGGACAGCACATCAGTTATTGCAGCCAGTCCTTGTGGAACCTTAGATGTTGTTGTTTCAGAGCCTGAGGGCAGTTTTAGCCTTTCCAGGGTGAAGGACATGGGACAAGGATTTGCTGTGGCCCAGAGGAGGATGAGTGAACCATTAAATGGAAGAAATTGGAATGTTTATGGCCATAAACCCATGAAGTTAGGTTGGAATAAAAGCAGCAATTTTTGAGTTTTTCTATGGAACACAAACTTACTTTGCCTTGACAAAGCAGAATTAGATGATTGCTGGGATGTCCTTTTTTGTTTTTTGGGGTTTTTTTTGTTATATGCTCCCATGTTATGCCACTTTGTCAAGACATAGTTTCTTTCCCAAAGAAGTGTTTAACAAAAGCAATCAGAGCCTACTACTGCAGCCCAGATTTATGGGTTGAACCGAGAGGTACATTAATTTACTTACATTAGTCTTCCTTATACAACCTCTGGAGGAAGTCAGGCATCTCCAGAGCCTTTGGTCTTAGAAGAGCCAAATCAATCACTTACCTGAGGGGTTTTCGGCTGAGATTAAAAAAAAAAAAAAAAGGAGACCAGGTTCCAAATTTAGGCATCTAATTTTGGACCTGGAAATGTGACGGTGGAAAACACATCACTTTCCTTGTTGGCCTTTCAGAGTAACTCATCACTCTGTAACGAGCTTCATGGCTCCCTGCAGAGCATTCAGGTAGTTAAAGCTGAAGGCAGCTGAAAGAAGATAAAAGGTCTGGATGCTGGGCAGAAAAGAGAACAAAGTACTCAAAGCAGAGTATGAATGGAGATATTCAGATCCTAACTGCCTTTAAACTCACAAGTACAACTCAAGAAAGTAATAAGAATGTCCTTGATTCACACCAACCTTTGAGTTGTCCTGATTTTCCCTGGTTTTCCCCAGAACTTGAGCAGGAGTCAAACAGAGTTCTGAAAGACAAAGTATAGATATGGTACATGATCTCCTGTTCCACCAGCTGTTTTCCAGCACACAGTGTCAGAGTTACAATGCCAGTGGTTAGGTAAGTCCTACCAGCAGTCTAAATTAAAGCCCTGGGTAAGTAATAAAACAGGCGTGGTGGCTTTAAGTCAGTAAGTAGAATTGGACTGAGCATTATTTATTAAAAGTCTTATTTATTCATCTTTGAGTTAAATTCCTCTCTAACTCCAGGGCTAAACTCCAAGTCTCACAGATTTGTGACTATGTACGTAAAACATATTTACTTTAATATTGCTGGAGAGACTTCAAGGAGAATTCAAGAGAACCAGTGTTGTCTACAGAGGCAAACTCAGACCTGTGCCTCAGAATCTTCAGAGTTCTCATCACAGACACTTCATTTTCTCCTTCCAATCCATACCTACATTATTGCCATGGAAGTGTTAATGTTTCTCATTCCTGCTCAGAAAATTAGATGAAAAAAGAGAAGCTTTCACACCAACAAGAAGCCTTTTCAGCCTGTATATAATCCATAACACATGAAAAGCAGGAAATAGTTGTGTGTCACTTTTTAGCAGTTCAGAGTTTAGGTACTGGAGGAATTCCCTGAGTTTTTAAGCAATGTCAGTACTCTGCAGCCTATTTCAAATACCCATTCCTGAAGGCTGTGTTTTAAATAGGAAACAAAATTAATGATGTGCCAATAGTAAATGTATGCTGTGCCATGCAAAGGAGACCCCTAACTTCACACGGTGTTGCTGACTCAGCCCATAGCAGCAGCAAAAGTAATTTAAAAAGAAGTTTAAACTTTTTTTTAAACTTGGGATTTCTTTTGGAGCAGGAATGCAGCCTGTGGCAATTTCATAACCTGGTTCACTCATTTTCTTAAACCAGAGTTTGTAACTCAGTTTATTTTACAGGTTTTAAATTGTGATTTTTTCCAACTGTATGAGAGACTCACACAGAAAAGGCTGCACAGATTATAAAAGACAAGAACAGATCTTTGCATAACAGTGAAACTCATTATTCCCAAGGAAAAAAAAAAAGCATTAAATCACATTTGCAAGAAGCATATGGAATAGATGAGGTAGATTTTTAAATTCCTTGTGCACAAACAGTATGAACAAAACCTTTCAGTAATATACTCTCAAATGGAGATTACAACAGGGTGAGAGGTTCTCAACACAAAATGCCAAAGAGGAGCAGTGTTTATTTCTGCATTCTCCCATTTAATGAGCAGATTTCCACAGCTACCACATGCCCCCATGATCACCCCAAAGCTTCCCTGAATGGATAGACAATTAAGACAACTAATGAGTGCTACAGTATGTGATGTTCTTATTCTAAGAAGGAGAACTGGGGTTAAGTGGAGATCTGGAGAGAGTTTATGCACAGTGGAAGATGAAGTCCAGAGCTGAGTTTTTTTATCAACCTGTGTCCCATTTGCAGCAATTTTAAGCTGTAGCTGCAGATGGGAAGTGTCCTTCTGTCCTGATGATTTTCCCCAATGGATGTTCAGGCAGTACCCTCCAACCCAGCTGTGGCACAGTGCATCAGCAAGCACAGAAAGGGCCACCAAGACAGTGCCATTGTATCCCTGCAAAGAAGGGGTAGGGCCTGTTAAACACTCATAGGTCTGCAGGGTGACACCAAACCTGCAGCCCTCAGGCCTCTGGGCATGAATAGCTCAATCTCCTCTGCAAAGAGACATCTCACAGAAGACCATGAGTACAGGTGACAGTCAGTGAGGTCACTGCAGCATTTTTTCAGCAGTCCTGTAGTGTTCCATGCACAGGACATCTCCTCCTTCTGTTCTGAAAAGAGAACATACACGTCTTTGCCACCACAGACAGGAACTCCAGACTGGAGCCATGAATTCAATATCAGAGCAACTAAAGTGATAGATTAGCTACAAGTCTTCAAATCTGCTCGAAATACCTTAAATTCCAGTTAACCCTCAATCCCATTTGATCTCAATCCCAAACCAGAAACAAGATCTTCTCCAGTTGGATCAGCAATTTGTCTTTGTGGTTCTGCCTAAATTTCACACAATCTCAGAATGGGTAAGGTTGGAAGGGACCACAGTGGGTCATCCCAGGGCACATGGTACAGGATTACACCCAGAGAGTTCTGGAATATCTACAGTGAGGAGACTCCACACCCTCTCTGGACAATCTGTTCAGTGCTCACAATTAAAGTTCTTTCTCATGTTCAGGTGGAACTTTCTGGGCATCAGTTCCTGCCTGTTCCTCTTGTGCCATTGCTGGGCCCCATGAGCAGAGCCTGGTCCATCCTCTGCCCCTCCCTGTGGACACTGACAGACATGGGGGAGGTCCCCTCTCAGTGGGTCTTCTTGAGGCTGAACAGCCCCAGCTCCCTCAGCCTTTCCTCGAAAGAGATTCTCCAGTCCCTTCGTCATCCTCATATCCCACCACTGGACCCGCTCCAGGAGCTCCACATCTCATGCTCTTAAGAGTTTCCTTGCTCCCAAAAGGCTGTGGAATCGACCATGATCTATGTTCTCATGAAGTGATGTGTCAGGGGGTCATCTCCAGGGCTGTGTTGCTCTTGTAGGCTTTGCTGTGAGCTCATGTGACAGACAGAAGAGATGCTGGCAGGTGACAGCATGAGATCTCTAAAATCTGTCAGCGAATTATACATTTTACCAGTCATTTTCTACTCTGAAGGATGTTCTGCATGTCTGTCTAATTATAGCAAAACTGTACAGATTGTGTCAAAACTGCCCACTATTATCCAAGCTGTGCCAGCTACGGCTGACAAAACATGCACATCTCCTAATTAAGAACATTTTAAAACTGACTTATTTAAATTAAGAAAAAACTCCCAACCTTCACTTTTTAACAAGTTACTCTGAGATTTTTGGAGGAGGAGGAGAAGGAAAGCAAAAATATTTTAGATTCCTTCCCTCATTTCTTAACTCTACAGAGCACCAAAATAAATTGCAATGTGCAAACAAGATATCAGAAAGAAAGGCTTTGGCTTGACAGATTGCAGGGTACAGCATAAAATAAAACTGTGTTGTTCTGAAGATCTGAACTGCAGAATGTAAAATGCTTTAAAAGCTTTTTGTTATTCTCCAGATCTCCAAATGTTTGGACATCCCAGGTGATAGCTCAGTTCATTCATCCGTTGATTCCATGAAGTTACTGGCGTGTTTCTCTTGCTGAGCTCTTATGTAGGAGAGCAGAATGAACCTCTGGTGATGGTACAGGAGACCTTCCAGCTTGATTTTCCCAAATTTCAGTCTGTGCTGGGGATAACCTGAATATAGGGAGCAATTCCACCTGGCTTCCTTTTCTACACAGTGCAGTTCACTGTCATTTTGTGCTTACAAGTGCACTTTGTGAGGTAGGAACTTCTTCAAGCACTTGCAGTTTTGTTTTCCAACCCCAGTTTGGTAATCCTCACTTCCAATCGGCTCCAGTTTGATGATGAAGAAGGACCAAATTCTGCACCTAAGAGGATTCAGTTCAATCCCAGGTTACCTGTGTGTCTGTGTGTTCTAATCCACCAGGGCCATGCCGACATTGTTGGCAAAAAATTAAACTGAGTGAAAAATGGAGCTCTCTGAAGAATTGAAGTGCAGGTTTCATGTCTAAGAACTGGTGTGAAGGCCAGGAAGGGAAGAGGCTTTTACTCACCTCAAAAAACAAAATAGAGCCACACTCGGGGTGTGGTTGGGCATCGGTCAGTGAGTGGTGAGCAATTCCATTGTGTGTGACTTGTTTTGTATATTCTAATTCTTTTATCATTACTATGATAATTATTATTATTATTATTTTCTTCCTTTTATGCCCATTACTCTGTCTTAATCTCAGCCTACTGGGAAGGAGAGGGCGAGTGGCTGCGTGGGGCTGAGTTTTAAGCTGGGGTTAAACCACGACAAACATCACCTGATGGGCTCATCCAAAGATTTTTCTTCAAGGAAATGGTATTTGTTTCCAAATCTCCAGTGAAAAAGACATCAAATTCCATTTCTGGTTAAGGTTTTCAGTGCTGAAGGAGATTAATATGGGCTTCAAACAAGCACTTGGCAGAAAGAGGTTTAGAGTGAAAATCTCGAGATTTAAGCCCATTGTCTTCCAGAGCTCATTTCAACTAGAGAGAAAATACCAGTTTGACATGTTTTGCTGAAAGGCAGTTGTTCAAATTCAGGCCTGTTAGTATCTCACTGGCTTCTGCAGTCTCATTTTTCAGCCCTTAAATACATGGAAGTCCAAGTGCAGAGCACATGAAACAGAGAAGTGCTGTAGTAAATGGTTACTGGGAAGGAAAGTAAAGCTCCAAGAAACATTTAAATTTAAAAAATTACAAAAATCAAAGTGTTCCATGATGCACAAGCAGAGTTGGGTATGAGTATTGTTCAGTGATGAGAAAAGCTATTTTTTAAAGAAAAAAATCATGTGTGTGTATATATATATATTTGTGATAATGCTATAATACTAACTGAATTAAATTCGTTAAATTCTGAACTGAGTACTCTCTGAAATTTTGTGATCAATAATGCTTTTTCATTATATTTTCCAGGCTCTTGATCTTAAAAACTGGATACATCTAACAAGGAAATAATCTAGGAAGGACAAGGTTAAAGAAGGTAAATGTGTGTGGGGGGGGGAAACCCTATAAAAATTCAATATCATTTTGATAACATTTTGACATGGAAATTACTACTAAAGCACTTCAGAAACCTTGACGAAAACCACTTTGAAATAGAGCTGAAGAAATTTTCTATTTCAGAGGTGGATCAGAGTCCATCTTAATTAAAATGCCTGAAAACAGGACTTCATGAAAAAAAACACCCTGTCTCGTCCAAAGACTGACACATTGTTTTCATCATTTTCTTTCATTGTTATGAATAATGTGTTTAGTGAACCCGATGTTTGGAAAGATGGAGAATAGTTGTGAGATATCAAGACTCTTTTTTGTAAAACATGGTGATGTCTAGTCACAAGTGCCAGTAGAAGACCAAATGCTGCTATTTCATCATCTGTTTAATAAAACTTACTGATTCCCTGAAGATGGCAACTGCTGTTGTCTAACCTGGCAAATTACAAAACTGCTTTCTTCATTGTCATTCTTTCTTCATACCTTAAATAATCAAGAAACTGCAAAATTAATTTTATGTGGTGTCAAACACTTGAAGAGAAATAAATGGAATTTCGTTTCACTTCACATATTTAAGACATTCCTTACTTGAAGCCCTATCTCCTGTCCTCCTTGCCCTGCTGTCAATGCAGATGCAATGTCAAGCTTTCCTCTGGTTTTGTTTTATTTTATTTATTTAATTATTCTAAGAATTAAGTAGGCAATCTATTTTGGAGCTCATAGTATGTTGCCCACTAATTTCATGAGTGCACTGATTTTCAGCAGTTCTCAGTCTTGCACAGGGTATTGATTTTAGGATTCATATTGCAACCACTGGAAGATGATAAAGTCTTTTACCTATTACTCTGGACAGTTTACTTTTGTCTGAAGGGAAAGAGCATGACCTTAAGTACTGAAATGAAATGTTTTATGGATTTTATCTCACCTGTGTAATACCAAGCCATAAGTAGTTATGCAAATGCCTCCTTGAAGTATGGAATCCTGATACCTGGAGCTGGAGGGATTTCAAATGTTCAAAATGTCAAACATGGTTTTTCTTCTCATTTGCCCCTCGATGCACAGCTCATGGAGACAAATATTTCCTTTTTGGTGTTGTGTGTCTCTTTTTCAGGCTCTGATCCACACTGGTACATGCTAATTAAACTGGGAAGGTTTTCACAAGTGCTGCTAATGAGCTTGTGGAGGAGCAGTTGTTTGCATGACAATTTGCCTTGTGAACTGCAGAAAAGAATTACAGCTTCTTTATTTCAGTTGTTCCTGAATTAGACAAGCAACTGGTCCTGTCAGCTGAGCCTCTCACTTTTGATGTACTTGGGAGCAGGAACAGCTGCTCCTTGGGGGATGAATGTGAGCAGTCTGACTTCTTCCCCTGTTGTAGTCTCCCTGCTGGGAGCTACATGCAGGATTTTTAGGAAGGTGAGTGCTGCCTGACCTGATGTTGTCCTGTCCCTCCTGGCTATCATGGATAGAGTTGACATTCCCAGCCATTACAAACATCTGCACACAGCAGGCTAGCATGGGTTGTATCACCTCAAAGTGACACAACTTGGGAACTACTGATCAAAATCCTGCTGCTGCTTCTTCTTATAACCATAGAATCACAGAATGGTTTGGGTTGGAAGGGACCTTAAAAACCATCCAGTTCCACTCCCCTGCCATGGGCAGGGACACCTTCCACTAGACCAGTTTGCTCCAAGCCCTGTCCAACCTGGCCTTGGACACTTCCAGGGATGGGGCAGCCACAGCTTCTCTGGGCAACCAACCTGTGCCAGGTCCTGAGAAAAATAAAAAATAGTCCTTCCCTACAGTGAATAAGATTCATTCTTTTTTTTTCCCCATAGCTTCAAAGCTCCTTCCACAAGCACAGGGAGGAAACCATCTCATCAGGGTAACGTGTTGTGGATTTCCTGAGGGCCAGGGGCACGCTGACTGTGTTCAGGATGGCAGTCCCTAAGGACTAAATAGATTTAAAGTGACACTGTGGTAGGCACAATCCTTGTTGCAAAGAGGTGACATCTAAGTAAAGATGACAGGCAGAGAAAAGAAAGGATAGACATTGCAAATGGAATAAAAAAAATGTAATAACAGCAGGTGTCACATTAGTTGTCACTCCCCTTAGGAAGTGAGAGGATGCTGAAGGCAAGGATAGGCTGAGACAGAGCTGAAGCCACAGACCAGCTCTGTAAGCAGGACATTGCCTGTACCAATTTTTCAGTCAAGGGTTTAGTTTTCAGTGCTGAAGGAAGTCTCTGAGGCTGAGAAGCTGAGATAATCAGGGGTGTGACAGAAGGCAGGGGTGTATCTGACTCGAGCTGGCAAGCAGCTGTCCAAAGCTGTGTTCTGTGCTCACGTGGTCTGAGCTGCAAGATCAGAACTGCCTCGTCAGCCGTCACACCAATTTACACTTAAAAGGTAATTTTTTAGCTCAGGGACCTCATATTAAATTGGTTTAATGTCAGTTTGGATCATCCTTTCCCATTATGTTCCCTTTCACAGTGCCAATACCACCTGTGGTGCCAGCCATGGATAATTGATCTCTCCTGTTTAAACCCCAGCCAGGTTGTTCCAGATTGCAGTGGTGAAACCTTGCAAAGCACCTGTGATCTTAGAGAGCATGGAGGGTAGGATTTAGAGGAGGCAGTGCCACGTCATGATAAAAGACATTGTCTGCTGTGAAAGAGTCTACAGGTGTCTGCAGAATATTGCACATTTCTTTGTGTCCTGTAAGGTTGAATTCAAAGCCTTAATTTTAGAACCGAGTCCCTTGTTGAGAGTCCTTTCGGGCTCACTCATGCACAAGGACAGGTAGACACACAGATTACAAGCCTAGGGCTTCTAAATATTGCTGGAAAACCTCAACATGAAAAAAGACTCTGCTTCTGGTATTTTGGACAAACCCCCATTATTCAGCATGCTAAGCAGGCTATCTCTGGGAAAAATTGAGTTGCAATCCTGGTTTTAAAATTTGCAGTATGCTACAGTAAATGCTGTATAAAAGAATAGCTTAAAGCCTGGCAAGTATTTCAGAAGAGCATTCACAGGCTCCTCTGTGCTCACAGGCAATTGCCAGTTTATATCCCTTGCTGCCAGAGATCCCTGTGGTCATAATTGCTGGTTTTCAAGATTTGAGAATCCCAATGTCCTAATCTGTCCAGCGCCTTCATCCTATAATTATACTAATAGAAAAGACTATTTTTTTCAAAGTCATAATGAGAACCTGCAGACTACAGTGGTGGTTTTTTCCCAAGGTGTAAGATATGTGGGGAGGTGTCATGTAAAAATAGACTTTGTACAAGTCTAGAATATGTGCAGTGGAGGCAGCTGACCCTTCTTCCTGCCCAGCAACATAGGTGGAGGATTCTTCTATAATCTACTGAAAGTGTCACAAATGATGATGTTTTTAATTTATAAACCCATTTTTTTTTTCCTTTTCAGAATTTGCTTTTGCCTCAGTTAATGGAATGGTCCTTCAAGCATGGAAGGAAAGAGTGAACTTGTGTAACCTGTTCTGACCAGGCATTGGTCACTGAGAAGTTGCTGAAGTTACCAAAGAAACAGTTCAGCACCACAAATCTCTGCTTAAATTAACAAGAAAAAAATTAAAAAGTAGTGTCTGCAGATGGAATTAATTTGGTCTAACCTTTAATTTTTTTTCTTTCCAGACAGTCACATGTGAGCCAGACACCCAAGGCTCTCTCAAGTGTTAAGGAAGAGAACCAGGCAATTTTAAATCGTGAATCATCAGACCTACTTTACACACCTGCATCAGAAGCTGACTCATCTCCCAGACTCATTTGAGTAAAATCACTTGATTCCCACCAGATGGTAAGGAATCCTGTAGTGATTAGCTCTGATGTAGAGGTTTGCGCTGCCCATGTTCACATACAGTCTGTGTCCTTCCTTCAGCAGGAGACTGATTGCAGAGCTGAGACTCCCACCCTCCAAATGTTTGAGTTTCGTGGAAAGGGCTGAGGAGAAGACACTTGTGAGACCACTGAGGAGAAAAACCACATTTTTTATATTTGACTCTTCTGTTCACTTGTAAAGAAAACATCTTTCTTCCAGAAATTAAGTGAAAGTTCCTCTATAGAAATAATCTTCTCCCTGCTGTGGAGTCAATTCATTTTTTAGAAAATACTTTCAGTGGTTAATAATTGAAGTGTTGTCCTTGCTGGTCAACTTGGGTAGACAAAAACTCCCCAACTCAGAAAAGAAGAAGTAGGTTGTTTTCAGAATCTTCAGTCTGTGTCATACTATTTTTAAACAGTGCAAAAGACCTCACTAGCCAATAGCAATTACTCTCCACCAATTAAGTTTACTCCAAGATTGTCCACTAGCTCTGCTGACAATCTAGACTAAGCTTCTTCCATATTAGACATCAAAATCTGATTATAAGAAACTAATTTCCAGAAGAGCAATGGACCCTTGGTTCTTGAGACTCGGGTGTGATTTTTAGAAGGCTTGGAACTGAAATTTTGAGTGTTTCAGTGCACTTCCACATTTTCTCAGCTTCATTGTTGACTTGAAGTCCACCTTCACAGAGAAAGAACTAGAACACACCAGGAAAACAGGGAGATGGTTCTTGTGTTACGTGGACAACTCACATCATAAGGGTAGGGAAAATTATTGGCAAGACTGACTCAACAGAGCTAATCTGGTTATTGCTCAGTTAATGAAATGGTGTCATGAGCTCAGCTTTAACAAAACCTTTCAACCAGTGTTATGTCTTCAATCATCTGTTTGGACTCGGTAGAGTTTTTCTCCACTACAACCATGTAAGATGTTGGCATCTCTAATTTTCTAGAATTTTCTTTAACAAATGTCAGCAAGATAAACAGTTCTATCAAAATACTGATTAGACACATTGATGTCCCAGATGCCAGAACAAATCTGAGAGTTGTTTCATCTGTGGCATCTGTGACCAGAAATTTGGTGTGATAGCAGAATGTCCACACATTTACTGCTGGTCTTCTCAATTCCAACTTCTCCAGACTTAAAAAATCATAATAAAATCATATAATCTTTTTTCCTCAGTTCCAGAAACACCTATGCTTTCCAAAATCATGATATCCCATCACAGAATCAGAGAATCACAGGATGGTTTGGGTTGGAAGGGACCTTAAAGCCCATCTCGTTCCAACCCCCTGCAATGGGCAGGGACACCTTC
Organism: Pseudopipra pipra; assembly: GCF_036250125.1. NCBI lineage: Eukaryota > Metazoa > Chordata > Aves > Passeriformes > Pipridae > Pseudopipra > Pseudopipra pipra. The sequence continues at coordinate 72,933,182 of NC_087552.1, forward strand.
CACTATCCCAGGTTGCTCAGAGCTCCATCCAACCTGGCCTTGAAGACTGAGTCTGGTCCCTAAACCCTCCAGTTTAGGTCTAGGCAGAAATTCAGGGGCTTGGCACACCCTGTGATCATAACTGATTTGTCAAAAAAAAAAGCCAACCCAAACCATTCTGTGATTCTATGATTAAAAATTAGCTCAAAATGCTGAAGGTTTTGTGAGGGAAAAGAGAGAGCTACACCCAGAAAAAAAGTGCTGGAGATGGCAGGTAGTAGGAAGCTATAAAACTTGGCAAGTGCCACACATCTTCTAAAAAGCAGAGGTTGCCTGTCAGAGTCCTTTTTGTATTTGGAACATTTACTTTTCCAATGCTGGACAGAGTTGTGAAGGAACTGGTGAATTTGTCTAAGGAGATGTGTGTGCACAGGGACGAGGGAGAAGCTGTTATTGTCTGATGAAACAGATCTTATTCCGTGTGCTGAGGAAACAGAAGTCTGGAATTACATGAGAGAGTCTAAAGCTTTGGAAATCAGAAAAAACTATAAAAAATTCACAGATGGACTTTCAAAAGTGATTTTTTGTAGAGAGCACACAGAATAAACGCAGCCACTGCTCAGCTCTGTGTGATTCCTTTTGTCCTGACTTTTGGATCTGGTTTATGAATAGTGACGCCAACAAGGAGCATCGTGCAGTCAAGAGTCACCAGAAAACAGTGTCCACTGGTGAGAAAGGATGTTTGGTGCTAGGATACCAGGGCTTTTTTTTTTTTTTTCAGCTGATATAATGCCATTATACCTGGGGTTGTGCAGCTCTTGAAGTTATTCATCTTCCTCCACTACTTCTGTGTACGAGCACTTAGGAGAATTAAAGATGTTATTTCCCGTAATAAGCTGTAAGTCTGAGTATTGCTCTGACTTAATCGTACTTGTGTGTTGCCTGTATGGTTTTTTTGAGGGTGCAGAGGCTTTGAAAAGCCTTAATAAAAGAAACCAAAGCCTCTGATGAGTCACAGCTGATTAGTCATAGGTGGGATTCACTTCTGAGGGTTGGTTGCCCTCTCGCAGACCTGCCCTTCAAAATTCCCAGCAGTTGTCAACCTTTCTCCCACGCTGCCCTCAAGAGTAGGAAGAACTCTGTAAATATCCACACAGTCTCCTCTAAATTCAGCTCTCAAAATGCATAGAGAAGGAAACAAACTCAACAGGGCGAGTCCATTGTGTCACTACAATTTTATCACCAAAAAAAATATAAATTTTCTTATGCCGTTCCTGTTGATTATTTTACAACATATTCTGCTTTGTTTTAAGTAAGATTTCTGGGACAAGGACAGTCATATATGCTGAAATTTTGTATACTGCCCAGCAAAACTGTGCCTGAGGTTCACCTTAGACATAAATAGCACGAGGCAAAGCATTTCATTGTCATGCCACTGTGAAGTTGTGAGCATATGTGAAGAGCATAGGCTTTAATTAAATCTGGATTATGTATAGGAGCTATATCAAACCTTGCACTAGATGAAGAATAACCCTTCTTCCCTTGATAGTGGCCTTACAGCTGCTTGGAATTGAGCAAAGGATTCTGAACTGAAATAGTGGTTCAAAAGGATATAATTGATTGAAAAGCCACCTGCACATACTCCAAGAAAGAAGGTGTTGCCAGTGTTCTCAGCAGTGGGCAGGGAGTTTGGCCAGAGACAGCTGGGCCACTGAGTCAAATAAGCCTTTTCACAGTGTTTTCAAATAAGGCCCTTTCTCCTTAAATTTCATTCAAAATTTAAAATTGAGAAAGTTTGCCAGTACCTTCTTAAATCAGGACCTAAACTTTGATAGGGACGGAGATGCTTTCAGCTGAAGGATCAGGTAAATTACTTGGACACAAGACCACATCTAGTTTGACTAAACAAATCAACTTTTTTTTTAATGTGAAAATCACAAAAATATTGACCCCAGTTGCCATAGAAAATAGCTTATTCATACCAAAAAGACATGGCCATACATCCTTCCTTATACTACTGCTACAATCCCATCAAGGAGACCAAAGATTCCCTTCTGGTTCTCGATTGTTGCAAAGGGCTCTCTCGAAGGAGGGCACATGTAATGACCCAGAACTGAAGGTGGCCATGGACTCCCCAACACCACAGATCAAAGAGGGTCTTGAAGATAAAAAAACCCCTCAACTCTGATTTCATAATAAAATCACTGAGCTCTTGTTGGCATACAAGTGCTCTGATGTCCAGCAACCAAAGCTGAAATCATAAACACATCTACTGATATCTGATTTGATTTCCTCCAAGAGCTTATCCTAAAGAGAGTTAGAAAAAAAAAAATCAAAATTTTTTTTTAATGTACTGAGATTAAAACAAAAATCAACTGAGACAGTGCACAATAAATGCCTTTGCCTCTGAAAGGGGTTTCTTCATCATCAGATCAAAAAATTTATGAAGTAGATTTAAAATTCAGAGAAAGCAATAACATTTCAAGGCCTAAAATTATTTTCTAGCAGAAATGTAGTTGAGAATTCAGGAAGCAAATCTATAATTACAGCAAATTATGGGATAAATGGGTAAAAATTCAGGACAGAGGCATCTTAAAAGATTTCTATTAAGAGGACCCTTAAAACAGTGTTTGCACATTTATTCAGTATATTCTGAGCACAGTCATGATTTCTAACAGCATTAAAGGATATTAATCCCCTAGAAAAAAGGTGATGAAAAAATAAAATACATTAATAACTAGAGGCCAATCACCACTAAATAAATAGTGCTGCAAATAGCTGTGTGGATCCTTTCCATTAGGTTGACAAAGACATGACCCATTAACTTTTGACAAGGAGGGATTATACTGCTCTCCAGCTTCTCAAAAAATAAAGATTTTGCAGCTCACTATGCAACACACCAAGAAAAAAACCAAAAGCTTTGGGTGGTGTGGTTTTCGACTTATTAATGTATGAATTGTCTCTCCTGGCTCTTAGAAGGGAAAGGTTTTGACCAAAACGTAATCAATGTCATTGAAAATACCTATCAAAATGGCATAATTGATCTAGAATGGTGAAAAGAGGGGAAATGGTGTATTATAAGTGACCCCACCTCAAAGTGGAGGTCGAGCAAGGAGACCCGGTATCAGTATTTTTTTGATCTGCAATTTTTGACAAGGAAATGGTGGCAGTGGCTGTCAGTAAGGAAGGTCACTGCTGTGGAAATCTCAGATTATTTGGTTTGATCAATCTTATCATTTGAAGGCTTGAATTACATCCTCACAACTGTTGTTTCCTCTTGCTCCTTGGCTGGCCCTAAGACCCACGTTAAAAGAGCTACAGGTTTTACATTAAACACACTCACAACTCATTTACAGCCAGTGACTGGGAGGTGTAGAAGGTGGGCACTGGAGAGCTCCAAAAGTCTGGAAAATACCTGAAATTCTGGTTGATCCTGAGCCGAAACGAGAAGATTTGGGGAAAAAAAATGAGACCTGCTTGACAAAAATCTCTTGAAAGAGAGGTACTCTTGAAATGGCTGGGGAAGCTCCTGCTGGCTCGTGGGGTCACAAGCCCAAGACTCACCCATCCAACTGATCATTCACATGCAAAGGACACTTCACTCTCATCACCAGTGAGGAAAAAAGCAGTAAAGACACCACCTCCTTGCCTGAGCACAAAACAATTTCCATGTGCCAGTACCAGAGACGGAGACCTGTGAGTGATGAGATCTAAATTTACTCTGCTCACACGTGCCAGCCCTCTCTGGTGACTCTGTGATCCACCAGACTTCTTGGGGGAGAGATGGGATTCCACAAAAAATATGGAGAAGCTATTTATGACCGCTGGACACGCAGAACAGGAGGAGATGTGTTATTTCTATTTCTATTTGCCAAAGCACTGCTAGAAATGTCTAAACCACCAGTATGTGCAAGCAGGTCTTTTGACTCAAAACAGTTTTCCCAAGGCCTGTAAATAAAGAAATACTTCAAACAACAAACTAAACTATGAAGGCAAGGCTTCAAAATGGGACATTTTGAAAATTGTCCAATTAGCATTGACTGGATTGTGAACTGTGCCACTTGAGAGGCACTTGCTGATAGTCCTTTAACTTTAGGTAACATATATCCCACCAGAGATTTTTGGAGCTGGAACAAAAACAATACTGGAGTGATTCACAGGCAGCAGCTTTCCCACCTGGCGTGTTTGAAGTATCCTCCAGGTTGTGAGGGAGGCCTGTATTAAAACAACAACAAAATGTGCACTGAGAAACCAAGAAATACGTGTGGGCAGACTACGAAAACCTTCATCTCAAGGATGAACACGAAGAACTCAAAACTTGGCTTGATATTTGCAAGGGAAAAACTGATCCAGTGGTGGACTTCAGTGTTTGCTTTGAGAGGAAACCTGCTGCAGTTAGGGATGCTCGTTATATGTATGAAATGCAATGTTGTGGAGAGGGAGTATATGCATTAAAATAAGGTAAATTCTATTTCCTTTTAAACCACCAATTTTAATACCTTTAGTTACATAATTATTACCTGATTCCACTGTAAGTCACATTTAAGACTTTTTTTTTAACTTTGCTTTTTTTCATCTTAATATCTTGCACTTAACTTCCCTTTCCTGATTTTATTTTGCTTAATTTTGGAATTTGACAGATCCTTATTGTCTTTTTACTGCTTTTCTAAATGCTGTTTATACTTTCAGCCTTAGTGCCATCACAATTTTTTTTTTCTTCGAGAATTAATGACTTTTAGTGAGTTATTCTTGTTGTTTTAGGTTTCAATCAAAAAAGATTAGATCATTAGACAACGTTATTGATGCCTAACACAGCTACAAAACAAGTAGAGAGAAATAGTCCTGGAAATCTTGTCACAGCTGAAGGCAAGGTCAAGGTGGGTCTGGACGTTTATGACTCAATTTTGGTAGCAATCAGTTCCTTGAGTTTTTAAAAAACAACAGTAAGAGGCCAATCAAGAAAGCACATTGACTACAAATTGACTTTTGCAGTTGAAATTTCCTTCTTACTCAAGAGAATTTTGCATCAATCTGTTTCACCTTTCCAACTTTTATACAGATCCCTTGAATGTGAAGTGGCTCTTTTCTCCCTCAACACTTTCCCCAGAAAGGAAGGGCTCAGACCTTTTAGAACTCTTTCACAGTTATTCCTTAACATCAGTTTAAAACAGGCACATTCTGAGCCTGGATTTTTACAGCTTTACTTCCACTAAATTGCTTTATTTTCTGTGAGCAACAGTTACAGCAAGAAAGAAAAGAGAAGTGAAGGAAATCCTTCAAATTCCTTTTAGTACTTCCCATGACACAAGAGAAGCAACTAGAGATGGAAATATAAGCCATATATCTCAACAGGACATCCATCAGCCACCTTCCTTCTCTTTCTGTCTCTTGTTTAAACTGAAAGCCCAGATGATGCTTTACCTGAACCATCAGGGAAAGGTCAATAAGTAACAGCACTGAGACAGAATGGCTGCTCAAAGAACCCTTGAAATTGTTATTATTTATTCCCAGTTACTTTGACCACAGAAAATGCAGAGGAAACTTGTTTAGATCAATATCCACGAAAGCGAAATTAGTTTGGAGCTGTTGGAGTCTTTTTCTGGGATTGCCTCTTCGTTCACTTACTGAAGTTTTTAAACCCACACACGGGAGGATCGAACAGTGTGAGAGGTTTGAGTGGAGAAAAACAGTCAAATTTGCAAAAAAATCCCTCAGGGGGTTATGGTTGGACCACGGGAAGTGTACTGTAGGATCACAGAATCACAAGGTGGTTTGGGTTGGAAGGCACCTTAAAGATCATCCAGTTTCCAACCCCCTGTCATGGGCAGGGACACCTTCCACTAGCCCAGGTTGCTCCAAGCCCCATCCAACCTGGCCTTGGACACTTCCAGGGATTCAGGGGCAGCCACAGCTTCTCTGGGCAACCTGTGCCAGGGCCTCACCACCCTCACTGTCAGGAGGAGTATATCAGTTTCCATTCTGGTCTGTGTTTCTGTCTAAAAACCACCTTTCCTGACCCAATAGAACTCTGTGTGGACTTTATTGTATGCACTGATCTACTTAATCTGCAGACTGAACTCAGAGAAAACTCACCTTCCATGGTCAGCTCCATGAGATATAAAATAAGTGACATGATTTTTTTAAAAACAGGTGTTCTAGAATGGATGTGTGTGTAATGCTACATTTAAGCATTGACTGCAACTGAAAATAGAGGATTTTAGCTGCTGGATTTTAGCAGTTGTTCACTCCAGATCAAGATAAATCAAGTCAAACTGGAGGAGGCTTTTAGAAGGGCTGGTAGGAGGGAGACAGAATGGAAATCCTACCATGGGAAGAAACAAAGACAATTTTGTTTATCAAGTCTACGAAAGTGATGAGCTGAATGGAAGATCTGATTGCCATGCATACATGCTTTGGGGTAGAACTGAAATCACTAATAAAATTAAGACAGGGTAGGAACAAGAACAAACATGACCAGTAATATATTTAGGTTGGAAATTAGAAGGATTTTTGTCATTTCAGAGCAATGCTGTTCTGGAACAGCATCCCATTAGGACTTGCAAAAGCAATTAGTTTGCAAAAGATAATACACTAGTAGGTCTCACAGATCCCACAAGAGTTGTGGAAGACAGACATAACATTCAGAATGATCTGAGGAAATTAACAATATGGCCTGAAACAAATAGGATGCTGCTCAATGCACGGAATTAAAAGATGCTGCTGATAACTGGGAATAATCAACTGCACGGAAACAAGATGAAAAATCCCTTGCTACAAAGTTCTGTAGGAAACATACATGGAAAGAAGAATGGGCAAGAGAAAGGGAGAGTCAACCTTACCAGGAGAACACACACTTCTTACCACGACACCCACAGCATCGCTGTCAGTGTAAGGTGGAGAAATGCATCCTGCTTTTCCCAAGCACTGGGAATATCCCAGTCACCTCTTCAGACACTCCAACCACAGAAGCACACTGATGGTTCAAAGACTAAAATAAGGCAATGAGAATGGTGAGAGTTTTGGAAAAGAGAGCTTCTAAGTGAAAATCCAGAGGCACACAGTGTGTTTAGCTTTAGGGAAAACAGCACTGCTTCAAATAAGTGGAGTCAATGGAGGTTTGGGGAAAAAAAAAAAAAGGATTAATTTTTTTTCTCTTATTATTAAGTTAGGCATTCTGCCTAATTTAATTTATTGGAGTCTTGCGCCAAGCAAATATTTTAGAAACTCTCAAAACAAAGTTGCAGTGTTTCCTAACCAAATTATAAACCTGATGTGCATATTTCATCGACTTTGTTCATGAAGCGAGACAAACTGAAATAGTCAAGTCTGAAGTAATGTCTCAGACTTTATACATATCAAAAAATGGCATAAAAGTAACAACTAATAAGTTCCCTGAAACTGAACAGGCATTGCTAATGAAAATATGTGTTGGTATTGATTATGCAACAAAACAAAACCAAAATATTTCCCTGTTTCTCAGGCTGGTCTACAAATAGAAGCAGCCCTGGAGCTCTTATGGATATTTCTGCACAGAACAAGCAGCTATCTAGATTTTTCTGTCATTTCTAATTAATAATATCATGTCATGTACTTTAGAATTTCAGTGGCATGGTAACTAATTATCACAAGGCAAAACATGTGCAACTGATCTTTTAAGTTCCTATGCTAATTGCAAACCTGCCACTTGAGGGTGTTCTAAATATTGATTTCTAGTGTAACGTCTCATTCAGCTTTTCTCATTATCGTGCTATTTGAGTGTATGAGGACATAAACTTATTTGAGAAGATATGAGACAGTTAGGAAATAACACTACCAAAAAAAAAAAAAAGCCATTTTAATGTATTATTTTCTGAGAATGGAAAAGCCTGCCAGTTAATTAATCACTGATAATAGGGGCAAATTTGAAGTTAGAAACAGGGGAGGAGCTGTGGTGGCCTCCAGGGTACCTCTGCCACTATGGAAAGCACCAGGATTTGTGTCCCCGTTGGCATTAGGGAGGGCAGAGCTCCTGACTTTAGTTCATTGCTCTGCCCTGTGGGAAAGCAGCAGAGGTGATTCGAGGAGAGGAAAAATTCAGTCCAACCTCTGCAAATGGATATGTATTCAGAATAGCAAGAGGATTGAGAGATAATAGGATTAGAATGACTCAGAATGGTGGAGCTTGTTAAAACTTTATATTCCACCCTCATGTAGGGGCAAGCCAGGTCTTTCACTGGGGGGCCAGAACTCTTGTACTATTAAAGATAAAATATCAATTTTTGTGTGTTTTCTGCAAAACTTTCAGGATTCAGGCCAAGACGCTCAAAGGAAAAAAAAAACTGAAATTTTCAGGATTATGTTTATTTCCTTTTTTTTTTCCTATATGTTTTTTCCACTTCTTGGAAAGCATCTTTGCCAGCCTGTACAGATATGCCCAAAGTTTTAAGAAGGTGGATGAGGAGAGTCCATCCTAGTTTGCATTTATGTCTGGCCAGAGCACAGTTCTGTGCAGAACAGAGATTTGGCTGTAAGGAACATCCACCAGTTAGGAAGGACATGCTAAGGCCAGGAAGTACCTTCATGTGGCCCTACAAAAGCTAAAAAATACAACCAGAAACATCCACTTTTGAACAGTAAGCCCAGTCCTTTGTATTTGAATATTTTTCAGCAAGACTGTTTAGACTTGAAATCTTCTTCACAGGTGCAGTCTGTCATAATCCACGAAGGTTTTTTTTCCCCAAACATTGTTCCACACTTGGTGTTCAAATGATTGGAGATGCATTTGAAGCAGACAGAAAACTGGAATCTTTTAAACACTTGGTATTTCCAAAATTAGAATTAGAACTGGGAAAGGGCGGGCATTGCAGATTCTACAATCTGAAAAATTACAGTTTAAACTGGTCTTGGTGGGGTTTTTTTTCTGCATCAATGAAATCAGTGTTGCCATTTGAAGGTTCTTTTTCAAGTCCTCAGTGTTCCGTAACAGATTTCTCCACACAAGGTGCAACTGTAGGCAGAGCCCACCAGGGGAGAAGTGCATCATCCCACATATGTGGGTAAGGAAGGGGAGCACAGGAGGACTAGGAAGGAGAAGAATACAGTGCTCCTGGTAAACAGCTCCTGAGAGGCAGCAATCCCCAAAAGATTGCTGATGAATCTTCAGCCACCTCGCAACAAAGATCAGCTGATCATTTCAAACTGAAATATTTCAGTGTCAGTCACATTGACCTGAAATGCACAGTTTTAATATTCGTTTTAGAACTGGGAAATTTTGATCAGAAAAGTGAATATTTTCAGCAAAAGCGCATTTTTCATTATGTGACACTGGGAGGGAAAAAATCCTAAAACCCGAGAAAAATCCCTTGTCAAATCTTTCACCTTCTAGCTTAAAAATTGACTGGGATGAATCTTCTAGTATTAGTTCTTGTCAAACGTTCCTCCTGTCATAAGAGGAGAAAATATAGCTGCAAGCATTCACCCTAAGGCTCCTCAGGAATTCCTGCCTGGTTTTCTCTTAGTATGTGGGCAACTCACTTCAGGAGATATTTTTTTATGCACCTCATCTCTCACCTGTGAAAAAAGAGGGGTTGGGATTTAAGTGGCAAGTTTTTTCTTTCCTTTTTTTTCTGGTCCGTGTACTTTTGGGTTGGTTTTCCTTTTATTTGTTTTGTTGGGTTTTTTTGGGTTTTTTTTAGGAAGGAATGGGTCATAGAGCACAAAAAGTATTCCAAGTGTATTATTCTCAGAATATTCAGTCCTTGAGTCTATGATCTTTTCCTTGCTGAGGGCTATGGAGGCCTTTCAAACATACTTGGTGGGTCTCAAACACACAATTTAGTGTTATTTATAATAAAGAGGAAAAATTCACATGGCTGCAGGCTACAAGAAATGAAGTCTTAGATTTATCTGGTCTCCTCAAAATGTTGATTCATAACTGGAGTCTCCTAAAAAGGGCACTGTGCTAATGGCACTTGTGCACTAAATGCTTTAATGGGGATTTTATGGCACTATTAAATTTAATGAGACACTCATCTATAAAATAAATATATAAGCTGGAAAACAAGTAAACCCTCAGTTTTAGAACAGGCTTTGATTTCAGCTTAAGTGCTGTAAGATTTTGGGTTGAAGACTGAATTGATTCTGAAAAAATTCACCACCTTTCAAATCTAACAAGTGTTTTTAAATCAAACAGCACAGGAGTTAATATAAAAGGCTCCAAAATTTAATTGTTATATATTATTATTTGACCTTTTTATTTATGGTGGGAACATTTAGGATCTAATTATGGTAAAAATCTTTGATAGTCTCTCCCTGCACCCTTCCAACACCAGCTATGGATGGGTAGACATGAGTGATATATGAACTGATTTTCTGGAATAAACTTCTTTTATCCAGTCTTTATTCCTTCATGGTTTTAGTGGTGTATTGTAGAGCTTAGAGAGGAAAAAGGAAATCATACAGGAAATATTAACTTGAGTCAAACATGACTTCAAAGCAGAGCAACAGCCACTGCCCACAGATTAGAACTGACCCTGAACAAGCAAATTGTTGAAGAAATAAGGTAAAGATGAAGCCTCATGGCTTCATTTTAGTTGAAGCTTCATTTATATTCCAACCTAAAGGATTGATTATAGAAAGGAGATGCAACTCTAGTATGTAACATGCTCCAGAGGGTGTTTATGAGGAGTGCATAATACTTGTCTATTTATAGCAGTCTATGTCAAACCTGCTGTGATATTAAACAATGTCAAAGAAAACCATCTGATATTCACTGCAGAAAAATGTCTGGTTTCCCAGTTCACCAAACTCGCTTTCAAAAAGGTCATGTAAGGTGATTAATCATTTTTAGGACTTTCTTACCCTAAGAAAGGAATAACATTTCTCACCAGTTGCCTTTCAGTTCTTGCCTAAAGTGCTCTCAGATCACTGAGATACAAGCACACTGCTGTATTATTATTTATACCTTTCTTACACCCTTTAATTTCAGTTCAAACATCTCACACATTGTGTCTTCAGGAGCCTGAGTCATCTTTGCAGCTGCCTCCAAGATTTACATCTTTTCTGACACTAACAGCCTAATTTTGCCTCCATGAGAAATAAGACACAGAAACCAGCCTCCAAAAACTTATCTCATCTCTTGTTTTAGACACATTGGGCTTTCAGAATCTTTTTTCATCCTGCCTTCAAGACACCATTTTGTACAGATACTTAAGAAATCAGTAAAAATTATTCTTAAAAACCCATGGATCATGGATTAAGGAGAATGGGAAGGACATGCTTTAAAAAGAGAATCAGAAATACCTCTCTCAAAGTCCCTAAGCTTCTGTTTCTGGAAATAGTGGAATTAAATTATTAAACTTTTCAGAAGCACGTCATAGTAAGGTGATAAAAATATGGTCACAATGGAACTGTCAGGAAGAAATTATGTTAAAGCAACCTCTTTTCCCTCTCTAACTGATAGTTCAGCCTACGTAAATGGAGAGAAAGAAGAGGAAACAGGAAGATCTTAAAAGTTTCACACCGGTATGATCTTCTGAAAAAAAATTAGGGAGTATGGGCTATATTTTACACATAAATCAAAAAATCACCAGCTAAAAACTTGGAGCAGAAGAAAAGTGCATCCTTTCAGTTAACTGCAAATGAGAGGATGCTTCTGGTGGAAACCCCACAGAATCTGTTTTGAACCTGGCTTAATTTAATGTTTTCACTTGTGACTTGATTATGGAGATAGAAGGTGATCTGACACCATTTGTAGATAATGGGATAGAAAAAAAAAAACCTGAAAATACTCTGGAAAACAGAATAGGAATTTTAGGTCTCCTTGGTTACTTTGACAGAAGTTCCGAAGTCTTTATGCAACCGAAGAAAATACAAATGAATGTATTAGAATGAAGCAAGGGGAATCCTGCATAAATAAAGGGCCTTTGGAGGTGTCCTCTCCCCAGCACACTGAGGCTGAACAAAGTAAAATCATCAAGGATCCTCATGGAAAAAGCTGAATTCCAGTGTGGACTATGTTAGTATTAGGTCACTGCTATTATTTGTATTTGTAGAGCAATGCCCTCAGCTGGAACACTTGCCTTCAGATTTGGGCACTGCAATTTCGAGTCTAGTCACACTTCAGAGAGTTCAGAGAACTGTGCTAAAAATGAAAAGAGGTTTAAGAGCATGACCTATGGAGAAAGGTTTGGAAAAACTCACTTTGTTTAGTCTAGAAAAGAGGGGATTAAGAGGAGAGTTTCATGCTCTTGATATATGAGGTGCTGTTATAGGGATGAGAGTTATCAACATTCCCCAGGAGAAAGGGGGTGAGAGCAAACCAGTGTAATCAGCAAAGGCTGAGGTGGTAAGAGGAGCAGAATATAAAAGTACAGTGGTAGCAAAGTAACTGCAACAGAGTGAGGAGGGTCAGAGTACCTCCTGTACTGGAGAGTTTCAAAGACTTGGCCAACACACTGGAAACAGATTAATCGCTTTTTGTTTCTGCCTCAGAGGTGACAGCAAGCCTAGAAGACCACCTGATGTTCCCTGTGCTTGGAAAACAAGAGGCATGGGAACAGCAAACGACAGGTACTGGACGTCCTTGTCCAGTCCTCATGGGCTGATGTTATCAGGGAGCTGAGCTGGGACCTCAGAGCACAGCACAAGCACTGCTCCATCGGGCTGAAAACATCCCAAAGTTTCTGTTGTTCTGGAGTCAGCTGTTCCAGGAAGGCAGTTCTGAATTTTTAGCACTCACCCAGGCTCTCCATTTAAAATTTCCTTTGAAAGGGGGGTGCACTCTCCCGTGCCGTGGAAAGCAAAATGTCACCCAGGGCCCCCGTGATCAGCACAGACCTGGCTGGCTTTTGAAAACCCACATGTGCACAACTGGGTATTTTCCCTCTGGTACTTGTAGCAAGAGCTCAAATGTCTAAGATGAAAAAGGGGCCGTATCTATTTCTGTTGTTATAAAGTCAGGCACATCAACACCTCCAGAAATTACGTTGCTCTTTTTTTTCCCTGAGATCGATCTGCTTGAAACAGAGCAAAATATTTATTGTGAGTCGAACCATTCACACAGCAGTTTTAGTTCTTGAAACATTGTCTTTTCTTGCTGCATGTTCAACATGAGCCCATGGGGGTTTTTTTCTGTAAGATTTCTTAGGACACCCAATACCTGATCATTTAAAATGTGTAATCAACACCCAGTAAATTGGTGCTTCAAGAACCCTAAAAGATATTTGCAAATGCTTGATCTTAGTCTGTTTAGTGCAGCTTTTATGTAACATTTCTTATTTACATGAGAAATCCTAAATTTAAGAAAGGAGAAGTGACAGGAATGCAAGCCAAGCATTCAGTGGAGGTTTTACTGGGAAGATTCTTTTGTAATGAAACCTTTGGTCAGGTATCCCTATTCTGCACAGACAGATTTCACTGCTTGACTGAAACAGCAGGAACTAAGGCATGTCAAAATCCTGAAATCACTGTGTTTAGGGTAGAGCCAACGTGCTTTTACTTCATATCTCTGCAAACTCCTGCTGGCAAGCTCTCTGAGGATGATGTCTAGTAGAGAAACAGAAAATGATCCAGACATGACTAAATTGTGTTTGGGATGACACAGGAAAAAAAACCCCACAACAATCTGTTTTCTCCTTGTTATTCAAAACTACATGTAAATATTGCTGATTTCCCATACTGAATTTACCTCTGGAACTTGCTGCTGTAGAGCCCTACTGGGACTGTTCCTGACCCCTTCACTTTTCCAGCCATGGGAGCAATTGCAGTATTTTTTGTTTCACAAGAAGCTGCTGCCCCTCAGGGCTCAGGAGACAACTTCCCACATTTAGTCTTGCCAGCTCAGCCCCTGCACCAAGAAGAAAATCACCATCGTTTCAGCAGTGCCTTTGCAAGTCCTTATTTTTCTTTGACATTTTGGCTTTTTTTTTTTTTTTCCTGCAAGAGAACTGTGCTGCTGGCTAGCAAATAAGGGCTTCGGGGTTTGAAAATGGCTCATGTAGACTCTGTTATCTAATGCAGGGGTCAGAAAAAGCACGACAGCCACCGATGGAGGTGGATGACGCGGAGTGGAGCTGAGGCATCTGATTAAGATTCAGCTGGAGTAATAAAAAAAAAGGAGATACTGCACCAAATCATGATGTCAAAGATGGGCCGACGAGAAGCGAGAAGCATCTAAACTTTGAAATGCGATATCTCCTGACCCTGTTGGATTCCTACCAGCAAATTTCTGATTTAGAAAGAAAACTACTGTCGGACACATGTGTTTGAAAGGCTGTCAAATCCTTCAGTGTCAGTGGCTCTGCAGCAGCCTGTCAATCACAACGACCTTGCGCTTTGAATTGCTTGGAGTTTCTTTTCCAGTAACAGGAACATTCTCTCTGATTTTAAAGCTCAAGACGCACAGAGGAGTCTGTTATGAAGAAGGACGAGTTCCTTTTGCCAAAGAACAGCTGCGTTGTCACATTTTGCCTGGGACTCAGGAGAAGGGGGTGGGAAGCCACAGGAAATTTAGTTATACAGATCAAACTGAATAAATGCAATTATTAGGATGCATTTTGCCATTATTCTTCTGTCCCACAGAAATAATTAATGGCATAGCTAGATTTCTTCAAAAATTTTTGAGTAGTTATGGAGGTACAACATTTTTTTTTTTTCCAGTTTGGGCTCTGCAGTTGCACATACTCTTAGAAAAAATATCCCTGTTATACACCAGGAGCCATTCTCCAAAACAACCCTATGAAGGCCCAGGTGGGCAAGAAGTTGAATGTAAGTCCTCTAAGTGTGACCTTGTGGCCATAAATGCCCAGATGGATCCTTGGCTCTATTAGCAAGAGAGCATCCAGCAGATCTGGGGAGTATTTTTTTCCTCTTGTCCTGAAGTTTTGATATGTTCTTTTCCTCATTTTTGTTTACATATTTGATCAGAGTTGCTCTGAAGAACACTGATATTTCTACTGCTCTGGTGTCACCATATTTCTTACTGTACACACCATAATACCTTTTTTTTTTTTTTGCTTCTCAGGGAATGTCATATTTTCTGGACTTACTATCTCTGTGTTTGTAAGTTCTTCATGTTTTACAAGCCACTCAAGTTGTTTTCAGGAATTCTTCATTTGTGTTTAAATGAAACCTGAATTTTTACTTAAAATTTTACTTAAAATCCCTCTCATCACATAGCTTCTTCAATTTTTTTACTACGTCCCACTAGCTCTTGATTTATTTTTTTTTCTACATATTCTTGAGATTTCCAGAGATGTTTCATTTTTCTTTAAATAATTTCTACTATGTCAGGTTATAAATTACGTCCTAGGATAGCTGCCTTCCCAACACCCCAGCAATGTATCTGCATTTCAGATGCACTCAGCACAGTATCTAAATGCCAGCAAGGCATTTAACCTTGTCATTTTGCCTGAAATTAGGTATTCAAATATTTTCTCTTTGAGTGTTTATTATTTTGATTTATTAGTGAAACCTTCTGGTCCTGAGTTTCCATTTTGGGATTGGCTCTGAAGGTGTTTTAAAAGCACTGGAAATGAAAAGGTGTTTTCTACCCTGGTAAGATTTTGCTGGAGATTATCCATATGCCAAATTACTTTGTATTTGGGCCAGACCTGATTTAAAAGGTTCACTTCATTATTTCAGAAGCGCATTTAAAAAGCCCTCCATTAATTTAATTTATTTTGTTGCTTTAGAAGACAGATAACATTACAGGTTCTCTAACCCTTTGGCTGGATCCTTAAAGTCATATTAGGATCTCTTACTGCCTCCAAAATCCTGACAGGCACAGGATTGACAGACCCTCAGAGAACCTGTGGCAAGTGCCTGTCAACCAAAGCAATCACAAGTTCTTGAACAACATGAGGAACAGTGAGGGGTCTTTTTCTTTTTCCTTCTTTTTATTCACTGGTAGGCTGAAAATTCTTGTACAATTCTTATCTTACACAAGGAAAAGTCTTTTAATTTTGTTACAAGAGCAAGTCTTTCCATAAAGAGAGGTCAATTCTTCTTTGCCATTGAAGGACTCCCTCAGGAGATAACTCTGTCCCACAGTGTTATGTAGCTCTTAAAAGCCTAACAAGAGGGTTGATATCATTGCCCTTGTTTTAGATTGTTTTGTTATTGACTTGTTTTAGATTCCTTCTAATTCTAAAAGGATGTTGAGTCTTTCTGCCTAAAGCTTGAGCATCATTTTATGATGCTTATAATTTTTCTTATTAACAGAAAGTTGCAAGTTTTGCCCATTTTCATGGAGTTCAGGCATCTCTGGTGAAGAACTTGGACTTTGAAGGGATGTAGTCTGTGTTGCTAACAGAAAACCTGAATGCATACACATTGAGATAGTCACTGTGACATGCAAGTGCTCTTATCCCCAACCTTGAAAGCTTTGCTTGACCATTTCTGTCAACTCAAGAGAACCGAATCTTAATCTCACTGAAAACACAGGAGGCCTAACATGATCAAAGACCAAGGTTTCTCACTTGAACTTGGGAGACTGGACAAGTTAGGTATTGTATCTATACTTTTATATCCCTAAGCTGCACTCTCTGTCCATCAAGGGGCTCTCAGGAGAGACATCACTTGCAGAGAAGTGAATATTACTGGAAATGCCATTCAGAAGAGGCCTGACATTGCCTTCCTGTGAAGGCATTAAGGTACAGAAAAAAATACAGTCACAATCTAAATGTATGCAACTTCCTTGCCAAAAATGACCCAGTGAGTTCTTTTGGCAAAGGGGCATCATTTTCTTAAGTGGTTGATGCTGCACAGTGGAGCCTTTCTTTATTTCTACCACGCAGACCTTGCCACACGAATACAGAAGTGAAAGTACAGGGAAGGTCCCTATATGGGTTTATTTTACCAATTGCACTTGTGGTGTCCCAGTGTAGCAAAGTCACTGTCTAAAATCATAGAGTCACAGAATCATTTAGGTTGGAAAAGCCCTCTAAGATCGAGTTCAGCCATTCCTCCAGCACAGCCAAGGCCACCACTGACCCATGTCCCCAAGTGTCACATCCACAGGGATTTTAAATCCCTCCAGGGATGGGAACTCCAACACTGCCCTGGGCAGCCTGTTCCAATGCTCCCAGTTTCACTTGATAGTAATATCTACAATGTATTTTATAAAATACTGCCAGTTTCAGTAATTTTGATATCTACAAGTGAGTCAATGCCAAAGCTCTGCTTCGGCATTTAAACTCAAGAAGACAAACTATGGATTCTTACTGTGTTGCTTTTCCAGAAACTCAGGTGTGCATCTTCTTATTTATTTTAGGGACACAAGCTCCTTTCAACAGCTTACTTTGGACTTAAGCTTTGTGCATTTCCTGGCTACATTTTTAATAGACCTTCACAAAGCCTAAGAATGAAATCTTCATCCCCTCTTTAACCCTTTTATGCAGATTTCCCACTACTGGCACCCAATCCTCTAGCTGATACAATCCACCCAGAGTTTTTTCTAGGTTGGGCAGAACAGGTTGATCTGTGTCTTTCCATCCATCTCCACTTGTGCCAAAGCAAATTAAGGCTTTTGTGGGGTCCTTGATAGGCCTCAATAGTCTTTTCCTGCTGATTCCCTGTGTGTGCAAACAAACCTGTACACGGAGAAGCCTGACACTGAAATCTGTGCCGTCCCCAGCATGTCAAATCTCCTGTCAGGGTGAGGATGAAAAGCTTCATGAGCTTTCATCATTTGTTTTTGTGCTGCAGCAGTGGCACCAGGATTTCATCCAAAGAACTGCCAGTTTAATAAATTGGGAACTATCAGGAGCAAGCCCTTGGTGAAGGATGGAAGCTGGGCCAGGTCAGCTTCAGGGCTCTGAGCAGCTTTAGGCTACGGGAACTGTTACCCATTTTCACACTCCCAAGCCTTCCCTGCTCTCAGCTCTTCCCCATGTGCTGTGGCTGTTCTAAATCTTGGTAATTAAATTACTGAGTAAACACTCTTCATTACATTATTAGGAAAATGTTTTTATTCTAGAGGGTGGTTGGGCACTGACCAGGCTCCCCAGGGCAGTGGGCACAGTCCCAAGGCTGCCAGAGCTCCAGGAGGGTTTGGACAATGCTCTCAGGCACAGGGTGGGATTGCTGGAGTGTCCTGGGCAGGGCCAGGAGTTGGACTGGATGGTCCTTGTGGGTACCTTCCAGCTCAGAAGATTCTATGATTCTGTGCAACCTCTTTCCCTCTTGTGTTAAGTGATATCACTGGGCTTCATTCTTCTTTTTCTCCTGTTCCCTTTTTCAGTGTGCTTGGTTTTATTCAGAGATGGAGTTTTTTTCTGGAACAGAGAGCAGAAATGGATGCCCTGGTTTTGATACGGACATTTTTGCATCCATCTCTTATTTTTGGCAATCTCCACTCAGGCTCCTCCTCAGAAGCACATGCACGTATGTTGTACACGTCATTTACTTGGAGTATTTATTTCTGCCAAAGTTTACAAAAGTCAAAGACTCTCAATTGAAAAACATCCGCAGGGCAAAGGCCCTGCCATGAAAAGAACAGCAAAGATTATATTAAAGGGAGGTGAAATTACTAAGACTAAAAAGCTTTTGAAAGCCAGGGCAGAATGTGTGTGTATGAACAAAAGAACAATACATACAGGTAACAGCACACTCAGGATGTTAGTTCTTAGTCACTTATGTCAACAGCATATTTGTCAAAAAAAAAATCATGTCTCTCCAAAATTTTTCCCCCTCTTTAAATCCCAGTCACACACACATTTGCTGGGCACCAAGATTGATTATTCACTCCATTTTCATTGCCTGTTGTACACTGAATTCTGACCTTTTCTTTTAATTCAAGGAAATTCCCGCTGCAGAATAGGAAAAAAAAATTCCCTGTTCTAAGAGATGACTCATTTCTTTGCTGCCACATCAGCTTCTCATAGCATGTTTAACTTTGAAATATTACTGGAACAGGGGAAGAGAAAAGAAAGATGTGGATCAAAAGGTCATTAGTAACTAATGTTTTAGAAAGGAACAGACAAATGTCAGGGGAGTGAAGTCAAAAAAGGGATGTAAAAAGGTTCACTGAGGAAAGTCGAAGGGGTCAGCAGTAAGAAATGACTGGGCGTCTTTAGGGGAGATCACAAAGTAGAAAACCAAACATGAATATATGAAATGAACTAGTGAAATAATCAATATTCTCCCAAATCCAAAGAGATCAATGTGTGGCTCAAACCCTTTGGACAGCAGCACAGAGCTAAGGGAGAGGAGGAAGATTATGAAACTCAACCACAAGTCAAACATGAAATGTACCAAGAACAATGAAAAAAAAATTGAGATGAGCACTGAAAACCTTTATTTTTAAAAGCCTTTTCAATATGTGAGGAACAACTCACTCCTCCCCTGTTCAGCTGCTGACTGTTCTGAGCACTACCTGGAAATTCATGAAAGATGATGAGCTTCTAGAAGCAGGGAAATGATAATGAGTGTTCATCAGACACTCTCTGACACTGGAAAGAGAAGGGAGGAGAAATTTTTGTTCCTGGGACTGTGGTTTTTTTCTTATTTCCAAGAATCTGTATGTGGGGAAAGGAAGAACTTTGCTCGTTGGATGTGGGCTCTGTCCTACCAAACTCACAAAACCCCAAAAGGCTGAAGTGTGACTGTGATCCCAGTGAGGAGTTTAGGACTATGGTCATTTGGGGAAGTATGAAGATGAATTAGCCACACCACTATTTGGAGCATTCAGATGGAAAAAAAAATATATTTATACATTTGAGTAATTTTTCCCTCTTGATGACAGAGGGACAGTATATATTTGGGAAAGTGGTGACTTTAAAATGCCCACTGTACAAACCACAAGGGGAAAAAAAAGGTGTGAATTCATCACTGAGAAAAGGTGATGGAGTTTTAGAAGAGCTAAAGTATGATCTATAAATTTGACTGAATCAGAGATGAGAGTCACACCCCCTCTAAATACCTACCCAATGCTCTTAATATGACTTACTCTTGCAACAAGATAAGGTCTGTCTTTAGACATCACATGCTACAGACTGATCTCAAACTCTTCTTTCCCTCCCTTGGTATCTTTAAGGCATTTAATAAAAATCATGAAGAAAAAAAGTTTAGTAAAACTGACTTTCCCTCAAAACTCCCATTTAAGCCTATTCCCAAACTGCAGTCCATGGCATCTCTTCCTCTGCTTTCTGTCAGCACAATTTCAGCTCTTCCACTAAGCAGGCAAAGAGATTCAAAATAAAATCACAGAATCACAGAATGGTTTGTGTTGGAAGGGACTTTAAAGCTCATCCAGTTCCACCCTTGACCATGAGCAGGGACACCTTCCACTAGCCCAGGTTGCTCCAAGCCCCATCCAGCCTGGCCTTGGACACTTCCAAGGATGGGGCAGCCACAGCTCCTCTGGGCAATGTTTTTTTTTTATACCAAAAAGTTCCCTCTTATAGTTGTTGTTCAGTGATCATATTTGATTCATTAAAACAATAAAACCAGCTTACATCAGGTCTCCTAAGGATGGAATTGGAGATCCATTAGAGCTCAATCTCCAAATAGAATTTGCCTTACACAGGAAAAAAAGAGTTTTCATGTCAAAACCCCATACTTTACAATATTTGAAGTGTTTGCCTACCTAGATTTAAATATGCCATTGGAGCTTTTTTATAGGAATAGGTTTAATGTAGGCATTACTATCAAGATTTACTGAATAATATATCAAAACACTAAATTAAAACTCATTAACTTAACTCCACAGGCAAATGAGGTGCATCCCAACAGCTCTGACTTGACAAAATCTGCAGTCTGTCAGTACAGATTCTTACTTCACCAGGGAATTATTTGTCTGATACAAAAATAAAGCCAAGCTAACAATCCCATTCTTGAAAAGCCCAGTTCTGGATAATCCGTGTCACGCACACCCCACATCACAAGCAGCAAAGCAATCCCTACACATCCTTACAAAACATTTCACACTGAGGACAGAAAGTGAGCACATCCATGACTGCTGAGTTGAGATTTGGACAGGTCAAGAGCTCAACACCAGGGACTCTTTCAGAGTTTGGCTCTTCCTGCCGCCTTCACTCATTTACTCTGTTCCTGTCCATCTCTTCACCTTCCACCTTTGCCTTGTAGACTTTCCGATTTCTGCCGTTTCCAAAGAGTTTTGCTACGTTAATGTTTGCAAAGGAGGGTATGTGATAAATGCTGTTAAAACTCTTTGGCAAAACTGCCTGGTTAAGATGCAAAGCACAGCCAGAACAGCTGCCAGAACAACTTTGTGCTCTCGATGCCCTGACAATGCAGACGACAACACTGGATACAAGTTCGTCAGCAATTAGTTCCTTCTTGAATTCTAAAAACTGCCTCAATAAAATGATTTTCTGCATCCATCTTTTGTTCCCAGATCCACTCAGTAAAGGCTGTGCACTGCTTCCTTGTGAGTTTTCATCTGTTCTGATGCTGAAGTCAGTGTAATCAGACAGATAATTAATTTAACAGCTACTTGCTGCTGTAAACAGTTTTCTGTGAGAGGAGTCATTCTGGGACAGGCTTTTTCACTGGTATACAAAGAATCAGCTGGGCCAAAACCCCAAGTTGATAAAAATCATTCTCTCCCACTGACTTCAGACTGACACCAGCAGATGAACTGGTCCATTTTGTTTCACAGTACCAATTAAGAAACAGAAAAATTCACATCATATGATGTATCATAAAAATTTCCACTTCTTTGCCTTTTTCCCCCTATATTACTTAAAAGTTTATTGAATCAGAACACAATTCTAAACTACTTTGTTTCCTACAACTGCCCCATGCTGAAAACCCACGGTAATCTGCTTGGAAATTTTGACACACTTTTGTCTTGGGTATTTTTTTAAAATTGCAGTGAACAGGAGAACACAGCTTGAAGAACCAGAAGAGATACATGACCAATGAGGTAATAACCATTATTCCAACTCTAAAAGACCTTTTCAGAAGAAAAGTTAATCTCTACAGGATGCAACCATTCCTTATGACCTTGAATTAAATTGGCCCTGTTTCCATGGGAAGCTTATTCTTTAGGCTCAGTCTCTGCTGGCTGCCTTTACATTTACTTACAATAGCACCTGAAGTCTTCAATCAAGTTCCCATTATGTTTAAGTGCTGTAGCACCATATTGTAACAAATAAAAGTACTCTGGAGGATGCAGAATAATTTCAGGAAAATGTGTTTAAGAATAATCAGTGAATGTCTGTTTTAGAGGTAAATGGTTTTTACAAAGGTTATGGAGAGACACACACCGAAATAGTTTAATAACATTAGTGAAGGGGTTCCCCTTTATCTTCAAAATTATTACCTGATATTGTAATTGTAGTGTTTTTCTTACTTCCTGCCTTGCACACATGAACTGACTCATTTCTCTTTTTGTTTGATTCCACTGAGGAGGAGTGGATTTAACCCTTCTGATAATTCAGGAACAATCTTCTCCATGATGGAGGCAGAATTGGAGCATTTTTTCACACAGGAAGATCTAAGAATCATGAATCTGAAACAATTTGGATCCTGGGGTTTTTACAGTTGTTTTCCATATTACCATAGCTGAATGGCCACATTTCCAGCTAACTCCCTCTGGGACATCAATGTCTTCAATCCTATTTTAAACCCTGTAGAGACTCCTCTGGTCTTGTCCCAAGTATTTCAGAGGGAGCTAGCATGTATGCAAGCATGAATAAATTCATCTGTAAAGGTAAAGAAAACTAAATAATTTGTTTACAGAAATTACTATAACAAATATTTGCCCAGAGACAACTGTTTTTTCTTTTAAAAAGTCCTCAAACTTGAAGTTTTTCAACTGAACTCCTTTGAAGACAAGGACTTCTTTCATATTAGATGAAGGAAGTGTTTGGGGATGCTCCTGCCTGGTACGAGACTAGTAAAATATTTCTCCCCTAGAGAAGATGGAAATATCTTCTCAGTGGAATCTCTTCTGAGGGGTGAAAGTGTTGGGATTATCAAATATGGCATTGGAAATAGCTGCATTCTCCCTTAACTTGGTTCTAATCTTCCAAAGCTTAGAGACTGAGCAGAGAAACAGAGGTAATGATTAAATCTTGTGGTGAATTCTGCTATATATATGTTATTATCCTTGTACATACAATGCAATTCTCACTAAATCATTAGCACCAATATTGAGATTAACAAAACACCGGAGGCAGAGAGTTCTGTTTGAGTGAGTTTTCACCCACACCATGGATGGGCACACATAATAATGGAGCAAAGCAGCCCCTTGAACAGCCCAGAGATCTGGTGTTTGCCAAGTTCATTTGATTCAAGCCACATAGGATTTGCAAAACCATAGGAATAGTTTTCAGGTCCCTACTTGCAAAGGAAAAAAAATGAGTCATCATTTAACTAATCCAGTCCTCAAGGAAAAGGGACAAACCCCAAGAGTATAAAGATTAATTGATTCTTACAAGACAATAATAAAAAAAAGTGGTTTCAGTGATACAATCCAACTGTTTGTAAGAGAGATAAATGACAGGAAATTGGGTGAGTTACCTTCCTCTTGGCCAGTTTTCTCACCAAAAAATAGCAGTAATTATCCCTCCCACTCTGTGTTTGACCATCAACTTCTGTCACCAAGTGTTGGTGTTACAGTGAAGCCAAGAGCAGTGAGTAAAGGCAGCTACACCTCCAGATTTTCATTATTTATCTTTCAGTTACACAAATTCACTCTGAACTCTACAGTTCACATTGAACTTGTAATATAGTCAGTATGGATGCCCTGTGCTGTTTTACCAGTGTTCCTTTGTTATCTAAAATTGAAATGTACAGGAACACATTCCTTGTCGTGATCATAAATTAGGGTTTGCACTTTCAATGTGAGATCATTTCAACTTAGAGATCATTTCATTCCAACCCCCTGCCATGGGCAGGGACACCTTCCACTAGCCCAGGTTGCTCCAAGCCCCGTCCAACCTGGCCTTGGACACTTCCAGGGATCCAGGGGCAGCCACAGCTTCTCTGGGCAACCTGTGCCAGGGCCTCACCACCCTCACAGGGCAGATTTTTTTTCTAATATTTAATCTAAACCTTCTCTCTGTCAGTTTTAAGCCATTCCCCCTTATTCTGTCAGTACGAGCTCTTTTAAATAGTCTCTCTCCATCTTTCCTGTAGGCTCCTTTCAGGTATTTAAAAACAGGGAAAAGGCAGAACTAGAATCATCGACTGAGCTTTTTTAACTTCCATTCCCAGTAACACGGTAGAAAAAAACCCACCAAATTTTTTCTAAATATCTATAAGACAAACAGGCTACTGAATAGTATTTTATGAAGAGAATGTCAAGGCTCAATTCTTGCAAAGCAATGCAATATTTATCTCTGATTTGTGAAAGATTGCTGTCAAGGCAGAATCTGTTTGTAGCTATTGAGGACATTGCAAGAGGGGATGTAAAAAAATAGACAATGGGAGATTTGGTCAGAGAACAGGTAAAAACTTCCCAGTGAACGTATTTAAGCAGCTAAAAGGGACAAGTTGTGTGTTTATCATTGGAAGATTTTAATAATAAACATTTGGAAAGTCGTCTGCTAGAAAGTTATATAAATAGAGGTGATCATGTCTTGGAGCAGGAAAGAGGAGAGATGGTCCCTTATGGGTGCTTTTAACTACAGCTCTGGGGGGCATCACTTCTGACTAAACATAAGAAATCTTCAGAACTGGAGCATTAAGTCAGGCTTTATTGAATATATCAACTGGATTTCTCCTGCCTATTGCTAGTTAAACACCGAGAGCTCCTTTTCTCCATTCCCCTTTCCTGATAATACTTGCACTAAATATTTTTCATCTTAAGGTAAAAGCCTCAGACAATTCTAGAAGACAAATCTATATAACCTGCTCTGACAATAATAGCACCTTAGATGGAGATGTCAAACTTCCAGATATCAGCAATAGCTGACGCAAATCCTATCTCCTACCCAGAAATACAGGAGAGGATGTGCAGGACAAAACAGGAATAAAACGTCAGGAGTAGGTAGTGAAGACTGAAATTAGTTTGAGGCTGGAAGGCAGATTAGAACAGCTGAGGAAGCTGTTATTCTATTTCTCATAAAAAATACAAAAGACCTTCCTGAAGTATATTACAGAGTCAGGAGGGGGTTCAGAAATTGGTTATGAAAATGATCAGGGTCCTGGAATAAAAATTTCATAAAAAGAGATTGAGAGATTGTGTGATTGTTTACAGAAGAGATGAATACAAGGAGTTATGATGAAAATATATTAAATTTTGAGAAGTTAAAGGAAGAGCTGCTTATTCTTCATTTTACTGTATCTAAAATCTCAACAAGAAATCTCTATATAATTCTCAAGATACATGTCATTAAGGGAAATGTTATTTCTTGAAATATGTAGACCAGCTATGGATCTGACTGTTGAAATGTGGTGTTGAGGATATATGAAAATAAATGTTAAATACTGGGAAGCTATACTAATGATAGTTACAGCAATCAGTTTTACATCTGGACAGCATTATTTTTTTCATAGAAATGAGCCTAATTTTGCATCTCTGTGTGACACTTGATATGCAGCAACATCCCCACTACAGTGGATTTCACAGGTATCCTTGCACACAATTTCTGATGGGTATCTGTGAGCAGAGGAGCATCATGGACAAATTAAAATGGAGTTTGGTTTTTGCTTTTTCCTTCTGATATTACCACTGTGTGGAACAATGTGATCAAGTTCATCATCAGTTTTGTCTGGCATACTAACCTGCCTGCCTCTTGAAGAAATATCTTATTTTGCAACACATTTTATTCCTACAGGACTCTCATAGGGGAAGAAAATGATATTAATTTCATCTATTCATATTCTTCCTCTGGTCACACTCAAAGAATAAATCACCAGACAACATTTCTCCAGGTATTCAAAATGAAAGTGAATAAAAAAATATGCAGGTCCATAGGGCTCCTTTTTACTTCAGAAAATCCCCTTTTGTGGGATGAAGATCCTTCCCAAGCCTGTTTCTCTCACTAGCCATCAAAAGGTCCCAGTGCTTTGCCTTCTCTACTTGTCTCACATTTATACTGCCGAGTTTAGGTAAGTAAAAACTTAACAGCAGTAAAGCAATACCAGTAGTCATTTATGTTTGAGTTGCACATTCATAATAGTAAATGTAATGGTGATAGCCTGATTTGCTTCCTGGCACCTCGACATTCAGACTGTGGGTATTCCAATCATTGTGGGTTTGTTTCTGGGCTCAGATAAACTTATTTCATTTTGCAAACTTAAATCAGCCGACCAGGCTGCCACCCAAATGAGATCCTGGGGTGCCAGGTAGAGCCTTGGCACCCTTGTTTGAACAAGTCATGCATTAGGCAAGAGCAACAAGTGATGTAATTATACACTGGTAGTGTGGAATCAAGCCCTACAGTTCTCTGTAGTGATTTGTATTAAACTGATGGAATGACATTAATCTACAAGATTACGGGATAATTAATAACTTTATTCAGTAAGTGAAGGAATTTAAAAGTCTTGAATCCTGTAGATGAACGCCAGAAACATCAATTCAGGTAATTAATGACAAGCAGGATGACCATTACACAGAAACTATTTAAAAATTACAGCACTTGAGTGTTGAGAATAATTTTAGTAAACATTCCAGTTACAAAGTGACCCGAGCTGGACTAAAGCTCAAACTGAACTTCTAAAGGCATGAACCTCATTTAGAAATTAGTGTTTCCCTTAAGAATCAAATTGCTGAGGTTGGCAGGGTTTTCACTTTGATTCAGGATTTTTAACTTTTGCAACTTCAGGATTTGGGTAAATCTCTAGGAAAGAGTAAGAACTACTTCAGAACAAGAAATACTTTCAGAAGTCCAGTTATCATTTCACCTTGAGAAGTTATTCATCACAGCAAATCTGCAGTTCTTCAAATGCATATGAGATGAAGCATTAGGGAAAGTTATCCTTCATGAACTTGTAGAACATAATTAGAGAATTAGAAGAACTGGACAGTGTGCAAATAGCACCTAATGCCATGGCAGAAAAGATACAGGTCCTGAAGATTTATGGCTGTGCTAAAACAACTCTCATGAAGGACAATTTTAGTTAAATTACCTCAGGTCATCATTGTCACCACAGACAGTTTTACTGCAAGGCTCATAATGTGACATTTTGCTTTGAACTTCAGCCCTTGCAGTAAAACACACATGAAAGTGTTTCTGGCTGAGAAGAAAAAATGTAAAATGACAAAGGTACTTGTGACAAAATCCTGATGAATTTTTAGTAAAAAAAACCTGCAGACATCTGAAAACTAGAGCTGGACATTCTGCATTGGGCTAAATTTATCCCAGGGATTCAATAACACTAAACCTGAAAAAAAAATCTGTCTGAAATCCAAAAGGACAAGGTCTTTGCTCTGATCTCCAGCATTACAGAGACCTTACTGATTCATTTGTATCAAGACCATTCCTTGATTAATTCCTTTCTTTTTTAAAATAGAGCCTGAGATTACCCAGATCCTCATTCCATCTTTTACTGTGAGTTTGTAGCCAAACACCTGGTGGCAGACACAGCACTGAGGGGCGGGATCTGAGCTCTCCCAGTTTCAAAGCTGCTCCATGGATTTGCTCTGGTCAATCTTCCACCTCTCTATTTTACTTTCTGAGATCCCTCTCTCACATTTACAACATTCTCACCACGGCAGAGCATCAAACATTAGAGATGATTAATGGAAACAAGGGAGGACTGAAAGTTTCACAAGAGCTTCCACACCAGCACCTTTAGGGAAAAAAAAATCATTTAATAGTTTAAAAAAAAAAATAAAGCAAAAGGAAAAGTTGGAATGTGAGAGAAAAAAAACCCCAGCTTTGCAATGTACAGTATGCCTAACTAATCTAATTATGTTATGCAAATATAAATTAGGGAAATACAAGTGTAAATAGCAAAACTTTTTTTTCCAGCAATGTAGCAATTACTTGCATGTATTTGCTTGTCATTTCAAGGGACTGATTTCTAGGAATGAGCAAACCTATTGGGTTTTGTGTTTTCTTTTAATGATGTAGATTTTT
Source organism: Pseudopipra pipra (assembly GCF_036250125.1). Lineage (NCBI taxonomy): Eukaryota > Metazoa > Chordata > Aves > Passeriformes > Pipridae > Pseudopipra > Pseudopipra pipra. The sequence goes on from NC_087552.1 coordinate 72,961,138, forward strand.
TTCAAAGCTCTCTGGTCCCAACGTGATGAAAAAGCACCCAGCAGACGTGGGACCATGGTTTGAACTTCACTGAATATTTAGATACTGGTATTGAATACCTTAAAAATATTATCTAATGTCTGAAAAGTTGGAGAGGATTTTTTTCCCCCTCCTTGTTCTTCTGTACCTAGGATGTGAAACCTTTTGCAGTGGAACCTGCAACCCAGGTGCTCTGGGACTAGAACTAAACCACCAAAACAGAAGCATGTGATCTTCCTCAATTCTATGGTCAGATTAAACAATTCTGCTTTGAAATAATTTCAGGGATGTGCAGCCAACAGGTTACATCGTGATCATCTAATCTGATGTCTCACAGCACCGAAACACCAGGTCTAAAGCCAGTGCACAGTAATGCAGGATGGTCAGTTCTTACAAAATCCTTTTCTTAAGTGACCACATAAGAAAAATTATTTGCAATCAAGCAACTTGCTCAACTAATATTTGATAGGGAACTTTAAACCTAAATTAAGAAAAGAAAATACCTTATTATGCTGATATTTAATAACAAAACACTTAAAGCAGTATTTCTAACAGGCTAGAAAACAATGCCACAAAAACAAGGTGTGTTTGCTTCTGTGCAGTAGCTCTTCATTATTAAACAAATACAAGAAATCACTATTTAAAAAAAAAAAATTGTCTCCGTGAGTTGGAAGTTCTATTGTCAGCCTGGAATGTAGACTATTTTAACAGCTCTGCAGATTTTATTTCTTGTTGCTGTACTTGCAGCAAGAATTGTGCCCTAAATGTTGTTGAAAGAGCTGAAAATTTTGAGCTGACTTTTACCTGCACTAATTATTTAGCCTTATCTTGATAACACTCAAAAAAGTTTAGCAGCCAAAAGAAATTTATTTTTATTTTTTTATTTAACATAAATTGTTTTCCTTCTTCCTTGCAGAGAAGCTTAGAAGCACCAAAAGAGCCTAAAAGTATGAAAAGTACTAAAAGCTCTACCTAAAAGTATCTTTTCTTATTAAAAAAAAAAAAAAAGGAAAAAAATCTTAAATAAGAAGTGCTTAGAAACAACTGATATTAGAATTAATTGAAAATATAATAACGAATAACAAACCAACTTTCAGCTGCTCCTGTTCTTCTTATTTTCACTTCAATACAGCCTTTCCTAAGCACATACAAAATATGTAAATACTTACAGAAGGATTATTGACACAGAACTAATTTATAAAATAAAGTCTCACTGGGAGAAACTCCACTAATTGACAATTAAGGTAGGTCATTATCTATATAAAGAGAATACCTATTTACAGCTATTTACCTTTTCTTGTGGAGGACCTTTCAGCTGCCTCTGAAAGGGAGTGTCTGGAGTAAGCAGAAAAGCAGTAGCTTTGTTTAAGGCTTCTGTGGAACTGAAATAATGCTCTTGGGGAAAAAAAAATCAAGTATTTGTAATGGTTAAAAAATGCTGGCTTTCAGTTTTTTTCAGAACTACGTGTTTACTCTTAACTCTTCCTTTTACAGTACTTAAGGAAAGGGTAAACAAGGGGATGACTATGATACCAATAGCCTCTTAAGATGTTTAACAGCTACTGGCTTTTTGTTAATATACTGCTCCCAGCTTTATTTTATTTACCAACTGTATCATCTTTTCCCTACCCAAATGCACCACAGGTTATCTGAATTTATTCTGACCTCCATTTCATCTTGCAGTAATCTCTGCAGAATTAAATGGCTTGTAATTTGCTATTTACCTACACAAATAACATCCCTTCTCTCAGTGCTCCACTACTTGGATATTCAGTTCCTGAGTCCTGAGTCTCAGAGCTTGACTGTGGAACCAACACCTCTGGTTACCTGCAGTGTGTGAAAGGGTACAAAGCTCGTGTAGGACTTTTCCAGTTGCTGTTAAAGCTTTTTAGGGACTTCTAGGTTTTTATAAAAAGACATTGGGAGATAAAGTATGAAGGAAATAGGTCTTAAAAGTCATTAGATTTTTTTCTGGCCTGTACAGCTTCTATTGGTCATAATGTCCTTATCTAGTTACTGCAGTAGAGACATGAGGATCTGTAATATCACTGGATCCTAATCTGGAAATTATGCCTTTTAAGCTGTGGAGGCAACACCTCCTGCATCTTTTCCCATCTCCTCCTAGTAAGGTGAAAGACAAGCTGTAAAATATCTTTCCCTTATGGGCGTAAGTGAAAATACTGAACCCCAAGTTGATTTAACTGAAGTTAAATCAAGAAGTTGATCTGTCACCCAGCTGACCTGCTGCAGGTCTTTCCATCAACCCCTTTGTTGGGTGTGTCCCTTCCTTGAGCACCTTCTCTCAGGTGGCATCAAAGAGAAGTTAGATGCACTTTGCTAATTTGAATTTTAATAGTGATTTGGAGCTCCAGTCTTCCTCCAGCATAGATGTTCTCTCCTTCTCCAGGAGACAGGAAAGTTGCTCAGACTAATAAGTTCTGCTTTACTTTTTGGAGATGAAAATGGCACTGAACTCTATAGCTAAACTTCTATTCAAGCCACATCCTGGTGTTGTCTAAGACTCTTATATGAATTTACATATGCATTACACTGTCTAAATTCTGGGGAAATTCTCCTAAGCATTACACTGGGTAATAAATTGAGCAGACTTTGGAGAAATATAGATTTTTTCTTTTTTCCTTCAAGTTAAGTTGAACAGCACAAAACACACTGGTGGTAATAATTAAACTAGTCATCATCCTAAAATTTAACTTGATACTTCACATTCTGCCCTAACTAAAAAGATAAACATACCAGAAAATTTGTAAAGGACTTGGCAAGTAACCTGCATGAGATGAAAACTTTCTTTTCTTCAACATAAATTAGAGTTAATGAAAAGGAAAAGTAAACTTCCTGCTTACTGGCTCTGGGTGGTGAACTTGGTAGTGTCCTGCCCCTTAAATAAGACCAAATATGGACGTGTGTTGGAGGAACCTGGAGATTTGAGAGAAAAAAAAACCATTTTGCTGATTTGATGCTCAGGTGTGCAATGGGTAATTCAACTTCAGGCTCCTGAGCACAACTGTGAGTCCCCAAAGTTAAAGGCAAGTGGGTCTGCAACATTTCAAGTTTCAATTCTGTGTGGAATTCAGATACCTGAGCCAATCTGAGTCATTGCTCCCAAGTCCTTCACATCAGTGTGTGTTTTACCAATAGCTGGGAAGAGTTGACCCATCTTCTGCTTAAACAAGCATTTATGTTCCAGGGTTTATTATTTGTTCATATTCATATTGTCTATATTTGGCTTAAAACTATCTTGGGAATCGAATACAGAGGTTAGAGTAAGGTTATTTCTTACTTCAGGCTTTAATTGGTCGCTGATTCATCTGAACACACAGACTGGTGTATTCCCTGTGGATTACTGGCTTGTTCAACTGCAAGAACTATTTTTTTTTTTTTGTTCACAGCACCTTGAATCCTTCAAGCAAATCTGTATGTGGAGTTACTGATCAGATTGCAGACACAACTGGCCACCTTTTCTCTGGGGTCTTGCTAATTGCTGCCTCTCCACGGTAGGTAGAACCTTTGCCTGTTTGTCTGTCAGCACATCTCCCAAAACAAGATTTGGTTGGCTACACGTTTTCAGAAGAGGGGAGAGAGACAGTGAGGAAACAGATGGTTTATACAAAAAAGCTGTTACCATTTGGGATTATATAGTAGACCTGAAGTACTCATTTGTTAGACAGCCTGCCTGGACCTGAGATTTGTTAACAGATCGTGCCTATTTTTCCTTCCTCTGCTGCTCTTCCGTAGGAGAAACAGGCTGGATTTATCATAGAATCACAGAATTGTTTGTTCTGGAAGGGCCTTAAAGATCATCTCCTTCCAACCCCCTGCCAAGGGCAGGGACACCTTCCACTAGACCAGGTTGCTTCAAGCCCCGTCCAACCTGGCCTTGGCTTCTCTCAGTAAAGAATTTTTTTCTGATATCTGAGCTAAACCTACTCTTTCAGCGTGAAGCCATTCCCCCTTGTCCTGTCACTCCAGGCTCTTGTAAACAGTCTGTCTCCAACTTTCTTGTAGGCTCCCTTCAGGTACTGAAAGGCCAGCAGGCTTTTCTTCATAAATAAAATATTTTGCCTAAAGTTCTTGAAATTTCTACCCATCCTTTCCTTGAGTTAGGGTTGTGTTTTTTTTGATGCCTCCCTCCCATTCTTCTTTTGATTACTTAAGCACCTGTCCCACAACGTTGCCCATCCAGCTGTGGGCTTGCCTAAACAGCTGCCTTAAGCTTGCTTTGCATAAAGTCTGCTGTGACATGGGTAGTGTGTGCAGGCTGAAGTGCAGAAAGAGTCTTTTGGATCCTGTGTCACTTCATATTCTGTTTGGGTTTCTACACCGAGAACTTTTAGAATATCTGATGTACCTGACAGGTCTCTGTTGTGCAGTGCTGATTAAAGAGCAAGGTTTTTGAGTCAAGCACAAGAAGCCCCAAGTCGTTAGTTGCCTGCTCGCTGTGCTCCTGAAGAACACCATGTATTTTGTGTTGAGAACAAGGCTTTGACCCTCTTTGACCTGACAAAAACACTGTGGGCAACGCGCAGAATGCACATTCCTGTGATGCATATGGTTTTTAAAATCTTCCTCAGTCTTGCAGCTCTCAGTGAAATTTATCAAATTGTTGATCATGGCCACAATTTCTTCAATGAAGGGAAACATGAAGTTATTCTAAGAAGTAACTTTTGAATAGCCTTCCATAGTTGTAGTAAAACTGTGTTTACTGAGCAGCTGGTGACAACAGTAACACCACAGGATATTTTCAGGCATAATGAAGTTGGCTGCATTGTCTCAAAGACTTTCTGGAATTTTTTTTCCCCAAGAAGTTGCTAAGCTCTGGGTGAATAACACATGAGGAAGGCTTCCAGTGCACACCTATGCACAAAAACTGTCATGAATCCTCTTGAAACGCTCAGAATTTTTTATCACAGACCACCTTCTGCATCTTCACAAGAGACCTGCTTTCCATCAGTACCTCCCTGTTTGTGAAGGTCATAGAACCACAGAGTGGTTGTGTTGGAAAGGACCTTAAAGACCATCCAGTTTCACCCCCTGCCATGAGCAGGGACACTTTCCACAAGCCCAGGTTGCTCCAAGCCCCATCCAACCTGGCCTTGGACACTTCCAGGGATCCAGGGGCAGCCACAGCTTCTCTGGGCAACTTGTGCCAGGGCCTCACCACCCTCACAGGGAAGAACTTCTTCCTCAGATGGAGCAGTGCTGTACCATGACCTTCTTAAGGATGTCACCATCTGTATTTACACCATAAAATAACATGGTTATTAATGCTTCAGTATTGATGCATTTTTGCAGCCATCTTGCAAGTGCACCCAAGAGAGAATGATTCATTGTCAGGAAGCTCAGGATGATCCAGTACAGATGGACCAGCTGAGCAGGGATGGGGTGGTGACCAAGCCTGAGCTTATATGGGCTTACATGAACCCCTGGGCAGAGGATGTGATGGAGGCCTCAGGGAAGTCTGGTCCAGGAATTCAACCCTACCATTTTTCTCAGGGCCCTGCCAAGTTGTAGACATGTATATGTTATGGTTAAGTAGGAAATGGAAATATTATTACAGAAATTGTTTGTGGTGCTTTATTTGCGGGGGGGGGGGAGGGGGGGGGGAGGGGGGAAGCTGATCTTTGTAGTAAAATAACAAAACTCAGTGATTTCACCAGAACAGGTTTAGATTTAATATTGGGAAAAAATTTTTTGTGGAAAGGGTGGTCAGGCATTGGAATAGGCTGCCCAGGGCAGCGGTGGAATCACCATCCCTGGAGGGATTTAAAAGCTACGTAGATGTGACACTTGGGGACATGGGTTAGTGGTGGCCTTGGCAGTGCTGGGGGAATGGTTGGACTTTGATCTGAGAGAGCTTTTCTAAACTAAACAATTCTGATTTTGGAGACCCTGCAGCCCTTCTCCATACTTTGTTCACCTTTGGGGTGCCCCTGGTACCCATCAGGGCTCTCTCTTTGCTGTTACAGACACGGTGTGGCTTTGTGGGTGACACATGGGATGCAATATCTTGCCATTTACCCTCATGGGAGCTGTGGGGAAAGTGTCCTTGTGCTGGGAATGGTTTCATTTTGCCCAGTCCCAAATAGATCACCAGCATGCCCAAAGGCTTGAAAAAAACTTTTGGCTGCCTAATTGTTTTCTGATGAAGACAGAGATCCTTGTGATCCTGACCCCACTTGAGCATCATCTCTCTTCCAAGAGGTGAAGAGTGAATGGCTTTCCCATGAGACAGCAATTTGTTGAAGGAGGTTGAAGGTGTGTGATGCTTTATAAACGTCAGATATGTTAATGCCTCAAAGAAGAAGTATCTTCTCGTGATCAGGAGTCTGCTTTCACACCATCTGCAGATCTTTCTCTCCTCTCCTCCTCCTGCAAAAAGCACAAAGGAAAGATGCCAAAAAGAACGTGCACCAGATTCGCAGCTGCTGCAATGTAAACACATGTCAAGCAGCACTGAGGACTGAAATACAGTCAAGGGCTTTGTGTTCTGGTTATTTCTTCCAAAGCCACGTGCCAAGTAGTTCAATAACACCGAGGAACCCCAACCATCAGCTACAGAAGCCCAGCATGACCTATTGAATGAAAGCCTGCTTTTCTGAAGGCAGAAACCAGCTGAACTCCAGAATTAAGTAATCTTAGCTATTGTTTTAAAGGGACAAGTTGATTTTTCTGGTGTAAAAGGAATCTAGAAACACCTGAAATCACTGATTATTTTTTTTTTTAATAAGGAAAATGAAATCAGTGATTAACTCAGGCTGATAATGAAGTATCTGAATTTTGTGAATGACCTAAAACCTTCCTACACACATGAAAAATTAACTACTTGTCAGAATTCTAGTTGTATTTCGTTATTTCCAAATGAACTGCTACTTCTCTGGTAGAATAAGATCACGTTAGACTAGTTACTTCCTGGGTAGGAAAACCATGAGAGTTTCTGTTTCTCTCTTTTCCCTACAGTACTTAAGTAAGTGTCAAATCTAGATGAGTTATTAAGCAATTTTCTCCTCTTTTCTGGATGGTAGATAATTCTCTAAATGTGATCCTGTTTGTGTTCTTGGAAGTCTCATGACATCTTGGGAGCAAGTTTTGACTCCTGGGACTTCAGTCCTAATGTTGGGTTGTTCCAAAATTCCATAGTTTACAATTAGTAGTCTACAATTAAATTCTTGAGAAAGAAGTCAAGATAAAATGAGGGCCTTAGGGTCAGAACATAAGTTAGAAGAATTCCACATTTTTATCATTTAATATCCTGCCACTTAAACTGAGACACTTTAAAATATTGCTTGTTTTAATAAGAAAGGCTGGCAATAGCTTATCCTTCCCTTTGTCCCAAATCTTCATTCACATGTATTTTGAGATATTTTCCCCTAAATATGAAGATCTGATTTTTTTTCCTTGCACCCTCTGGTGGCTGCAAGTCCACATCTATTCAGTGGAGATCAGCATCTTGGCAGGATGTTCCTCTGGCAGAGCTGGTATTACTGGATCACTGCCATCCTTCCTATGGCCATAAACACTCCAGGGAGCTTTTAGACTGGAGCTGGGCCAGAGGGGAAGAAATGCAAAACTACGTTCGCAGGATTAAGTTCCATATGACTCTATCTCCATTAGAAACAGATTTGGGAAGTCTGACCACAAACAAGGACCTAAAATATAAGCAAAATGTACCTTCCTCTCTCCAGGTGCAACCCAATTTTAGGAAGACTGGGAATGGAGTCACTGCATTGACTTCAGAGTTTGGTTGTACAGCCTTCACTTAGGACATTTTTCCCGATTCCACTGGGATATATTTTTTGCTTTGCTTATAGAAAGGAATGCAACTGATTTGCAGTTTTAAACAAACACTGGACGTACACACCAAGTGGAATTTGCTGGATGTGAATCTGAGCTGTCAGTTGCTCTGCCAGTACCTTAACGATGAATAGATATATAAACCTTTCATCAAATGTTTTGGTGAAATAATTTTACTTCATGGAAGTGGCTCCTCTGTCATCCGGGATGTGCAGAGTCTGTAGTGACCGCGCACATCGTGCAGCGATTAAACTTCCTCTGTGATCAGCTGCAAGCACTGACAGAAAATACTGTGCTAGAGCTGAGTAAAGCCTGTGAGGGTTAATAGTCAGCTTTGCCTTTGCAAGACAGAGTTCAGCAGGGCTTAGCTTCATCTGTTAGTCAGAGGGATTTTGTGAGCCAGCCTGGGCTCCGCTGCAGCCAAGCAGTCTGGGCGCCTTAGCTGTTTGTTCTGTGCTTGACAATTGCTGCCAGCGTGGCTGATGGCCCTGAGGGACTTTGTGCAGATATCTGCCCATACCCACACCAGACCAGCATCACTCTGCCTTTGGGATCTCTTCACCAGTTGTGAATTATGTTGATTCAAAACTGGGAGGAGTGGCCGATACCTCAGAGGGTTGTGCTGCCCTTCGTAGGGGCCTCGATTGTTTGCAGAGGTGGGCAGAGAAGAACCTTCTGATACTGAACAAGGGCAAGTGCACCTGAACATGAGGAAGAATTTCTTTACTGTGCAGGTGAGCAAGCACTGGAACAGATTTCCCAGAGAGGGTGTGGAGTTGCAGCTTTGAATTCCTTCATAGAGGCATAGAATCATTTACGTTGGAAAAGACCTCCATGATCATTAAGTCCGACCTTTCCCTCAGCACTGCCAAGGCCACCACTAACCCATGTCCCCAAGTGCCACATACACACGGCTTTTAAATCCCTTCAGGGATACAGATTCCACCACTGCCCTGGGCAGCCTGTGCAGGGCTGAACAACCCTTTTCTGTGAAGAAATTTTCCCCAATATCCAACCTAAACCTCCCCTGGCACAGCTTGAGGCCGTTTCCTCTCCTCCTGTCCCTTGTTCCCTGGGAGCAGAGCCCAAGCCCCCTCCTGGCTCCCCCCTCCTGTCAGGGAGTTGCACAGAGTGAGAAGGTCCCCCCTGAGCCTCCTTTTCTCCAGGCTGAGCCCCCCCAGCTCCCTCAGCCGCTCCTGCTGCTCCAACTCCTTCCCAGCTCCGTTCCCTTCCCTGGATACACTCCAGCCCCTCAAGGTCTCTCTTGTCATGAGGGGTCCAAAACTGAATGTGTTGAACTCTTTGACTTCCCTTGCAAAGAAAGGTTATACATCTGCCTTTACTGTTCCCACTTTTTGTCTATTCCTTGGTTCCCAGTAGAACTTCTACCAGGCAGAGCAGACGTCAATGCTCATTTCACTCTTAGCTGAGAAATGCTTGATTTGCTCCTGTATGAACATCTCAGAAATAGATGAGTTTATTGCCCTCATTAAGGGAACAGGCAAACTTGAAAGTTAAAAACATATGGAGTTTCTGTGTTATTGCAATAAAAATGCGGCGAGCTGTGAATTTCTTTTCACATACGTGGGGGGGATTTCAACTGTTCAGTTCTCAGCTTTATTTTGCCAGAACGAAATATGCAGAATTTTGTTTCCCTGAGAAAAGATGGACACTGTCAGAAGGAGAAACTTGGCCATTTTTCTCCTTTCAGAGAAGCAGCTGTGCAAAGTAGATGAAAGATGTATGAACTAGTGTATTTCTGGTGTTTTAGATGCTGAAGCATAAACATTTAAATTTTACTTTTCCTTGAATAGCTTTGTGGAATGAAAAAGGTATGTGGTGTGTGTTAAAAGAAAAAAAAAGAAAAGATAAGAATTCCATACCTGCAGGATGACTGAGAAAATTTCTTTTTCAGTCCACAATTAGAAATTGCAATAATATTTCTTATATTTAAGTCCAATGCTTGTACACAGAAGACCCAAATTTGAATTTCTTTCTGTGGGTCAAACTTGAAACACTCAGGCTGGGGGTGTCAGTCATCACTGTCTGTCCTGTGTCAGATTTCTGTTGTGTAAAGTTTCAAAGGTTTCCTATGACAAAGCCATACGTCGTGTTGGTGCTTCTGATGCTGACTCCCTCTTTGCAAGCTGGAAGGGACACAGCTGCTGCCTTCACAGGAGGTCTGTAAGAACTAGGGCAGCGCTGGGTTCCCAGCACAGGAAAGGCATGGACCTGTTGGAGCGAGTCCAGTGGAGGCCATCAAGGTGACCAGAGGGGTGGAGCAGCTCTGCTATGGGGAAAGGTTGAGAGGACTGGGATCATTCAGCCTGAAGAAGAGAAGGCTCCAGGGTGACCTAATTGTTGCCTTTCAGTACCTGAAGGAAACCTACAAGGAAGATGGAGAGGGACTTCTTCAAGAGCAGGGAGTGACAGGACAAGGGGGAATGGCTTTAAACTGAGAGAAGGCAGCTTTAGATTAGCTCTTAGGAAAAAGTTCTTTACTGTGCATGAGGGACTGGATTCATATCTCGCTACATTATTATTGGGTCGAATCAACAAACTTGTGTGAGTGTATGGGAAGAAGGGGCCAGGCACATCATCTGCAGCCAACAGGGTGGCTCAGAAGGGAGGTGGCACAGGAGCCCTGTGGCAGGAGCCTGTCAGTCAATAAGGCCCACCTAGTAGCCCACCCACAGCATGCCCCTGGAGCCTCTGATTGCCTGACTCACCCCTCACTCCAGCCAGGAGGGCACTGAGTGGTCAATCAACTGGTTGTCCTGCCTGGGAGGGGGTGGCCACAGTGGCCAGGGCAAATAAATACAGGCACAGAGGGGCTCCATTTTAGTTCAGCCTTTCTCTCCTGGGATCTGTTGTTGTGTGACTCTTGGCAGTACTGTTTTTCTCTCTCCTTTCTTATTCTCTCTTTCTTTCCTCCTTTCTTCTCAATCTTTTTTCTTCCTTTACTCTTTTCTTCCTCCTGTGGGTGACATAAAACCGACATGTGGTATTTCATTAAAGTTGTGCGAGGTTGTTTTTTGCTGGGTGCTTTAGTGCAGTGCTTCTCCTTGTTACTCCTGGAAAACCTTTTGCCAAGGTGCTTATTTTCTCACTAAATGAAAAGAAGCCTCTTGGGAAGAAGTCTGTGGCTTTTTCTCTTTATGTGAATTTGAGGTATAAAGGAACAAAAGGCTCTGCAAAAGTTTCGTGTGGGAACTCTTGAGAATCTCAAGTATAATTAAAATTCCTGGGCAGCTTTTGTCTTGAACATAGGGCTTTACACTCTGGGAGTGGGGAGGTCCTGGCACAGGTTGCCCAGAGAAGCTGTGGCTGCCCCATCCCTGGAAGTGTTCAAGGCCAGGCTGGACAGAGCTGGGAGCAACCTGGTCTGGTGGAAGGTGTCCCTGACCATGGCAGGGGGTTGGAGCTGGCTGGTCTTTAAGGTGCCTTCCAATCAAAACCATTCTATGATATTTCTGGTGGGTTGTTTGGGGGCTTTTTTACATCCTGTAACTGTGAACTCCATAGAAATGCTCACGGGGCCATGGACATGGGCTCGCTGTCATGTGAAGGTGGAGGACACTGGTGAGCTACATCTGGTGGGCAGTGGGACACAGAGATTCCCCCCAGTAGGACTAATGAGACAAGAGGTTACCCTTCCTTCTAAACATCCCACAGCAACTTCTACACATCCCCAAAATTTTGAATTCCCACCCCAAATCTTTGTCCCTGCATCCCATGAATTCTATAGCTCTGCAGGCAATAACACTTGCTGTCTTATACAGCACACGAGAGGAAGAGCTGTTTTGGGCTGTGGTGGCTTTCACAAGGACAGTGGTCTGATCCCTCTCCTTTGGAAATTGTGGGAGTTGCCGATTTGGTGCAATCTATTCCTCCCCAAATCTGTGGGTGCCTCCACCAGGCATCCTTCCCCCATCCTTACGAGGCCTTTTTAGTTTGACTCACTTCTACTCAGATAGTCCACAGAATAGTCTATGAATAAATAGCTATTCATTAAAGGATGCATTTGTTCATTGTAAACACCGTCAAAAACAATTCCTTAATGCACATGCAGAAGTGGGTGGAATAAAGATTTCCTGGGCTTAATCTTAATGTTGCTTATTATTGGGATTTTTTTTCCTATAATCCCCACTGTACATGAAATCATTCTCTTTATGTTCAGACACATTAGCAGGTCATCCAGGGCTCCTTGTTACATTTTTTACCTGTTTCATAAATATAAGTAATCTTTCCTTATTTCAAAAGCTTTATTTGTCTCTCAGGGAGGGAAGGGGTGGTATATCTTGGAGCAGGGAGGAACCTGAATGAGATGTATTCAAAGGTTTTATTTTTAAAAGGTGAATAATCTGATATTATGCCTGAATCATGAAAACAGAATTAGCTTGTAATTCAACACTAGCTTTTCATTAGCCTCAGCAATTTACTTTAATTCTAAGAAAGAAAGAATAAAAAGCCATTTTTGTTGCATGCACGACTGTATCACTGGGCTAGCAGGGGTTTTCTTACAGCCTGTTTGTTAAAAGAAAGAGGAAAATAACAGCAAAACCTGACAAGCCTTTTTGCCCAGTGACCAAAACACGTGCAAGTTTGTTAACAAGCCACGGAATCAATAAAACTGTAAATATTTGAAAAAACACTGTGTTCCATCAGAGCAGCCAGAACACCTTTCAGCTTTTCCTATTTTCAGACTTGTTTCTTCTGGTTTTGCTCAAATTGTTGAAGTTATTTTCCCTTGTCCTCCTGTAAAAGTGCCTGTGTTCTGTATCCAAGGAGGCAATGAGTTCCTCTGCTCTCAGCAGGGGTAATGTATTTAATAGTTTTGAGCATAAAAGTGATTTAGGCTTCCATCTGTTGGGTCCTTTTCACAAATACTCACTGGTGAGACCTCCTGATAGGGAGAAACGTGCCTAAACTTTCAGTTCTTGAAATTTATTTATTTGTCACTGTTTATGCAGCTGAGCAAGTGGAACTGGAGCAGCCACTTGCTGGCAAGCCAAACTTTTGTTCCCAGTAATGATAAATAGGGCACTTAACCTTTCAGGATAAATGTGCTTCACTCTGGATAGACTCCCTTTGAAAAGGGCTTCTGGTTTCTTTTATTTCAAGCTGAGGAAACATCAGTACATAAACAGTAGTTTTACCCTCTTCAGAAAAAAATTGCTTGGCTGGTCTTGATGTCAGAGAAGGTTGGGAGGGACCTTGGGACGTCTCAGATCCAAACTCCTGCTTAGAGCAGGGTCAGATCTGAACCTGAGCTGTTCATAGCTTTATCCACTATGCTCTTGGAATTCTCCAAGGATGGAGACTGCACAACACCCCTGAGAAACTATTTATTTTGCATTAATTTATAATTGTAAGTGCCATACAATCGATGTCACGAGCCTTTATTAGCATATTAAAAAGGCCCTAGGGTCACACAAGTGCATGTTGTTTCAGTACCACCAACTTTTAAACCTCTGAGTCAGTGATAATGAGAAATGTAAAATGGTTATTTTCCTTCTTAAAGGTTTATTCATCAAATATTTAAATGCGATTAACTTCCCTATGTTAAACTTCCTTTGAATCAAAGGAAGATGTGTTCTCAGTAAGTTGTGATGGGTGATGCCTGAACTGGTGAATAAATATTCAACGCTAATGCAATACAAGAATAAATTCTTGTATTTTGAAAAAATGAGACGGAATTGTTCATTAAATTAATTTTACCTCCAAAATGGTTTATAAATGGAAACCTGTTCAGACAAATGAGCTGGTATAAGAAGCTTTAGCTATATTGCAAAGTGTCAGTATGAGTTCCTGTATTAGATGGCAGAAGGCTCATTAAGTACAGTTACAGTATAATTAAAAAATGGCTAATTACTGCCCTACATAAATTCTTTTTGCATGGACTGAGGAGCTTACTTGATATCCCCAAAGGGGTTTTGGGTTTTTTATTGAGATTTTTGCATATGTTTACAGGATCTTGCATAGCAGTTATTTATCTCTGCCAATTCTTTAGGCATTGACTTGCTCTCGTCAGCGCTGCAAGGTCACCTTCTCTGACCTGATTTTCACAGAGGGCAGGAAACACAATGGTTTGATATAAAGCTGGAAAAAACATCCCAGGGTACTCAGCCCTGTCATTCATTCCTGTGATGAAACCATGGCATAGAACCATGTCCATAAATAGAGAAAACTTCCTTCTGACCTGCTAGAACAGGTGTATATCCCAACTCTTTTTTCAGCAAACTGTTCAGAGTCTTACTCACTTATCTGGCACAAAAGCTTTTAAACTTGTTCTGAATGAATTGGGCCAGAAATTATTTTATCTACTCTTGTAACAATTCTGCCCTTAACTTTGACCCTTCATTCCTGTATTTTTCATTGGCAGCAACATAAGTGATGTACTTAAAAGTAAAGGTAGGGCTTTTTGGCTCTCTCTTAGTACATAAGTTTTACAGCCTGAAACCTAATGCAGAGAGTGTGTTTTTTAAGTTTGTTGGATGAATTGCCCTGTGAGTATCCTCAGACTCTTATGGTCTTACTGGTGCTAGAAGAATCTTACATTGCTCACATAAGTTCAAGTTGAATGTAAATATATAAAGGCAAGTGAAAAGACCCTTGTCCTTAAACCAACTCCTCTGGCTGCTTGTGTTAGGTAATTTATTCTTTCCTGAGTGCAGAAGACATCAGTGTTCAGTGCTTCAGACCAGGTCCTGGCATGGTCCTGCAAACCCACGCTTCTCTGAGGGTATTTCTAGTTTGTATTTCTACAGCTGTGTGTCTTGCTAGAAATAAACACAAGTTCTTCATTCCTTGGCCTGCACCTTCAGAAGCACCTTTCAAGACTTTGTGTGCCTTCCCATACCCTCTCCAGTACAGGAACACATTCATGATGAGTGGAGAGCTCACTGAAAGCTTTCCCTAAGTTAGAGCAGCTGTGAGGTTGCTCTAAGCAACACCTTCCAGTGGTGCAAGTTCAAAGGTAAAACATTTTCAGTGTCCCCTTTCCTTTATACCTGTGGGGGCTTCTGAGCATCTAAAACCTCATTTATAAAATGCAGAAGTCCCCACTGGCCCCCAGTGTGCACACAGCCATTGGATCCCATGCAGTCCAGGAATGCACAAAAGGGAAAGGCCTGGATATGCTTAGTTTTCTTCATGCATTATCCTGAAATCACAGAATGGTTTTGTCTGGAAGGGACCTTAAAGAACATCGAGTTCCAAGCCCCTGCAACGGGCAGGGACACTTTCACTGGACTGTTTTGCATTATTTGAAGAAACATGAGAGGATGGCCTTGAAGATCACGACCATGACATTGTCACGTGTCCCACCACAGCAACCTCATGTCCTGAGCCTTTACTTTTACAAAGCTGTGAGCAAAGCAGTTGCAACAGAAAAGGTTCCACAAAGTCATTGTAAAATTCATAAAACAGATTATGAGAGAGGTTTGAATGTCTACCTGAAGTTGTCCTTTCAGGCTAGTCAGAAGCATGTTTAGTTTAGAGCCACCATCTCAACCCCTGAGATCTCTAGGAAATACAGACATTCATCTCCTTATGAAGAACTTTCAAACAGAACTGTGGGGTAAGGAGACTTATCATGGAGGTAACACCACATTGTTCATGAAGAACAGAGAAAAGGATGGGATAATTGCAGGAAAGAACAAGACTGGTTCAAGATCACGTTAACTTCTGTATCAGCAGTCACCATTCAGGGTGGGGACAGCAAATATGTGGATACTCAGAACCAGAGGATATTTTCATACATGTTTATTAACAACATTAGAATAGGACTTTTATTAGGAAATAATATTTTTTTATTATTATTTTAGGGAAGGTGGTTGTTCTTTCTTCCAGTATTACTCAAAGAAAGAGTCAATGTAAAGTAGAAATTCTCTTGCTAATTAACCTCCCTTTATGAGAGAGGTAAGAAAAATTAAAAAAAGCAATGTAAACACAGAAACAAGGTGCATTAAAACCAAAGGGTTTGGGTGATGCTGTTGTGTTGACCAGCAACAGTGAGTAATGAAGCAATAATGAAGTTGCTGACTGGACTAAGCTTTCAAGCGACAGGAATCTTTACATCTGCTCAAGTAAATAAGTGGTTGTACAAAAGCTTCAGCTGGTTCCAACTCCTTCATTTGAGAGCTTCACTGCTCAAAAGACAGGTATTTACACTGAGTAAAGTCAGGTCCATGTTCAAGCATATTGAATTCTTAATGCAATTGAGCACAGCAGTGAATAGGGAGAGATATTGGTGTTAAGCAAAAGAGGCCAGTTCTTCTGACACAAAATTACTCCATCAGCAGGAAAATGATGTGTTACATTTGAGAGAAGAGTTGACTGCTTTTATTTTCCTCTCTTGTGCATTGCTAGAGTTTGGGGATCATTATTCCATTTATAACAGGGTGCAGACCAGGGATGTGATGCCCCTAAGGAATCATTCTCAAGGTGTGAGCACTGGCAGCTCACCCAGGAAACATGAGAAAGGCAGGGAATAATCTTAGGAAATGTGAAAAATTATGGGAAAAATGGCTGATCATGTCAAGGGCATGTGATGCAGTGGAAGGGTGAAAACACGGGGAGAAATGCAGATTCAAAACTTAGAAGTACAGAACTTCCTTAGCTTTCAACATACACAGGCAATACACACAATTGTTTCACCCAAAGATTTTAAAAAACCCCCCACAATTAATATCTAGAGTGTTCCCCCTTTTGTGATCACAAAATTTGTTTTTCTCATGCGAAACTTTATTAGAGGATTAGCTGAATCATTTATTTCATGATAATTACAGTGATAAAATCACCTTGATGGGAAAGGGTGACCAACATTCTTTGATTTTTCCAGTCACAGTGCTGTAACCACTTGGTGTTAGCCCAGATGACTGTGACAGAACCAATATGCTGCTCCAAAAAAACCATAAAATAAATAAATAAACCAGATAAAAAGTGCTCCCCAGTAACAAACACATCATAAATTCAGGGGGTTTCCCCTCTTCAGTTCTTCTACTGAACTCTATGATCTTAAACCTGAATGATTGCATGAATTAACCACACTCTTATTCAAGGCAACCTTTTATCACCTTCTCTTCCATCTTAGGGAAATCAGCAACTTCTTTATAATCCCTGTATGTTTCTCAGTTTAACGTTGACGCTGCATTCAAGTCACAATTTCCCTTAATTAAACTTCTAGCAATGTTCTGCCTTCAGAAAAACATTGATAATAACTGAAGTGTCAAAGCTACTTGTATTTATTACTGGAGATGTATTATGGTCCTCCAAATATAATAAACATTATAACATAAATTCATTGTCCTGAAAGCTGTTCTTTTGTTGCTGCCACCTCCAAACTCTTCACAGACAAATGAGAGAAAAAGTGCACGTTAGCAATATGAGAAACTGTCACTGGAAAACTGAAGCCCTTCAATATACGGGGAAATTGCAAATGCTGGCTTGAGATACGTCACCAAGAGGGAAGAGGAAGCCTTAGATATACCTGATATACCAAGATGTATGTGATTAAATAAGTATCAAACTATACATAGGAAAACAGTTCACACTCATGGCTGAATTACTTAATGATTTCAATGGGGAATTAGCTTATTTGCTGTAGAATTTCATCAGTAGAGAGTAAGCTCTTCCTCTCTGACAGCTTCATCCATTTTCCAGACATGGTGCTGACTGTTATTTTAATTTTCTTGACAGGAATTCATTATAGCATCAGCAGTTTCAGGAGATCTTTGCTTGACAGGAGCTATGGAGACGCTACACTGGATGGCCCTGGATTTTCCCTGTGTCCTTGGGGGTCAGGCCCTTAAGGGCTCATGGTTTTTATTTCATACTCCATGTCAATGCAGAGATAAAAATGCTGTTATTAGAGGCTTGAAGCTGCTTTGTCGTTCCACAGGAGAAAGATATTGATAAATTCTAAGTGTATCCAATAATAAATTGATCAATAAACTGCTGGAAAACTCAGTAAAAAAGAGGGGAAAATAATTCAGCCGAAGACATGTGGTATGGAATATAAGTCTGCTAAAAATATGCTGTCCTGTTCTGGTATTGTTCTGACTCGATGGGAAACTGTCATGGATTTGTTTTCTTATTAATACAGAATGCCAGACTCTCAAAATATCTGTCAGCATCCTTTAAAGGCTTGTGTAATGGCAAAGCTATATTGTGTCTGACATGTTCCTCAGTTGGGAACAGTCAGAAATAGGATGGAAAATGTCTTTTCCTTGCTGTGGGTTTTGATTTCCAGTAATAAAAGTTCTTTTGCATGTGACACACAGAAATGTTAACAATCCAGAATAAAATATCTAATATTACAGTAAGCAAAAAACATTATGTTTTTCCTGTTCTTTGGAGTTGTTTTAGAAAAGTGGTGGGTTTTTTCCCAGTAGCTTTCACATTTTGTTCTGTTCATTGTGGTACATGATACAAAACTCCACAGAGAATACCAAGTATTACAAAACTGTCCACAGACATTTTTTAAGGCTGAGAACTGCACTGTAAGTCAGTTTGTCAGAATTCATAAAACTTAAATAAAGGCCATGCATTCTGCTCAATAAAAAAGAAAATATACAAAGAAATATGTATTATTCAATTATTTTGGGGTTTTTACATTGATATTTACTTCTACTGTGAATGTGTTTCCTTTGGATTAGATAGAAGATAGAAAAAAATAGAGAAACTGTTTTAAAGCAGTAAATTGGGGTTCTCTTAGAACAGCTAATATATTTTTTTTGTGTATAATTGACCCCAAAATGAATTCAATCACCAATTGCATGATTAGGAGGAAATCACTCAGTTGTTGGAATAATGGGGATAGCTTTCAACTTGTGATGCTGTAGCACTGGTGACAAAAAAGTAATTTTTTTTCAGTAGGAAAAAGTTTGATTTTGCCCCATTGTGTAAGTCAGTGTGTGTTGAAATTGAGCTTATAGGTAAACTTGTTTTCACAAATCTGCTACTGAGATATATTCTATCATCGTCATAAAGTTGCCACTGCTGTGGTGGTGGAGTCTGTCTGGAGGAAATTTATAACTGTCACTGACTTCAGTGGGAAAACAAATATTTTTCCAAGCACCTGGTGGCTCATTATTCCTTTCTGCAACATGAAATCATAGAAATAAAGTGCTGGAAGAGATGCCAAGAGCACATATAGTGTGAGCAAACTTAAGTCAAATTCAGGGATGATTTTTTTTTAAATTAATTGTAGTCCATGGGCTTACAGTCCCTTCAGCAAAACTCAGAATCATAGAATCACAAAATTGTTTAGGTTGGGAAAAAACCTCTAAAATTATTGTGTTCAACTGTTCCCCCAGCACTGCCAAGGCCACCACTGACCCATGTCCCCAAGTGCCACATCCACAGGGTTTTTAAATCCCTCCAGGGATGGGGATTCCAACACCACCCTGGGCAGCTGTGCCAGGGCTGAACAACCCTTTCCATGGAGAAATTTTCCCAATATCCAACTTAAACCTCCCCTGGCACAACTTGAGGCCATTCCCTCTCCTCCTGTCCCTTGTTCCCTGGGAGCAGAGCCCGACTCCTCCTGGCTCCCCCCTCCTGTCAGGGAGTTGCAGAGCCAGAAGGTCCCCCCTGAGCCTCCTTTTCTCCAGGCTGAGCCCCCCCAGCTCCCTCATGCCAACATATGCTTGGATATCTGAGCATGTGAGTCATCATGTACAAATAGGCTCTCTGTTTTTGGGACAGAGTGGCCCTGGGGCTGCTCCTGCAGTAAATTACACATTGGTCAGAAGTGTATGGTCAAACAGCTCTTAATTGCTTGGGGTTTCAGTGGGAAGCTTTGGTCTCTCCCTGCTTTTTGTAACAACTTCAAGGCATGTAACCTGTCATGCCCATGACCTGGTGCCTCACCTCATCTGGCCAGCATCGCCAGGACATGAGATTCAGTAGAAGCTTCCTAATCCTGGGATTTTTCTGGAAGGATCCTGACCCTGCTGAGTGCCAGGTGTCACCTGCAGAGTGGCTGCTTTGGGGACAGCACAGGTGCATGAGGCTGGGTGCAGGAAACATCCCAGAGGTTGAGAAAATCATGGCCTCATGAGCCTCCCCCCCCTGTCCTGGTGAATGCATGACTTGTCTTTGAGTGCTGCTGAGTCAGGATTTGGACAGGTTACCCTGGAAGGAAACAGCAACACTCACACACATCTCCAAGCAGATGGATAAGAGGTGTTGTGAGCAGCGTGTTTATTCCCTTGTCTGAACTAACAAAAATATCCTGCAACAAACCCAAATATCTGCTGTTCAGGAATCCAAACCACTCATTTTTGAAATTAATTTTCTAAATTTTTTTTTTCTCTCAGTGGCTCCCAAAGGAAAAATACTTCCCACTATCTTTGTAAACTGTTCCCACACACAACAACAAACCGACAAGCCCGCTAATAATTTCCTTTGCAAAGGGTGTAACTGAGCCTTCCTGGGACAAGTTAACTGCTGCTGAAAAGGGCTCTGGGGAATGATTAAAAATGTTCAGTTCAGAGCTGGTTCAAGAGGCCAGTGGCTGCCTTGACAGTTGGAACGTGCAGGAATTTTGGTTTACCAAAAGGCATCCGAGCTCTTCTTGACCCCCTGTGATTAAAAGCTCACTGGTAGCTGCTCCAAGGATTGTTTCAATATTTAGAGTTCCCTTTCCCTTGCTCAACCAACTGTCAAAATTTGGAACACCACAACAGGAAGATGTGTTAATGTTGAATAGCAGCACAGGGGATTATAAAAAGAGTCTTGTAACAGGCAAAGCAGGTTTTTTTAATGAGAAAGGGTATGGCAGAATTTTGGGTCTTGATTCAGCCTGATTTTAACAGTCTGATAGGAGAGGATGTGTCCCATCCTTAGGGATGGGACAAGTGGACTTTACAGCAGTAGCAAAAAGTGAATAGGAACCAACCCCAAAAGGAAACCTGCTCACAGCCACCATTTTAGGAACAGGAGACATCCTAATTCAGCCTTGTCTTCAACACCACAGTTGAATAAATGAGAATAAATCGTTTCCCATAGGAATTCAAGTGCCTTCAGGCTGTTGCATGCCCAGCCAGCAGTATATGAACTGCAAGGAGGACTGCTAGATGTGGAGGAGGCAGCCAAATACCAGTGCAAACATGTATTTTCCAGCTGTAGAACGGGGAGTGCAGATTGATGGAGATACTTTCCATACTAGAGCCTGCAAGAGCTCTCTTAACGAGATCTCAGAAAAAAATCTGGCAAACTATGGGCTGAATCATGACTTCTTTGGGTGTACTATGAAGAAAGTTAATAGCAAGAGGAGGAGGTGGAAAGAAAGCTCACAACAAAGCACTGTTTGAGAGACTTGGCTGCTGGTGACAAGGCTGCAGCCAGATTGTGGCTCATAAACAGCTATAAAAATACCCCTCAGTGCTGTATAACTGACTAGAAAGTCCTACTGAAAGACCAAAAGCCACAAATGAAATATGGCACAGGATAAGAAAACAGGGGACAACCTTACACTCGTGTATTTTCTGTGTGAGTTAGAGTTTGTAGGTGATCCCTTTGCAATGAAAGCCCAGGAGCTGGTCAAGAACCAGGGCTCAAAGGGAGTGTGGGAAATGCAAGGTGAGAACGTGGAGTGGATGTTCCCTTGTGCATCACATCATACCTTTTGCCTCCTGGGTCAATCTCCTACAGATATTCAGCTATGAGGAAGTTTCTTCTTATTTCTTGACCAACATCCAGGTTTTTACTCCCACCAAAACACCCTGCCCCTTTGTAATACCTGCTGTTTAAGCACTGAAGATAACCTGTGGGTCATACAGATGCAGCTTTAAACTCATCACCAGGTACCCAAATTCATGCTCAGCCCTGTTCTAATCTTTGATACTTCTCCTCCCTATACCTTCTTCTGGTTCCTTGGCCAGGGAAAGGGGCTGAACTGTTTGGGACTGGAGAAAACTGTCTTATCACATGCATCAATTTTCACACTGTCTAAAATCCCCCAGGTCTGGGGTTTTTTTGTTAGCTAGGTATTCATGAAGGCATGGAGTTAACAGGAATTCCTAAAAACAGGACTTGTGTGGAATTGGAGCACTATTTGGGTGGCATAGAGTACCCATTCCCTGACACTGTGCTCCACTGTCCCCTACCATTGATCCCTTCCACACCATTGTGCTCTTGGATGCTCAAGTGTGAGCTTTCTCATGTTGTTTCTTTCAACAACTTTTTCAAGGTGATTTTTCACAGCTGAGGCTCCTCCCTGGCCAAAATCCCTTAAGTGACAGAACCACTCTGTAAGTAACTGTCTTGGAAATTTATTTCCTTAGAAACAGGCTGTCTTGCTTCTCCTGTAAGGATTCTTGTACTCATTTGACAAATTCACATGACACATCTACCCCACTGCCACTTGGGTTGGTGGACATCCTTTGTCACTGACAGGTTGATGTGACTTCAGTGACTTATACATCTGGAGAAGCAAAAATACTCTCAATATTCAGTTGCACTCACATTGTTGTGTGTGTTGCCCAGAGGAGCTGTGGCTGCCCCATCCTGATGGGACTTGGAGCAAACTGGCCTAGTGGAAGGTGTCCCTGCCCATGGCAGGGGGGTTGGACCTGGATGAGTTTTAAGGTCTCTTCCAACCCAAACCATTCTGTGATTTTCTGTGATTCTGTGACTTTAGTTTTTCTGACTACAGGGTAGTTGCATCACTTAAATGAGTTCAACCACTTAGAAGCAGCGTGGAACCTTTCCAGTGTATCTGCCACAATTACTATATTTGAGTGTCATGAGACAAAAATAAGCCCAATGTTTATTTTAGGCCTCTGTTTGAACAGAGAGCTAAGGCTGACATTAATTTTTTTAAGTACTCTGAAAAAAATAATCCATCTTAACTGCTACTCCAACCTGCTCCTCAGTGCTTCTTCAAGACTTGTAAACATGAGTGGAGAGGTTGTCAACAACAATGTGATTTAGTCCAAGAGCAGGTGCATATAACAGTAAATATTTAAGATGCTGGGGATCTTGTTACTGCCTATGGCACTGCAGTGAAAAATGTGTTTCTTCTTAGTCATTGGAAAATTGCTGCTGCTTGTTTTGTTGTGGTTTTATGATTCAAGAGTAAAAGGGTATTCCAAGAAATTGTGCCATTTGATGAGGTCATCCCTTCACTTCTGCTTTGTTTCCTCTTATTCAGTTAATTTAGAGGGGATTTCTTTAAGGTCCCTTCCAACCCAAACCATTCCATGATTCTATAACTGCATAATCATTTCCCTGTCTTAAATAACCTTCTTCTAAGTATTTTTCCAAATGTGTGACGTTACAACTACTAATCAAATCGCCCTACTTGATTATATTTCCATTCAGTCTTGGTTTCTGTGAGAAAAGTATTTTTACTGTGATGGTTTCTAAAAATGAGGACTTTGCTGTTCAACGTGTCACGATGATCTTCAGGATTAGTCAAACAGAAGAATGAGAGCTCCTGTGTAGATGTCCAGACAGCTTTTATTTTCATCAACAATTAATTTGTGCCCAGAAAGAATGGAGATGAACCTGTGGAAAACTTCTCAGAAGGGCTATAAGGAAACAGAAGGAAAAAGAAATCTGATGAGGCAATATATGAGAATGTTGGACCAGGGTACAACCTGAAGTGCATGAGTGCACATTTGAAGTGAACACCTTAAAACTGATGGAGGGACTTTGAAGTATTTCTGTGTAGCTTCAGGAAAAATGTCATGTACTTAATTATTAAAGATTTCCTATATGACAAGTTAGTTCTTTCTGTTTATGCATCATATGCAGTGTAGTTTAACTTCTGTTTTCAAGAGTGTGTCACCAAAAATTCAGATGAATCACAGGTGTACGTCCTTCTTGTATGTCCTTCTCACTGCTGAATTAGCTGTGAACATAGATAATATGGAGAGAATCTCATTTTTCTTTGCAAGGTTCTTTCTTACTTTGGGAATACAGCAAAGGGATGTAAGTGAGCAGCAAGATTTGACTGGTAGGAAAAACAAAGTAGGGCTATAACCATTTCACAAAGATACTTGTGTCTGAAGATGCAATAATTGTATGTCATGTAGCACAGTAAGAGAGATGAAATGCATTATCTTTTCTGTGTCTAGGAGATTAAAAAAAAAAATAGGACTTGTAGAACTCAGTACAAACATTTTATGGGCAAGACCAGGCAAGACAAGAAAATGAAACTGATTTTTGGTATGTTTGAGTTTAATATCCTAAGATCTGTTTTCTTGGAAGTGCTGTACACTCTGCACTCTCGATTCTCATATTGAAATCTAGGAACTGCAACACTCCAGACCCCCTTCTGACTTTGTAAAAGTGTTTCAGTCTTTTTAGTATCACTTCAGAGCCTGGAATCGGCAGGTGGATTGGAAAGTTTTTAGTTTAATGCGGGAGAATCACAGAATAAAAGAGGAGCCGCAGAGCTTTTCATTTGCCATCTAACAGCTGAATTACATCCAGCTTTGAGGTACAATCTTTTGCAACTTTCCCGGGCAGGTCCCTAATTAAATTGCAACCCAGAAAAATCAGGGCAGTCTTGGCAAGGCATTTTAAGATACTGCAGACTGGTGGCTTGGAAAGATGGAATTAGGCAGCTTTGGTTTTGGCCTACAGACTGCTGAAAGAGCAGAGGGTCATTTGTGCCAAGATTAGTTCTGAAAGTTACAGTTCTTTACTCACTCTTAACCTCATTCCAACCACCGTAAAACACAGAGATCCTCAGAAACCTATTGATCTTTTTGGACTGTTGTATCTCTCTACGTGGAGGGATGGGATTACATTGATACCTTGAAGCAGTTAGTGCAATTCAGATCTCCATTGTTAAAAAATCATGGAATGGTTTAGGTTGGAAGGAATACAAAGACCATCTCGTTCCAACCCCCTGCCACGGGCAGGGACACCTTCCACAAGCCCAGGCTGCTCCAAGCCCCATCCAACCTGGCCTTGGACACTTCCAGGGATCCAGGGGCAGCCACAGCTCCTCTGAGCAACCTGTGCCAGGGCCTGCCCACCCCCACAGGGAATAATTTTCTCCTAATATTCAATGTAAACCCACTTTCAGTTTAAATCTGTTCCTCCTCGTCCTATTACCACATGCCCAAGGTATTTGTTTTGGGTGACTTGAGCTGATCTGCAATAAGCACACTCCATACTAGGGCATAAAAGACTTTATACAGTGTCTGTGCCCCTTCCTGCTGTGTGATGGGCCATGAACACCCTGCAGAGCTCCTGATCCATTGGCTTTTCACTTATAAAATACCTCAGCCATGGAAAACTCCCCTGCCTTCAACACACCTGCAGGGCTTAGAGGCCAAACTCTGCACGGAATAGATGCCATGGCACACCGCCTGTAGTGAGACCAAAACAGTCAGTGAGCTGGCATATGAACCCCCAAGACTACTGCAAAGCAGGCAGGAACTGACTCCAGAAGCTTCTTCCAACTAACGCTTACATAATTCCATGCATTATAAGAATATAAAAAACCTTAATCTGTTCATTGTTTACCAGTGCATGGAGATTTAAATGTAATAGCAACATTTTTTTCCAATTTCTTTTCCCACTTGCCTCTTATAATAGTGTGATCAAGAAGAAAAATGCTTCTTCACTTTATCCAATGACTGCAGCTACTGGGTAGTGGCACAACTGATGCCCAAAACGATGTTTATTGTGTCAAGGGAGGGAGTGAGGCAAAGATTTAGAGAGGAGAGGGAATACAGACAGCACCAAAGGGAGCAATATTGTCTCTGTAGGTAAACTATCACATTGTAGAAGTTGGTAATATAAAATGCTTTCACAGAGAAGGAATGGTCCGAGATCTCAGAACAGCTCAATATTCCCACTCAATTTTTCCTGTCATTGTCTAGCAAGAGTGGAATCTGCAATTAATTGACCCACTGACAACTGACTGAGGCAGAAACAAGCTGATCTGAGGCCAGTTACCAGCCACGGAGTGCTCATGACTCTGGGTCATCACAGGAGCTTTTTTTAAACTGACCACACATTCACAGGCAGGATTCTTGAAATAAAATCATAGGAAACTGGAAGTGGATTTCTCTCAGGGCACTTGGGTTCTCTCCAGTAGGGTTGGTTTGTGAACTGTGACCAAAAGTGTTTGTGCAATGTGACATCCTGGCTGGTGGCCTCTGATCCCAGTCCAGAGGGAAACGGGGCAGTTCAGTGCACTGACAGCAACAAACAGGAAATGTGAGTCTTGCACATGCTTCTCAATCTTTCAAAAATAAGGGGGTTTGAGAAATCTTCTAGTGTGTTTTTAATGAAATCGACCATCTTGTGGTGGGACTCTGTTGGAGTGTGGACAGGAAATCCATGTCATTAACATCCATCCATAGCCATTTGGCTGTTGTATATTCTATCACATTCTTCACCAGGTCGTTGTTCTCTAAGGCAATCCCCAAGTGTACCAGAGGTTTCTCAGAGGGTAAAATGTGGACTTTGGCTCCAAAATGGTTGTTCTCACTGGAAAAAAGTGACTTAGAGAAGTCCTGAATTCTCCTGGAAATAGTTAACACTACAAGCATAGGATTGTTGAGGAAAGAGCTGATGTGGTGATGTGGAAACTGGGGGGGGGGGGGGGGGAGGGAGGAACTGGAAGTACAGAAATGATTGAGTTTGGTGCAAACTGGGGGAAAACTCACTTCTTAGGATCCTCTCCCTGCTGCTTCAGTGACATGGCTCTGCATGACCTCATTTAAATATAAGTCCTCACATGGTGTGTTCAGATTATGTAGTAGACACACCTTTTAATAAGAATAACCCTATGTCAGGGTACGTATTCAGCAATACTTCATTATCCTCTAAATGGGGTTATTCAATCATTCTTACCAGTATATTCTTAAACTATTGGTGTTTGAGGGCCCTGTTTGACCCACAGATCCTCTACCATGGGTAAGGACAGGTATACATTGAACGATATACAATAGCCATTATAAATAAATATTGTCTTCTAATAACCTCTCCATAATATGGAATAAGACAACACAAAAATGTACATTGTTTTTTTGCTTCTACAGAGCTCGTGATAAATGAAATCTCAATTTCTGTGCTAAAACAAATTTCTGCTAAACAAAATAGTTGTAAACACAAATTTTTTAGGACATTCATTTTTGCTTTCTCTTTCTGTAAGCCCAAATTGTGTGTACTGTCCGCAGTTCACAGGCTAAAACAAAGAAATCTGATGGTAAATGGTGCACACTGAATGGCACATCTATATTCAAAGTCATGTTTTGAGACCTGATTTTAAATCAATCCTTCCATAAACTTCGGCAGTGGATTTGTCTGTCACCACTGGGAATGGGCACAAACTGAAAGGCAGGAGGTTCCATATGAATGTTGGGAAACACTTTTTTTTGCTGTAAGGGTGATCAAGGTTTCCCAATGAGCGTGTGGAGCTTCTTTCCCTAGAAATTCTATAATAAACCACTACACTCTGTCCTCTGCAACTGGCTTCAGGTGACCCTGCTTGAGCAGAGGGTTGGACTAGATGATCTCCAGAGATCCCTTCCAAACTCGACCAGTCCGTTATTCTGTGATTTCTCTTGAACATGGGAAAATGATCAATCCTCAATGTTCTTCCTTCCTGAAATTAAACCTTAGCAAAACTACACAGAAATATCTTTGTGATCTTCAAGGTACAAAGAGTATTTTGTTTGAAAGGCTGATGTAGGTATTTTGTTCACTATCTCCAAATGCACATAACCATGAACTTCAGTCTGTCTTACAAGGACAGCACATCATCATCTGCCAAGACTGGGCAGTCAAGTGTATAATTGCATCAATCTGCAGCTCCTACAAGCTGTCCCACTCCTTTTCTGTAGCTGAGTAGTTCTTTGAGAGTTATGAAGGATTTGATACCCTTGTAGATGTCAGGGGGTGACCCCAGAAGGAAACTTCAAGAAAAAAATCTGAATTTATCTTCTTGTTAGCAGCAATGAAATTTGCAGTCAGGACTAATTCATTTTTCCATTAAAATGTGTTGAAATTGAAGTGAAATGTCCTCTGTTTGTAAGCATTTTTAAAATACCACAAAAGGCTTTTGAAGTGACAATTCCATGATTCATCCCATGATTCATAGGAGTAGCTTCAAGTGAGATTTTGGAGGATGAAACTGATAAGAGCAATTAGAATTAGAAACATAATTAGCTACTGTAATGTAAAGGCAGGGGAATGAGTGAAGTGGAGGGTTTTACATCCAGTGTTGAAAAATGGCAGCTTCACTTGTGGTTTGCTTTTTTCTTTTTAACATTCTAGGAGAGGGTAAGTCCAGACTTTAAATGAGCAACACATAGCTCCCAGAAACACATTAAACACTCATCTCATAATTGTTTTTCATCCTGCTTCTTTTTACAAAGGTAAAAAAAAAGCACTCAGTGTTGGAACACTGGGATAGTCTAAGTTAGAGATAACAGTACTGAAGGCAGAGATGTAAAGAAATCAGGAACACAGAACAGAACAGTTGCCTGATGGAGAGAAAAAGGACCCTTGATCAAGGGGGCTTGAAGATAGAGCTGAATAATAAATGAGTGATTCTCACAGCCAACTGGAGAAATGTTATCACCCTTCAAATCACACCCTAGCTGAATGTGAAGCTGAGAATGTGCTTTCTTATCTCAGAGTCTCCAGGGACAGTATATTCCAGGTGCCTGATAAAGAGAGTTTCCTCTGCTGGAGAACTGTTGAAAGGCTACACCACAAGACTGAATGAATTTTGTCATTAAATAATAGCCTTCCCTTTTTTCATTTTTATTTCTGGAACAAGAGCATAGCTTTTCCCAGTAAAGGGTGCAGATCCACTTTTTTTTCATAAACACTAATGGCCACCCCATTTAATGGTGTAATAAGAAAAGGTTTAGGAAGACTTATTTGGACACCTACAGCTATTTGACCTTCTGCTCTATTCTTTATTAACAGGACTGTTGAGGGGAGGAGGGAGAGAAATTGGCTTCAAGGGGTTGATTGTCAGCACTGCTTTTGCCACAGAACTAAAAGCACTACAGGATAAGTGTAATGAATGGAAACAACAACACATTAATTGCTAAACAGGATTCCAGGGACCTTTGAAGTTTCACTGTTCTGTTTGCATTTTGACTGGTCCCATCAAATCTGATGTTTTATTAGTGTTTCACATACTTTGCCCATATTTCTAAAATTAATCAGCTCTTCAAGAGAACTGCACCTGGATGCTGAAGCTGGGAGTGCAGGCAAGTGGATGCAGGCTGGTTGAGGAGTGCTTCCTCAGATTCCTGCCCTTTTCCCAGATAATTCACTCTGGGCAAAGAAGGTGGGACAAATTGCATTACTGTTAACCTCTGTACTCCACTGATGCTACCAGGCCTTACTGCTCATAATGGTTACCACCATCTTCAACAAGATTTGTATCATTTTTCAGAGAAGGTTTCAAGTTAACATCCCTGAACTGAAACATCCTGTACTTCTGTTGTGACTGCCCCGTCCCTGGAAGTGTCCAAGGTTGGACAGGGCTTGGAGCAACCTGGGCTAGTGGCAGGTGCCCCTGCCAGTGGCAGGGGGGTGGAATGAGATTTGTCTTTAAGGTCCCTTCCAGCCCAAACCATTCTGTGGTTTTAAAAAGGGTTTGTCTTCCCAGTAATGTTGCTGCTGTTATTTAAGTCATGCCCAGATAGTGAAGAAATTTACTGGCTACACTCCAAAACCGCAAATGAGGTATGAGGTGGATTCACTGAGGAAGGATGGATGGATGGAGGGAGAGAGGGAGGGAGGGAGGGAGAGAGGGAGGGAGGGAGGGAGGGATGAGAGATGGAGGGATGGAGGGATGGATGATGGGCTTAAAAAATGCTTGTGCATTTCAAGTCAAATATATAGTTGTGCTTGCAGACCCAGTGACCTAAAGAAGGACTGTCTAATGGCTGTACTAGATTCTGGGTAATGCTGGAATAAATCCTCATACAAAGTACTAATGGTGTTGGAAAGGGTAGGAAAATAAGTATGAACCTTCTGTGGTCAAGACAGTCCTGGAAAGGTCAGAGCTTATATGAATTTTGCACGAATTTGATAGAATCCACATGGCATTCTCTTAAGATATTCCAAAAATCATAGAATCATGTAATAGTTCAGGTTGGAAGGGACCTTTAAAGGTCATCTAGTCCAACTCCTCTGCAATGGGAAAGGACAGCTTCAACTAGTGAGGTTGCTCAGAGCCTCATCCAGCCTGGCCTTGATGATGGAAGGAGGAAACAGCTCCTGAAAGCTGCACTGCTGCAAGTACCTGCCACCTCCTGCAGGCTTGAGGACTTGCTTGTGACAGCTGGAGAGCCTAGACATGGGTAAAGCCATGAGTGCTGCCAGCCAGGGCTCCTCAAGCATTGTGCAGAAACTTTGAAGCCACAGGACAGCCCAGAAAATTCCATGGAAAGTGCTTTGCTCATGAAGCTCAGCATATTGAAGTTTCCTCTTTCTTTTATTTTTTTTTGGGATGTAGGTACAGCCAACGGTACATCTTGATTTGAGTCCCAGTTGCTTTTAATGCTACTTTATCCTTTTCAAAGCTTTCAAATATAAGAGGAAAAGAATACCAGCATCTCTCCTCCTTCCCTGTTTTCAGCTCCAGTAGACAATCCAATGCAGCAAAGGCAGCTCCTTCTCCCTTGTTAGTAAATCTGCCCCCAGAGGGAGTTTGCCAGTCATCCCGGCCCACACACAAGCTTTCCTCGTGTTTTAAAACCTTCACCTGAGACTCATCCACACCTCATTTACTGCCCCTGAAAACTGAATTTAGAGAAAACTCTGTGACTACAGTGTGTTGAAATTTTGTGTGCTAAGACATGAGGAGGAAAAGAGGGATGGCCTGTGCCTCTTTGTAGAAACATTAATTTGAGTGATACCAAAGAGAATAATCCTAAGAACATGAAAGTTTGTAATGTATAAAAATCAATATTTACCCCAGGACTGATAATTCAGCTTTCCACATGAGTAACTGCAGTATCTATAATGCAATTCATGATGCAAAATTGCTCAAGAAACTCTATTAAACTAGAGAAAATTTGCTAGAAGGGACAATAAAATTAAGTACGACAATAAATTGGAGAGTGAGTGAGTGGAGGATGTGGAAAAGACCTTTTGCACAAATCAACAGCTGGAGAGGAAAGACATTGAAGACAAATAGGGCAATAAAAGTAGCAGCTCTGAGGATTTCTTCTATATCCAGCTTTTTGGAAAAGGACCATTACTCCAAAGACAACAGCACTCCAGATTTGAGCACAGATGTGGGAAATACAAATGGTTATTGGATTAGTGGGCCAAGAGGATAATCTGAGTGCAAGTGGTGGTAACTGCTGAGAGCAAGTGGAAACAATTTAACCTCCGTGAGGAATACAATGAAGTCATAATCATTATATGTAGAGATTTTATTGTCCTCTTAAATTAACACTTCTGGGTTTTGGTAAAGTGCCCAAGAATTTCTGTAATTAATGATATTACTTTCTTTTTCCCCCTAAAACCCAGTCTCCTGCCTGTAGTGCCTATTGAATAGGGCTATTTTTCATTTTTCTTTTAATTATTATTATTCAGAGCTTAGATATTTAACTAAGGAAATGATCTTGCAGAAGATCATTGTTGTCTAATATGTACTTAGGGGTGGTGGTGGTCATGTGTATAAATATATACATATATATATTTATTTCATTCCCCTTCAATTTACACTGCCACATTACAAACCTTTTGGGGTTTTAGAATTACACAGAAAAGAAAAACAACAAGAAAATGTCGTGGAAGATGTTTTCTTTGCTTGCTTCTTCTGAAGATTTTACTCTCTTAATTTTCTAGCCCTGTCCTTTGTATCTCTTCCCATGGAGATCAAAGAAACGGGAGAGATTTAGATTCCAAATAATGCAATGGTAGGACTGTCTTGTCTGAACACATTTCTCTGTAACTTTTTGGTCTTAATGTATGACTCCTTAATAATAATGATCCTATGCTACTGATGTTTTGTTCCCCAGCTTCCTCCTTGATCCTGTGTCCGTAACGCCTGCAGTATGGTTAATCCAGAACTGGGACTTTCTCATGTTTCAACACAGTCTGGTCACCAAAACTGTTCTCCTGTGGCTGCTTTTGTTTCCTGAAAGGGCTGGATCTTGGATCAAGTTCCTGCAAATACAAGAGGTACTACAAGAGATCCTTCCAGGTTTTGTAGTGAAAAGAGAGTCCCGGCCCTAAAATGGTTATTATGGGAGGATGCTTTGGTAGTTCTCCACAGAGATGTGCCTTTCTACTGCCATCCTGTAGATCAGGAAGATTGATAATGCACCAAAAGATGGTCCCTACAATGTCTGTGGGCATGTGCTGTGTCTGCTCAGTGGATGGGAGCCCTGGGCCAACCAGTATTCATAGGAACAGCTCCATTAACTTTGGTTGAACATCTACAAGAGGGAGCTCAATTCTTTTGATTCCCAGAGCTCTTAGTTGCTCACGTTGAAACTCAACTAGTATCCTGATTGCCACGGGGCTGTGCTAACTTACTGGCTGTGTTTGATGACCTGTCAGCTCCTGAACACACACAGCAAATCCTGAAAAAGGACTTTACACTGTCACTTCCTGAGGTGGTCTGTACTCCTCTAATGATTGTGTCCTAATTAGCTCTTACAATTATAACCAAAGGTTTGACACTCCTGTGACGTAAAACCAGTTTTAGGTTGAGCCAAAAGTACATGGTGTTCTTTCCCTAGAGTTGGGAGTGTGTGGAGATACATTATTGATGAGGATTTCTATAACAGTCCAAGTTGATTCTCCTTTGGACAGTCTTTTATTTATATGAAAAATGAAAACTGGTCTTATGAATACTAACTTGTATTGTCTGTGGGAAATGGGCATGTAATTTATTGGCAGGACACTGGAATGTCTGCATTATGAGTGGCTGTGTTGCTCAAGAGTAATTCAAGACCTTGAAAGTTCCCTTTCAATTAGCATTTCTGCAACTGTTATTAAATAATGTCAGTGAGGAAGGTGTGGAATGACTGTGTGTTTGGAAGAGCCCACAGCCACATTTGATCATTTGACTCATGGCACCAGAATCAGTCAAGGCTAACACTATCTTTTGAGTGTTATTTGGTAATTATTGTAGTGTCAAGTCTTACTCAAATAGCAGGAAAATATTCTGTGTATTCTATAAATATCCTCCTTAATACTTTCGTCAATATTATTTATAGATTTCTCAACTAAAACATGAAATAATATTTATGATATAATATTCTCCTGAGCACTGGCAGTTTCGCAAAGGTGGGTAAAATATCTTTATTGCCAGGCTCTGCTTTGTTCCATGTAGATGCAATACCTGTGAAATATTCACTGCTCACTCTAAGCCCATCATTTTATCCCATCCCATCTGTTCACGAATTTATATGAAATGCTTTTAATCTCAGAAAAATGTGTTACTTATGGCAATCCATTCCTTCCTTGGTAATTGCTGCCCCTTCAGGTACTGCATGGCAACATCCAGAGCTTCTAGTGTCTCTCACAGCTAATTACTATGTCAGAGAGTTACTCCACTGTTGGGAAGCACTTTTGGGATGACAGTGCTCCCCCTCATTCAGTGCTCTCTGTGTTACTCCAGCTGCCCATGACGACTGACAGGGAGCTGAACCAGGCACAGAACCACTCGATGGAGGCACTGCCAACCCTCCAGGAGCTTATTGTGGTATTCGTTTTATAGCCTCCTGCCAGGGAATAACCAGCAGGAGGAGATTATGGATCAGAAGTGCTATTTATCTAGTTGTTAAAGGACAGACTGCACGAGAGCTTGGCAGTTTTCTTGTGAAGGGTTCAATCTGCTTGGTACAATCAAAATCACCCAGACAGAAAAAAAGCAAAAGTAACTGACTACAAACACAGAATTTGGATGAGCAATAACAAGGATGATCTGTGCTACCTTTAATGGAGGGAGGGCATCTGCACTGGATGCCCTCTAAGGTGAACAGATCAGCACCCTTGATCATTGAATTATGGCAACTCATGCTCAAGTGGATATTCAGGACTGAACTTCCTCTGGCACAAGAAAGAAAACAGGACCTAAGACAATCTTTTCTTTTATGCAACTGTCTGGATCTGGACATACTGCCTCCCCTGGTCCCAGTGGAGCAGTCAGGGGAGATTTGAGGGATGAAAATCTCCTGGCTATACTGCTCAGCCCAGCTGCTCTGTCTAACCCCAGTTAGCTGTCCTGAGCGTGCATCTGGGGTTTGTTGGTTGATCTCTTCTGGGCCTTTGTTTGCACCCCTTCCATTTGTAAAGAATTACATCCTTTTGCATCTAAAACGGTTCATAAATGGAGAATGCTGTGAATATCCCACCCCTGGATGTGTTCAAGGCCAGGCTGGATGGGGCTTGGAGCAAACTGGGATAGTGGAAGGTGTCCCTGCCCACGGCAGGTGGTTGGAACTGAATGGTCTTTAAGGTCCCTTCCAATCCAAGCCATTCTATGATTCTATGATTTTGTGATTCTATGCTACTTGTCAAACTTCCTGCCCCTGCCTGAAGCTAGAGCTACTTTATTTTTGGAAGAATTTGTATGCCCTGGAAGAGATTCTCCCAGTCCATCACAGAAGAGTCCTGCACTGTGGAGCAGTGCCATTGGATGCAGGTGCTGTTCCCACCTCCTCAGCAAAAAAACAACTGTAGTTTAGCAGAACAGCAGTGATTTGGCATCCGATTGAACAGGATTCCTAGAAGGGAGGGTTTATTCCAACATGACCAAGGCTTTGAGGTCAACCCAACTATGCAATATGAGCTCCTGAAACATGAATACTCGTGCCAGAACCATCATCTCATCATGCAGGATTTGCTTCAGGGTCAGGTATGACTATAAAGAGTTTAAATTCTGCATATTTCTAACTTCTCATGGAAACTCACAAAGAACAATCACACTATCATGTGAAGCAAACTCTGGCAAGGGCTCAAAAGAACAGGAATAAATTTATTACTAAATTTCTGCAGACTTCCAAAACTTCATTGTTTTTGTAAATATAGGTGCTTCAAAGACTCCTTGTGACAAGTACTATAAAATCAGCTCCTATTGCCTATCATACTGGCAGTGTGAGGGAACAGATCTTCCTTCATAACAGCCTGATTCTCTCCAACCAAGCTTCATTTTCCACCAGAAGTGTTGCATGAAATTTCTGCAATAGCTGTTTGTCTGCTGGCTCAGTTACAGAACCTCGATTCTTTGCCTGTATGAAACATTTTCTCCTGAGCCACTGAACACCCTGCAATGTTCTTGCAACAGATCTCACTGGGTTTTTAATTCCTACAGATTGCTGTAAATATTCTTGTAGTTTACTTGTACCTCTTGCCAGCACAACTTAGTGTGTTAAAGACAAGACACAACACACCTCTCAAATGGAAAAGTTCTGACAGCAGAAGAAACTTCATGAAATATAAAACTGTTTCAGCAAAACTGTACTATTATCAAAAACTTCACTAAAGCCCTACACAGTATGACTTTTGCTGGGTTACTCAAAGCCACATTTATGGAAGACTGACTTTGTCAACTGTCAAGATTATCTCTGAAATCAATAGAGAAATAACTCTTAAGATTTCCCTTCTATCCCAAAATAGGTAGAGCAGAAAAGAACCTCCTTTTTCTGTGGACCACAGGCAGAGCTTATAGAAATATTAAAGTTAAAATCTAGACTCATTTGACCCAACGTGAATCTGGGCCTGGATATGCTTTGACAGTGTATCTGGATGGTCTTTGTCATATTGATGGAAATTACTCTGGATACATACACTGTTAGAGTAAGAAACTTTCAAGGCACAGAGTGAGGGAAAGTTGGAAAATCCACCTCAAAACCACGCAGTCCTTCCAAAAGCCACGAGAGAATTGGTTAGTTAAAGATTTCCTCATGATTTTGGAAAGTTTAGCAAGAAGAACCCTTCTTTCCACCCACCACAGCCTAATGAGCTAATCTAAAGGGCCATGGGACCACTTCAGATGCTTTTCAGGACAGTTCTGCTGTTATACCTGAAAAGAGGGACTTTGCAAGCTTCCAGGAGGGATACAGTTAAAAAGACTGGAACTGAATAATAGGAGGAAGTGGGTGGCTTTCATAATGGAGGGAAGTAACAAAAAGGGTTCTGTAGGAAACTGTGCTGCTGAATATATCCATTAGTGACCCAGGAAAAGTATTAACAGTGAGGCTGACAAAATTTGCTGCAGATATGAATCTATTCCAGAGCAATAAGGACAAA
This sequence comes from Pseudopipra pipra, assembly GCF_036250125.1. NCBI lineage: Eukaryota > Metazoa > Chordata > Aves > Passeriformes > Pipridae > Pseudopipra > Pseudopipra pipra. The sequence goes on from NC_087552.1 coordinate 72,997,186, forward strand.
AACCCCCTTGTGAAGAATTGGAAAAACACTTTTCAAGACTGAGTGAGAAATAAAAGCACAGAATAAATGTGAAGGGGGAGATGAGTGTAGAGGTGAATGTCTGAAAACAAATCTGATGGGCCTTCATCAAACCATTATGGTTCAAGCAAAAGCTTGATAGTGTGGCAACAGTTCCATGAAAACATTACTTCAGAGCTCAACAGTAATCAAAAAATGCTAAATCAAATGCCAAGAGTCATTAGGGAAGAAATAGAAAGCAGAATAGATCATTATGACACTGTGTAAATTCATGGTTCTCCCAGACTCTGAATATCATGAAGCATTTGCCCACTCAGTATGCAAAAGTGTTATAAATAGAAAAGCCATTGAGACAGGCAACAAGGACAGTGAAAGACATGGCATGACTTCCATACAAAGTGCAGTTGCATTGACTGGACAAAAAAAAATTAATTCAGGGTTTGGACAGGGGTCTACAGAACCATGGACAAAAAGGACCAGGGAATTATTAGAAGTCCAAGCAGAAGACCACCAGCTCTTGATGCCATCAAGAAAAAACCTTTGGGTCACTGGTGGAGCTGCTGGTTTAAATATTGGGCATGGAAACATCTGAGAAATGCACATAACTGCTTGTTCCTGATCTTTGTGATCCTGAAAGAGCCCAGGAAGCACCAGATCCAACACACAGAGAGAGGACACCACTGTGGAAAGAGCCTTTGTTCTTGCTCGCGTCTGCTTTGCATCTGAACCTGCAAGTGGATGGTGGCTTTCTTGAGATAAATTCTACGCGTTGGGAAGAAGAATTTCTTGCTGTGCTTCTGAAATTCACTGTAGAGGGACTGGTGTCCAAATTGAGTTCAAGGCACCTCTACAGGGTGTCAGAGACTGAAATGGTTAATGATTTATGCATTCTAGGAGACTTTTGCAGGCTTTTGACTTGCATGATACCTCTGATGAGCAATTGGGCCCCTCCCTCCCTCCAGTGCTGAAGGTGTGAAGCCCTGAAAAGGCAAGAAGCGGAGCTTGCAAGCTTTTGACTGTTGATACATCTGCTGAGCAATCAGGCCCCTCCCTCCCTCTGCTAATCTTGAAAGGCGGGAACCAGACAAGGCACAAAAAACTCAGCACAGACCTAGGAGATGTTGGAGGCTCGAGGCATGGCCCGTGACACTAACCATGGATATAACTCATAACTTCTTGGAGTATGGGGGCTTCCCTCCTTCATCCCCAGCAGATCAAGGCCACCACTTCAACTGACAGACATGGAAGCATCGCTGGACCCCGTGGGCGGTGACTATATACATCTGTCCACTCTCAGCTTTTCTTTCCCTTACTCTCTCTTGCTCTTATCCTGCCTTTCTCTCCCCTATGCATTTTCTCCCCCCCCCAAAGGTTATCTCTGTGTCACACTGTTGTATGACAGCACCCAAACTGCTAGCATGCCTGTTGATACAGAATTGTTAAAATAAACCTTGCCAGTATGTTTTTAGACACCAATTATTTAGTGTCGTTTCACTTTAATCCACCCCAAGGGAATTATTGAAAAAACCTGAGTTACCCCCTCTCCCCTTTTCCTGGGGCGGGTCGTAACACAGGGTGCTCTTTGGGTAGTAACAGCCTCAGAAAAAAGCATATACTGGTCACACTGGAAATAACTAGTTCTTGGAAATCTCTAATCCAAACTCCAAGCCACAATACAGTATTTAGAACAGGGAAGCAGGTCAGATGTGGGGGGTTTTTTGGTTGTGTGTTTGAAGGGCTACAAGTGTCTCTACTATCCAAATCTGCCGTGTTGGGGAGTGAGGCCTGGTAAGGCCTGGCTGACCTTGGGAGGCGGAGGTTGCCGATGTTCATTCCAGCACGACTCCTGTTGTCCCAAGGAGAGTACTAAGATATTCCTTTGCTAATTCTTTAGTTGCTAGATTTTGAGCTTTTGACGGTGTATATTTTATTTTGGTTTTGTTCCTTTTCCCCTTCCTCCTTCCCTTTCCCTCTTCCTTTCGAAAACTGTATATAGTATTTCATCTGTAATATACGTAAATACATTTATTTTCATATAAGTTTGGATAGTCTGGATTTTTTCATAGTTTTTTTCTTAGCACTGAGCTGGGGGTATTTTGGTGCTGGGTCCAGGACTTGGCAGGGAGCCAAGTAAAACTTAGACAGTGTTCCACCACAATGCTAAATAATTCTATCTCAGACCAGTAGTTACAAAACAGATTTTCTTGTTACAATGTGAAGAAGACACAGGTAACTTCTGGGACTCTTAATACTCCCTTACTGAACAGTAGCCGTCAGTGGAGCACATCAGCCCAAATCCCCCATAGTGGCAGTTATGGATACATACCCTGGGAAAGGCTGCAAAGGACATCTGAAAAGAACTAACACTTCTTTAGCCACACAGCTAAATTCTCTCCTCTTTCCTGGTCTGTCTTGCCAATAACGTGGGCTACTATGACCTGACCTTGGGCATCTAATGCTCCTGCTAAAGGCAAGACTCAAGAGAGAGCTCTTCAACACGAGTACAGAAGTCATCTGAATGGACCATGAAAAAGAGCAAAGATCATCCAAATATTGTGTGAGACGACCAGAAAAGGAAGGCATTCTACCAGTTAAATGCAGCTTCAGCTAAATGTGCCATGTCTATTCCAAGGTTTTAATGTGCTGCCACTGGAGCAGGTCCAAGAGGAAGGAGTTTTGTTCCAGCCTGATTTCCAGATCTTCTCACCAAGTGCTAAATTCTTTGGATCACTTGTTCCAAGTTGCTGTGCCTGCCCAGCTGGTGAGCTCGCTGGAGGGCAGGCTCTTCACCTCTCCCCACACTCCATCTTGAAGTGCTGCTCTCTCTGGGCATTGCAGCAGAGTTATAAGATGCTCTCTGACATCATTTCATTGGTTCCACTTTTCTGGTGATGGTTGACTGTGTACAAAAGCCAACTCTCTTGAATAGTCTTTCCTGTAAACTGAAGCTGATGTACTCAACTGGGAGAGTGGGCAGGTCCTGCAGAACCTGCTGTTGCTTTCTGCAGGCTGAGCAGACCCAGAAGAAAAAATTGTGTGTAACTATTCATTCTAAATTCATCGTTTCCCTTTCCAACAATGGCCTTTGGCAGACACTGAGAAAAATGTCCAGAAAAGAGAAAAACTTAGTTGTCCTTTCAGGGATTCTGCCCCAACCTTTGTCCATTCATGAGCTCAAAAACAGTACTCTGTGCCTTTGTGTTTAATAATCCTGCAAGAGTGTAGCAGAGCCCAGTACCCAGGTGCCCAGTGAGGTGGCACCAGATCCCTGGGGAGAGTAGAAGATGTCTAATGCATGAAAGGTGTTGGAATTGAGCACAAAGAGACTCCCTTGAATTGCTTCTGGTCATCTGAGATCAGATGGGCTGGGTGCAAGTAGGCTGAATTTCAGATTAGAACCAATTAAGACCTGTAGATCTGCTCAAGTCCAATGAGAACTTGCACAATCCAGATTAGGAACAATTTCTTTTTATTAAAAACACAGGTTCAATCAAACGGTTGATTGGCTCAAAGGAAGCAGGTGGGAAGCAGAGGGGAGACAGGGCGAGCTGTGGGTAGGTGGGACGACCACTGCTCCACCCACTGCTCCTGGAGCCTTTGTCAGTCTCTGGGCCACAGCCAAATGGTGGCGACTGAAGGCACGGCCTGCCCCAAAATAACACCAATGGTGAAGGTTTTAAGGGCGTTTCTTCTCCAGGAAGCAGTGCGTGTGCTCCAAGGGTTACTGTAGCTGCTGCAGCAAGTCCCTCCTGGTCCATCCTGACAGGCCTTCCTCTCAGCATCATTCTCTTCTTCCTCTTCCTAACCCAATGGTTAGGTTTAGAGTTAGGGTCAGGATTAGGGTTAGAGTAAGGGTTGGGGTTAGGGTTAGGATTAGGGCTAGGATGGACTGCCTTCTCTTCCTCCTCGCCTCTTCAAGGGCTCTCCTGGCTACTGCTCTCTGGTTCATGGCTGCTATTCTGCGGCTGAACCAGAGAGCCAAGAGCAGGCCCAGGGCTGCAGCAGGAGCCCAGAAGTGCCATTGCTGCAGGGCAGCCCAGAGCAGGGCTCCCCCGGCACACAGAGCGCGCTCCAGGGGTCCCTGCTCCAGCTCCTGCTGCATCCGAGTCATCTCCCTCTGGAGATAGTGCGCGCGCAGCTCCATGCGCTCCTTTGTGACCTCATCCAAGCCATCGTCCACCAGCTGTGGGTACTGGATGAGGCTCTGCAGAAGCAAAGCAAGGAGAATTGCCCGAGTCATAGCGTGCAGGGGAGAGAGAGTAGGGGGTGCCCACTCCCTGCCTCTGCCCAGACTGGACTGGGGCAGGGTTACCTGTGGGGGCCACGGAGAGCTGCCCCCATTGTGACACATGTACCTACGAATATATTAGCTGGGGAACTACATGTAAACTTCAAACATATTTGTTGGGGAACTATCTTTTGACTTCTAAAATATTTGTTGGGGGTAAAGTTGCTAGACTACATCTTAACTGCTTCAAAATTAATTACTAATGATATGTAGTCTGCCTCTCTATAGGCTTTCTAAACTAACTCAGGGCCTAGGTGAAGGTTCTCAGGGCCTTTCTTCTCCAGGCAGCAGCGCGGGTGATCCAAGGGTTCCTGTACCCGCTGCAGGAAGTCCCTGCTGGTCCGCCCTGACAGGCCTTCCTCTCACAGCACCATGCTCTTCTTCTTCTTCCGCGTTTGCATCGCCCTTGTCACCTTCTTCTTCATTGCCTTCACCTGGCCTCAGATTCCCTTCATCTCCTTGTATCTCTTCCTGAGGGTGAGCATGGTCTGGACGGATGCCCTCCTCCTCCTCCTTCTCACCTCTTCGAGGGTTCTCCCGGCCACTGCTCTCTGGTTCATGGCTGCTCTTCTGCAGCTGAACCAGAGAGCCAAGAGCAGGCCCAGGCCTGCAGCAGGAGCCCAGAAGTCCCATTGCTGCAGGGCAGCCCTGAGCAGGGCTCTCCCGGCACGCAGAGTGCGCTCCAGGGGGCCCTGCTCCAGCTCCTGCTGCAGCCGAGTCATCTGCCATGCAAGATAGCCTGCACGCTGCTCCATGCGCTCCCATGCTCATCATCAGAACTGTAGGTCTGCTCGAGTCCAATGAGAACTTGGACAATCTGGATAGGGAGCAGTATTTTTAATTGAAACAACAGGTTCAATCAACCGGTTGACTGGCTCAAAGGAAGCAGGTGGGAAGCAGAGGGGAGACAGGGTGAGCTGTGGGTACGTGGGACGACCACTCTTCAACCCCCTGCCCCCGGCGCCTTTTTCAGTCTCTGGGCCACAGCCAAATGGCAGCGGCCGAAGGGCACGGCCTGCCCCAAAATGGCGGCTGAACCCATGCCTGCCCCAGACTGTGACTGCTTATGGATTTGCTGGGGAGAAATGCACTAACTATAGGTTACCTACTTATATATTTGGGGGGCATAAATGAACTAACTACAGGTAAAGAACTAACATGTTTATGTGGACTACATCTTAACTACTTTTACATTTGGGCGTGGATATATATGTGACCTACATGTACCTACGAATATATTAGCTGGGGAACCACATGTACACTTTGAACGTATTTGTCAGGGAACTATCTTTTGACTACTTAAATATTTGTTGGGGGTAAAGTTGCTATACTACATCTTAACTGCAGAAGCAAAGCCAGGAGTATTGTCCAAGTCATGGCGTGCAGGAGAGTGCATTGGCGTGCCCCAAAATGGCGGCTGGACCCATGGCCTGTCCCAGACTGTCAGTGCTTATGGATTTGTTGGGGAGAAATGCACTAACTATATGTTAACTAATTAAATATTTGAGGAGGATAAATTGACTACATGTTAACTACTTCTCTATCTGAAGGGTATAAATGTTAACTACTTACATGTCCGTGGGACTACCGTATCTTAACTATTTAAATATTTTGGTGGATCAATGCACTAACAACGTATTATGTCGTAATCAATTTTGGGGGGATCTATGCACTAACTACGTGTAACTACTCATAGAATTCTTGGGGAACTACATATTAACTACCAACACAGTTGTTGGGGCACTGCCTAATTCCTACTTCTCTACTTGTCGGGGCAAACATGCAAGCTACATCTTAGCTACATCTAAATGAACTACTGTTAATATAGGGACTGTCTGTCAGGCCATGGGTCGAAGCCATGTCAGGGCCTGGGTGAAGGTTGTCAGGGCCTGGGTGAAGGTTGTCGGGGCCTGGGTGAAGGTTGTTAGGCCCTAGGTGAAGGTTGTCAGGGCCTGGTTGAAGGTTGTGAGGCCCTAGGTGAAGGTTGTCAGGGCCTGGGTGAAGGTGGTTAGGCCCTAGGTGAAGGTTGTCAGGGCCTGGGTGAAGGTTGTTAGGCCCTAGGTGAATGCTGTCAGGGCCTGGGTGAAGGTTGTCAGGGCCTGGGTGAAGGTTGTCAGGGCCTGGGTGAAGGTTGTTAGGCCCTAGGTGGAGGTTGTCAGGCCCTAGGTGAAGGTTGTCAGGGCCTGGTGAAGGTTGTCCTGGCCTCGGTGAAGGTTTTCAGGGTGCTTCTTCTCCAGGCTGCAGCTTGTGTGCTGCAAGGGTTCCAGCAGCTGCTGCCGGAAGTCCCTCCTGGTCCACCCTGAGAGGCCCTCCTGTCCAGACCATGCTCTTCTTCCTCTTCCTCGTTTGCATCGCCCTTGTCACCTTCTTCTTCATTTCCTTGGCGAATGCCCAGATTTCCTTCACCTCTTTGTATCTCTTCCTGAGGGTGAGCATGGTCTGGACGGATGCCCTCCTCCTCCTCCTCGCCTCTTCGAGGGCTCTCCTGGCCGCTGCTCTCTGGTTCATGGCTGCTATTCTGCGGCTGAACCAGAGCGCCAAGAGCAGGCCCAGGCCTGCAGCAGGAGCCCAGAAGTGCCACTGCTGGAGGGCAGCCCAGAGCAGGGCTCCCCCGGCACGCAGAGCGCGCTCCAGGGGTCCCTGCTCCAGCTCCTGCTGCATCCGAATCATCTCCCTCTGGAGATAGTGTGCGCGCAGCTCCATGCGCTCCCGCGTCACCTCGTCCAATCCGTCGCCCATCGGCAGCGGGTAGTGGATGAGGCTCTGCAGAAGCAAAGCAAGGAGCATTGCCCGAGTCATAGCGTGCAGGGGAGAGAGAGTAGGGGGTGCCCACTCCCTGCCTCTGCCCAGACTGGACTGGGGCAGCGTTACCTGTGGTGGCCTTTTATACTTGCCTCCATTGTGACATGTCCCATGTGACGTCACAGACACCAGAGGCATCACAGCCAGGCCAGCCCCGCCCTTTGTGCCCACCCCCTCACAGCCACTGCCAGTGGGCAACCAGAGCCCCAACAGCCGCCAAGTGCAGCCCCAGCAGCAGGGAATGGGCCCCCAGGGGCTCCCTTCCCATCGCGGGCAGAAGCCCCCGATCCCTTGTCAAATGTAACAGTGGGGGACATGGCCCTTGGATGCTTTGCTCCTTTGGATCCCCTGCTGTGCAACGGGATCAGTTCCCTCGGGGCTGACCTCTGGGCTTGTGGGGGTGCTGCTGGAGCTTTGGAACACCTCTGGGTGCTTGGTGGTGAAAGTCCTGGTGGTGGGATGGGACATCTCCATGGAAGGATCTCTGTTCCTGTATGGCACTGTGTGGGGACCTTGGTTACAAAGAGCCATTTCCTGGGACTGAAGAGCAGACATGGGTGGTGATTTCCAAGAAGGACACTGTAGCCACACCAAGTCCAGGCTCCTTTAGATCAAGAATGAAGCAGAGGGGTGGTTCCAGCAAAGAATTTGAGTTGTTTGCAAAATTGTAATACGTGTCTGTTATGTAGTGATGGGTCAACTCAAACTGTCCCTGAACGCCAGAGGGAAATGTAAAAATCTAATGTAAAAGTGCATTGAGAGTGCCCCTGGTTGTGTGGGACACTCCATGTGCAGCAATGAAGAACAATTTGCCCTCAGAAGGGACCTCCGGGGACAATGACCCACCAGGTTTTTCTTTCCTGAGCAGTTTTGATGCAGACTGTGGCCAACTTCCCCTCAGCGACACCTCCATGCGAGGTGACCCGCCATCCTCATTCTCCTTGGGTTCCCCTTGCAGAGCCCACCCCACATTCTGTCGGGGCCCCTGGAGAGGTGGGAGAGTCCCAGAGGAGAGGTGCCATCTGTGTCACCATGCCCCCTGTCCCTTCAGTCCCTGTCTTCAGGCAGGCAGGTGCAGGGAGGGTGGGGAATCCTCCCTGCCATGGGTGCTGTCTGTCTGTGGGGCCTCTTTAGACCCCAAATGGGTCAATTCTTGGGCCAGAACCACCTGGTAGGGGTATGTATGTGTGTCAGGGATGGTGATGGTGGCATGTGAAGGCCTAGGCGTGCAGCCAAGGTAGGCGAGATGGCAGGGAAAGGCTGGTTGCTACGCTGTCAATCAATAATCTGCCTGGGGGACAACACATCCAACACCCCCTGAGTAAAATCTCTTGAAGTCTAAAATTAAAGTGTAACAGCCGGTAAGATCTTGAAGCTTCTAGACCAGGGTGTAACAGGGGCCTATTCCAGGGCAGCCCAGGTGTGATTCCAGCCACAAGTGTCCCTATCCTTCCCCCTGGCACTTCTTCTCCCCTTGCTCAGGAGTTCGGTAACCAATTTCACTTCCAAACTGTAGAACATGAAGTTAGTAAAAAGTATACCCTTATATAAGGAATAAAAAGCAAATTTTAAAACAACATCCAGACAAAGAAAGACCCTTCACAAACTTTAATTTAGCAAACTGGTACTTATCCAGACACCACAAGGCCACTGAATGCCTTACTAAGGCATTCAGTGGAATTTTGGGGTTGAATTCCAATACATTTGGAGAAGAAGAAGTTAGGAGAAAAGAGAAAGAGAGAGAGAAAGTGAGAGAGAAAGAGAGAGAGAGAGAGAAGAGAGAATGGTCTTTACTTAGCACCTTGGGATGCAGGGTGTTCTGGTCTGCTTTTAAATCCAGGGTAGTGGAGCTGTGGGGAATAGGGCGTGGAAAAAGCCAGAGCTTTGCAGAGAACGGAACAACTCGTTACAGGAGTGAGCTGTAACTCCTAAAACTGCCATTTCAACTGCTGTGACAGCTACCAGCCAATCAGATGCTGCAGTCCCAGTTTTTTGCCTTATAAGATTTGTTTGTCTGTTGGTGTTGGGTTATAAAAGGGGTTATAATAAACTCGTCTCAGCTTCACCCCCTGAGTCCGTGCCTCAATACACCACACGGAGCAGCCCCTCAACACTCCTGTCCTCACCCCTGTTCTCTGCCCCGCTCGGCCGGGGCCTCCCAAGGTGCGGCTGCACTTCCAGATTTCCCTGGGGGCCCACACAGTCGGTCACCGCCATTTGGGGGCAGGCTGTGCGTTCGGGTGCCGCCATTTTGGGTTGGGCCATGGGCTGCCTGAGGCTCCAGGGGCAGGAGGGAATGCTGTGATCCGATTATTAAAAGCATCAGAAATGCCTCGTGATGAATTGAGGTGCAAACAAGATCGTATGCCCAAGGCAATGGTAATGGGGTTTATATCACAGTCAATGTGAGGCAGAGAGAGCCGCAGTTCTGCTCCATGCACCATGAGTTGTCCAAGGGTTTCACGTGCTGCCACTGGAGCAGGCCCCAGATAAAGGAATGTTGTCCCAGCCTGATTTCCAGATCTTTGCACCAAGTACTAAATTCCTTGGATCACTTGTTCCAAGCTGTTGTGCCTGCCCAGCTGGTGAGCTCGCTGGAGGGCAGGCTCTTTACCTCTCCCCACACTCCATCTTGAAGTGCTGCTCTCTCTGGGGATAGTGGCAGAGTTATAAGATGCTCTCTGACATCATTTCATTGGTTCCACTTTTCTGGTGATGGTTGACTGTGTACAAAAGCCAACTCTCTTGAATAGTCTTTCCTGTAAACTGAAGCTGATGTACTCAGCTGGGAGAGTGGGCAGGTCCTGCAGAAGCTGCTGTTGCTTTCTGCAGGCTGAGCAGACCCAGAAGAAAAAATTGTGTGTAACTATTCATTCTAAATTCATTGTTTCCCTTTCCAACAATGGCCTTTGGCAGACACTGAGAAAAATGTCCAGAAAAGAGAAAAACTTTGTTGTTCTTTCAGGGATTCTGCCCCATCCTTTGCCCATTCATGAGCTCAAAACCAGTTCTCTGTGCCTTTGTGTTTAATAATCCTGCAAGAGTGTAGCAGAGCCCAGTACCCAGGTGCCCAGTGAGGTGGCACCAGATCCCTGGGGAGAGTAGAAGATGTCTAATGCATGAAAGGTGTTGGAATTGAGCAGAAAGAGACTCCCTTGAATTGCTTCTGGTCATCTGAGATCAGATGGGCTGGGTGCAAGTAGCCTGAATTTCAGATTAGAACCAATTAAGACCTGTAGATCTGCTCAAGTCCAATGAGAACTTGCACAATCCAGATTAGGAACAATTTCTTTTTATTAAAAACTCAGGTTCAATCAAACGGTTGATTGGCTCAGAGGAAGCAGGTGGGAAGCAGAGGGGAGACAGGGCGAGCTGTGGGTAGGTGGGACGACCACTGCTCCACCCCCTGCCCTGGGAGCCTTTGTCAGTCTCTGGGCCACAGCCAAATGGCGGCAGCTGAACACATGGTCTGCCCCAAAATAACACCAATGGTGAAGGTTATAAGGGCGTTTCTTCTCCAGGAAGCAGCGCGTGTGCTCCAAGGGTTACTGTAGCTGCTGCAGCAAGTCCCTCCTGGTCCATCCTGACAGGCCTTCCTCTCAGCATCATTCTCTTCTTCCTCTTCCTAACCCAATGGTTAGGTTAGAGTTAGGGTCAGGATTAGGGTTAGAGTAAGGGTTGGGGTTAGGGTTAGGATTAGGGCTAGGATGGACTGCCTTCTCTTCCTCCTCACCTCTTCAAGGGCTCTCCTGGCCACTGCTCTCTGGCTCATGGCTGCTATTCTGCGGCTGAACCAGAGAGCCAAGAGCAGGCCCAGGCCTGCAGCAGGAGCCCAGAAGTGCCATTGCTGCAGGGCAGCCCAGAGCAGGGCTCCTCCGGCACACAGAGCGCGCTCCAGGGGACCCTGCTCCAGCTCCTGCTGCATCCGAGTCATCTCCCTCTGGAGATAGTGCGCGCGCAGCTCCATGCGCTCCTTTGTGACCTCATCCAAGCCATCGTCCACCAGCTGTGGGTACTGGATGAGGCTCTGCAGAAGCAAAGCAAGGAGAATTGCCCGAGTCATAGCGTGCAGGGGAGAGAGAGTAGGGGGTGCCCACTCCCTGCCTCTGCCCAGACTGGACTGGGGCAGGGTTACCTGTGGGGGCCACGGAGAGCTGCCCCCATTGTGACACATGTACCTACGAATATATTAGCTGGGGAACTACATGTAAACTTCAAACATATTTGTTGGGGAACTATCTTTTGACTACTAAAATATTTGTTAGGGGTAAAGTTGCTAGACTACATCTTCACTGCTTCGAAATTAAATACTAATGATACGTAGTCTGCCTCTCTATAGGCTTTCTAAACTAAGTGAGGGCCTAGGTGAAGGTTCTCAGGTCCTTTCTTCTCCAGGCAGCAGCGCTGGTGATCCAAGGGTTCCTGTAGCCGCTGCAGGAAGTCCCTGCTGGTCCGCTCTGACAGGCCTTCCTCACAGCACCATGCTCTTCTTCTTCCGCGTTTGCATCGCCCTTGCCACCTTCTTCTTCATTGCCTTCACCTGGCCCCAGATTTCCTTCATCTCCTTGTATCTCTTCCTGAGGGTGAGCATGGTCTGGATGGACGCCCTCCTCCTCCTCCTCGCCTCTTCGAGGGCTCTCCTGGCCACTGCTCTCTGGCTCATGGCTGCTCTTCTGCGGCTGAACCAGAGAGCCAAGAGCAGGCCCAGGCCTGCAGCAGGAGCCCAGAAGTCCCATTGCTGCAGGGCAGCCCAGAGCAGGGCTCTCCCGGCACGCAGAGTGCGCTCCAGGGGGCCCTGCTCCAGCTCCTGCTGCAGCCGAGTCATCTGCCACGCAAGATAGCCTGCACGCTGCTCCATGCGCTCCCATGCTCATCATCAGAACTGTAGGTCTGCTCGAGTCCAATGAGAACCAATGTCGTGGTTTGGACCTTGTTTTCCCCAGAGGCTAAGAGAAGTGGTAGACCCCAAGGGGTGGAAACCCTTGGAAGTTTTGAAGTTCTGCCCAATGGGCGCTCCTGCAGAAATGTAAACATATCACAACCAGACCGGAAGAGAAGAGTTGTAGTTTTTTTTGGTTTGGAGAAGTGGTGGCCATGTTGTGAGCCACGAGGAAGGGGCTCTGTGCCCCTTGGGGCCTCTGGCCCCCTCCCAGCCCCTGGCTGGGGGGCTGCAGGGACCTGGAACAGCATAAAGCTGGGCTAGGTGCCTGTAGTTATGCTGGGAGATGTTCTCTCCATGGGCGCAGAGCAGCAGCCGACACTGGCCGGAGAAGGTGGCAGAGAGCCAGGAGATAAGAACCTGAACTGAAGGAGCAGCAGAAACAACATGCAGCACCGGAGAAAAGACTCCTGGAAAGAGAGAGAGAGAACCAGCAGCTGAGAGACAGAGTTTGGGGTAAGACTGTACCAGATCCCCCAAAACTCCCTTGGAGACCCTCTTGGAGAAGAGGGACATGGACTCCTATTTTAGAGGAGCCTTGGAGTATGCAGCACGAGAGAGAGAGAAGAGCTGAGAAGCTCAGAGAGTCCTGGAGCTGGACCGGGACGGCCAGATGGAATGCAGGGGGAGTTGACCTTGGCTCCCCCCCCTTGCACTGCTGCCGCGGTGGCAGCCTGAGAGACAGGGCACAAAGGCCCTGCAAGCAAGGAGCTGAGTCTCCTGAAGATACCAGACAGTCACGAAGACCCCCCTGTGTCTTCGTGATATGACGTGGTGATACGACCTTGTCTGGGGTTACGAAGTCCATGGAAGACCCCTCGGTTGTGAGGCGATGGGGCCAAGAGAGAGAGACTTGGATACCTCCCTTGTGGGTGCTGGCAGAAAGCCAGCCACAACTGCTGCATGCATGAGACAGAGCAGAAGAGCTTTGGTAAGACTGAATTGAAAGCTGCCTTCAATGTTCTAACTCAAGAGGAGTGAAGATCTACAAGGAAATCCCCTGAAGGCTCGGGCTCGGGGTTGAAATTTCCACAAAGTAAGAACAAAAATCCTGACTGCCACACTTAAATCTGCTGCCTCAGGAAAATGAAGGACACTAACCAGTGCCACAAAAAACTGAAATGAAGGAACTGTGGCCTGAGGAAGTGACAGAAAGACTTTTCTCTTTTCTTCTTGGACTTTTATTTGGAGGGGAGAAGAGATCTGATCATTGTAAATACTATATGTCATGGTAGAGATAGTTGCAATCATGTGTATAATGTGATATGGTATTTATTTGTACAGTCATTGTAATATATTCCCTTTCCCCCACTTTGAGTCTGGTGTGTTTTGTCTGGAAAAGCCCATCTCACATTAGGTTGAGATGTGGGAGGGGGGATGGAGCTAGGGAATTGGATTTTGGGGCTATCTCGAACCATGACAACAATCTCGATAGGGAGCAGTATTTTTAATTGAAACAACAGGTTCAATCAACCGGTTGACTGGCTCAAAGGAAGCAGGTGGGAAGCAGAGGGGAGACAGGGTGAGCTGTGGGTACGTGGGACGACCACTCTTCAACCCCCTGCCCCCGGAACCTTTGTCAGTCTCTGGGCCACAGCCAGATGGCGGCGGCCGAAGGCACGGCCTGCCCCAAAATGGCGGCTGAACCCATGCCCTGCCTCAGACTGTGACTGCTTATGGATTTGTTGGGGAGAAATGCACTAACTATATGTTAACTAATTAAATATTTGAGGAGGGTAAATTGACTACATGTTAACTACTTCTCTATCTGAAGGGTATAAATGAACTAACTACATGTTAACTACTTACATATCCGTGGGGCTACTATATCTTAACTATTTAAATATTTTGGTGGATCAATGCACTAGCAACATATTATGTCGTTATCAATTTTGCGGGGATCTATGCACTAACTACGTGTAACTACTCATAGAATTCTTGGGGAACTACATATTAACTACCAACACAGTTGTTGGGGCACCGCCTAATTCCTACTTCTCTACTTGTCGGGGCAAACGTGCTAGCTACATCTTAGCTACACCTAAATGAACTACAGTTAATATAGGGACTCTCTGTCAGGCCATGGGTCGAAGCCATGTCAGGGCCTGGGTGAAGGTTGTCAGGGCCTGGGTGAAGGTTGTCAGGGCCTGGATGAAGGTTGTTAGGCCCTAGGTGAAGGTTGTCAGGGCCTGGGTGAAGGTTGTCGGGGCCTGGGTGAAGGTTGTTAGGCCCTAGGTGAAGGTTGTCAGGGCCTGGGTGAAGGTTGTGAGGCCCTAGGTGAAGGTTGTCAGGGCCTGGGTGAAGGTTGTTAGGCCCTAGGTGAAGGTTGTCAGGGCCTGGTTGAAGGTTGTGAGGCCCTAGGTGAATGCTGTCAGGGCCTGGGTGAAGGTTGTCAGGGCCTGGGTGAAGGTTGTTAGGCCCTAGGTGGAGGTTGTCAGGCCCTAGTTGAAGGTTGTCAGGGCCTGGGTGAAGGTTGTCCCGGCCTCGGTGAAGGTTTTCAGGGTGCTTCTTCTCCAGGCCGCAGCTTGTGTGCTGCAAGGGTTCCAGCAGCTGCTGCTGGAAGTCCCTCCTGGTCCACCCTGAGAGGCCCTCCTGTCCAGACCATGCTCTTCTTCCTCTTCCTCGTTTGCATCGCCCTTGTCACCTTCTTCTTCATTTCCTTGGCGAATGCCCAGATTTCCTTCACCTCTTTGTATCTCTTCCTGAGGGTGAGCATGGTCTGGACGGATGCCCTCCTCCTCCTCCTCGCCTCTTCAAGGGCTCTCCTGGCTGCTGCTCTCTGGTTCATGGCTGCTATTCTGCGGCTGAACCAGAGCGCCAAGAGCAGGCCCAGGCCTGCAGCAGGAGCCCAGAAGTGCCACTGCTGGAGGGCAGCCCAGAACAGGGCTCTCCCGGCACGCAGAGCGCGCTCCAGGGGTCCCTGCTCCAGCTCCTGCTGCATCCGAGTCATCTCCCTCTGGAGATAGTGCGCGCGCAGCTCCATGCGCTCCCGCGTCACCTCGTCCAATCCGTCGCCCATCGGCAGCGGGTAGTGGATGAGGCTCTGCAGAAGCAAAGCAAGGAGCATTGCCCGAGTCATAGCGTGCAGGGGAGAGAGAGTAGGGGGTGCCCACTCCCTGCCTCTGCCCAGACTGGACTGGGGCAGCGTTACCTGTGGTGGCCTTTTATACTTGCCTCCATTGTGACATGTCCCATGTGACGTCACAGACACCGGAGGCATCACAGCCAGGCCAGCCCCGCCCTTTGTGCCCACCCCGTCTCAGCCACTGCCAGTGGGCAACCAGAGCCCCAACAGCCGCCAAGTGCAGCCCCAGCAGCAGGGAATGGGCCCCCAGGGGCTCCCTTCCCATCGCGGGCAGAAGCCCCTGATCCCTTGTCAAATGTAACGGTGGGGGACATGGCCCTTGGATGCTTTGCTCCTGTGGATCCCCTGCTGTGCAACGGGATCAGTTCCCTCGGGGCTGACCTCTGGGCTTGTGGGGGTGCTGCTGGAGCTTTGGAACACCTCTGGGTGCTTGGTGGTGAAAGTCCTGGTGGTGGGATGGGACATCTCCATGGAAGGATCTCTGTTCCTGTATGGCACTGTGTGGGGACCTTGGTTACAAAGAGCCATTTCCTGGGACTGAAGAGCAGACATGGGTGGTGATTTCCAAGAAGGACACTGTAGCCACACCAAGTCCAGGCTCCTTTAGATCAAGAATGAAGCAGAGGGGTGGTTCCAGCAAAGAATTTGAGTTGTTTGCAAAATTGTAATACGTGTCTGTTATGTAGTGATGGGTCAACTCAAACTGTCCCTGAACGCCAGAGGGAAATGTAAAAATCTAATGTAAAAGTGCATTGAGAGTGCCCCTGGTTGTGTGGGACACCCTCTGCAGCAATGAAGAACAATTTGCCCTCAGAAGGGACCTCCGGGGACAATGACCCACCAGGTTTTTCTTTCCTGAGCAGTTTTGATGCAGACTGTGGCCAACTTCCCCTCAGCGACACCTCCATGCGAGGTGACCCGCCATCCTCATTCTCCTTGGGTTCCCCTTGCAGAGCCCACCCCACATTCTGTCGGGGCCCCTGGAGAGGTGGGAGAGTCCCAGAGGAGAGGTGCCATCTGTGTCACCATGCCCCCTGTCCCTTCAGTCCCTGTCTTCAGGCAGGCAGGTGCAGGGAGGGTGGGGAATCCTCCCTGCCATGGGTGCTGTCTGTCTGTGGGGCCTCTTTAGACCCCAAATGGGTCAATTCTTGGGCCAGAACCACCTGGTAGGGGTATGTATGTGTGTCAGGGATGGTGATGGTGGCATGTGAAGGCCTAGGCGTGCAGCCAAGGTAGGCGAGATGGCAGGGAAAGGCTGGTTGCTACGCTGTCAATCAATAATCTGCCTGGGGGACAACCCACCCAACACCCCCTGAGTAAAATCTCTTGAAGTCTAAAATTAAAGTGTAACAGCCGGTAAGATCTTGAAGCTTCTAGACCAGGGTGTAACAGGGGCCTATTCCAGGGCAGCCCAGATGTGATTCCAGCCACAAGGGTCCCTATCCTTCCCCCTGGCACTTCTTCTCCCCTTGCTCAGGAGTTCGGTAACCAATTTCACTTCCAAACTGTAGAACATGAAGTTAGTATAAAGTATATCCCTATATAATGAATAAAAAGCAAATTTTAAAACAACATCCAGACAAAGAAAGACCCTTCACAAACTTTAATTTAGCAAACTGGTACTTATCCAGACACCACAAGGCACTTACTAAGGCATTCAGTGGAATTTTGGGGTTGAATTCCAATACATTTGGAGAAGAAGAAGTTAGGAGAAAAGAGAAAGAGAGAGAGAAAGTGAGAGAGAAAGAGAGAGAGAGAGAATGGTCTTTACTTAGCACCTTGGGATGCAGGGTGTTCTGGTCTGCTTTTAAATCCAGGGTAGTGGAGCTGTGGGGAATAGGGCGTGGAAAAAGCCAGAGCTTTGCAGAGAACGGAACAACTCGTTACAGGAGTGAGCTGTAACTCCTAAAACTGCCATTTCAACTGCTGTGACAGCTACCAGCCAATGAGATGCTGCGGTCCCAGTTTTTTGCCTTATAAGATTTGTTTGTCTGTTGGTGTTGGGTTATAAAAGGGGTTATAATAAACTTGTCTCAGCTTCACCCCCTGAGTCCGTGCCTCAATACACCACACGGAGCAGCCCCTCAACACTCCTGTCCTCACCCCTGTTCTCTGCCCCGCTCGGCCGGGGCCTCCCAAGGCGCGGCTGCACTTCCAGATTTCCCTGGGGGCCCACACAGTCGGTCACCGCCATTTGGGGGCAGGCTGTGTGTTCGGGTGCCGCCATTTTGGGTTGGGCCATGGGCTGCCTGAGGCTCCAGGGGCAGGAGGGAATGCTGTGATCCGATTATTAAAAGCATCAGAAATGCCTCGTGATGAATTGAGGTGCAAACAAGATCGTATGCCCAAGGCAATGGTAATGGGGTTTATATCACAGTCAATGTGAGGCAGAGAGAGCCGCAGTTCTGCTCCATGCACCATGAGTTGTCCAAGGGTTTCACATGCTGCCACTGGAGCAGGCCCCAGATAAAGGAATGTTGTTCCAGCCTGATTTCCAGATCTTTGCACCAAGTACTAAATTCCTTGGATCACTTGTTCCAAGCTGCTGTGCCTGCCCAGCTGGTGAGCTCGCTGGAGGGCAGGCTCTTCACCTCTCCCCACACTCCATCTTGCAGTGCTGCTCTCTCTGGGGATAGTGGCAGAGTTATAAGATGCTCTCTGACATCATTTCATTGGTTCCACTTTTCTGGTGATGGTTGACTGTGTACAAAAGCCAACTCTCTTGAATAGTCTTTCCTGTAAACTGAAGCTGATGTACTCAGCTGGGAGAGTGGGCAGGTCCTGCAGAAGCTGCTGTTGCTTTCTGCAGGCTGAGCAGACCCAGAAGAAAAAATTGTGTGTAACTATTCATTCTAAATTCATCGTTTCCCTTTCCAACAATGGCCTTTGGCAGACACTGAGAAAAATGTCCAGAAAAGAGAAAAACTTTGTTGTTCTTTCAGGGATTCTGCCACATCCTTTGTCCATTCATGAGCTCAAAACCAGTACTCTGTGCCTTTGTGTTTAATAATCCTGCAAGAGTGTTGCAGAGCCCAGTACCCAGGTGCCCAGTGAGGTGGCACCAGATCCCTGGGGAAAGTAGAAGATGTCTAATTCATGAAAGGTGTTGGAATTGAGCACAAAGAGACTCCCTTGAATTGCTTCTGATCATCTGAGATCAGATGGGCTGGGTGCAAGTAGGCTGAATTTCAGATTAGAACCAATTAAGACCTGTAGATCTGCTCAAGTCCAATGAGAACTTGCACAATCCAGATTAGAAACAATTTCTTTTTATTAAAAACACAGGTTCAATCAAACGGTTGACCGGTTCAAAGGAAGCAGGTGGGAAGCAGAGGGGAGACAGGGCGAGCTGTGGGTAGGTGGGACGACCACTGCTCCACCCACTGCCCCTGGAGCCTTTGTCAGTCTCTGGGCCACAGCCAAATGGCGGCAGCTGAACGCATGGTCTGCCCCAAAATAACACCAATGGTG